>NC_052049.1:150175404-150849690 GCF_903992535.2 Arvicola amphibius | reverse complement strand
TGGATATTACTGTCTCTTCCTCTTCAAGCACTGAGACCATAAATGATGTCTGGTTTTTATGTGGATGCCCTGGTCCAAACTCAGACCCTTATGTATGCCTAGCAAACATTTTACTTTCTGAGCCAACACCCCAGTGAGAGATTTCAAACTTAA
The DNA here is from genome assembly GCF_903992535.2 of Arvicola amphibius. Taxonomy (NCBI): domain Eukaryota; kingdom Metazoa; phylum Chordata; class Mammalia; order Rodentia; family Cricetidae; genus Arvicola; species Arvicola amphibius. Next base: position 150,849,537 of record NC_052049.1, on the reverse strand, counting down.
AACCAAATGTAGTCATGCTTTCTTTTGGGTTGCCATTCTGCAAATAATGACATGGAAACTTATTAATTTTAAGACTTGGCTTTTAGCTTAAGCTTGTTTCTAGCTAGTTATTATAACTTAAACTGTTTCTATTAGTGTAAGTTCTGCCACGTGGCTTTTTATTCTCCATTCTGTAAGTCCAATTTGCTCTTTGTGTCTTGCTGGTATCTCCCTAGCGCCTAGATTTATCTCATGAGTTCCTCTCTGCAGAAATCCCGCCTAACTTCTCCTACCTAGCTGTTGGCCACTCAGCTCTTTATTAGGCTAATCAGAATAAAACAGTGAGCATTTTCACACAGTGCGATCAAATATCCCACAACAAGCAAAATTAAGGGCCTGTTATGCTTATCTTCTGGCTTACAAATCAGAATATGAGATGGATGAAATTTTTTTGTTAATTGATTTTGCTTTTTGAGGTGTTGTCTTCTGATGGAGTCCTATGTTAGCTTTATGCTTGCACTCTTTCTGCCTTGTTCTCCTTTATGCTGGGGTTACAGGTGTGTTCCATTGTGCCTACCAATATGTAAATTCTTTATATCAATTTTTAGTCCAGATTGGCAGTGGGCAATTTCTATAGCATAATATATCTTCATATTCTTTAATATCCTTATTTTTTAATGCTTTTTGTGATTAAATTTCTTGAATCTTAAGTATTTTCTATTAAACTTTGGGTGTAAGTTAATCTTTTTAGATATTATAGAAAGAATAGGAGAAAGCTTGGAAAATAGAGAAAAGCTTTTAAAAAATCAGTGTAATTGGTTATGTGCTATTATTTTGGGATATTTCCTTTTAGTCTTTTCCTACTATTATACTCTGGCAACATAATGTTGGGATCATTGCAGTTTACTTCCAGTTTTCTTTCTGTTGAGGCATATAGTTTCTTATGGTAAAGATAAGAATATATACATAGTGTTTTGAGTAGTTTACCCATTATGAGCCATTGTTTCCAGATACATTACATTGACATTTCTCAGCATTCTTGAACTTCATCTACTAATATTTAACTTTTAAAAAATATAATTATTTTTGTTTATGGGTACATCTGTGCTGCAGTGCTCCCATGAAGGTCAGAGGGCAACTAGTAGTCGTCAGTTCTCTCATTCCTGGGGATCAAACTCCAAAGGCTTTGGGGCAAGTGACGTTAACCATTGTTTGTATCATCTTTTTGGCCTAGTTTTTATGTCATTGAAGTCCTTCTATCATGACCCTCTCTAGCTGTAATGGCTGGAAGTTGATAGCTTTCTTCTTCAGTGATTTTTTTTTTCCCCCAACATATTTGATGTATAGTTTTTAGTGTCATGCCTTAGAGAATTATAACTAGTGTTTTGTTTTGTTTTTTACTGCCACTGTCATACATCCTTTATATTAGAACCCTTTTGTGGTCCTTTGAAATAGCATTTTGAGTAAATTAACATGCCATTATTAAATACTTGGTACCATACAGTATATTTGTATGATAGGAATCCTGAAATCACTATTATCCTGTAGGGACAAGTATTTGTTTAGCATGAACTTAGGATCATAGAGAAATTGCTCTTCGAATGTTTACAGATGAATACAGAACTATTTCACTAAAATTAAAGATGGGACACATGATAATTTGGGATTTTTAGCTCTTTGTTCTAATTAAAGTTTAGTTTCATAGATTTCCAAAGTCTTTAGTACAGATATTGATTGTAAGTCTTATTTATATTCAGAAAGCCTTTTTGACATAATTAAGATTAAAATGAAGCCTAGTTACAGATTATTCACAGTTCATTCTTTTGGTTTTAATTTAGGAAACATTTGGGTGTATTATTATAAATCCTACTTATGTAAACATTTTACTTAGTTAAACTCAAAACACTCTTCTGTGAGTGTTTGTAAACCGTGGTCGCAGAATTAAATTAGACAAAATAGTAAAATAAAATTAATATACATTATTTGAAACAACTTTCTGTGAAAATGCCCCAATGTTACTTATCTGAGTTTGTATTTTGTATTAAAGAAAAAAAAAGACTTGGGTTGCTCAAATTGTGCCAAGATACTTTCTGTATTTTGCCTCTTCATTTTCTTCTCTTCTAATTGTTTTACAGAAATTGTTTCTCTGGGTTTGGAATCTGCAGCAGTGTATCTTCTTGTATTCTTTAGGTTGATAGACAGGCTTTGCTTTCGTAAATTTGTAGTTCCGGGGCCCTCCGGTTCTAATGTTATGAGGAAACAATTTTCCTACATGAGATTATGAGCTTGGGTACTTTTTAACTTGAATGCTTGTACATTACTTTGCAAAAGGAGAAAAAGTCTAAGATTTGAGAGGGAAACAGTATTCCTGCTTTAGTATTTATTTGTTGATTTTTGCCATAAGTATTTTTTTTACTGTCATTGAAAATGTAATTACCAGGCAGGCGGTGGTGGTGCACCTCTTAAAAAGAAAAAAAAAAACAGTTACTAAGATATTGTAGATGCTCGTCTGTGACAGCTGTTTGTGTGCTTGTGCATATACGTATGCTTTTTCCTACCTTAAGTGAACTTGGTACAACTAATGCCTGTATAATAAATTAAACTGGGGTAACGCTGTTGAAGTTTTATCTAAAATCATCTGCATTGAAGATTTAATCCAGCTATAAGAACTTGATAATGAAAGATGTCAGTTTATCCGCAAATAATTCTAAATTGAGACTTGCAATATTTTTACTTAATTTCTTCAAAATTAGTTAATCAAGATTGAAATAACTTAAAATAGACTAATGAAAAATACCCAGAAATATTAAAATGCCATTAATTGTAAAACTAAAATGCTTAGTAATGGCATAGATTAGCCTAACATAATTGTTAATCACAGTTTAAATAGAAAAAAGAATTATTAAAATTTAAAGGCTAGATACAGTGGTTAGTTATTTGGGGGAGTATAAGTGTTTAAAAGTCATCTTAATCACTGTTCTGTTGCTGTGAAGAACTACTGTGATCAAGAGGTTTAGTCCATTATCATCTTGGCGGTGAGCATGGTGCCATGCAGGCAGGCTTGGTGCTGAAGAAGCAGCTGAGATCTATATCCTCATCTGCAGGCAGAGAGAGACAGAGACACACTAGGCCTGGCATGGGTTTTTAAGCCCACTCCCAGTGGCACTCTTCCAAGGCCACACCTCCTAATCCTTTTAATCCCTTCAAGAGTTTCAATCCCTGGTGATTTTGCATTAAAATAAGTCTCTGGAGCTCATTTTCATGCAAACCACCACATTCCATTTTCTGGCCCCCATATACTTGTGGCTATATTATAAGCAAAATGTATTTAATAGTCCAGTTCAAAAATCTTCATAATCTTTCACAGTTTCTATACTCTTTAAACATCCAGAGTTTCTTTTCAGACTCAAGACTGTCTCTTAACTGTATCCCCCTGTAAATAAAAAAAATTCCATACTTTCAGTATATAATGGCACAGAATACACATTACCATTCCAAAAGAGAGGAAAGGGAGCAAAATGAGGAAATGCTGTACCAAAGCAAGACCGAAAACCAGCAAATCATGCAACTTCATGTCTGATGGCAAAGCGCTCTTCAGATTTCCAACCGTTTTCAGCTTTATTAACTTCATACTTGTCTCTTGGACTGGTTTCACACCTGGGCTGTATCCTCAGCAGGTATCCCATGCTTCTGGCATCTCCAAGTTTTGGGCTTTCCAACACAAGCAAGGTTCCACCTTCACAGCTTGACCCCTATCACATGGCTGGCCTCAGCAGCTTTTTTTTTAGCCACAGTGGGAGATTGTTATAACCCTTTTTTTGATTTTCTTGGCTCTAAAGCCAGAACATGTGGCCATGACTAAAGATGATAAGTTCTGCTTGTTGAGACTGGAACTTAGAACTCCCACCCCTCTTCTTTCTGTTACTGATGGTCTCCTTCACTGTAGCATGATTAATAAAAACCCAGAGACAGAAATTGGGGTTCAACCTGATGAAGGCCAGAAAAGCAAAAACAGCTAGCCACTGGCTCTTAACCTCTACTTCAAACAGAAGTGGAGATCTTACCTTCAGGAATCTCAGAATGAAACTGTGTCTTGAGAGCTGTCTCCTTATGCCTTATATATTTCTCTGTAGGGCTGGGATTAAAGGTGTACACCACTGTGATTAAAGGCATGCCAACTAGTGTGGCTTCTGGGATTAAAGGTGTGTTATCACTGCCTGGTCTGTAAGGCTGACCAGTGTGGCTCTTTTACTCTCTGATCTTCAGAAAGCTTTATTTATTAAAATACAAGTGAAATATCACTACATTTCACTGCTTACACTTTCTTTTAGTTCCTTTTCAAAGTTAGAAGCTTAACTGGGTGGAATCTTGCACTGAGGTCATACTCCTTTATTCCATTTATATATGAAGCTATGGAGATCACTCTCAGAAACTCATTTTATAGCAGATGTATTAAAAGCCTAAATGAGAAATGCAAACAAAAATTTTTATTTATTAATTGTACTGTTTTCTCAGTAACACTACTGAACTAGGAAAAAGTGAGAAAGGAAAAATTGCTATTCATTATTGTATAAAATTTGATAGTGTCAGAGGACAGCATTACATAAGCCAAGTATGTTGTAGAAAATGGAAATGATTTTACATACCATATCTGGAGGAGCTGAAGTTTGTAAAGAGTAACTCGCTTAAGCTTGTAAGAACTCAACAGACTGAAGCAGCATGCACAGGTCTGCACCAGATCCTCAGTGTATATTTTAATGTATGACTTCCAGTTTAGGTTTTTTTTTTTTTTATGAGATTCTTGAGTGTGTAGACAAGAGAACATCTGATTCTTGTGCCTTTTCTCTTTGTCTCTTTTCCTTCTGTTTGTTTGTCTTGTCCAACTTCAATGTGATAGTTTTTGATTTATCTTATGTCTTAAATTTTGTTAAATTTTATTATCTTTTAGCCTGTTCTTTTCTAATGAGAGGTAGGAAGGGAGTGGGTAAGGATGGGAGGGAGAGGTGGGAGGAACTGCAAGGAATAGAGGAAGGGGAAACTGCAATGAGGATATATTGTGTGAGAAAAGAATTTTTTCAATAAAAGGAAAAAAGTAACCTGCTTAACATTTCTTTTGTCAGATTTGAATACAAATACTGCATAGGTTTTAAAGTAACTATTTTTGAACAAAACTTGTATAATTTATGAAATCACTTTGAGTGGGGGTTTTGCATTGTACTTTTGCATTATGTTTTATTTTCTAAATTGACTATACACAAGTGTTATGACTAGAGAAATAATTCAGTTTTTGAGAAATAGCTAGAAGAACAAAGTGATTTGTTTGCGAAGTTTGGCTTTCTGGTACAGAAATTAATGGGTTTAACTACAGCTTGATACTTTACATGCACAGGTATTGTTTTGCATACACAAGTATTTTGTATAATGTGGGCTATTCACCTATGAGAGTCAAAGCACTTGATATTTCAATGACTAATTTCCAAATTTTTTCTTTTTTTTTCAGAGTGAGGTTGGATATTTATTTAGTGGTTATGGAAGGGAGGGGAGAAGGGGAGAAGAGCAGGAGAGAGAGAGAGAGGGAGAGAGAGAGAAGGAGAGAGAGAGGGAGAGGGAGGGAGGGAGGGGGGAGACGGAAGCTACCTCTTTGAGATAGAAAAGAGCCAAAATTTTTATTTCATTACTGATTTATTTTCAAGAAATTAAGTAAATATAATTTTGTTATGCTCTTTTCTATTTAGCAGAGTAGTTGAAATACAAAGCAGTGTTTGGAGATAGAAAATATCTTTTTATTTATTAGATACAGAGACCCTCCATTTTTATTTTATTCTTAAACCTAGTTATTTTATTACTATGTTACTTATTTGTTAATCCACCAAATATATGTTGATCAAAAAAATAGCCAGGTTTTAGACTAAGTACAAAACAAAATATATTATCTATGGAGTTATGTTATATGTATGTTATGGGAAGAGACAGGAAATATGGTATATTCAAATGTGATTTTATCTGTAAATGAGTTTTTTTTTTTTTTAAGTAAGTCCATAACTACATAAAGGTTATCAAGTGTTACCAGTGGTGGGAGTGGATTGTGATTTTCAATGGGCAAATCAGTTTTGGTTTCATAGAAAGGTGACAGACATTTGAAGAAACATTAAAAGAACAAACACCCCCTTCCTACCCCACCCCCACCGGGCATGGTAGGCAGAAGGTACAACTAGTGCAAATACCCTAAATTAGAAGCATGTTTGATGTGTTGGAAGAACGAAGCAGGTAATTAGTACCTGGAGCTGACAAAGTAGAGAGATGTAACAAATGAATGCAGACAGGTAGTGGACTACTTCTTAGGGTAGTTTCCTGTTGATGTGGTAAAATACCTTGTCAAAATCAGCTTAACAGGGAAAAAGTTTACTTGGCTCACAATTACAGGGTACAGTACCTTATTAGGAGGGAAATCAAGACATCAGGAACTGGAAATAGCTAGTTATATTGGATTCGTAATCTAAAGCTGAGAACAATGAATTCATTCATGCATGCCACTGGTCAGCTTCCTGCTCAAGAAATGATCCCACCCACAATTAACGATGTGTTTCCCCATATTAATTGATCAAGGCAGTCTTAGACATTCTCAAGAGGTTAGCCTTACTATGGACAGTCCCTTAGATGTGTACCCTGGAGACCTGCTTCCTTCTTTTCATGTTGACAGTTAATAGTAACCATCATATGAGACAAGTTTATGTACAACCTGGATAGGTCTGTATTAAAGGATGTGAAAATACTGTAGGTTTGAGTAGAAAAGGTGTGGTAAGCATGAGACGTGAAGTTGGGAAACATTTAAAATTCACTAGTCTGCCTAGAGGGATATCTTTTTGTCTTGATGATAAGAAAGAATTCCCAAGGGGGAATGATTTAGTGTTATTTGGTAGAATTTAGAAATATTTCATTTCTGCATAATTAGGAAGATAAACATACTTTTTGACCAAACTTATATTTCCACTTAAAATTAGAACTATAAGTAACCTCATAAAGGAACAGTTGCTTTTTATCTCCTTACATCTGTTTAGCCATGTTCATTTAAAACATTGATGTTGTGTTCTAGTGAAATTTTAAAATTTCTGTAATTTGAGACGTTTCTTTTTTAATCAGTATAATTAGCCTATTATTAGAATATGAATAATTGCCATTTATTTTTCCCCCCCATGAAACTAAGTTACATTGAACAACCTTATATATCTTATTAACCAAGATTCACCTATATTCCTTTTTGTTTAAAAGGCTCTGCATTTGCTTGTGAATGAAATACAAGGTAATTTTTACTTTTCGGTGAAATAGATCTAGAAGGATAGATAGCTGTTATAGTAATGGTATAATAAAAGAAAGATGTGAAGTCATTGAGTCCTAAATTATCTTTTAATTTGTAAAAGTAACCTACTTTGATACAGTTGTCTTTTTCCAATTTTGACCGCAATTGTATTTTAATGTACTTTTCCTCTTTAATTCTTATAGTTACACTGTTTGAATCACCAACTCAATTACCTGATATCTCTATATATTATTTCCTTATTATGTCACGTCTTTAGTGCTGTTGGTAGGGTCATAACTTACTTGAAAGCATAATGTTTTCTACTACAGGATAGAATGCTAACTAATTACTCGTTAACTGTCACTAAGTGTAGTTAAAGATAGTTTCTTGTGTTTCTAGAATTTTTTTTGCAGACTTCACTGATTCAGTCATGTGGGTTTTTTTATTTTTTCCAGTTGACTCATATTTAATTCTAATTATCTTGAAAATTGACTAGAGCCCCATTTTTAGGCACTAATACTTTTTCATGTATAAACTATTTTATCAATAATTATTATCAACTTTGAGTTTTAAAAAGTTACAACTAAAAATTTTGATACGTACTATTGCTATTCATTGTGAAGTAATAGTTTTGATATTTTAATTGTCTTCAACAGTTGTATCTTCATACCTGAACAGTGTTAAATATTCTTATATAGTTTGAGGTTCTATGCAATTTGTAAGTTTTTGGATAGAAGGAATTAAAGTACATCTTGATAAAACTGTCATCATTGGGGTTGCATGTCACGGTTATTTTCTTGGGGTACAAACAAGTGAGTCTGACATGTTAGTGGTCTGTGGTATTTGAATAATATGGTTTTACTTTGCTTCTGAAGGATAGTTGATAACTGGTTTTGTGTCCACAAAATAAAATTGGAGACAAGCATTATATGGTTTAATACCAGGTTATTTCTGTGTATAAGGAATACATGTCAGAGACTAAACCATCATGGAAACTGAGTGTTCTGTTACTGTAAATTACTGTCTAACCTGCTTAAACTTAACTAAGTTAATTCACAGCTCTCAGATGACTTGTAAATGTTTTCAGGTATTAGATTATTGAATAACATTTGTAGGCTAACAGTAGGCATTTGTTGTATTCAAATATATGATTTTATACTGATAGAATATTAAGCGTAATTTAATTTTCCTTTGAAATAGTGTTACTTTAAAACTCGTGAGGCATGCAGTTTTGTTAGCGTTTCAGCAGGACTCACAAAATTGTGAGCCAAAATTGTATGTGGAAAAACTACCAAGATTCTTTACAATATACCTGAGATACCTTTGTTTAGTAAGCTGTAGGGTATAATTGGTAGACTCTTAGTTTGAGTTAAATAGCTTATTGTGTGTGTTCGTGTGCATGTGTGATAATATATATAGTATATGTGTATACATAAATGACACATACTGCTTTTAAGAAATTTTCTGATTAAGTGCATGTGAGAAACTGCAGTGATAACTAGCCAATATAGCTTGAATGTGCTTTGGGGGAAATAGGCCGCCTTCTGTTAAAAACAAAAATTAGCCTAGATTTATTGGGTATACCTTCTCTGTACTTGTTATGTATAGAAGTAAATACAGTAGTTATTAAGTTAGATTTTTGTGTTGGAGTCAGTGTAGAAGACCGAAGATCAGCCTCAGCTCTTGAAGTCAAGTGACTTTGGTTTTCACTCATGGAAAAGTTTGTTCTAAATCATTCTGGGAGACAGAATATTTGAGTATTATTCATTGATGAATAAAAATCACTGGTCCAGATTTAACTGCTTTTGTATAGTAACCTTACTTCATAGCCTTAAAAGGTGTGTGTGTGTGTGTTGTGTGTGCACACACGCATATAGAATGTTTTCTTTTTAAAGAATTCTGTCCAAAGAGTAAGGAAATTTGAGTTTTAATCCTAGCTTTGTGTCTTATATTGTGACTTTGGATACAGTCATTTGACTTTATTTGGTTTTTTATAAGATCAGAATAAAGAGCAACTATATTTTTTTATCGTTTATTTGAGGACTTTAAGAGCAATATAGAAAGCATTTTTTAAAAATCTGCATTTGATAAATGAAATGACTTCTAGAAATCTGAATTTAAGAAATGCAATTTGTTTCTGGAGTACATTTATATTCCCCGTTTTCTTGGTAGCGGATACTCTGTTTTCAAGGAAGCTGAATGGGAAATACAGACTTGAGCGACTTGTTCCAACTGCAGTATATCAGCATATGAAGATGCATAAACGAATTCTTGGACACTTATCATCGGTGTACTGTGTAACTTTTGATCGAACTGGCAGGCGGATATTTACTGTAAGTCACCTTTAAAGTCTTACCTTTTCTGATAGATAAAATTGAAGAAAATTGCCTAAATGAGAACTTGAAGTAAAAATTTTGATTTTTTTTTTTTTTTTTAAATGGGAATCTGGAAATTTGGGTAATTTTTAAAAGCATGCTCTAAGAAGCTCTAAGAAGTTTTTATTTAAATTTGAACTTTTTCCAAGTTCAGAATTTCCTGAAGTATAATCACAGTTACACATATGTGGCTCACTTACGTATTCCTCAATATTCATCACATAGGCTGATGGTGGGGCTTTTATAAAAGGTTATGTCATATTTTTAAGACCCTGGGCAGATTGTAGGAAAGTATTAATCTGCAGAGAACCACTTGCTAACCTGAGAATGTCCACTTTAAATGGGGATAGAAATTCTGAGTATATCAGATACTTTTTGCTTGGAATTTTGATTCCTCACACCTGATTCTCTAATAACCATGATTCTAAAGAGGCACTGGGAGTCGTTTGTTCCATTCCTTCTAATGTGCTGTGGGGAAAAGGAGTGGAGCATTTCTGCTTTGAGGGATAAAAATTATTTTGGAAGCATTTCAACTTACTTTTTCAAGTGCCTTAACTATTCAGTAAGGATAATATTTGTCTTACTACTATAGTTGTACTTATTAAACATTATCCTATGGGCTGAAAGTGCATTCACACAGTCCTTAATTGTCTTTGAATCAAGAAACTTCAAATAGAAATTCCCATTTTTGACTTTGGGGAGTTGCTGCTAACTTCAAAGATTTGTTTTATTTTATATGCATATGAATGTTTTGCCTGCACAATATATGGGTTCACCTGGTGCCCATGGAGTTCAGAAAAGGGCATCAGATTTCCTGGAAATGAAGTTAACAGATGGTTGTGAGCTTCCATGTAGGTGTGGGAATCAAGCCTAAGTCTTCTACAGAAATAACAGACTCCTCGCTACAAAGCCATCTCTCTGGCTGCTAATTTTAATAAAACTAACAATTACTATAAGATTTTTTTTGTTTTTCTTTGTGTAAATTTGCATATAAATTGAGAACTACCTATATATTCAGTTATCTATAGAACAGCTAAAGTAAAGAACATCTGAAAGAATTTTCTTCTTTTAGTCCATTGGGCATTTGTACTTTACTCCCACTGTCAATATTTCCTACTTTCACCTTCTGTCACCTCCATTGGTTTTATGAAGGAAGAATAAAAATTTCTAAATTTCCATGTAGATCATTAAATTCATGAAGAACAGTTATCTGTATTTACTTTATGCTTGCTATATCCACATTAATAGTTGAGTTTTAAATTGTAACTTAATATCAGTCAACCTAGCATTAATTTATTATGTTAATTGTTTAGTTTTCAAAACCTAAATCATGGCATTTCTAATATATGAAGCAATTCCTTCAAAGGTAGTAATAAACTGAAATAACAAGAAAAGTATGTTGGTATTATACTTTGGTGACCATAAAAAATTTACATTATTGTCACTTTAATTATTAAAAACAAAAATCATAGATTTTCTGTTTTTTTGTTTTTTTTTTTTTTTTTTTTGGTTTTTCGAGACAGGGTTTCTCTGCAGCTTTTTTAGAGCCTGTCCTGGAACTAGCTCTTGTAGACCAGGCTGGCCTCGAACTCACAGAGATCCGCCTGCCTCTGCCTCCCGAGTGCTGGGATTAAAGGCGTGTGCCACCACCGCCCGGCTGATTTTCTGTTTTTGATGTTAGTAAAGGACCTTACGGGAGTTTTAAGAAAAATATGGATTGTAAATAACTAATTTATGCAGGATTATCTGATTTGATAGGAATTTGATGCATAATCTTTTGGAATGATTTGAAGGAAACAATGAAATAGTATATTTGTTCCTATTTTCTGAGCTTACTATAATTTTCAGTACAGCATTTAAGAGTAATTTGAACCAGGAGATAGTCAGATTAACTACCTGTTTCTCAATCTAGCCTACCACTTGTTCTTATAAATAGTTTGTTTTTATAAAAATAAACAAACAGTTGCTTATATACTGCATGTAGTCACTGTTGGACACAAAATCACTTTTTACATGGTTTCTTACAGGATTATATGGCCTGCAGAGTTGAAATTATTTATTATCTGGCCTTTTAGGAAAATGTACATCTCAGGGCATTTAATTTGGGGAAGAAGAAACTTTACTGGTTGTTTCTTTAGTTGAAGGCATACACAAAAGGGAAGAAAAGTAACATATTAATAATTATATGATCTTACCTAGACTAAAAAGATATTTTTTAAGAATGTGATATAATTTATTAGTTGTGCTAACTTTCAGTTTTCATTCATATGGTGATTTGTAGTTATATATTCTGAAATAGTACCTTGGAGTAAAATGCTAATAGAACCTGTTTTTTGTTTTTTAAAGTTTATCCTGTGTGTGTGTGTGTGTGTGTGTGTGTGTGTGTGTGTGTGTGTGCATGTGCCCGTGCATTCGCTCACTCACATTAGTTTATGTGCAGGTGCCTGCAGAGGCCATGTGTCAGATCTTCTGAACTAGAATTAGAGGCATGTATAAGCAACTTTATATGTGTGATAGGAACTAACAGGGTTTTTCAGTATATGCTTTTGACCTCTGAGCCATCTTTTTAGTGGTGAGTCCTGTTTTTTCAATTTACTTTTAGCTTTGTATTATTACTTCAGTGGGTGGGTAACAGGCCACATTTATAACTACTCCACACATTTACCTTGTAAAGTCAAAACGATAATGGGTATTTTCTCATTCAACTTTCTAAGCATTCAACATAGTGAACTGACTGGTACTTTACAGTTCGTCTTGAAAATTGAAGAGGGCTAGGTAAGGCTTGTGACAATAGTTCATGATGAATAGAAAATTGAGGGGTCAACACATTGCCATAATTTATTGAAATAACAATTCGGTAAAGGGCTAATCAGTATTTTCTTTTAGTACATTGGGTATTCTAAGACTTTCAGTTTTATTTCTAAGTTGCTAGTTCAGATATATTGAAGGCTTTACCAAGGGACTATTTCTCTTGAGTCTTCTACAAAGGCCCAACTATAGGCGGGTTTGATCCTGTCCTTAAAAGCATCAGGTTTGCTATCAGAGTGCTTTAGTCACTACCACCTCTTAAGAAAGGGGAATGGATAACAGTAGTAGCAACATAATGGGATTTTTGTGGTAGTATGTGAAACACTGTGTATTATTAGTACCTATCAAAGGGTACAAATAAAAACCATTAAGCTTTAGCTTTTGCTATTAATTTCTAGACAGACTTAAGCAAACATTATCTAGTTTTACTGTCCTAAATGCTTGTGTGATGTTAGAGTTTGAACTCAGTGACGAGGCTTCTGAGCTATGTTCCAACCTGCAGCTAAACTCTGTTCATAAATGCTATGAAAAGTTCTACAGGAAATCCTTGTAATTGGTAAGTGAAATTTCTCTTAGGAAACTATTATTATTTGTGCTAACTTACTTTAGTCATTAATATTGTCTTAGAATATTTTTTAAAAGGAAGGAGGTAGCATAATTGAGTTAATATACAAGTTAAAATTTACTTTCTAATTCTTTTTTTTTTAATATTTATTTATTTATTTATTATTATTCTGTCTGTGTGTATGCCTGCACGCCAGAAGAGGGCACCAGACCCCATTAGAGATGGTTGTGAGCCACCATGTGGTTGCTGGGAGTCGAACTCAGGACCTTTGGAAGAGCAGGCAATGCTCTTAACCTCTGAGCCATCTCTCCAGCCCCTACTTTCTAATTCTTAATTTTGTAATCTTTTTACTGGTTTCAGAATCACTGCCTGAAATTATGTTTATGAAAGGAAAACAGAGTTGATGAATTCTCAGGACTTATTCAGTAATACAAAAGTTCATTGAGCATATAAAAGACAGTGATCACAGCTTTGTGCAGTGATGCATGCCTTTAATCCCAGTATTCCAGAGGAGGCAGAGTCAGGTCTGGCTGTATGTAGAGAGTTCAGACCAGCCAGGCACATATAGTGTCGGGGGGGGGGGAAACGGGAGACAGATCTCACACACCCCTTTTCAGAAATGTAAAATGTATTTTTTTATTGAGATTAAGTCAAAGGAATGTAAAATACTACATTTACTAAGAGGTTATAATAAAGAATGTGGGTTGATGTATTTAATTAATTTGAGTCCTTTTTTTTAACCAATCATGATTCTAAGAATTGGAGGTATAAAATTTGAAGACATCGGTTTACAAATAGTAAATGGTCAGTAATGATACCATATGATACAAACTTTCTGATACACTATATTTGAATAGGTCCTTGATTCAACCTTACTGTAGAAAATGGTAAGGGAATTTGCTAGAGAAGTAACACTTTAGCTGAATTGACTGGATATTACAGAGTAAAAGAAAGGCATTTGCACAGTCTGAAAAACTATAATATATAATTTTGCAATATTAGATATAGCACAGAATTGATAATGGCTTATCATTGAGCATGAACTAGAAATGCTGATGGAACAAACCCACCAGGTTCCTGTATGACCTGCTAAAGAGTAAGTTTTCTGAATGCAAGGGAGAACAAGTGATTAAATTTAAAGCATATATTGCATTTCTGTTAATAGAATTCTATCTTAACTCCTACAGAAATCAGGCTGGTCTGAAATTCACCATCTTTCTGCCTCATGTTCAGCCAAAATGCTGTGATTGTGGATGTATGCTTCCGTTTATGGATCCTGTTATGATATGTGGATTAAAGCAATAGTAATGTTGGGTGGTGTAAACTGAAAAGGTTCTGGCAGTGATCCATAAAACAAAGCAGAGCTTGAACAATTACAGGGAAATAAGAATAAGTTTAGCACATTGAAAATAAGATTTAGAAGATTTAAAAGATTGGCATATGTGTGCGTGTGCATGAGGACAAGTATGAGAGAATATATAACTTGTTTAATAGGAAGTCATCTCATTTACTGTGTCAGGCTTTTAAGCAGAAATGTCTGCTAAGTAGGATATGCTGCTCTTGTATCTGACAGGCCTATGTGGGAAGTCAAGTACACATTCTTAACAGTAGTGGGAACAAGAATGAGATATAGCCTACAAGATTCAGTTGAAAAATCATTTATATGAAAAACAACATTACAAATGAAGAAAGCTTACTCTGTAACTTTTAAAACTGACAGGAGACATAATAATTGGCATGGGCTGTTGCCCCTGATTCTGGGGGTGGATAGTAGGTAGGCAGAGAAGGGTGTCATAGAAGCCAAGAGGTAAGGTTTTCATGAAAGACACAAGAATAGGCAAAATAAGGCTGAAGGTGTCCTATGAGTTTACCAAAGTTGTTAATTATTGCCTTGATCTAAATGTTTGTGGTCCCTACCCCCAAACTCCCATTTCAAAAGTATCTTAAAACCAAATCCCTATTAAAAGATATACCTTTTATTAATGGTTAGGTCATGACTTCATGAGTGGGCTGATTTCCTTATAAAGAGGCCCAAGGGGACTTCTTTGATTCTTGGGCAATGTCTGTTAGAAGTTGCCACTTAGGAAGTAGATATAAAGCTTTTTACTAGACACTGATTCTCTTAGTCTCTGGGTCTTAGATTTACCTGCCTCTAGAACTCTGAGCATTTAAGTGGCTGTTGATAAATTACCCACCCCAAGGGATTGTTAACAGTAGCTCCAGCTTATTAAGACAGAAAATAATTTTGACAGATGCTAAGTATCTCCACTTATGTTTTAGTTACATTTTCCCTATGCATCAAATGCAGACCTTTCTTTTTACTGTTCAAAACCTTTCTACTACCTACTTATTCCCTTTGCTAGGGATAGGATTGTTTTCTCAAACCATTCATGTGGTTAATTTCTTTATTAGCAGGTTGAGGTTGAAGATCTTGACATAATCTTGTATTATGCCCCAAAAGGTACCAATTGTTTAAGAGGAAAAATTGGAGGTGAGGAAAAATAGTAAAAAACACGACCAAAATAACTTTATTAGTTGTAGGCTATGTTGACACTGTACATTTTGAGAAGTGTTCTAATGAGGAAAATGTAGCCTTTGCAAAGGCAACATCAGCTGGATCTGGTAAAAAAGACACATTCTGTAGAACTGGGTTCTGAGACATTGTATAGACCATGTTATAAACTTCTGAGGACATAAATAAGAAGGAATTACAGGTAGGGGAGCCTGAAGAAATGTGACTACATCCCGCCACCTGGCTAGCTTTACCCATAATAATTACACGGAAACTGTATTCATTTAAACACTGCCTGGCCCATTAGGTTCAGCCTCTTATTGGCTAATTCTCACATCTTGTTTTAACCCATATTTAGTAATCTGTGTAGCACCACAAGGGGTGGCTTACCAGGAGAGATCTTAACCTGCGTCCAACTCAGAGAGGAGAGGCATGGCGACTGCCTGAGGTGTCTGCCTTACTCAGCTTTCTTTCTCCCACAATTCTGTTCTGTCTATTCCTCCTACCTAATTTTCGGTCCTATTAAAGGGCCAAAGCAGTTTCTTTATTAACCAATGAAAGTAACACATAGACAGATGATTCTCCTCCATCATTTACCCTTTTTCTGTTTAAACAAAAAAGAAAGGCTTTAACATAGTAAAATTACATATAACAAAACAGTTATCAAGCAAGAATTACAGTTACAATATTTATATCTATTTTATCTTTTATCATAACTAACAATAACTATCTATATATTCTTTAATTCCATCAAAGACTCCAGAAGGATATAATGTTACCTAAGTAAACAAGAAATAAGTAACTTCCAAAACTCTAGAAATGACAGAGACATCTCGCTGCCTGTACAGTCATCCAAAGTTCCTCTGTACCATTGGGGCATCCATCTTCAGCCTACAGGCCTATAGTATCCAGCAGACTTCCATGAAGCAGGAAAATTCAAAGACAGTTTATTTACTTTTTTTCTGTGTCCTGTAGAATGTCTCATAGACTCTTTCATGAGTCAGGAATCCTGAAAGACCATCTCACCTTTAGGCAAGTTTAGCAGTCCTCTCTCTGTGGGTTCTTTGTGTCCAGTTTATGCAATAGTCCAGGCAAGAGCAGTTTCTTACCCAAATGGCTAACCAACTCCATAAGGAGCCTCTTCGATGCCCATCTTCCTCTTGAAGTAGCTGGTGCTGCTAGGAGCAGACGTGTCTCATTGTCATGAAAACCCTAAGTTATTAAAACATTAAATGCCATATTCTGCAGTCTTTGAAAGATATGAAGAATGTCTGTCTAACTGAAATATATCTCTATATATCTAGAAAATTTAACTAACATGACCACAAGCTTGACTATTATTGATGATTATCCATTAACCTATATATCCTAATTATACATTACATTTTTAAATGAACTACATTACATAATCACAATACCTTAATCAAGTGCAGAAATATATAAACATATAATAAAATTGACCTTAAATTTCTATCAGTAAGGTAAAATTTAGACCAATGTAAATTATTCATATCTATATCATCTCCCCCTTTAAATGTAAAAGAACATTTATAAACAATATTTGGGAATATGGGCGCAGTTATTTCTCTCCAAAATGTAATGTGTATATGAAATCCAGTGCAAAAGAAGAAAACAGTATGCTATGAGCAGGGTTGACAGACTGAATGGATCCTGCATATTAAAGATAGTATTTATAAATAATAAAGATAGTATTTATATTAGCTAGCTTCCTTATTTCAGAGATTGTTCAGTTTAAGGAGGAAATGGTGTATCAGGTCTGCAACCTACTCTTAAAAAAGAGTTCAGAAAAAGTCTGTCTCTCTGTCTTTGTCTCTCTCTTTCTCTAAGTAACTGTGACTTTTTTTCCCTTTCAAGTAAGGGAAAGATTTACAGGCTTACGTTTTAATTTTAAGGTCAACTGAGGAAAATTGCTCTGTTCCCAAATGTATATAATTTTCTACCTGTATAAAAATGAACTTTATCACTTCTCTATTATATTGGATATTTTCATTTAAAATTTCACTTCCTTGTCATGTAAAAATATTATTTGCGTATGTGTGATGTGAATATATATGTACATGTATGTTTGAGTGCTCATGTACAGAAGCAAGAAGAGACTGTTGGTGTCCTCTACTCTTAGCCTATTCTTTTTAAAAAAATATTTATTTATTGTGTATACAATATTCTGTCTGTGTGTATATCTGCAGGCCAGAAGAGGGCACCAGACCCCTTTACAGATGGTCGTAAGCCACCATGTGGTTGCTGGGAATTGAACTCAGGACCTTTGGAAGAGCAGGCAATGCTCTTAACCTCTGAGCCATCTCTCCAGCCCCCCTTAGCCTATTCTTTTAAGTGGAGGTCATCTCTCTCTGAACCTGTGGCTCTTACTTTCTCTGATAGGCTAGAACCCAGCAGGTTCCGTGTTCTTGCTGTCGTCATCCCCTTTGAAGCTAGAGTTAGGGGCACTTGCAGAACACCTTTTAGTAGATCCTGGGATCTGAACTCAGGATGCACTCTTAACTGCAAGTCATCTCTCCAGCCCCTATACTTGTCACTTCTAATTCTCTAGCTCTTTGTTTTATAACCTCAACTGTAATGGACTTTGGAAAAGATAGTTTATTTACTAGGCAAGAGTATTTACTGAATAAGCCATATGAAAAATAACTATAAAGTTCTAAAAGCTTTCCTTTTTAATAAATAACAAGTAACTATCTTAATTACATTGAAACTTGCTTCAAGAAAGTAAAATTTGTGAATATAGATTTTTGACTGTGTTTTGTTTTCTGTATCAGATTTATGTGGTTTGTAGCTTTGTGTTAAAGCTTAATGAAATTTTTATGTAGAATATACAGCATTTGTTTTCTGAAGTTTGAGGAAAATCAGAAACTCTATTGCATTACAAAATAGAAGCCATGTCATCAAACCTGTAGCAGTTTCCTTCCTCAAAAGAACAAAGCCATATACCTCCTCGGATATGTGTTGCCTAGACTTGTATGCAAAAGAATATTTGTAATTCTCCCCATCATGGGCTTTGTTCCTCGACATCATCATTATTATTGTTATTATTATTTTTATTTTAATTTTAAGTATGGCCATTTACGGGGATTCATAAAATTTTAAACTTTTTAAGGTAAACTTTTTAGATAAAAGGAAGCAATTATTATTACCATCACTTCTATATAGTATTTAAAAGAATTAGATAAAAGGCAGTAATTCCAGCATAATGGCCTGTCTTAAAGGCACCTTTCTTTAGTACAATATGTGTGGTCTTTTCAATTTTAGCACTAGAATCAGTGAACTTAATAGGTTACATTAAGCCAAATTTTGTTTATGTCCTAGTTTTTTAAGCCTTTGTACTCTATTGTATTTTCAGAGTGAAAGTATATTTTAACTTCTTTGCCTCCATTCTTCATTGACAAGATATCTTGAAATAACAAAAACCCATTAAGCCGGGCGGTGGTGGTGCACACCTTTAATCCTAGCACTCGGGAGGCAGAGGCAGGCGGATCTCTGTGAGTTCGAGACCAGCCTGGTCTACAAGAGCTAGTTCCAGGACAGGCTCTAAAAAAGCTGCAGAGAAACCCTGTCTCGAAAAACCAAAAAAAGAAAAAAGAAAAAAAAAAAAACATTAAATTTGGTCTCTTTTTAAAGATTAGGTAAGCTAAAGGCTGCATAAATTTTTTTGTGCCATATATCAGCTTATACTAGGTATAGTCACCATAGACAACTAGAAACATGGCAGTGAACACTTTTCAGGGTAATTATATTATTAAGTAAAATAGCTACTTATTTCTTGTCCATACTGTTTTGCGATTAACACTATATAACATTATAATTGGATTTAAAGTGACCTCCAAAATAATGGTTCAGTTTTGTAGCTAGACTGATTTTTTTATCGCATTCCCTGTAATTATGTACAGTAAGTGGCACCTCTGTGCAGTTATATCTGTTGTTGCTGTCATGTGTAAACTAATAGCCAAGTTCTTTCTAACCTTGACCTTCTGTTGATTCTCTGGACTATTCAGAAACAGGGTCTGAAATTCTCTAGTAAGAACTTTAGTAGGTTATATCCTTGCTCTTAACACCCTCTCTTATTTTCCATAGGTTAAGCTTTTCCAGATTAGATGCTAGTATCTGGGTATAATGTTCTGAAACTGATGGCTACCAATTTCTATTGGACATTGGGACTTTACTGAAAAAAAGAAAAAACAAAATACAATGCCAGCCAAGATGTTTGTACTACCTAAATACACCTAAATGCTATCTAAAAGTATTAGGTTTTCTCACTGTATGACATTTTCATGAACATGTGTCATGTTCTAATTTGTCACCCTCCTCTACTATCCTTACCCATGTTCCTGTCATTTGGCTTGCTCCCTTACTTGGAAACACCTTCCTGTATAGTCCCTTCGTTGCTTTCATTTCATACTGAAACTCATTACTTTCATACTAAGAAATTTTAAAAGAAAATGAATTTAAAATATGTATAAAGGAGTACTGAGAACAATTTTTAAAGCAAATCAGAAAAAAATTATTTAGAAGTAAAGGAAGGAGTCCTGTAGAGAAATAGGGGGAGAGTAAAGTTAAATATAAAAAAGGAAAGGATAATAGCAAGCTAGAAGAATGTTATGGGGAGAAACAAGAGATTGTAATAAGCAGTTGGTTCCCAGCTGCTTAGCCCCGAAATAATCACACAGAAACTGTATTAATTAAATAACTGCTTGGCCCATTTGCTCTACCTTCTTATTGGCTAATTCTTACATATTAATTTAACCCATTTCTAGTAATCTGTATATCACCACGTGCCTGTGGTTTACCCGGTAGAGTTCCCAGTGTCTGTCTCCAGGGGCTGCATGCCTTCTCTAACTTGCCTTTCTCCCATGCTATGCTATAGGCCAAGCCAGTTTACTCATTAATCAATAAAAGCAACACGTAGACAGAAGGACCTCCCACACCAACAGATTGTATTTTTTTTAAGTTAAAACAAAACAGTTCCCAATAATAGACTGAAAAGAAAAAATACTACTCAATAATGAAAATAGCGTAAGTAAAATCAGGTGGTATACGGAGAGGAACTAAAACAGAAGCTTTTTAAAATATTTTAAAACATTATGAAACAGAAATACATCTAAAAGTGTAATCAGTACACTTCTTTTTTAATAAAAAAAAAAAGATGTGGCTGTGCTTGATGTCACACACCTTTAATCCCAGCACTCAGGAGTCAGGGCCAGGTAGATCTTTCTGTGAGCTCTAGGTGAGCCTGGTCAGTGTAGTAAGAGATTGTTTTTTGTTTTGTTTTTTGTTTCTTTTTTTGGTTGTTGTTGTTTTTTTTGAGCAGGTTCTTCTTGGGTTCTCTGATTTGAGATGGCCAGTTATCGAATATTAAGGTTGAGAGTGTCAATTGAGCTTGTAGACTCTTGTATTTCCTATGGTTTGGACTGGTGCTGTATCTGTATTACACAGCTATCTAATGCCACCTTACTGTCTCTATCTTGGTAGCTCTCCTTCTTTACCTACCAGGGACATTTTCTGACAACACTGAGCTTTGCAGTCTTAAAGACTGACCTGGTTCTTTCACCCTCTGCACACTCCCCAGATCATCACTGCTGGTGTGGTTATTGTTTTATCTGGCAGATATATTTTCCAAGCCTATCAGAACTGTGGAAAGGGACCAGGCCTTGAGGCAGATCTGTCTTCATGCTTTTCAAAGAACTCCTGAGTGTTATTCATCTTCATGCAGTATTTTTGCTCTGTAACAGTTAGGTATAGATGGCATGGCTGCAAAGGTCAATCTGCTTGTTGTCCTCAGTAGCATGGTTGCAGAGGTTGAATCTCTCAAGCTCTAGAGTTTTCTCAGTTGGTGAGATCTGTTAGCCACCAAGGGCAGGATATCTTTGATGAGGTACCTCCTGTTCTTCATCTAGGCTCCTGCCACCTGACCTTCACAACAGCTTCCCTGAATCTTTCCTCTCTCCGTGGCTGAAGTAGGCCAAATTGTGACTTCCCAAACCTGATCTCAAGCTCAGTTTTTAGTGATAGTCTCTCCCTCAAGATGGTACCCAGTTGCTGCCCATCACATTGAGTGAAACATTAGATTTCTACCCACTGGAGTAATTACTTACTATCTCACCAAAACCATCATTAGAGTTGGCTGTGAGGATAGGGCTTTAGACTCTTGAGAATAGAGTCTAGTTTTTCTTGTTCTGATTCTCCTTAACATGCATGTATCTTTCCCACATATATCTTAAATATATATACTGAACCTTTTCACCATTTATTAACATTGTTTTTGTTTCATGCCTAATACGATTTTAACATTTTCCTCTTGTTAGATTCTGATGTCTTACTCTTTGATTTATTGTTAACCTCAGTATCATTTGGTGCTGCAGTTAGGCTTAAGAAAACTTGTTTAAATTCTGATCAACAGTTTGATCTGTTTAAAGAATAATTTTTAGTCAATTTCAAATTACCTTTTACAGTTATATAAAACACGTGTGTAAGGTGTTGAAGCGGTACCTCAGCAGTGATGCACTTTTCTTGGACTCATTGCACTGGGTTTAATCCCTGGTGAGCAACAGTAAATAAATAGAACACATTTATAGTGCATTTATGTATCTATACTTTCATTTTGGTCTGTGATTTTTTTTCAGCATATCAGTGTTTCTGCTTGCTTGTATGTGTGTGTCCAGGTGTGTACCATGGAGGTCAGAAGGTGTCATAGTCCTTAGAACTTGAATTAGAGACAGTATGAGCCACCATATGGATGCTGGTTACCAAACCTGCTCCTCTAGGAGAGTAGCAAGTGCTCCCAAGTGCTGAGGCATCTCTCCAGCCTACCATGCTTTGTTTTTGTTTTTTTCCAGATAGGGTTTCATGTAGTCTGAGCTGACCTCAAACTTAATAAGTAGCCAGGGATGACCTTGAGCTCATCTTCTGTTTTTCACATGTTGAGATTACACAAATCACAAGTATATCCGTCCACATAGTTTATTGTTTTTTTTTTTTTTTTAATGTTTTCTCAGAGCTGGAGAGATGGTTCAGTGGTTAAAAGCATTGGTTGAGCTTCCAGATGATCTGAGTTTGATCCCCAGTGTCCACATGATAACTGCAGTTCCAGGAAGCAGTATGCTTATTTCTAGCTTCTACTGACCCTGCATGAATATGGTAGATAAACATGCATATAGGC
Source organism: Arvicola amphibius (assembly GCF_903992535.2). NCBI lineage: Eukaryota > Metazoa > Chordata > Mammalia > Rodentia > Cricetidae > Arvicola > Arvicola amphibius. The sequence goes on along the minus strand of NC_052049.1, from coordinate 150,826,815 downwards.
TACACCCATGCTTGTTAAATGTTTTCTCAATAGTCTTATGTTCCTTTCTGATTGTTTTCTGTTTTCATGGTCATTTGAAAAGCTCCTAGTCGATTTTTTTCTTTCAAATTTCCTTAAAGAAATTATTGATCAAAAGTAATAAAGCATGAGGTAGAATCTGCTTAGGAATACTTAGTGTTCTGTTTGAAATTCTGTTAAGAGTTATATAGGAGCAGGGATAGGTCCCTGAGTAGTATAGTAGAGATTTTCTTAAGTAGGTGATTAAAAGTTCTCTTCTGTTATTTGATTGGAGAAAAGAAAGGTTACTTAGAATATTAAATATGTAAGGGGAAGTATGCATTAGTTCTGTTATTGGTACTTGTTTGAATAGGAAAGAATGATAGTATTAAGTGGATAAAATTATTAGATAATAGGCTAGGAATACAATAGGACTTCTTAGGATTTAATTTGTGAGATGTGGTTGGAGGGAGCCCAAGTTGCCATTATTTTTGTTAAAGCTGACATTTTTATCAGAAAGTTAAAAGTGTTCATAGTTTGTTAACAGGAAATAATTTTAATGGGGTGTAAAGCAAACTCTTACTCAGATTCATATCCGAGTAATCAAAGTGAATCATACCAATATTTGGAAGCAGAGTTATACATGTTTTTGCTTTTATCTTGTGTTATATGCATGTTAGCATAAGATTCTATTTTTTATATTAAGTGATGTTTTAATTGTTGGAACCACAAAAATAAACTAAATAGTCTGTGTTGGGATTACTTAGGGTATTGTACTTGTGACAGCATGAGTTCACTTGTGACCAGGTCTCCATGGATGTTTCCTTCCCCTCATTATCTTTTAGGACTTAGCTTTGACTTCCTTAGAGGAGTCTTCCTTGACCTCCCAGCCAAGTGACACTGAACACTGTTGCCAGGTTAGCTGGCTCTGGTAGCAGCTCACAGTTCTTCATAGCTCTTCTCAAAGCTATAGTTCAGATTGGTGATTCTGAAGGCACCATAAGCTCCCAGGGCAAAGCCCGCTTGCTTAGTTGTTTTATTCCATTGTCTCCTAATTGTCAAGTGAGGGGCTTGTCCCATAGCAGGTTTTCATGGAGAAGGAATAGTCATGGGTTGTTCATTCAGTACAGCATCCCATTTTCAGTCACGTGGACGTCAGCCCTGCTGCTCATACTCGTCCTCCCTCTCTCTCACTCCTTTGTCTGACTGTCTTGGTCTTATGAGTCCAGGTTGGCCTGAACTTCAGATCCTCCTGCTTCCCTGTTTCAGGTCCTGGGATTACAGGCACTCACCATCTCACCCAGCTGTTTGTTTTCTTGTTGTGTATTTCCACTAGTGGAGATTCTCCTGTCCATTACAGAGAGTGACATTTTCCTTACCTTCTTTGTTGTGGGGTCAGCTAGTGGAAGAATTTAGGCGGTACGGTCTGATGAATCAGAGAACTGAGGTCTGCTGCCTGCTACACTGGGAAAGATGCCTTACCTTTCTTGCCTTAATTTTCTCAAGGAGATAAAGCTCTAAGCCTGCCACCCTTGGGGTGTTGTGAGGACTAGGTGATTACTGGAGACAAGAGAGCAAGCTGACTGTCGAGGAGTTACTCTTGTCTGTATTTACTACCTGTGACTATTGATAGGCACACCTTAGATTTTCAGTTGCTTGTATTTTCTCGTTTTCTAAATGGAACAAAATTCTGTTTTTGTGATAAATACAAGTTGGAACTAAATACAAATATAAGTTGTCTTGATATTTTGAAGGAGTTGATTCCAGGCCCCAGGTCCTTTGTGGATGTCCAGGCTCCATGGTTTGTTCAAGTTGCTTATATAAAATTGTATACAATTTTTTACAACGTTGGTTTCTTTTCCTATGTACTTTAAGTCATCTCTGTATTACTTAACAAGAGCTAATGCTATTGGCGAGTGCCTTGTAATGAGTTGTTCCATCTTGTTTATGGAAAGGGACTGTGCATGTTTTGTATACATGTGTTTGTTCTGAATATACTTGTTTATTGAAAGCGGTAATGGAAGTGGTGACATTGCTTTGCCTTCTGTTTTGGTACTGAAGCTAGAGTGGAGTGAATGGGTTGACTCAATTTATGGAACTTAGTCAAATGAGTGTTATAAAGCCTTTTTGTATTTAACAAGTACTTGTGCTAGACAGCAGGATAGACTTGTTTTTGGATGTCAAAGATGGCTGTTCTTACTTCCTTACCACAGGTGCGCAGATGGACTTTTTTGTAATCTTTCTCTTCTGCTCTAGTAACAACTTACTATTTTACCTTTTACTATGTTTACCATTCTAGTAACAAGTTATTCATTTTACTTTTAACCGATTACCAACTTTGAACTGATTTCCTGATTTCTAGCCTTATTTACAATGATGACAAAGTACCCTTTGAAAAATATATCTAGTCCTGATGCTCCCCTGCTTGATGCCCATTATAGATCATCATATTTCTTCATTTTTCACATCATTGCTTCATACTCTAAATTAGTGTGCAGACTACTTGCTACTTGGTAACTTTTCTATTTTGCCTCAGGACTCAACCGTAGCTAGTTTGTATTTAAGTGGACAATATTTTAGTGTGTGTTCGGAGAGTTTGAATTAATATGCATCTTTAACTTCCACTACTGTGTATGTGATCATGTACATGTCATATCTGTATTTTATTAGTATGAAGCAGAAAACTTATGTGAGTTGTTTGCCTTTGTAGGTTCTCTTCTGATCTAAAGGTCTGGGCTTTTTGTTGTCGTTTTTTAATTTGCATTAGACTGGAAGTTCTTAAAATAATGGTTACATGAAACCATAGTAAACCTAGATCTTGCCAAACATTCAGTAATTTTCAATTTTAACTTAAAGTATAGAAAATGTAGCAGAAATACTGATAAGTTTTAAATTTCTACAATTATTATATGAGGATTAATAATATGGTTTATAATGTTTTAGATGTTTGAGATTTTCATGTTAAAAGATAAAAAATAGAACTCAAAAGTTCTTATCTCTGTTTTTGATTGTGAAATTATAATATTTATTTCTAGATAAAGAATTTTTTTAGGAACAATTTCCTTAAAATTTTCTTACAGAATTTAAGCTAAACAAGTAATTTATGTGGTTATTGGCTTCATAAAGCCAAACCTTTTTTCTGAACAGTGATTTTAGCTGATGTCATATAATTTTAGCTGAAGGTCAGTGGTAATAAACTTGTTTGTTACACTTTGACTTTCTAGAAGCTTCCCCAAATTACCATCTTTTAATTTTGTATAGCAAAATGGCATATATGATATTAGGAACCAGTGTATAATATATTTGTTTTGCATTTAGGTCTTATTGCTGTAGAAATTCAAATTCTTTTGTAAGATTGGAGGTGGACCAGATAGTTGTAAATGGTGGGTGGGGAACCATTGATGCATGACAGTTATTGCCTATGTCTTCTCTTATTGCTTATGTTTACACAGATTTTAATTATTGAATGATTTAATAGAAAAGGAATTTAGGAAGAAGAGTAGTACTTAAGATTTTTTGGTTTTCAATGCCTAAAATGCAGTTGTTGATATATGGACATAACTCATTTTTTTATATTACAAGTTGAATTATTATTTATAGGATTATTTCTATCAATGTGTCTATTCTAATTTCAAGGGTTCTGATGATTGTCTTGTGAAAATCTGGGCCACAGACGATGGAAGATTGCTAGCTACTTTAAGAGGACATGCTGCTGAAATATCAGACATGGCTGTTAACTATGAGAATACTATGATAGCAGCTGGAAGTTGTGATAAAATGATCCGTGTCTGGTGTCTTCGGACTTGTGCACCGTTGGCTGTTCTTCAGGGACACAGTGCATCCATTACATCACTACAGGTAATTGTTTTAAACCCTTTTAAATTTTTTTTGCTTAAAATTTAAATTTTAATTAAAATTTAATTAAGTTTTATGAAGTCAGTTATGATGTAGCTTTATCTAAGGTAAAACAGGAAAGTATTCCTGCTTTATGAATTGTATGAACTTGTGATGTAATAGCAATCATTAATTTGATTCATTCTGTGTTTCTGGTTACTATTAGTTTCTATTAATTTGGTTTGTAGGGAGAGTTTTGTTATTTGGACCGTCCTTGTTCTTGTAAAGACTGTTTCCCCCTGTGATTGCTTTTCAGTTCTCACCATTGTGCAGTGGCTCAAAGAGATACCTGTCTTCTACTGGGGCGGACGGCACTATTTGCTTTTGGCTTTGGGATGCTGGAACTCTTAAAATAAAGTCAGTTGCTATTTTATTTGATAAAATAAGTGTGTTTAATGATTGAAAGTTTAAATGATAGTCAACAAAGGGAATATATTTACTTTTTTCTTTCAGTAAATAAAAGAAATAAGCTTTTTTCACTAATCGCTTTCATTTTTATGCCTCACCATTTTTTTCCATGCTTCAATTTTTTCCCCTTCATGCTTACTGATTTTAGTTACCTTTGTCTTGATCCTAGTTGTTTCTTTAAAGAATATATGTTTTTATTACCTTCATATATGTCTTCCTTGTATACACTGTATAATTTTGTCTCAGTAGCTTAATTTTGTACTGAGAACATATTAAAATTGATAATACTATTCTTTAGAATAATTTAAATTACATTACTGACTCTAAACACTAAATTTTATTTTAATTTTAGGGAAAGAGTTAAAGTTTCATTATGCTATGTATAGATAACATGTTCTATGGTAGCACTTCAAAGATTTGCTTTCATTTTCTGTTAATGTCTTGGTTTGTAGAGGTGGAAAGATGGCTCAGCAATTAAGAACACTTATAATTCCAGTTCTGGGGAATCCAGTGTACAATTCTGACCTTCATAAGCATCAGGCACACACATGACAGTGAATATACATACTTAATAGGCAAAGTACTCATGCAAATTAAGTACATCTATTTTTTTAAAAAAAATTTAGTTTATCAGATCAGGGTGGCAGAACAATTTCTTTTTTTCTTTTCTCTTTTTTAAGGACGCTGAAGAAAAGCAAGGTTAAATGATTTTCTTATAGCTAAAAACCATTTCTCAAAAAGTTGGTTCCAGGTAGTACTTTGCTTAATGTGCCATTTTTTGGAAATAGGCTCTCACTATGTAACCCATGTTGGCCTGAACGCATGGAACCCAGACTGGCCTCGGCTTTGAGTAGTCATCCTGCTTCAACCTCCACTAGAGTTATTGTCAAATTGAAATCTATGTTACTTGATTTTTTCAACATAGTTATATTAAACATGTCAAAGATATTAGCTTAAAACATCTGCAGTGTAGTTATAACTAGTATAAATATAGTTGAATATAATCTATTATTTGAAAGAATTTTATTGTTAACATGAGTCATATTGCATTCAGATTTACTTTAGTATAAGGATAAATTCTTGTGTTGTGGAAGAATATTTTGTCATGTTGTATTAGAAGGTGAACAAGAGCTCGGGAGATGGCCCAGTTGGTAAAGTGCTTGCTATGCAGGCATGAGAACCTTAGTTTGGAGTCCCATCACACTGTCAAGAACTGGACATAGAGGCACATCTCTTACCTCAGGGACCAGGAGTAGTGCTGGGGCAGAGACAGGACGGTGACAGGGGCTTGCTGGCTATCCAAATCAGCCAATCTGTGAGATCTAATATACTAACAGACCTTGTTTCAAAAATGAGATGGAGTCATTCATTGAGAAAGACATATGTTGTCAGCTTCTGGCTTCCACACACATACATTCATGGGTTATATGCCTGTTTATAGCCACTTTCCCCACCCAAACACATACAACTTTAAACAGGAAAAGCTATATAATACATATAAACCACAGAGGTAACATGTATTTTACCAGTGTGTTCATTTTTATCATTAATTTATTTCTTTATATAATTGTATGTTGCTATTCTACCTTATGAAATTTGTTGAAGTTGATTAAAAATGGGTATAATTCACTTCTAAAATAATTTAGGATTGTTCAGTGTAGTAGTTGATATATGGATCAGAACGTACTATGGAATTTATCTCTAGAATTTTACTTGTCTGCTGATAGTATTTTGATTTTCGTGTTGTTTTTAGGAAGATAGCCATCTGTTACCTATTTAGTTTTTTTTCAAAATCAATTTTTAGATGGGATTACTTCTTGTGTTTCATTAAGACTTTTAAATGTTTTTTTTTTTTTTTAATTAAAGTCCAAGACCTACAAAATTTACAGAGCGCCCTCGACCTGGAGTTCAGATGATCTGTTCTTCATTTAGTGCTGGTATGATTGATTACCCTTTTAATTTTCAACTTTAAATTGTACATCAGAAAGAAATAAAATTATGAAAATATTTTATTTTGTTCTAGAATATTGTTCTAATTAATCTTCTGCAGTAGCATTTTAAATGGTTACCAGAAGGTTTTATAATCTAAGTATTTAAAGTGAATTGATAATGAAAATTGGGTGAATAGATTGGTATGTAATGTTCCCAGTATCTGTTCCCCTAACCGTTTTTATCTACCCTTGTTCATTTGATAATTGTAGGTAGAGTATTGACTGAGGGTAAAGGACAGAAACACATGCTGCTGCCATTAAGACAGTGTTTTATCTAGTTAGACCAAAACTAGACAAACACAGGCTCTTCTTAGGTATTTTATTTTCACACTGTGGATTCATGCTCTTCTTCTAAAGCTACATTGTTGTTTTTAAGGCTCCATTAAGTGGATCATTCGTTAGAAGTACTTAAAATGTTTCATTGTGTATAACAATTTGATGTTGTGAGAGTATTCTTGAGATGAATAAAATTGTCATACGAACAGTGTTTTTTTTTTAAAGTAAAATATATATGCTATAGTACACTGACATAAGTGAACTTTGAGAACAGGCTCGTAATGTAGAGTTTGTGGGCACGTTACTGGGGTAGTTGCAAAAGTAGGATGGGAATTTGATTGGTGGGTAAGAGGTAAAAAGACTTAGCAAAGTTAAAAGTATCATGTGGATTTACTTATAAAAGTGTGCTGTTGTTCTTCATAGGTGGAATGTTTTTGGCCACTGGAAGCACTGACCATATTATTAGAGTTTATTATTTTGGATCAGGTCAGCCAGAGAAAATATCAGAATTGGAGTTTCATACTGTGAGTATGGTGAAGGATCTAGATGGGTACAATCTTAATTGAAACAAGTTTGTATTCAGCTTTTGCTTTATTTTTTTCTTTTTATACAGGACAAAGTTGATAGTATCCAGTTTTCCAATACTAGTAACAGGTAAACTATGTTTGTCTAATGTAAATGCAACTTTAAAATTAGAAGATCAAGATAATTGTAGTCAGATTTCTAGTTGTGTAGAAGTTATTCATTCTTGAAGAAAAGAACATAACCTTCTTACCCAATATGCCATAGTGTTAGTTATTTGGATACTTTTCTAATATAGGAAGATTTTTTTTTTTGTTATTTGGGTAGGGGGGCAGCAGACTTTATTAACATGATAGAAGGAATAGACGTAAATTCTCTGACCTTTGGTCCAGGACGACCTGTTGTCATCAACTTTGAGAGCAAAAATAATAAAGTTGTTTTGTTTGTTATCCATACCTTTCCCATCTATCAGAAGAGAAGCCTTTGATTAAAAACTAGTAATTTATCACATTACATTTGAGACATTCCTAGATGTTAAAAGATGTTTTTCCATAAATATTCTCCTATTCTGGATTTAAAAGAAAATAATGCTACTTCTTGGCATCTTGAATAGAACAGATCAAAGTTTTTGATACTGAGGAGCAATTTTTTTTCCATTGGAAAATAGTAATACTGTTTATTGCCTTTGATCATTTTGAGAGTTGTTTTTATTAGCTTGTTCATGACCTATTAAAATGGTCTTACAAGCTCATAAAGTTTTGGGAGTTCTTAAATTCATAGAGACAGAACCATTTCTTTTATATTGGAATATTTTGTAAATAAAAATGTCCCTTAAAAAGAGAATTTGGGGAAAAGAACATTTTGAGGAAGCTTCTGTGATCCTTCCCTGCCATTGGTGGGATTGGACATTTGTTGTTGTTTTCATAGGTTTGTAAGTGGTAGTCGTGATGGGACAGCACGAATTTGGCAATTTAAACGAAGAGAATGGAAAAGCATTTTGTTAGATATGGCTACTCGTCCTGCAGGGTAAGAGATCAAGCTTGATTCATTTTATATAGATTATTTAATATTATAATGTTGCAGGTTGGAATGACATTTGCTTATAAAGGTGTATACCATGCTAAGATGGTTACTTTTCTTCAATCATTAGAGGTACTTTTGGAGGTGAACAATGCTGATTTTTGCAAACTATCTGAATATCAAGACCTGAATTAATTTTTTAGTTCAGTTTTATTAAGGAGATAAAAAAGTTTGCAACCAAAGTATCTTATGCTTCATGTCTGGTTTTTGATTTTGAGTCTTGATCTCATGTATCATGTACTGGGTTGATTTGAACTTCTTTGTAATCAGAGATAGGATTGGATTCCTGATCCACCTGCCCTCATCACTCCACCTGCTGTTGCTGTAATTACAGGCAGGTGGCACCACCCATGGTTTTATTGCTGTGCTGGGGATCTGCCCCAAGACTTCCTGCATGTTAGTACCCTACAACTAAGGCCCCTAAAAGGATGACTTTTTATACCCAGTGGGTTTCTTCAGCCAAGAAGTGTTATAATACATGTAACTGTTGTTTTAGTTTTGCTGTTTGATTGTTGCTCTCTACTTGTATTTACGTATAGTCTCAGTGGATGGGAGAACAGGGTAGTTAGGATACCATGGTAGCAAGTAGAAGGTGGGACAATGAGCAACATGGCATAAAGATGATAGACCATAGATAGATAATTATAGCAGTGGTTTTCCCTCAAGGTCACTGTTCCTTATGGTTTATGGATGCCTTAATCATGGAAATCTTGGTTTTCCTAAATCCATGCAATAATATCAGTTCAACTGTTTTCAATTATAATGATAACTACTCATGTTAATAACTGTAAAGTGTAAATGAAAATACATTTTATTTTTGTCGTGTATTTTAATAACATCAGTGTAAACAGTAAACTTGTCCTTTTCAGCCAAAATCTTCAAGGGATAGAAGACAAAATCACAAAACTGAAAGTAACTATGGTAGCTTGGGATCGACATGACAACACAGTTATAACAGCAGTTAATAACATGACTCTGAAAGTTTGGAATTCTTACACTGGTCAGCTGATTCATGTACTAATGGTGAGAAACAAAACCGAACTTTTAGTATTACTGAGGCTGATTTTAGAATGTAGTCTAAATAGATAAAATAAAGCTGATAAGTTATCTAAAACCTCTTGCTTGTTTGGGTAACTGAACTTGATAGGTAACTGGGAATAATGTAAAAAAATGCAAGCAGCATGACTTGGAAATGCTTGATGTTTTTGTTGTATAGGAAAACATTAAAAGTATTCTCGAGTATTAGTAATAATAACCTAAACCATGAACAGTGCTATTATATTAGCATAGTCTGTTATTTTTTTGGCATGGTAAAGTTGAAGTTCTGCCAGTTTAATAATGATTTCTAGAAACATTGTCATTCTCTTGTGTACTTTTATGTATTTATATCTGTTTTGCTACTTTAAAATATTTCAGGGTCATGAAGATGAGGTGTTTGTTCTTGAGCCACACCCATTTGATCCTAGAGTTCTCTTTTCTGCTGGTCATGATGGAAATGTGATAGTGTGGGATCTAGCAAGAGGAGTCAAAGTTCGATCTTATTTCAACATGGTAATTATATTTCTTGTTTAATACCTATTAAAGATGTGGAAGATATTTTGACAGAGGTGTTCTGCATATCACAAGCGAAATCCATTTTAAAAGTCCATGCCTTATTTTGACTTTAAAAGTCTACAAATAAGGAATTATTTATTCCATATTGACATACTAAACTTAAAATTAGTTGTTCATTTTATGCCTGTGTATTCTGCTAACTGGTTTACTTTTATCCATGAAAGATTGATCAGTAGGTCATGTAAATGAAATTATGCGAAAGAAAATGTGTTTGAAAACCAGTGTGGGTAAATTATAGATAAATCTTCATGTTGCGTTTTAATTGGCTTCTTTTTTTTCTTTCTTTTTGTTTAATTGAAGCCAAAGAATTATGTAGTTCTTAATTTTGGTCAAATTAATAGTGTGCTAGATGTTTATTTTGGCTCCACGCTTTTTGCCTCCGTGCTGTGTTCTTATGTGCATTTTGCATATTTTTGTTGAACATTTAAATTATTGGTTTGATTACATATATACATAGCTAACCAGTATTTGCCCTCCTTTCACCAATGTATAAAATAAAAGGGTTGTTTCTTTTTTTTTTTTTTTTTTTTTTTTTTTTTTTTTTTTTTTTGGTTTTTCGAGACAGGGTTTCCCTGTAGTTTCTAGAGCCTGTCCTGGAACTAGCTCTTGTAGACCAGGCTGGCCTCGAACTCAGAGATCCGCCTGCCTCTGCCTTCCGAGTGCTGGGATTAAAGGCGTGCGCCACCACCGCCCGGCATAAAAGGGGTTCTTAAATACTGCACCTTGCAGTTATTTACTCTATAATTGAGATTCCAGTCACCAACGAGATGAGAGAATCATGTTTCTACTATTTTTACATGTTTAGATTTTTAATAGCAGAAATTTTTATAAGTCATGATATAATTAGCAAACTAACAAAAATCAGAATTGCCATATACTGTATATTTCAGTCATTTTCAGGCTGGGAATATAGCTGATGGTCGTACTTCCTCAACAAGAGCAAGGCCTGTAGGTTTTCCTTCATTGGAGCCACACATGTCTACATGTGCCCTAGTTATTTGTGAGATATTTTGCTTATGAAGAGATAGAATGACAGTAAATGCCATCCTTGATTGATTATAATATTATAAAGAAATTTTATTAGTGAAGTGACTAACTTTGGCCTTCACCATGGATGATCCTTAGTGTGGATAAGGTCAGAAATAAGAATTGTACAATTCCCATTTTTATGAAAATTACTATTTTGCTTAGTTGTTAGTGATGAATGGATTTCCTTTGTGATTATGTAGTTGTTTTTTTTTCAAAGTAAATTTATAAATGTGGTAGAGTGTCTTTTTTCTATCTTCTTATTTCTGGATTGCTCCTTTTCTAAGCATCTCTGTTGAATAAGGAAGTTGATCGTTTCCAATTGGTCCTTAATTGTGACTGTACACACATTAGTGGTTCCACTTAGTAATTTATATTTCCAAAGAGCATTCTTACACTGCTCTAAAAAATGAAGAGTAATTTATGGTAAATTAAACACTGATTCTGAATTTTCCCTCGTCAGGTAAGTTTGGAAAATAAACTAACATCCTTTCAGGAGACCTAAGGATTGCAGCACTTTCAGATTTACCTATTTTTCTTGTTCTGCTGTTACAGATTAGTTATATAACCAGAAATCCGATTTTTAAAATTCCTTAATTATTGTAAAATTTACTTTTGAAGCAGTGTGTGGTGGTCCATCCTAGTACTCTTCGCACTTAGAAGATGAAATCATGAGGATCAAGAGTTGATGGTCATTTTAGCTACATAGTGAGCTCCAGGCTAATCTGGACTATTTGAGACTACATGTTTTTAAGCTAAGAAGGAAAGACAAGGAACTAGTTTGGTTTAATTAGAGGTTCAATTGAGGAAATTTTTCTGTTCTTTCTATATGCAATAAATAGTAAAACCTAAGGGTGGTTTAAAAATTTTTCTGTAATGATTATTAGTATCTTCAAACTGAGAAAAGCAAACTAAAAAAAAATTATCCTTGTTACATAGTTACAGAGCATGCACTATCTTTTGTCTCAGTAAAAGCAAGATCACCTTTAATTTTAAATGATTTTTAGTGGTTTCTATCTTTTAAATGATTTTTATAAGATTTCAGTGTCCTTACCAAACCCTAAAAAAGTGTAGCTTTATGGAAACCTTTCATAAGAAGGGTAATTTTTATTTCAGTTTCATGAAGAAAGTGTTCATTACAAACTTTGCTCAGCCTTCCTTTGATCATATATATATTAAGTATTAAATTTTCAGGTTTTATAAGACTATTACTAATGTATTCTTAATGCTAAATATAATCAGGAGGTAGCTGAGAAATGTTCAGTATCATTGTGTAACAGCTACCAGTTAATCCCACCTAGTGATGTGTCTAGAAGTGATAAAGTTTAACAATGATAAAATTCTGAGTGGCTCTTCTGTGATCTTTATTTCAAAATTTTTGTCTGTTATGTGACTATCATACATCCTTTTTAGTCTTTTGTGTTCACTTCATTGCTCTTTTTTTTTTTTAAATAGCCTGTGAAAGCATCCAACACTTCTAAGATTTTAAAAACTGCTTTGGATGAAATAGCAGCTGATGATCTTAATGTTCACTCATACCATTGTTGAGTTGTGGACTCAGTTTTTCTATTTGTCTCTGTGTAACTATTCAGAGTTGTTAAATACCACAAAGCTTTGAGTCTAAATGAAATCTCTGATGTTACATTGAATGTATGTATCATCCTAAATCACAGTTGAATTTAGTGATTTGTCATATTTTTAGAATTTGAGAATGAATAATTCTCAGTACTACAATTTAGTGTTAGAAATGCTGAATGCTTATATTAGTATTTGAAGAATTTCAAAAATTGAAACGTATAAAATGAGTAAGTAAATTCACCATTGCGCCAACAGCTAGAAAATAAGAAAGCAATGACTTTAAAAGAATTAACATTTAGATTATATACAAGATTATACGAGTACTTAAAAATAAGTGTTTAGGGATGGGACTGTAGCTCACATGCTGAAGTAAATGTTTACTTGACATGCCCAAGGTACTGGGCACAGTGCTGTCACAGTGCTGTCACTGCAACACCAACCCCCATTATTTTTAAGTATATTTTTAGAATATTATTTCAGCATTAGTCTCTGCTTTTTGAACAGTTGGGTCCCCCCCCCCCTCTCTCTCTCTCTGAAAGATAATGGAATTAATCTAAAAAAGTAACTCAGTGTTATGGATAACTCATTATTTTCTTTACTTGGCCAATTAGCAAAATTTAAAGTTTTTCAAGAAAAAGTTGAGTTTTTCAATATATATGCTTGAGATATAGTTGTTATATTTTAATAAAACTTAAATAACTGTATTAAGAGACAATATTTTAATAAGCACCAATAGTCAGCATTCAAGTAAGCATTTTTTTCTATTAAATTAAGACTTTTTCCAAAAGTTCTTGCTTTATTTTATTTAGGACTATTTAAATTTGTGAACAAAACAAAAGGTTTGGGCTTGAGAATTCATAGTTTGTTTTATGCTTAATAATTTGTAACTGATTTCAGTTTGAAGTCATATAACTGAATTCTCCTAGTGCTAATGGTATTTCAGAAAATAATAATGGTGTTAACTTGTCTTGTTTTTATTACCAGCTCTTCTTTTCAGAGTACCTGAATGATAAAAACAGTTGTGAGGCAGGCTCTGGGTTTGTTTCTGTTAATTCTGAGATATGCAAGAATATAATAAGTGATATGCTTGGTAAAGGGCTGAAACACACTGCTGTCAGCTCTTCTACTCTGTTGTCTCATGGCGTTTGTGGAAACAGCCTTCACTCCTCTCCTCCCTCACTGCTTTCCCATTTGTTCTATCTTTTCTTTTTCTGGGGAAGAAAGAAACAGAGAATATTGTAAAAGAAATTATCAGCACATTCAGACATTATTCCTTAAAAAGATGCTCAGTTTCTAGAATTTGTACTTTATTCTTGTCTTGTAAGTTTTGAAACCTTATTAGTACTTAATATTTCAGCTTGAACAGTTCTTGCATAATCTTAAATAATCCAGGAAAGGTGCTATATACTTGGGCAGTTTATTAAACCATGTTGTGTATATTATGAACACTTGAAACAAATTGTGTATAGTTTAGCAAGTCATGGTTTTGCTTGGCATTGACATGAGTAAAATGTCTTTGTAGATGTTTTATTAGTTTTCTGAACTATAGTGTCTAAATGCCAATTAAATGCTAAAAAGCAGTTGTTTGCTGAAATAACTTGAAAATGTGTGCTATCTCTGTACTAAAATTTATGTCATTCACAATCCTAGAAAGAAATAGGCAGGTTTGAAGTTTACTGAAACGGTCCTTTAAAAAAATAAAAACAAAGTCCTTTTCCACTAAATTGTCAGATATTGTAACTAGAATTTAATTTATGTATCGATTTTAATTTTAAAGACTTAAGACTTACTCATTTTTGCGTTCTTTGTGCTAGTGTATGTTAATATGTAGGTTATACAAGTAGTATATATTAAGTAATAAGTTAGCAATGTTCAGAGTTGAATCTGGAGGCCCTATGTTAGATTTTTCTTGTGTCTTTGTTGCTTTTGCTTTATCTCGTTTGCCGTTCACATCTCCTAGTCCTCACTGGTTTTTACTTCGTATTTTCTTGGTTTTGTTGGGATATTCAAAAGCTGTAGTTTGTGGCTTCTTACCTGGTTTTTATTTTAATTGAAAAAAATACAGTATGTCTCATTATCAAATGCTTTTTGTTTTATACTGAATTTGATAATCTGCTTTGCTTTTGTTTTTCATGGGTAGATTCCAAATAAGAAATTTTATTTAATAAAGATTTCTTTATTTTTATAATTGTTCTCTTAACTTCTTTACTTAAGAGTCTTTTAAAAATGTTCCAGTGTCCACTAATCCAGAAAAATTTATTTCTCCTTGCAACATTTCAAATGAGTAGAGGCTGCCAATAAACCACTCAGAATTTTTGTAAATGCATACTTCTGATATTAGCATGTTCTCAGTGTGACCTTTGTTTTAAGTAATTGTAGTTGTACATATCAAGAAAAGAGACTAGCTGAAAATAGCCATAGTTTTTCATGTTAACTTCTTCAAAATTGGGAATTCAAGTTTGTTCACCCCACCCCTTTTCATTTTCCCTTTCTTCTCACTGTCTAGTAAGATAGTATCACATATCTACAGTCTCTGTGTAAACCATTCTCATGCTTATAGTTTCTGTTCCATTGTCTCTGATAATAGAATTAGTTTCGCTTTCTCAGTATATATAACTATTCTTATTTTCAAGTTTTCCAGACTCTTAGATTATTCTTTAATCTTTGTCTTGGTACAAAAAAAATTATAAATTAGTTTTTGTTGGCATAAACATTAGTTTTCAGTTTGTCATACTGTTGAGCAACTTAAATAGGTTTGTTTTTGTCGTCAGTCTGATAACCATTATCTCAAGATGGTTTAAATTTAAAATTATGAGGTGTATAATTTATAATGTAAAAATGAAGTTGAAGGTATTTTGGTTAGCAAATATTTAAGTATGTATTTTGTGATTATAAAACATCAACCTCACCAAAATGATAGACATGGCTGTCTATAGCAAGTAAACAGTTAACGTGTAGAACTAAAACATGATTGAAATGATAAATATCAATGTCAAGTAAAAGCAAGACATATTAGAAGAAACAATTGCTACATGTGAAGATACAGTGGTCAGTTCAGGCAGGATGGTCCAAGTTTAGTTTATGAGAATAAACTGGAACTCTGTATGGAAGGTTTAATAAATATAAAGTCAATAAGAAAGAATCATATAAAAAAATAAGTGGACTAGTGAGATGGCTTAAAGTTTAAGAGCACTGACTGCTCTTCCAGAGGTCCTGAGTTCAATTCTCAGTACTCACATGGTGACTTCACAACCATCTATAGTGGAATCTGAGGCCCTCTTCTGGCCTAAAGTCATTAGAGCACTCATATACATAAAAAAAAAATCTTAAAATAAAAGTGTTGATAAAATAATGTAGAAAGTTTATATTACTTACAAATAATGGTTAGTGAGCTGAAGCCATAAGCTAAGGGAGATTACAGAAAAAGAGCCTGAGGTTATTTTGTAAATTAAAACAGTGAAACATTGTAGTCGTGGTTTTCATAGATGAAGCCTAAAGCCAAGGTTACAATAGTTTTGTTGTACGAGGTCACATTTCAAGTATGAAATTAAGTAGATTTTGGGAGAGGACTAGTTTAGTTATTTAAAGATAAAATATTATGTGGGTAGGTATTAGGAGATTTATGAATGAAAAAGTTATATGTAACACTTATTTTTCTGAGTGTTGAATGGCAGGGGAATGACTGGGAGGAAAGATTCATTACATGCATTCAGATAGTTAAGCTTGAGTTACTCTGACCATGATGGCATTAGCAGAAGTTCAAGACAGTGAAGAGGACAGATTTTTTTTTTTTAAGTTCCTGTTTATTTCTTCTAGACTTCCTGTTCTGGAAGTTTCTAGCCAGCTTTTGGAGCTGCTGTGACTAGAGAGTCTAGGATTCAGAACAGACAGTTTAGAGTGTGCCATCCGGAATTGTTCTTCATAGAGGTGGAAATAGAGTGCTATAAAGAGTTTAGAACTAAATTTTTAAAAAACTCTTCTGTTCAGCAAAGTGGACAGGAGAAGAGATCAAATGAAAACCACCATTTCATTTTCAGAGAGTTGGGAGAAGGAGAATAAGTACCCACAGAATTCCATTATACTTGGAACTGACTTATTTACTTTTATAATATTTTAATTTTGATAAGCTTCTAAAGCTGATTCTTCAAAATCATTCTTATATAATAAATTGTTTCTGTTTTATTTAGTAGTTATTTCACTAATTTCTCCCATAGTCGGTTTTGCAATTTTGTCTTTGACACAAATTTCTTTTAAGTAGCTCTTCTTAGTTTATATGTAGTTATCTTACCACAATTTTTTTTTAATTTCAGTTATTAAAAACAGCACTAGCCTTTTAAGGTATTTAGAAAGTTACTAGATCATTAGAATATGGATAATGTCTTATGTCTCTTTAAGTTACAGAAATGATTGGAAGTTATGTTCAGTAAATTTGAAGAATTTTTTAAAACTGGCTTTTAATATTAAGTGTGTGTAGATAGGTGTGTAGGTGTAGGTCAGAGGACAACTTTGTGGAGTGGTTCTTAACCTTCCACAATGTTGAATTCGGAGATGAAACTCAGGTCATCAGGCTTGATGCCAAGCCTCTCTGCCCACTGACTCATATTACTAGCCCATGTAGTATTGGTTTGTTCTTATTTTTCCCAGCGTTGCCTTATTTCAAAGGTTCTTTATACACAAAGGAAGTTTTTCTAAATATAAGTTCTCTCTATTATATGATTTTTTGGATATAAGTCTATCATAAAGAAGGTATTGGAATGTTTTCTAGCTCAGTGCTCCCTTCCATCTAGTTGTCCATTTAAAGAATAAAAATATTTAAATGAGCAAAGCAAAGTGGCCCTGGTCACAGAATTGGTGTACTTCTTTAATAGGGTGATTTATGCATGCGCTACTTCATGTGTTTCATCTCTGTGTTTGTTTTGAGGTCTTCTAGAAGTATGTGTTTTTCATCCCAGTTGGTATTAGACCTTATAGTTTTAGTCTGCATTTTAGTTCTTTTGATATAATTCTTGTTCAGATTTATCTAGGTCTTTGAATAACCCCTTTGAAATATCATGATTTTAGGACTGGGTAGGATTCTCAATGGCTGTTTCACTGCTCTCTATTCTTAAACAGAGCTAGGAGGTTATTATTTCCCCATTACTAGAGAGTTCTTCTTGGTCTTCCACTTTGATTAACAAGGGTTTAACACTCTTTTCCTAAAAATACTTTTAAGACTTAGTCACATGGTATTTTCTAATCAGGGAGACACTATTATAATCCTCATCTACTTTTAAAAAGTAGAATATAGTAATTTTGATTATGTCTTTTATTAGTTTTTTTTAACTGTTTAATGTATGGGAGTTTCATTTTATGGACTTTATATTTGAAGACTAGAGTAATAGTTCACCTGGAAGAAGTCTTACTTGGCTTTAAAACATTGTCGTTGCTTTGTTGTGTGTGACTGTTTTATTATAACATGAAATACAAAGCAGAAATCATATGCATTATTTTTATGTTAACTTATTTTGGTTAGGTAGTATATAGGGCTCACATGTGGTTAATAGACATATTTCTTTTACAAATATAGTTATTTGTTTTTGTTTACTTGCTTGTTTTGTAAGATTCATTTTTCATAGTTACACATATATATTCAAACTTTTACTTATAAATTCCTTGACTGGCTGGGTGGTGGCACAGGCTTTTAATCCCAGCACACCGGAGGCAGAGATGGGCAGATCTCTGTGAGTTCAAGGCTAGCCTGGTCTACAAATGAGTTCCAGGACAGCTAGGACTGTTAAACAGAAAAATCCTGTCTCCATGTGGGGCAGGAGTGGGGGCAATAAATAAATAAATAAACTTGATGTGTTTAAAACATGATATCTTTTTCATAGAGAATTATTTTTTGTTGTCGTCGTTACAGAGTCAGTCATAATACACTTTATAAAAAAGATGCAACTAGGATAATCTCTTAGTTACTTTCCTGTTGCTGTGGTAAAAGACTATGACCCAGACAGTGTAAAGAAGAAAGCAGTTGATGATGGCTTAGCGTTTCAGACCATCATGACAAGGAACTTGGCAGCAGGTAGCCAGGAATAGTGCTAGACAGAAGCTGAGAGCTTACATATGATCCACAAGCAAGAGGAAGAGTGAAAGGGGGAGGAAAAAGTACAAACTATCTGGGAGTGTCATTGAATTTTGAAACCTCAAATCCACTCTTAGTGATATACATACTCCAACAAGGCCACATTTCTTAATCTTTCCCAGTTATACCAACTGGTAACCTTGTATTAAGAGCCTATGGGAATCATTTTCATTCAGATCACCACATTCTACTTCCTATCCTCCATAGACTTGTTGCCATACCATAATAAAAATTTCATCCAGTCCAACTTCAGAAATCCCAGAGTCTTCTACTCTCATGACTGTTTAAAAGTTTAAAATCTCTTTTGAAACTCAGGACAACAGTCTTTTAATTATAACCCCTTGTAAAATACAAAAGCAAATTATATACTCCCAACATAAAATGGCACAAAATATGCATTACCACTTCAAAAGGAAGAATCAGAGCATAGTGAGGAAATACTGAGCCATAGCAAGACATTAACCCAGCGGGACAAATTGCAAATTTTTAGCTCCATGTCTCATGTCAAAGGACGTACATGGTTCTGTTCCTTCAGCTTTGCCGACTACAACACAGTTATCCCTCTTGGAATAGTACTAGTCCCCATTTGTTGCTCCCTTTGGCGATAACCCACTGCTTTGTCATCTCCAACATCCTTGGGTCTCTAACACAATTCCTTTCATAGCTTCTCACATTAGGCTCTTCAGGCCTTCCTGCAGGAATTCCATTGCCAAATGTCTGACCTCAATGGCTTTTCAGACGCTGTGTTATGTGGGGCAGAGATCTCGTATGATAGTTGTTTTAGAGCATTATGACTTCTGATTCAATCAAAGTATTTTTCTAGGCATCTACTATTTATATGAGCACACTGATAGATTATACATGTAAACTTGAGTAACTCCCACCCTACTCCTGTCACCAAATTAAATGCAGTACAAGATTACTTAGATACCCAGAGAGGATGCCATGTTCCTGGGGGTTTCCTTTGTTGTTGCTAAGTGTAACTACACTCACATCTCTTCCATAAAAATATAGTTCCAGAAGCATTTGCCTTTTTCCTGAGTGAATTAAATACTAAGACATCTTAATCATGGCTTAGACAGTTTCTTAAAGTTTTATATGAGATTCTCTTAGAGATTTTTTTTGTTGTAGTTCCTGTGGTACGTTACTTGTAAGCTTGTATAGCATTTATTTGCCTATAAAAGTACTGAACATTTAAAATGTGAGTCATGACATTTATATTTAACAGTTTTTCCGTTCTGGCATATGCTGTTTGGTTAATGTCCTAGACTACTATGGAAAAAGTAGTTCTGTCCTTCCTTGTTTTTTAAGTTATTCTAAAGTGGTACCTTCTTCTGCTGCCTTATCTTCAAATTTCTTTACTCCCAAGAAACTATCCTATGTCATTAATGATTCATTTCTTTTGTGTGGTAAGTTCTTTATATATTAGAATTAGAAAAGCTTACTCGTTTCCTTTAATAATTTTAAGGAGAGCGGCTTTCTTTTCTGTTGTCGGCATCTGGGATATTAATAAATACCATATCTATATCTGTATGTTTAATCTTCAGAGATCCAAAGGCAAAGCTAGTTGTCTTTTTGAGGCCATCGTGTGTCCCGAATTTTAGAGTGATATTTTCTCTTTTGACGAAAGTACTTATTTTTCTTGAGAAATCAGTGGCTCTTCTGCATTGAAATCTGCCTTTCTGCTGAACTTTTAATACTCAAAGTTACCACTTCTTTCTTTCCAAGCATTTCCTAGGATATAACCAATCAAGTTCAGTTTGTTCTAGATCAGTGGATACCGGAACAGAAAGGAGGTATTTCTTACCTGATAATGTGTGTGTTCCGATTCTGCTAATCCAGAAATCCAATCACAGTTGTTGAAAATCATCCTTAGTTATTATTTGTTTGGGAGTCCACTCCCTATTTTAGATGTTTCTGAAATTCAGTCCCTAGATGTGCTTTAGATAGGGTAGAATTTTTACCTCTTTCAGAACACTGCTAAAGAAGTTTTCAACTGGAACATAGTCTGAAGAAACACTGAGAGCAAAAAAATCAGAGTGGTGATTGGCCACCTCTGTTTGATTGACAGGTTGCAGGGAGAAATCCATTCGTTCTGGATTAATGGAACTGGAAAACAGAAAACAATTATCAGGTAAAAAAACCCTTTTCTTTAACCTTTAAAATTCACCATTAAAAGATGAGTCAGGCCACCAAGGGAATTTTTTTTTTTAACCAAACGAATAAAATTTAGTGTCTTGTAAACAGTGATCTCTGGCTACTACTTCTGAGTGTTACAAAAGAAATAGCTACCGTTGCTCCATGTTCTTAGCCTTTACGTAAAGGGCAGGGATGAATGGAAATAGTTGGAATGTATGGTTCATTTACGTTTTAATCTGGGTTAAAATGTGAAGTAGAATTCTCTGGGTGGGGGTGCAAATCTGTATATTTTTATTTTCTGAATTGTGTCTGGTCTGTGATTGGGATTCTTTCTTTTTCAATGCTGTTATCTGGCAGTTTTCGTGAATTTTCACAAGTTTTACTGTACTCTGTTATACTTAATCTTCCCTTTATCAGGATGTATGTATACTTTTAAATCTTTCTATTATAAAATTCTAGTATCGGTAGTACCAGTTCATTATATTTTAATGATAGTTTTCTGATTTTTGGTTAAATATATTTCAGATTGAAGGCCAAGGACATGGTGCAGTGTTCGACTGCAAATGTTCCCCTGATGGTCAGCACTTTGCGTGTACAGACTCTCATGGACATCTTTTAATTTTTGGTTTTGGGTCCAGTAGCAAGTATGACAAGGTAGAGTATAATAAATGTGCATTTTTTTTGTCATGGGTGTTTAGGGGTTATGTGTTTTTTTTCTTAGGAATATGTAAGAATGCTCATATTTAAAATCGGAAAGCTTGGGGTTGGAGATTTCCTCATTGGTTAAGAGCACTTGTTGCTCTTTCAAAGGGCCTGAGTTTGGAACAGGATATATAGCAGGCAGCTCAAAACCATATATAACTCTTGTTGCAGGGGATTTGATGTCTCTGGCCTCTGTAGATACCTATTTTCAAATACTCAAGTGCACACACTCATGCAAATACACACACACAGACACACACACATAAACACATCATTACAAATGATCTTTAAAGTCTGCTTAAAGAATCATAAATAGTATGGAGACTTGCTTTTAGAAAGCATTAGATAGCATTATAAAATAGTCTACATCTATAAAATCTCACTTCTCTGTAATTAAATAGTCAATAGTTCAGAAGGAATTACTTTTTATATATCTTGTTAGGACAATCTAGATTTGAGTCTTAACTTGGGATAAATTAACTTTGAATAGAAGATGGTACTCTTAGAAAAGCTTTTCAAATATGTGAAATTTTATCTAAGTAATAAATATATTCATGTAGGGTATAACTTCTTAGCTTTCAGGTGATTCAACAAACTGACCAGCTAATGTTTTGTTGCTAAACATTAACAATCAATATTCTTTAGAACTAGTAGTTAAAATAATTAAATGTTTTGTTTGTAGTATGATGAATGAATAATTCATAATTTAGTTTAAGACATTGCAGATTACCAATGAAAAATTGAAGACATAGATCTATCAAGGCTGAGTTCATAATGATTTTAAATTATTGAAAATACTCTAGAGACAATGCTTTCTTTTCCCATGTTATTTTTTTGTTGTTAATATTACATAAATCTTGAGACTAGGAATGCAGCTCAATAGTTATACCATGTGTTTGGCATGTTTGTGAGTCTTTGTTCCCCCCAAAATACCACATTTTAAAGATTTAAAATAGAGTATAGTATCTGTGAAAGTAAAAGTATCTTTGAATGTTTTATGCCTACATATAATTTTTCACTATTTAAATTAAAAAGCTTATTTTTAATGATTTTTTTTGATGTATATGACTTGTTATGCTTGTTTACAGAGAAAAAAGTACCAGATCTTATAGTAGGCAGTGAAGACTATATAGAGATATGCTTAAAATTAATTAAAAATGGATATTGTTTTGTTCCTTCAATCCTTCCTTTTAATCCTAGAGATTAAATATCATGGATGCTGAAATTAAATCTCAATCTGTATTGTTCTTTTAAATTGATTTGTAGTACCATATTTATCATATAGCCTTAGACTTTTATTAGAAATTTTATCTTTTTTATAGTAAATTTTATTTTTCCATTATATTATGGACCTTTCATTTTACAGATAGCAGATCAGATGTTTTTTCATAGTGATTATCGGCCCCTTATCCGTGATGCCAACAATTTTGTATTAGATGAGCAGACTCAGCAGGCACCTCATCTCATGCCTCCTCCTTTTTTGGTTGATGTTGACGGAAATCCTCATCCATCAAGATACCAGAGATTAGTTCCTGGTCGTGAAAATTGCAGGGAGGAACAGCTCATCCCTCAAATGGGAGTCACTTCTTCAGGTAGGCATCCATTTTCATAACGGCCAAGTCTCTCACAGATTCTAAGTTGAGTTCACAGAGATCCTTCTGCCTCTGTCTTCTGAGTGCTAGGATTAAAGGTGTGTGCTACTAGACCTGTCTAAAAGTGATAAAATTGTAAAGGTTGTGAAATGATAGGGCTGAAAACTGAGGAGAGCAGTTTTTGTGAAGCCATGGAATGTTGAAGTCAGATGAGCTGAAGAACTGAGTGGTTGTTAAAATGTCGACAAGGTGTGCAGACTCTTCTCCCCCTATCCTTGTCCTAACTAGACAAGTGTAGCACTGACTGCGTTAAGATAATAAAGAACCTCTAAAGATTAAACCAGTTTTGTCATTAGGAATTATATTTTAGACTAAAAACATGTTTGTGAAGGTACTACATAAAGGTTTTATTGTAATGGACATAGCTTCTGAATAGAATGTATGCTGAGTTTAGGTCCTATAAATAGAACAGAAGATCCAAATTGTTATATAGTAAGCCATAGGATTGAGTGTAAAATTAAAGATGACATGTTAGAAAGTGTAGGTTCTTAAATTAGACATTTCCATCCCTGATAGATGGTTAAAGAGAGATAAAAAAAGGATTAGGGGGATTGCTTCCATTGCCACTTTTATAAAAGTGTAGGCTTGAATGTCTAATATGCAAAACTAATGTTTCTTAGCTTATTCGCAGAAGCTAAGAGTAACTACTGTTTGACAACTAGACATATTCATATTCTAGAAAGTTTCAGTACTAAAGAAATTCATTCATGGGATTAAAATTAATGAGGATGTGTGAAATATCTTGGAGTACAACTGGCAAAAATCAGATTTTTCTTAGGTCTCAAATACCATTGCCATTATAATTGTTACTTTTACTCCATTTTACTGCTTATATAAAGCTTCCACAGATAATTATTTCATCCTAAGAATTTAGGAAACAAATTTTGCAGTTGTGGTGTAAATTTAGAGACACTTACCCTATGCCTGATTCTGTTGCTGATTGTAGAAGTAGTTCTTGGTACCTTTTTCGTTGCTAAAAAATATCCAACAGTAACAACTTAAGCAGGAAATAGTTATTTTAAGGTTTCTAATTTCTGAGGATGACATCCATGATAGAGTGATGATTAAAGTGGAGCCACTCAGTCAGTGAAGCAGGGCATGTGGCTGTGAAGAAAGGCAGACTAATCAAAGTTGGGTATAACCATTACTCGGCCACTTCCTCCAGCAAGGTTCCACCCATTTCAGAGGAGCACCGCAAACTGGAGATCGAGCTTTCATAGCATGTGTCTGTGAGAAGCAATCCAGGTTCAAAGCATAACAATTATAAAATGGCGTGATCTTAAAACTGAGATGGGTAGCAGTTATTTAACAATGATTCATAAGAGAACCTTCAGTAATTCCAACTTCTTAGTATTTACTTTCAATTTTTTTCTGGTTCTCAAAATTGTAATTATTTTAGAATTCTGAAATACAAAAATACTTAATACAAAGTGGAACAAAACCATATGTTTTTAAAAAAATATTAGCATCAATGCAAATTTAGTATTTTTGAAAATTTGCTAAATATTGCAAGGCTAAGTCAACATAGATGTAGCCTATTGTAATAATAAAATCGATTTAAATGGAGTTTTGTTGTATTGATACCTAAATGTATTTAATTGTAAGCTTAAGGGAGCTATACTGAATTATTAATCAGTATTCAAATATGATCTAGCAGCAAATTAGGAAACTGAATGTAGACATTCTCTACTTTTTAATTGTTTTTCTCTACTTTTTAATTTTGTGAACTAGTCATATTATTTTTCCTATTTAATTAGAGTTTTCTCATGTAAAATAGCTCAAGTGTTACATGATATTTTCTTTTTCTAGACTTTTCTTATTAATACTTTATTTCAGAATATTGTTTGGGTAGTCTCTTTGCAATTCATGTCTACCCTAAAAATTCGGACCTGATAAGAACTTTATAAGTATATACATATATACAGCTAATATTAATTATTCCACTTGTTATTTTTAATGTAAATAATTTTAATTTAATTCAGTAAGTCTTATATTATTAAATGTTCTTTTTTTAAATTCTATCTTCAAGATTGAACTTTTCAAATACGATTGTCATTTTAATTGTGTTTATGTAGGGGAGTGGGCTAGTGTGTGTGACTGCCTGTGTCCAATCCCCCAGGAGCTGGAGTTAACAAAGGAAGTTGCAAGCTGTCTCATGTGGATGCTGGGAATTGAACTGGGATCCTCTGCAAGGCTAGCACAAGTTCTTAACTGCTGGATTGTATCTTTCCAGCCCCAAGATTGAACATTTTTATGTACTCTAATTTATGCTAGATTTGACTAATTAACTTACCTTGCTTTCTTTTATATTCCATATTTGCCTAGCTACTAAGATAGATGATTGATAAGGACCTGAAAGAGAGGAACAGGTTATTCTTTTAAGGGAAATTTGGAAAATATTCAGTGAAAACAAAGTATTGTTTTAGTTAGTATTTGAAGGATAAATTAGAATTTTATTACGTATATCATTATGGTGAAATTTCAAAGAACAAAGAGAATTCATGTGTTTTTGTATGACTGGCATGAATAGGAGGTTCTAATAAATAGGTTGGGTTAAATATATGAAATTCTTCCTTATATCTGAGCCCTGATATGACGTGTTCTTCACGTGCTTAGCCTAAGTCTCCATTCAAATGCATGCATTTTCAGAGAAGACTGCTCTGACTTCTGGCTTACCATAGGTGTCTTTCCATTCCTCTTTTTCTTTCTCCTCACCTTTTTTATTTTCTCATCTTTTACAGTCTGCATTTACCTGAATGCTTATTGTTTAATTCCCCATTCAGGATGTGTAGTTTGCTGTAGTACAAAGATATGGACATCTAAATTGTCATTGGATCTTCAATATTAGGCATAAGTCTTAAGCACATAGTAGACAATCAAGAGTTGGTTGAAGTAATGAGACAGTGTCAGAAATTCAGGTATAAGTAGAAAATCCTACTTTGGCTTCTTTCTAGCTATATGCCTCTGAGTGTTTGTTTTTTTAATTGGATAATGGAGTTAATAATTTTGTTTCCATAAGGATTATAAACATTTGCCTCATAATGAGCACAAACAATATGCAGTCATCTTTCTTATCGTTACTTTTGTAAATTAAAAATAGGTTATGGAGGTCATCTTTTCTTTTCTTCACTTGTAGGTAATCATTTTAAGTCTTTAACACAGGGAAATTAATATTTAGCTATGGACTTCTGTGAGACTGATTAGTATTTTCTGTGATATTACATAGGATTGAACCAAGTTTTAAGCCAACAAGCAAACCAGGATATCAGTCCTCTAGACAGCATGATTCAAAGACTACAGCAGGAACAAGACCTGAGGCGTTCTGGTGAAGCAGGTGTCAGTAATACCAGCCGTTTAAACAGAGGTAAGCTGAGATTGTACTTCAGAAAACAAAACTGAGACCATCTAATCACCATCATTAGAGAAGTTACTAAACAATTGCAGTACATCCATAAAATGAAACAGCCTACCAAAATGATTGTGCTTTTTGAAGAATAAATACAAGGTTTGACATTACATATGGATATTCTTCCAAATTTCCTAAAGTAAACATTAGAAATCGGATTTGTTCACCACCGTTCTATTCCCTCATTGCTTTAATAGAAGCCAGGGCTATACTCATACTGGGCAAGTGATAGTACAGTAAACATGAAAACCATGAAAAGTCAGCTTATTATATTATTTTCAAAACATAGTCGAAGTTTTAAGTTACTCACTCTTATTTATATTTAATGTTAAGAGAAAAGTTAAGTTTGTGAACCATAAATGTCCTTGGATATTTTTTTTAATTCCTGAAAGGTTTAGCAATTTTTTTAAAGTAGTGTTTTGTAGTCATAGTACCTAAACTTAAAACTCCATAATTACGATTCATTAATATATCCAGTTAGTTGAATAACCACATTTCTGTTTTCACTAAACTTTTACCTGTGGTTTTGTTCCTGGTAATGGTAGGTTAATTACTTGCTGTAAAAGCTTTGTATGGAAGAAAATAGTTTTTTTTTTTATTACAAACTAAGTGAGGTGATTGTCTAAGTAGAACTTAACTATACTTATTCTGCCCCATAGGCTCTGTAAGTTCTACCTCCGAAGTTCATTCACCACCAAATGTAGGATTGAGGCGCAGTGGACAAATTGAAGGTGTGCGGCAGATGCACAGCAATGCTCCTAGAAGTGAAATGGCCACAGAACGAGACCTTGTTGCTTGGAGCCGAAGGGTGGTGGTACCTGAGCTCTCAGCTGGTGTATCTAGGTAAGGGGAATTATCAATTGGTATTTCCCATAGTTACTTGCATTCATTTTCACTAATATTTTTGAAAATACATTTCCAACCTAGTGATTTCTTTTAAGCTAGTATGTTAAAGCAAAAAATGAACTGGCTAAATTTGTTTTTCTGAATCATTTGTGTAAAATGGCATAAGATGAGGGGTGTTTAGATAGGAGAAAGTGTCATCAATTAGGTTGAGTCCTGGTTCACATTTTACTTTGTCCTATTGCTTTCCTTTGTCTCTGTGTGAGTAGGCATATATATGTTTGTGTGTGCATGTGTGGAGCCTAGAGGTTGATGTCAGGTATTTTCCTTTGTCCTTGTGCACTTTATTTTTAGGCACCTGGTCACTAACTGAACGTGGAGCTCATTGATTGGCAAGGCTAACTGGCCAGTGAACTCATGGGACTCACCTGTGTTGTGTGTGCCCTCTCCTATAGCCCCAGCACTGGGGTTAAGGAAACACTCAAGCTGTTGCATCTGGTATGTGGGCAGGTGCTAGGGATCCAAATTCAGGTTTTTAATGCTTGTTCAGTAAGTAATTCTTTTAACTCGGGAGCCTTCTCCCAACCACTCCCAGTTAATATCTTAAAACACATCTCATGGGATTAGTTATAATTATATAGTGAATTTAGTGTCCTTTACTCATTTTCATTTACATCAGGTTATTCAGAGGCATAAAAAAAATATACCTATTAGTGGTAATACATAAATATTTTGCATTTGAAAATACTTTTCATCCTTAAGTATGTGCGTATATGCTAGAGAAATTTTTACATTTATTTTGTGTATGTGTAAGTACATGAACAGCAACATGCATGAAATATGAACCTGTCTACTGTCCTCTATAATAAATAAAAAGTATGCACAAAATGTGAATTTGAGTCTTTAGTTTTTTGTTTTGTTTGTTTGGTTTGGTTTCTTATAACAGTTCTGGCTGTCCTGGAACTTGCTTCATAGACCAGGCTGGTCTCAAGTTCCTCCTGCTACTGCCTCTTAAGTGCTGGGATTAAAGGCTTGAGGTACCACTGCCTGGCCTTTTTAAGGCTTTTAATAATAGTAATTATATAATTAATTTTTAAAGAAAGTCCTAATATTCACATAGGTTTTACTACATAATTAGACAAATTTTAGAATTTGTGTTAGGATTTAGGGTTGAATATCTGATATATAAACAATTTTGATAATCTCAATCTTTAACAATGTTGAGGTTTGAAGGCAGTTTAATTAGTAAAATTCATTCTTTCAAAAAATTTTAGTTCTATTGTTTTACCTGCATGCCTGATGCCTGTGGAGGAGAAGAGAAGTTGCCACATTCCTTGGAGCTGGAGTTACAGATAGATGTCAGCCACCCTGTTGGTGCTGGGAATGGAAGTTGGGTTTTTTGCAAGAGCAAAAGTGTCTTAGCTGCTAAACTATTTCTCATGCCCCTGACATTTTTCTTCTCAACACCAGTTCTGAACTGAACTAGAGAATATCATAGAGGGAAAGGAGAAAATCAGAATAATTGTTCTTTTTGATGATGTTATGAATAATGTAGCTTTAATTTCATTTTAGCCTATCTAAAGCTAAATAAACTCCATTCACAGATAGTTAATGAGCCACAGTTTTCCCCATGGTTGCGGAGAAGATGTCTTTGCATTCAGTGTATAGGAAGGACTAGGCTATGCTAAAACTACATTTTCATTCTAGAACATTCTGCATCTTCTGCTTCTTCAATAGAAAAGATTGAGTGTAAAGATGTATTTGCTAGTTGATTGTTATGTTCTTAACATGAAGGGTAAGGAAGATTCTCCCCACTCCCAAATACATTTGACCATTTTGTCATTATATCCTTTTGTTTATCATCTTTAAGCCTAAGATCTGACAAGATTGTGACTGTCACTTTAAAGGTCAAAGTGTTTGATTCAAAAGACCTACTATAAGTAGAAAGATTCAAAATCTTTCTAGGATTTAAACTTGGTGGGCAATTTAAAATTTTCCTCAAAGTGGCCTTGAAATGAGGCAGGGTAGTGCACTAGTTCACTTCCAGACAAAGGACTTATAGCTTAACATATAAAATACTTCTAAAACTCAGTAAACAGAACAACCCAACTGCGTGAAGTGGCTCATTAGTGTGACCCTAGCTCTTTGCAGGAAGATCAAGAACCTGGGCTGTGTTAGTCTTAAAAAAAAAAAAAAAAAAAAAAAAAATCCAACCACAAACTGGACAAAAGACCAGAACCAGAACCAGCATTTCACCAGAGAGGATAGTAAACTAAGCATATAAAGAGATACTCATCACCATTAGTTATTGGGAAAATGCAGAGTAAAACGAGAATGAAATACCTCTGTGTACCTATCAAATTGTCTCAAATAATAAGTTATAGCAATGAATGTTGGTTAGTTAACAGAAAA
The DNA here is from genome assembly GCF_903992535.2 of Arvicola amphibius. Lineage (NCBI taxonomy): Eukaryota > Metazoa > Chordata > Mammalia > Rodentia > Cricetidae > Arvicola > Arvicola amphibius. Next base: position 150,797,154 of record NC_052049.1, on the reverse strand, counting down.
CTGCTATATTTGCGCTTTTTGTTTGTTTGTGATAACATAAACATGACACAGACTGGAATACTGTTTTGTACTTTATTATACAACTGTCATATATGACTCAACAATTGTATCTTAGAATTTACTCTTATTTGCATACAGTAATCATGCATTGTAATGGGCTTCATTATAACATTTCTACGTGTGTGATTATTTTGATCATTTTCACCCCATTCCCCTTTGCTCTGTCATGCCTCCTGATAATTTTCATTGTCTCTACTGTTAACCCTTTATACTTTCTGTATTTGTTGTTTAATTAAGGTTGTTGAGTGAACATAGATGAGAATAATTTATAGGAACCATGGGCAGTTTCCCAGTGGCTATACCACCGATTCTGACTCCTCCCTAGCAATCATTAACTACCAATAGCTTCTCAGGGAGGGGTGAGAACTCTTGCCCCTACCCTAAAACTACCATCTGTAAATTCTTAGAGAGGTTTGTGACCTCATGGATTCCTCCTACATCTGTCACAGAGTTTGAGGACCCAGTCTTGTAAAGGCAGTCACAGTTGCCATGAGTTCATGAGTGCAATAGCCAAAAACTAGGGGAGCAAACCAAATTTCCTTCAGTCGTATATGAAGTTAAACAAACTGTGGTATATTCTGCTTTGTTGAGGAGCAGCTTATTGGTGAAATAGCTTAGATACATCTGTTTTGATGGACCAATCCAAACGTGCATACTGTTTGATCTTATTTATGAACATTATTGAAATGATTAATGTTACCAGGTTGGAGAACAAATTAGTGGCCAGTAAGATGTAGGAGAAGGAAAGTTGAGGTGGAAGAAAATGTTGGTATGATAAAAAACAAGCAAAACAAGACATTTTTGTGTAGATTGAGTGCTCTGTATATTAACTTTTGTGGAAAATATACAATACTATGTGTAATACATTTAGAGCTAGCATCCACAACAGTAAAACTGGACAAACCAGATGATTAGTGGTTTGCATCAATATCAAGACCTTGGTATTGATATTATACTACACTTTCACAAGATTTTGCCATTGAAGAAAATTGAATAAAGACTACAAGATTTTCTGTGCCTTCTTTTTTACATCTATGTGAATTTAGGATTATTTCAATATAAAAGTATAAAAACTCAAATTTAAATTTGAGGTTGGTCCTTTTTTGAAGATTTAACTTTCTTCCTTTTTCCATTAAATATGACTAGATACATTAGAGATTTAAGTAAAATGAAAGTATCAGTATGCTCTAGTATGAAAGTATTGACATTGTAAGTGTGCTTTAAATATTAATTCCCTTCCTGTTATGAAATCTCTTGGGAAAAATGAAGGCTCAAAAATCAAATTACCTTGCAGGTCAACAAAACTCCCAAGTTAAAGTAAAAGTAAAATTCTGTAGTTCTAAGGAGTTGGATTAAATAAAATTAAAATCCAAAGTAAATTTTTTTTCGTTTTATTTAATTTCATCTTAATGTCTGGTATAAAACCTGATTTTGTTTTTGAGTACTAGGTATCTTGTTTGACATGTAAGATTGTCTAGGCACAAGCCATATAACCTAATAAGGAAGGTGTCATGATATAACTTCATACAATTTAATACTTGATTGATTTATCATTACACAGCAGAAACAGTTTGAAATGAGGGGAGAAGCAAAAAAAAATCTCTTTTTAGCATTTTAGTTATGTCCTGAACCACATGTTCTACCTGGAAAGAAAATACAAGACCTAACTTCACATTGTTACCTTAATAACATTCATTTGAAAGGAAATCAGCTGTAAAATTGTAGATGAATGTTTATGACTTCTAATATTCTCTTTTAGTAGACAGGAAGAATGGAGAACTGCGAAGGGAGAAGAGGAGATAAAGAGTTACAGGTCTGAAGAGAAGAGGAAACACTTGACTGCTGCAAAAGAGAACAAAATTCTTACTGTCTCAAAGGTAAATATTAATTTGATATTTAATATTACGGGGTAAATATAATAACCACTTTAGTACTTTCTTTTAAAATTAAAAGAAAGATTTAGTATGGTAAGGGCAATAGTACTAATTTAAAGTTGCTATATATCCTGGTTGTTTATTTCGATTGTTTTATTTCTCACTTAAAACTTTGTTTCTGCATTTCCTATTTTTTTTTTTAGTATATCATGTATATATTATATTCAGTAAGTTATAATCAACCTATTGAAAAGTATTTTTTAGTTCTGTAACTTACTTTTCTATATGTTGATGTTTTATCCTTATCTGTTATTAACAGTCCCATCAGCTGATGTCTGTTAAAAAGAATAGTGAATAGCCAGCCCCTTTTCTCTTAATGTGGATAGGTTGATGGCTGGAGAGATCCCTTAGTGGTTTTGAGCACTTTCTGCTAGTAGACAGGACTTGGGTTTAGCCATTAACAATTGTCTTCATTTCCAGGGGATCCAACACATTCTTCTGGCCTCTGTGGGCACCAGGAATACATGTAACATGGCTCACATATAGATATACAGCCAAACTAAAATAAATGCTTAAAAAATAAAGACTGGTAGATTGTTCCTAGTGTAAATAAACCCTTAAAAATAAAGACAGGTAGATTGTTCCTAGTATTTTTGTCTTTTTTTTTTTTTTTTTTTTTCTTCAAGTTCAGTCGTCCTACACTCTACACTCTAAGGCTCGTATTTTCCCTCCTCTAGCTTAGCTGGAAAAGTTTCAGAGCCATTAGTTTTTAAGTTTAGGAAAAAGTACATGAAACAGCTTGTCAGGGAACATTCATTATCACTGAGCAGTAATCTAAACAGAGAAAAAATTACTGGTTTCCTACTAGCTTACAGTGGGCTAAACAAATTGAAAATTTCTTTCATATAAAATTCTTTGCAACTTTGCTGTTAAAGGCTACACTTAGAACCAAAAATATAAAACCTTAGCAGAGGTTGACAAGATTGGCTCAGCTGGCCAGTAGTTTTCTGCTTAGCCTGATAAGCTAAATTGGCTGCCAGGAACCAACATGGTGGAAGAGATCTGACTGCACAAAATTGTCCTCTGACCTCAACATGGACACCACATATACACAAACACAAAAATAAGTAAATTTAATTTAAATTTAGCAAAAAATTAAAAAAGCCTTTGTAATCCAGAGTTGAGAATGTCGCCATTTGGTGAGAACTGAAGACTTGTTTTTTTATTCCTCCAGGATTGGTCACATACCTGAAGATAGTGTGACTCTTCAGTTCGGGTTATAGGATTAAGGGTCAGTCAAAAGAGAAAAGTACAAAGAGTATATATGCTTGTCCTGTGGGATGCTCTTTGATAATTGCTTTAATAACATTATGCCAGACTCATCATTGGGTAAAGCATCATCACTTGATACTCTGATAAAGTAGATTTCATTTTGTGTTGAAGAACAAAAAAACAAGTGTTAGTTAATAGCCAGCTTTCTGTTTACTGTATCGATCATTGAGGCATTTAAAATTCCCAACTGTGATGTGTGATCCTGTCTCAATAAAAAACAAAACAGTATTCTTCTTAGATTTTTATGTTCTATTTAGATTTTTTGAATTGGAATTTATCTTACCAGAAGTATCAAATTGTGGGTGATGTTTTCGAAAGTAACAACATAGCAATTTTAAATGACAGGAGTTTGAGTAGTTAGAAATTTTTATGCCAAATGAAAGGAATGCTATATTAAATTCTTAACTGTGGATTTAACAGTGTTTGACAAAGTAGAACATTATTTCCTTTATATACCTTTACACGCTTTCTAAGATTTTTATAATATTTAGAATAGATGTGTTTGGTGAATCACTTTTAGCAGTGAGGATATAATTTTAGATTCAGAGTTACTCTGTGTAAGGTTTTTCTACTATTCTCTTCTTAGTGTCTAATGTTGGGTTCATTTTTTTCTTTTAAAGATTTATTTGTTTTGTGAATGGTTGCTTGCTTGTATGTATGTGGAAGCTAGAAGAACTCAACAGAACCCCTGGAGTTGGAATTTTAACAGATTGTTAGGAGCCACCCACAGTGTGGGTGCTGGCTTCTATACTGTGGGCTTGCGCAAGAGCTGCCAGTGCTCTCAGTTGTACCATCTCTAGCTCCTAAGTTCCTTGGTTTTTAGGGTAATCATTAGTACTTTCCTTTACTTTTTGTGTATTCAGGTTTTGACTATGACGTGCCTAATGTAAGTTTTCTTTCATTTTGTACAACTCAGTTCTGAAACATTGTTTGGGGTGGGGTTTTGTTTGTTTGTTTTATAGATTTTGTTTTTTTTTTGTGTTTGTTTGTTGTTGAGGCAGTTTCGGCTCTGAATCCTCTTGTCCCAACCATCCTTCCAAGTATTGTGTTTTCCAGACATTCATGAATCACTAAAATTTCTTTTTCTTTGAAGCTTTGAGTAGTGATTAGCCTGTTTCATAGTCTCACTCACTAGCATACATTTCAGTCTTTATGGTCAACCTATTCTCTTTCCCCATTACTAATTAAATGATTAGTTTTTTTTTTTGTTTTTTTTTTTTTATTTTAAAGACCTTCAGTGGGTTCTTTTTCATAGTGCCTGATTTTCTGTGACAGGGTCAATGCTTATGGACATGATGCTCTGCTTCTCACTCGTGAAGTTGCTTTAACTTTTCTAGGACCATGTTTTATTTGAATATATCTGTCACTGTTTGACTTTGTCAATTTTTTTCTTGATTGTTTGCATGTGCTCTTCTACAGTTGACTTGTTTTTGGTGGGGGTAGGGTATGAGACAAGATCGCTACATAGCCCTGGCTGCCCTGGAAAACCAAGGCTGGCTTTGAACTCATAGAGATTTGCTCTACCTTTCAAATGCTCGGATTAAAGTGTAGTGATACCTTGTTTGTAATCTAACAAATAAAGCTTACCTGAAGATCAAAATGCAGAGCTAAGCTACTGGTTAGCCATATGACCAGACAGTGGTGGCACACTCCTTTAATCTCAGCACTCAGGAGGCAGAGGTAGATGGAACTCTGTGAGATCAAGGCCACCCTGGGCTACATGAGATTGATGTAGTCTAAAAGAGAATCAGAACCAGGTGGTGGTGGTTCACACCAATAATCACAGTATTTGGGAGTCACATGCCTTTAATCCCTGCACTGGGGAATTGGAAACAGGAATGATATGACTAGACAGACAGAGAGGAATGTAAGATGATAGGAGACAGGAGATCAGAGGTAGTCTGAGGATGTAGCCAGAGGTTTTGTAGAGACAGTAGCTGTCTGAGGATTCGTATGGACAGGATCACCCCTTTGGTCTGAGTGTTGTCGAGGTAAGAACTCTCCAGTGGTTCTAGAGAATCAGTGATATTTAAGAACTCTCCAGTGGTTCTAGAGAATCAGTGATATTTTAAATATGTATCAATTTTCCATAATATGACTGTTAAACAAGAAAACCTATTCCCTTAAATCCTGTCGTGAGTAAATTTTCTTTTTTTCAGAATCATGCTCATGAACATTTCATGGATCTTGGGGATTCTAAAAAGCAACAAGCAAATCAACACAATTACCGTACAAGATCTGCACTGGAAGAAATGCCTAGGCCCTTGGATGATATAGAAAATGGGACTAGTTCTTCAGATGTAAGATCTTAGCACATTCCCAAATATCTGTATCGCTTGTACTTATTTTTCAGATATGACTTTCATTATTTGCGTTCTTTGATTATAAATGTAATTTTTATATGGCATGTTAGATTTCATAGTAGCCATATCTTTCATTTACTAAAGACCTACTTCCAGAGATGCCACAAATTCAGCCTCAAATTTGCAAAACAAATAGTCCATATGGGTTATTCTTATTTCTCTCTGGTAAAATTTTAGAATACCTCGGGAGTAGAGTATGTTAAGTACAAAATGCTAATTAATGGAAATCCTGCTGTAGGGTTTTTATTGCTGTGAAGAGACACTATGACCACAACTCTTACAAGAAAAATATTTAATTGGGGTGGTTCACTTACAGTTCAGAAGTTCAGTTCATTATCATCATGGTGGGGAGCAAGGTGGTGTGCAGGGAGCTGAGAGTCCTGCATCTTGCAGGCAACAGGAAATTTACTGACAATCTGGCTGAGGGAAGCTTGAGCAAAAGAGACCTCAAAACCTGCCTCATGGTGACACACTTTCTCCAACAAGTGGAACTCCTATGGGAGTTATTTTCTTTGAAATCACCACATCCTTTAAGGGTTCTGAGATTCAAAATGTTTAAACTTTATATTTATGTAACATTAAATGGTTACTAATCATTAAATGAGGTTCCCTTTATATTAAAGCAGAACTGTGAAATTGTTACCATGATGCTCTGGTTTAGTGTGACTAAGCAGTAATTGGAAGCAGTTGACCATTTTGATTATTTCTAACCTCAGTAACATTCAGAGCTTCTCAGTGCTTTTCTATTAATTGTGCACAGATTTCTCTACAGGTATTGTCCCTACCAGTTTGTACATTTTTTAAAGTGAAGTCAATCAGCAAACAGCAGTCATCTTATACAGAACTTAAATCTAAATCCTTTCTCTTGCCTTCATAGTTCTTAATTGTTTTAGTCTTGAGAGATATATTTACCCTAGATAGTGATAGTTATTCTATTTTGAAACCAAGTTGTATCTTGTGTTAAGCATATTTAAGAATTTCTTTGAGTATCTGGGGTAACCCTATAAACAGTGTAAATTAGTCTCCAAATCTCTGGTAGAATGAAATAATATTTCTACAGCCCAGCACTTAGGAGACTGAAGCAGGATGCACTTGAGTCCAGAAATTTGAGGCTTGTTTAGGCGATAAATGTTTAGACTCTATCTTTAAAACATTTTTTTAAATTAAAAGGTAGAAGAAAAAATTCAGTTCTATAATTCTGTGATTTTTTTTTTTTTATCCAGTCTGTGATTTTTTTTTCCAGTAGGATTTACCTTTTTTATTTTCTTACAGACTAGGGTTTTGACTAATAAAGAAGATTTTTGAGAGAAGGAAAGAACTGTTTTCTCATATTAGCCAGAATAAATTATCTGTTTAGTCACTTTTCTTTGCAAGCAAATTTTCTCCTTTGTCTGGTATTTCTTCTTTTCCATGTGGTTAATCTTAGTCAGACTACGCTGCCTCCCACAGCCCTGCCTTTTTGTTTTCTTAGAATAATTGCTTCTTGCTAAGTCCACATTTTCTTCCAAGAGTAACCAGTGGCCTCACAGTGCTTAACACAATGTTATAATTACCTAAAAATTCTGTTAGTATACATTAATTTAGAATGGTATGCTTACTCTAGCAAAACAAGAAAAGTACAAGTTAATTTAGCCTGATATGAGAAATTCAGAGGAAGGTTTGATTTTTATTGAAATAGTGTATTGCTCAAACCTAAACCCAGTGATATCAGCCTCATGAATAGGTCTTTGCTACCTTGCCCATCTGTTGATTATTTGGGAAGACCAAATAATATAAAGTACACATGGGCAAATCATTTGCTTTATAAGATCTTTATTTTTGTCAGATTTATAATATTCTTTTTTTATTACTTTAAAAAAATGCCAATCCAAATTCCCTCCTCCCACTCCCTCCACACACTCTTCCCCTCACCTGTGTCCAGTCCTAAGAGAGGGCAAAGCACCCTGCCCTGTGAGAAGTCCACAGGCCTCCCTACTACATCCAGGCTGAGCAAGGTATCCATCCAAAGAGAAGAGGATCCCCAAGAAGCCAGTACATGCAGTAGAGACAAAACCCAGTGCCACTGTCATTGGCCCCTCAGTCTGCCCCAACTGTCAACCACATTCAGAGGGACTAGTTTGATCCCATGCTCATTCACTCCCAGTCCAGTTGGAGTTGGTGAGCTCTCAGTAGCCCAGGCAAACTGTCTCAGTGTGTGAACCCTTCATGGTCTTGACTTCGTTGCTTATATCACTCCTTCCACTCTTCAACTAAACCTTGGGAGCTCAGTTCAGTGCTCCGATGTGGGTCTCTGCCTCTATTTTCATCTGTTGTTGGGATGAAGGTTCTATGTTGATATTTAAGATAATCATCAGTCTGACTACAGGGCAAGGCCAGTTCAGGTACCCTCTTCTCTATTGCTTAGGGTCTTAGCTGGGGTCATCCTGGTGGATTCCTGGGAATTTTTCTAGAGCCAAGTTTCTTGCTAACCCCATAATGGCTCCCTCAATCAAGAAATCTCTTTCCTTGCTCTCATATCTGTCCTTTCTTCATCTCGAACCATCCTATTTCCTCAAGTTCTCCCCAACCTTCCCCTTCCCCCTGCTTCTTCCCCTTGTCCTCTTCCTTCTACCTCCCGCCCCCATACTCCCTTTTTTTAATTTTTTTTTTTGTTTTTCAAGACAGGGTTTCTCTGCAGCTTTAGAGCCTGTCCTGGAGCTAGCTCTTGTAGACCAGGCTGGTCTCGAACTCACAGAGATCTGCCTGCCTCTGCATCCCGAGTACTGGGATTAAAGGCGTGCGCCACCACCGCCCGGCTATACTCCCAAATTTTGTCAGGCAATCTTGTCTGTTATAATATTTTTTTAAATACAAAATTTTATTAAGTACTTTTACTATTCAACTTATTAGGAACTTGGATAGTGTGACAGTTAGATAAGTGGCATGAAAATTTCAGTTAAGTTTAGCATCCTTTTAAAGCAGTTCAATAAATTTTTTAGAAAAACTGAAATATGTTAATAGAAAATAATTATTAGTGGAAAGAAGCCTAACCTTTTTGGTTGAAATATTTTGTCTTTTATTGTTTTGAATTTAGAAACAATAATTCTGTATCTTTTATCTCCTTTTAAGGAAATAACATAAAAATACAAAAACAACTGTAATTTGTTTATAGATTCAGTTAATTTTCCTAAACACTTGAATAGTTATATACGTCACAGTCTACACTAAAACACCAAAATAGGAATTCTTTTTTCTTTAGAAAATAAAAAATACACAAGCAACAGTAAACAGAATCCAGGTTGGATTTATGTGTTTATTTCTAATAAATATGTAAATAAACTAATAAAAAGGCCAGTGAGAGAGAGAACTGAGGGTTGAGAAGGGCAAAATGATACGATCATATTTTAATTAAAAGTTTAAAAAATACAGTATTCTGTTACTAGAAAAGTGTCTCAGCAATTAAAAGCATTTACTGCTTTTCTAAAGAAAAAGTGCTTGGGTTCAGGTCCCGGCACTCACATGGAACTTTACAACCATCTGTAATTCCAGTTAATTCCATGGTACTAACCATCCCTCTGGTGTCCAAGCAGTAAGCACACTTGTACACATGCAAAAATGACACAGACATTAAAAAAATAAAAGATATATGTATCATGTAAAAATAAGTGTTTTTTTTAAAGATTATTTTATTTAAATTATAAAGAATACTCTCTTCTTGGACTGGTTTGAATGTGCCCAGCAGATATTAAGACTGAATCATTCTTGTTGAAAATATTTAGGCTTTGGACAACAATGACATAGATTCAAATGAAGCTTTTTTTTCTAATAGTTGTGCTGCCTCAAACAAACTTCTGTGACTTAAACTTTTACTTCTTGTATTGAGATCAATTATTATTTCTAATCCTTGTTAAGTCTAAATATAAGATGGCAAACACAAAGCACTTAGAGCAGTTCTGTAACTCTAGGAACTGTTACTATTGGAACTTTTTTGTATGAAGAAGATTCATAAGAATTACAGCAAAAGGTATAATATAGCTTCTTGCATGGTATTCTCTGAACTTTTAATATAGTCACTAAGAGGAGAAACAGTTTCTGTCTGTTTTTTCTTGTAATAATCTCTCCTTGGAAAAAATAAGTCTAGAGATGGAATATCCTGTTCGGTAAAGTTGTCTTAATAAGTAAAATATAAATGTAACTAATTTTAAGATTCTAAAATGATAAAACAGCTTTTTAAAAGGTTTAAGAAGTATAAATAAGTTTCAGCTGTTAACTGTGGAGTTTGATGTCAGTCATTTTAATAAATTTGTTTTTAGTATTTTTAAAATGAAGGCTATTGTTGTGGTATAAATCTGTAATTCTAGCACTTGGGAAAAATGAAAGAGAATTACAAGGCTACATATAGAGAGCTAAATACCTGACCTGCTATGTCCATACCCTGTATTCAATTCTCAGTTCTGAAAAATAAATTAAAAATGAAACCTGGCAATTATTCGAGAGGTGTTCTGAATCTGCTATTAATAGAGAACTCTTATGAACATTTGTTTCAACATTTTTTGAATAAAAGTACAAAAGTTGTATTTTTCTACTTACCAAGTCAGGTTTCAGATATCCTGTTGCTGTTGGGCATTATCTTAGAAAGTCTGTGCTCCCTCTTTCAGGAAGGTGAAGTAGTCGCTGTCAGTGGTGGGACATCTGAAGAAGAGGAGAGAGCATGGCACAGTGATGGCAGTTCCAGGTATAAGTGAACTTTTCCAGCTGCTCTACTTCTGCCCATCAAATCTTGGATACAAAGTTATTTGAAGGGCCTTTTACTTTAGGTTTTCTTTTTGATGGCTCCTTGGCCTTGAGAGGGAGGGAGGGGAGGTATGGGTGGAGGGGAGGGGAGGGAAGGGGGAGAAGGAGGGGAGAGAAAGGGGAGAAGGAGGGGAGGGAGGGGGGAGGAGGAGGGAAGGAAATGGAAATTTTTAAATATAAAAAAAAATAAACCATGAGAAAGAAAAAAAAAAAAAAAAAAAAAAAAAAGAAAACTTGCAAGTAGATTTGTAAAGTGGTATTTTTAAGTCATCTGCCTACTTTTTATTGTATTTCTGAATGAATTATTTATCATACAAAATTATAAATTAGCTTCACTGCTGATTTTGAGGAGTAAACATCAGATTATAAAAGTAAAGAGGGCCTCCTATTGACTTAGCTCTTATATGGATATATTTATGGGACATTACTATTTTTTTCTACAGCACTGAAAAGAAACTATCTTTCTACTGCTGTCCTGTTTTGATCATGCAAGCAAGTTATCCTTCAACTACTTATGGTGGAATTTTACATTTTTAGAGGCCTAATAGCTTTAGCTGCATTATAAGTTTTAAATGGTCTATGATAATACACCCTTGGGTGAGGAAATTATTAGTTGACCATTATATTTTTTTCCTGCTTTAGCAGTTCCTAAAATAGACTTCCAAAGGAGACATTAAGTGGAGGCACTAAGATTCTAGTAAGTTCTAGGATCAAAGGCTTTCCTGTCCTTTAGTGGTGATTCTTAATTAGTTTTCTGTTTTTGAAGGAGTGCAGTGAAAACAAGTTTGCATTCTTTTGGTTCAGCACTAGAAATAGTGTATTTTTTAACTAGAATTGAATAATTCTTATACTGAAGGAGCACTGGTGGTGTTAGCAGTTGAGGATCTTCGTTAAAAAAGCATGGCTTATGAGGTTCATATTTGTGCTGGCATCAGATCTTCTATGAAGAAGTAATATTCCAATGACCAGCAGCTGATGCTCATAAGTTGAAGAGAACCCATACTAGAAGAGAGTGTTAAAAAGTATTATTTAGATTCGTTAAAAGCCATTTTAAAGGTCATGCATGGCGGCACATGACATACATAGTGACGTCCAGGCCAGCCAGAAGTAAATAGGGAGGTACCAGAAAAATCCAACAAAAAAATCTTTTAAAAAGTCAAATCGTAATAGAAAGTACTTTTTATTTCTTTGCTTTTCATCTAGAATAATTGCTCTTAATAAAGAGTCATGTAAATGAAAAGATGATTTAAACCAGGGAAAAGGCCTTGATATGGAGTAAAGCCACAGGCTAACATCTGCTGTTAGATTACTGGTAATATTGGAGCTTTGAGATCATGCATCACATGAAGCTAGTGGTTTAATGTAATTTGATTGTATATGTTAGCATATTCTAACTCATATCTCTTTATGACATTTATGATTATAAACCTATTCAAATTAAGGAAATATTCTAATGTATTAAAATTAAACAAAAGATAATATAGCTAGATATGTGTAGGGTGTCATATCAGGACTAGTATATCTATAAAGGTAAGCTGTAAAGGTAATGGCAAGGATGATTGGCCATGGCATGTAAGAGTTCATCCTGTATGCTTCTCCATATTGGAGGTAGATAAAATAGTATTCACTATATATATATATTATTGTACTCTTGGAGTTGGAGATAAATAAATTTTATTACCAAACCATACTACCACCTTGAAATTAACTTTGTTTTACATGCTTAGTAATGTTTATGCATTTAGCTTTCCTACTGTGTAGACATACTTTTCAGGTACCAGTTCAGTCTCTGCCTAGTATAAGAATTTGAACTTTGTCCTTAGGCCAGGCATGCTAACGCATGCCTTTAATTAAGTTCAGTACTCTGGAGGCAGAGGTTGGTAAGTTTCTATGAGTTAGAAGGCAGCCAGACATAGTGAGGCACCCCATCTTAAAAGTAAAAAAGAATTTCATACTTTGGCTAATTCAGTGGTAGAGTGTTTACAGGCTTCAGTCCTAAAGCACTTCACAGACCTTTTTGAAAGGAATTCCAAGATCCCCTCATAAAAGAAATCTTTGTGTTTGCTTACTATGGTATGTGCATGATGGCTTTCCAGGGCCTGTTCTACTTCTGTTTGAACTGAAAAAGATGATACTCCATTCCATATTTTTTGATACCATACACACACATGTATGCACTACAGTATGCTTCTTAAAATTATAAAAGGTTTTAAATTTTCCAGGAAAGTTATAAGATTTGTTTTTAGATAATGAAGGCAATGGGGAGCTGATCAAAATGAAATAACTTTTAGTTCATTTATGCTTTTTTATCTTTTTATATTTTTTCCTTTAGAAAATGGTCTTCAGACTATACCCTGTGTGATTTAAAAGTTTCTTCTTTCCTTCTAGTGACTACTCCAGTGATTATTCTGATTGGACAGCAGATGCTGGAATTAATTTGCAGCCACCAAAGAAAGTTCCTAAGCATAAAACCAAGAAAGCAGAAAGTAGTTCAGATGAAGAAGAAGAATCTGAAAATCAGAAACAAAAGCATATTAAAAAGGAAAGAAAAAAAGCAAATGAAGAAAAAGATGGACCAACATCACCAAAGAAAAAAAAGCCCAAAGAAAGGAAACAAAAGGTTGATTTAATTTTTTTTATGTCTAATGTTTTCTTCTGGGGTAATAAAGCATAAATGTGAAACATCCAACATAAACATTTTTGAGGTTTATTAACAAATAATAAAAAAAAATTCAGAGCTGAGTAGAACTAGTGGTTGCTTCTATGCTTTGGCTACATTGCATAGCACCTTTCAATAATATAAAGTAGTCATGTTTCTTAAAAGAAGGGGCTAGTTATTCTCCCATTATAGACTGAATGTAGCCATATATGATATGCAAAACAAATAATGTGTGGCTATGTTTCGTTAAAACTTGATTAATAAAATACTCAGTAGATTGTACTTTTTGACCATAGCTCATTTGCTGTTCCTCCTTATTTATTCAGTCATCTTTTTAAAATTGGTCAGCTCTTAATAGTTTTTGTGCCTACAATTTGCAGTGAAGCCATCTCTCACACAGGGGAATTATCAAAGGCTTTTGCTTTTTCATCATGTTCACCATGTGAGAGCACTCCTGAGGCATTAAACTGAAAATGCTGTATACAGTCAATAGGAATAAAAGGAAAATGTACATTATGAAATAATTCTAGGAGTGCCTCCTACAAGTGGTGTTCTTTGCTGTCATGTTATTGCCCATTCAGGGTGGTTTAGCTGTAGGTGAAGAACACAGCTTAATTTTACATTAGTTCAGAATTAATTCAGTTAAAAACAAACCACAACAAAATAAAATATAGAATGCATAAAGTTTCTCTACTTAAAGATAATATTAGGTTTCAGTGGGTGTTTTTTTTTGTCCATTTTCTCATGCATGTGATATAATACTATAAAGGCTATTGTCATTAGATCATTTGTTGGTGACCAGTAAAATTAAACTTTTACTCAGGGTCATAGGGTTGTTTTGCTGTTGTTTAATCCATGGGAGTTAAAAAGTAAAAGACCTGGTTTGACAGTACTCATTTCAGAAAAGATGTGTGTGTGTGTGTGTGTGTGTGTGTGTGTGTGTGTGTGTGTGTGTGTTGGGAAGAGCATAAATGAGTAAAGGAACAAAATGGCTACTTTCAGTAAGGGGGAAGACTTCTGTGGGGGATGCATCTGTATCCCCGCAGGGAGGAAGTGGAAGGAAGGAAAATTAAGAATTCAAGATCAGACTCTACTAACATAACAGGTTTGAAGCCAGTCTGGGTTACATGTCTAAAGAGTGAATGACAAAGGCAAAGTAAGAGGGAATAAATGTAAGTGGATGAATGAATATTAAGGAGACTATTCTTAGGTTATTTTTAGTAGTGTAATGTCCAATTCATGGAAGTAATATTAGCCATCATAAAAGCAACTAGCCTTCAGAATCCTTCATACTGTTTAATCTTACTCAGTTATTACTATCACACTAAAGCTGAGTTTTTCAGAGTGTTGAACATATTTTAATTCGCTGTATGTAATGTTTATAACTTATTTGAAAGGGGAAGAAACCTCAAGAGTTTATAGTTTGGCATCTATAAGGATGTCTTTAGAGAGTTTTGTGAAGATTGCGCCTTTTGCTTTTTCTCCAGTGCTCATCAGTGATATGGAGAAGTTAAATAACCATTGTCAGGTCTGCTTCTAGAGTAAGGCTTTAATGCTCGAGACTAAAATCTTTGTACAGAGGTCATTTCCTTGTATTTTAAGATATTACTAATGCTGTTTCATACTTTTCTCAGAGATTGGCTGTAGGAGAACTAACTGAAAATGGTCTTACATTAGAAGAATGGTTGCCTTCCACATGGATTACAGATACACTTCCTCGAAGATGTCCATTTGTGCCACAAATGGGTGATGAGGTACCACTAAACTTAATTTTAAAAATTATTTAAGTTTTTTCAATCAGTAACTTCAGTATCTTTTTTAATTTTGAAGCATACTTCCAGGAGATTGCAGTAGGTTCCTAAAAAACGCATCTCATTCCAGTATTGGAAAAATACAACCAAAGATGTAGCAGTAGTATTCATCAGGACCCGTATAAATACGTGATAATTTAAATATTATGAAAGAACAGAAACTTTGCTGCCATGTTTAAAACTGACATATTTTGATGAAGGGATTTGATTACTATTTCTTACTTCTTTTTGGTTTAAGGTTTATTACTACTATTACAATTTTTTAATGTTTTTCTGAGATATTCATATGAGTACTATGTTTATATCATTTCTGTTCCTCCCCCAGCTCCTGTGTCTTACCCTTTAAAATTCATTACCTTTTTATTTTTGCGTGTATGTATATACACACAGACAACACACACACACACACACACACACACACACACACACACACACACCCCTTATATGTAAATGTGGTCAGCTGGGTACATTTAGTGTTAAATATGTGCATTTGTTTAGGACTTATTACTTCCAAGGGACTTGCCCCTGTAGAAAACCGATTCTCCCTTTTCAAGCGGCTATTAATTGTCTGTAGCTCTTCATCTATAGTTAGGGCCTTTTGAGGTTTTCTCCATCTATATTCTTAAGTAAAAATGCATTTATTTTTCTTAATTTAGAGTTAAATGTATGGAAAAGATTTAGTACTTTGTTTTCATTCAATTTTATATCAAAAATTTCATTCACTCATATTGATAAGTTATCTTTTCTTAAAGTCTATAATCTCATTTTAGAAACCCCTTTAAATTATAGTTAAGAATTTGAGATTAAGACTATATCAGAATTTCTCAGAACAGTATCTCCTTATTTTATATACAGATTGAAGAGATGATACCTAGTATCCAACAGACTAATTGTAATAATACTTAAAATAGAAGCTTTATTTTTTTAAAGCACGGTAATTAATATTATTATAAAGTAGGAACTAACAATTTTTGAATGAAAATAAATGGCTCTCCCCACCCTCCATGAGTCTCTGAGACAGTTGGGATGTGACTGACTTTAATGCCTTTGGCAGCTTCCATGTGCCTCATTGTCTTCTCACAGAGGTAACAGGAACATGAGGTATTTTTCTAGTGTCTGGATATTACTTACTGCAGTGAGACATCTCAAACAGCAGGAGTTAGCGAGTAAATTGGAAGTGGAGTTGATGAGAAGAAAATATTTGGAGATGACTTAGGAGCTACAGAGTTCAGTAAGTCCAAAGAGTGTGTGGCAAGTGATCAGGTGTTTGCCCAAAAGAAAATGATAGAGAAATACAGTACACCCTGGAGAGTTGAGATTTTCCTTGAATGCAGTGTAGAGAATCTTTTAAGGTTATATGGTCAGACTTGCTTGTGTTTTATAAGCTGTGGTGTATTACAGTATAACACACTTCTGTCTATGCAGCTTTACTTGGAAATGTTCATTGTAGTGAGTCATTGGTCTGGTTTGAAGCTGTGAGGATTTAGGCCCATAGTGTAGCAGTGATACTTACTAACAAATCATGTAGCCTTAAAATGACATGGCCACAATTTTAGGATGGTCACACTGTTTGTTTTCTATTCAGATCATATTTTCAGTTGTTTGTGCTTGAACCTTCATCACCCCCATCTGAATTGTGAAATCAGCATCTTAACACTACTTAACCTCCAATGAATTCCAAGCAGCAAGAGCAGTGAAAAATAGGATGAAATTATGTAGGATAAAGGCTATATAAAATATTACTGATTTTAAGTAAACTTTTCTGGCTTGATGAGTTGGCTCAGCAAATAAAAATGTTTGTTGCTCTTGCAGAGAACCCAGCTTCAATTCCCAGCACCCACATAGCAGCTCAAAACTTTCTATTCCACTAGCCCCATGAAATCTGATGCCCTTTTCTGACCTATGCAGGCACTGGTAGGCATGCAGAAGGTACACATACATACAGCCAAAACTTACAAATCTTAAAAAACATAAAAATTTAAGCAAGTGTTTCTATTTGTAAAAATGAGAAAATTATGTAGTGGCAGACTGATCAAATACCTGTTGTGAGGACAACCGCTAGGGGTCACTGAGGTCTCATCTTGAACTAGAGACACACACATCGTACACACTAAGGATCAAACTAGATAAATATATTTACATGTATTTACATATATACATTAAATATTTTAAATATATAAATATTAAAATATATTTTCACACACATATATATGAGAATACAAAATGTTTGGTTTCAAAGTTTTCTACATATGTACAAACACGTGATATAAAAGTAGAAACAAAAGAATGTGACCATAGTCACATTCTTTTATGACCGTGGTCATAAATAACTTCTTATACTACGTGGATTAACTTATTCTGATTCCAAAAATAAAACAATAAAGTAATAACAAAACTGCTGCACATCTTTTTTTCTGGGTATGTGCTCAAAGGAGTTGGTAATTAGAGTGCTTCAGTTTTGATCAAGTGTCTTTAGACAGCTTGAGGACTAACGTTTAAAAATTCAGTATTAGAATTTGTATGTAACGTCTAAATTAGATTTTTCTCTTCAATGTTAGTGGTGTCTTACACCTATATTTTTTATTTTTATTTATTTATTTTAGGTTTATTATTTCCGACAAGGACATGAAGCATATATTGAAATGGCCCGGAAAAATAAAATTTATAGTATCAATCCTAAAAAGCAACCATGGCATAAAATGGAACTAAGGGTATGATATTGGCATATTTCTTAATGCAAAAGATGCTTTTTGAATTATGAAAGAAGCTGTCTAGTTTACTCTTTGACTGTAAGAAACTGTATGGTGCTGGAGAAGCAGTGCAGTGGAAATTGTGCTTACGTGAATGTGGGAGGCCAGAGCAGATCCTTGGCACCCTGAAATGTAGCTGGATGGTGCCTGCCATTTGTGCCCTTCCAGTTCTTTTAGTTCAGCACTTGGGAGGCACAGACAGGGACTCAGGCAAGCTGGTCAGACTGTAGCCAGCCTGTCAAGTTACAGAATCAATAAGACACTCCTGTCTCAGTTAATAAGACAGATAGTGATTTTTCAAAACAAAACAAAGCAAAACAAAACCAGGCATCCACCTCTGGCCTACACAAATACACACTTCATTCTACAGAGATAATTCTTGTTTTTTTGTATTGTAGGAACAAGAACTAATGAAGATCGTTGGTATAAAGTATGAAGTGGGATTGCCTACCCTTTGCTGCCTTAAACTTGCTTTTCTAGATCCTGATACTGGTAAACTGACCGGTGGATCATTCACCATGAAGTAAGGACTGATACCAAGGCAGTGCTTTGATAGTATTGGAATATTTTCAAGATTGAAATAAATTTGAACATACCTTAGATATTTTTAGGTGTGTGACCTAATCAATCTGTTTCTATTTGTAATAGATACCATGATATGCCTGACGTTATAGATTTCCTAGTCTTGAGACAACAATTTGATGACGCAAAATATAGGCGGTGGAATATAGGTGGGTAATTGATTTAGAAGCCAGAGGTGTTCTGCACATCTTCCCCTTTCCTTTATAAATAATTTGCTAATTTTCAAAATTAGGAGAGCCTTTTTTATAAGTTTAATATCAAAATAGTAAAGTGCCATTTTTAAGTTTTTAGAATGAAATGCTTTTGTTGATGTTTAAATTTGAAAATGAAACATTTTGTATTCCTTTTGGTTAACTGTTACAAAATTACTTTAGAATTGTTTTCAGTTGTTTTATATATTGACTTAAATATTTATCCAGTCATATTAATAGTAAAAATAAGGAAAAAGATGATATAATATCATGAGTTAAAATTTTTGAGCTTGGACAAACATTAAACTGATTTGATTATTCATGGCTGTTAGAAATTGTAACATCATAGATTGTGAGCCTTATAAGCTATTTTAAATTATACTAATAGGAATGTTATTCCTTGACTAGTTCTTAGTTTCAAACAAGTCCACTGTTTGATCTCCTAGAGGAGATTGTAGCAGATGCATACATGGCATCGCTTAACAAATTGCATCAGTTGGTGTATCAGTCTATTTGTTTCTGGTACTTTTGGAAGACATTGGCATGTTGTTTTCCATGATTGATCTGCTAAAGCTTATTTATAACTGGGCTAAGGAAGCAAACAGGAACATGAAAAAAAACCAAATTGTAATAACACACATGTATTACATTCCCATAGTGAAAGTATTTTGTTTGCTTAACTGCAAGAGTAACTAACCCTGAAAGAGGGGAAAGAAGTAAACAAGAAGAAAACTGTGACAACCTCTTAAAAAACCAAAGTCTAGCACAGGTAAAATGTAAAGCAATCTCTAGGAAGTAGAAACCCTGAAGGACATTATCACCAAGAAGGAAATGTTCAGAAAAAAGTTGAAGTCACATTATCAAAAAAAAAAAAGTTGTAGGAAACTATATTGAAAAGTGCTTTGTACAACTTGTGTTATAGAAAGATACTTTAAATGTATAGAGAAACATAGAAAAGTTGAAAACAATGAGAACGTTGAAATAGTTAAAGTTATTTGAGGAAAATAATAGAATTGGAAGAAGTATTGTAATCTTATTTGAATAATAGCAAACAGTAATTATGTTCAAAGATAAAACTAATCTAGGATCAATGCAGCCCACATTTCTTATATATACAGTTGTATTGAAGTAAAATAATATTGTGTCATTATTTGGTAGTGTAAATAAGATATTTTGAATGAATAGAGAAACATCAGAGCATTTTTATTTAGATCTTCTAATATTTTTAATTCATAGATTATTATGTTTTCCATAGTCAGTACTCATTGGTCTTTTACTTTTAAGATAATATATATCTTCTGCCACTTAAGATCAACAAGAATATTTCATGGTTGACTTTAACTGGTACTTATTGTTAACCCAACAGTCCTGTTGTGGTTAGATTCACACACAATATCTGATTCTTCATGTAGCAAAGCTTGTCAGTCTTGGGATAGATTTCTAAGACATTGGTCTCTTGAGTTCATATTTTTGTAATGTTTTCATAGATTTAAGCAATGATCTTAGTCCTAATTTTTTTAAAATAGCTTCTCTTTAAGTTCACTATCCCTAATACATATTTGGGGACTTAGTGCATCATGCTTGAATCTAAATTTGGATCTAACTCTCCAAGTCAAAATTGAATAGATTATAATAGGTTGTAAATATTTTCACCATAATTCGTAAAGAATTCTAGTTTAAAAGATCCTTTACATTGTTTTTCTGATTTTAACTATTTTCTGTATGTTTACACAAATCTTTAAGTCAATTTTTTTTCTAAAACATGAGAAAACGCCTTCCTTGAAAATAGTAACTGACCAATTAGTTGTAACTTAATTTATTATTTCTAATTGTGTGTTAAAAATGAAAAAGCACTGTAGTGGGAGACACTTAAAACTGTTTTAACATAGATAATACACTTACTATTGAGTATATGAAGACAGTTAAAAACCAATTAATATATTCAGTTATATGAATTTTTTATTTGAATCCATATCTTTTAGACTTTTGCCTATGCTAAAAAGACAAAACTCAATACTATGACGACCACAAAAGAGAAAAACGCTACACACAAGAAAGGAAAGAGTGCCTTGCAGTTTTCATATGACAACAAGGAGCTGATAGGATTGACATTAAGAACAGTGACCCTTCCTTGTATTAAAGTTTTTATTACAAGCAATCTTAGTATTATAACCATAGCAATTGCATAAGCAAATAGACAAAAGGCATGCTTTCTTTTCCTACAAGGATGGACAGTTTCTGCTTTTGTTTCTTTTTGTTGTTTCCTTTAGAAAAGTAAGGGAAGTGAGTGTGTGGTGCAGTGTAAGGATGATAGAGATGGGGGAACGCTGAGTTTGTTATGGTTTTGCTTTAATCTGAAGTCTTGATTATTTGGGGGAAAATAATACTTAAAAAAATTAAAAATAAGCTATAAATATTTTTAACCAGAAGTAACCCAAAGTATAAATATGAAACATAGTTCCAATGGTTTCTTTTTAATGCTGCATTTGCAAAAAAAAAAATGATTAAGATGAAAAGCTTCATTACCACTAAGAAATGGTGTTAATCACATTTTTGCTATAGGTGCTTATATTCTTGATTTATTATTGGAATATATAGATCATCTGTCTTGTGAAATCATCCAGTTTAAGAACCTTAGAGAATTATACTTTAGGAAAAGGTATTTAACCAAAGCCAGCAGTACATGCCAATGTGATAAGACATATAGGGCTTTTGTTTTTCAGGTGACCGCTTCAGATCAGTCATAGATGATGCCTGGTGGTTTGGAACAATTGAAAGCCAAGAGCCTCTCCAACCCGAGTACCCTGATAGTTTGTTTCAGTGTTACAATGTTTGGTAAGAAAATATTGGTTGTATTTTTCAATCGGACCAGGTTTTGGTATTTTTCTCATCTATCAGTAAAGGAGTGAAAATATCTCTTTTAATACTAAAATTATTTGTTTAATGTAATTTTAATTTCTAGACTTTTTAATGGAATAATTTTGCTTTCTTAAAGCTGGGACAATGGAGATACAGAAAAGATGAGTCCTTGGGATATGGAACTAATACCTAATAATGGTAGGTGTATGTTAGGTCTGTTGCTTATACCTTGTAGAATTAGAATCAGGGAATAACTTGTAGAAGTTGGTTCTCTCCTGCCTTTGGTGCCAAGGATTGTACTTAGACTGACAGGTTTCATAAAAGGCACCTGTGCCCTCTGAGCCATCTCTTCAGCCCAGAGTGTTTTTTGTTTGTTTGTTTTTGTTGGAGGTGAATCCCCACATTCAAGAGGCAAAGGCAGGAGGATCACCCCATGTATTCAGGCTTAGTGAGGGCTGCATAGGAAGAACTTGACTCAAAAGACAAAACTTGATACCATTTAAGGTTATTGTGGCTAACAGATATATAATATTCTACATAAGTATTCATTATAAATGTGTTATTAACTATAAAATTAGATAAGATTCAGCAATGAATATTGTAAGAGGAGAGCCCGCTTGTTTGTCCCAGCCTCCCGGCTAGCTTACACCTGTAATAACTACACAGAAACTGTATTAATTAAAACACTGCTTGGCCATTAGCTCTAACTTCTTATTGGCTAGCTCTTACATATTAGTTTGACCCATCTCCATTATTCTGTGTATTGCCACATGGTAGTGGCTTCCATCTCAGACAGAGCATCCATGGCTTCTCTCTGACTCTGCTTTTTTTCTCCCAGCATTCAGTTCTGTCTTCTCCGCCTACCTAAGTTCTGCCCTATATCAGGCCCAAAGTAGTTTCTTTATTCAATGAAATAAATGAAACCAATGAAAAAGCAACACATGAGCAGAAGAACCTTCTATACTATTTCTTTTTAACAAAAAGAAAGGCTTTAACTTTAACATAGTAAAATTACATATAACAAAACAGGTATCAAGCAAAAACTACAGTTACAATGTTTATATCTATTTTATCTTTTATCATAACTGAGAAAAATTATAATAATGACTATCCTTCAACTCCATCAGAGACTCCAGAAGAGCATAATATTACCTAAGTAAACAGGAAGTGCATTGTAAGCAATTTCCAAAACTCTAGAATTGACAGAGACATCTCTCTGCCTGTACAGTCACTCAAAGTTCTTCTGTACCATTGGGGCATCCATTCATCTTCAGCCTACAGGCCCATAGTATCCAGCAGACTTTTCCATGAAGCTAGAAATTTTAAAGACAGTTCAGTCACTTTCTTCTGTATCCTGCAGAATGTCTCGCAGACTCTTTCATGAATCAGGAATCCCGAAAAATCGTCTCATCTTTTAGCAAGTTTAGCAGTCCTCTCTTTGTGGGTCTTCATGTCCAGTTTATGCAACAGTCCAGGCAAGAGCAGTTTCTTGTCCAAATGTCTAACCAACTCAATAAGGAGCCTCTTCTATGCCCATCTTCCTCAGGAAGTAGCTTGGTGCTGCCAGGAGCAGACGTGCCTTATTGTCATGAAAAGTCCTAAGTTATTAAAACATTTTAAATGCCATATTCTATTGTCTTTGAAAGATATGAAGAGTGCCTATGCACATCTAGAAAATCTAACATGACTGCAATCTTGACTATTATAGATGATTATCTATTAACCTATATTTCTTAATTATACATTACATTTTTAAATGAACTACACAATAACAATACCTTAATCAAGAGCAGAAGTATATATACATATAACAAGATTGACCTTAAATTTGTGTCAGTAGACCAAGGTCCATACCAATGCAAATTATTCATATTTATATCATATCACCCTTTAAATATAAAGGAACATTGATAAATAATATTTGGGAATATGGGCGTTGTTTTTTCTCTCCAAACTGCTTTGTGCTGTATGGGGGTGCTGTTAATCAGGTCTTTTATGGTGTATCCTGTGTGCTAGGTTCATCTCAGCAGTTGGGCAAAGTCATTTAGTTTTAAAAGTGACATCTTTTTTTAAGAAATACATTTGCATATAAAAATTCTTCCATTATAAAAATAGTAATTTTTGTGACATCAATTATTTCTAAAGGAAAACTCACCAATACATACTAAAAATGTTCATTGATAAGCTTTTCTATCTGCATTTCAGCTGTATTTCCAGAAGAACTGGGTACCAGTGTTCCTTTAACTGATGTTGAATGTAGGTCACTAATCTATAAGCCTCTTGACGGAGAATGGGGAGCCAATCCCAGGGATGAAGAATGTGAAAGAATTGTTGGAGGAATAAATCAGTTGATGACCTTAGGTAAATAATAACAGTGCATCAGTGTAGTAGATCCAAGATATATGAATTGTTTGTGACTAAATTTCATGCGTCTGCCATAAATGCCACAGGTCTTCCACAAACCAGTTCATAAAGCCTTTATATACTCAGCTGACACGATTTGAACTGGAGAAGGAATGTAATCAAAAGTTGAGTTTAGTTATTTGGTTAGGAATGCTCATTTTCTCCTGGCTCGACAAGTCTTTGCAGAGGGACAAAACATGGAATGTGGACTGATGTCCTGGTTTGTGAAAATGAAAGGAAACAGTGACATAAAACGTGCTTTTGAATTCTGGGCTTTGAAAGAGATCGTTGTAATTTTAACAACCTATACTAGAAGTTCAGAATCAACTTCAAAGGACATAGGAAGAAATTAAAAGTAAGAACTGAAGACTTTGGACATGTTATATATCCAAATCTAGTAATTTTGTTTTTGTATTTTTTCCTCTTCCTATGTTGCTGAGGATCCATCTGAGGGCCTTGCACATAGTAGGCGAATGCTGGACCATGGAGCTGTATACAGCCCCAAAGTAATAAAATGGAATACTTTATAAAAGTCATCTTTAAATACCATCAATAATTTAGATTTAAAGTAGTTTTTTAAAAAGTGATCTTTGTGCTGATAAGTTGACGTATTTATTTTTCTTCATCCTAATGTATTGGTGAATTTTAAAATGCAAAAAATAGATTTATAACCTTATTTATTTTAGATATTGCTTCAGCATTTGTGGCCCCCGTGGATCTGCAAGCTTATCCCATGTATTGCACTGTGGTGGCATATCCAACGGATCTAAGTACAATTAAACAAAGACTGGAAAACAGGTTTTACAGGTTAGAGCCATTTGATGTTGCTGATTAACAAAAGAACTCTAAAACCCTCTCAGTTTTGTGTATATACAGATGGAAATGAATCCCATAGTGAACAAGTGAAACTAAGAAATACAAATCATCAACTTCTGAGTAGGTCCTTGTACTCTCTGCATTTCTTGAGAGTTTTCCTACAATGTTGATGCTGCTCATCTATGGGATTTTGGATACATACTTAATTCTCTCATAGGCTTTTTATAAGTCAAGTCAAAGATTTCATTTCTCCTAGTAATATACTAGAATATTGAGTAGATTTCCTATAAATCCTTGTGCGTTTATTGAACTTTTGAATGCCTGTGAAAATACAATTAGAAAGGATTCACAAAATTTTTTATAGTTTTTGCTTAAGCTATTATGGTTAGTTTGCTTCTTCAGGATAATAGTATTTGGTTGCTGGTGAGTTATTTAGTTTTCTTGAAACAGTCTCATTATGTAGTGTTTGTTTTCCTGGAACTGGCCAGGTAGACCCTACTGGCCTCAAAGATACCTTCCTTTGCCTCCCAAATGCTGGGATTAAAGGCTGCCTACAATACTTGCAGAAGAAATATGTTTAAATCTATAGTTTGGAGTGAAATTGTATTTTTTATCTTTTTCTTTTCTTAGTGTCTGTTGCTTAATAGACCAACACTTTAATGTACAGAATAATTACATTAAAAATTCTTTTTATGAGTTGTATATGATCAGTGCTTTACTCTTTTTCTATGTTAAGTAAGTTTTTTTCTCATTTTTTTAATTAAAAATTTCCGCCTCCTCCCCGCCTCTGATTTCCCTTTCTCTTCCCCGACTCCCTTCCCCCTCCCTCTCCAGTCCGAAGAGCAGTAAGGGTTCCATGTTAAGTAAGTTTTAATTCATACCCTAGACTAATGTTTTTCTATAAGAGACCTTTGGTTCTCTTACTGCTGTAAGCTATATCCTTGGATATAGCACTGAAAACACTGCTTTGTCTTTACTGAGTAGCATAGGCTTTCTCAGTAGCAGTGCTATCTTCTGATGGTGAGAACCAATTGATCAAAGTAAAATAGAAGTCAACTTGGGTTGAAAGATATTCTTACTAGTATTAGATTCACTTGCTGTTGTATTATTATTGGTAATTCTTCATAGACATGTGAAGAAATCCCTTTGATATGTTGTTTGCCACCCTATCTTCAAGGCTTCCACTGTCAGGTGCTGAAGTTCAGAAGAACAAATGGAAAATATTGTGTTCCTAGACCTGGAATTGCTAAGACTTAGGAGAATTTATATATAGTGCTACAGGATAAAGCAAAACATGGGAGGATGTGAGAGAGAGTCACTAGTTGTTGAATTACAGCTTGCAAAAGGAGTTAGCATTTTCAACTATTGTTAATATTCTTATAGACACACTGCTAAAACATGCTGATTTCTAAATTGTAATTTATTTTCAAGATGCAGTTATGTCTTAAATAGGCTTCTTTATAACCAGTTTACAATAAAAAGGAATTAATGCATGTGTAAATAGAATTCACTTGTTTTCCAACCTAAAACATTTAAAAAGCTGAGTTATATACTTATTTAATATAATGTTATCAAATGATATTACACTGTTTTAAAGGTTTTTATATTTTGTGTCTTTTTACAGTTAAACTACTATAAGTTTTGTCTACTAGTAATTTAATATATTATTTTATGTTTTTAAATGCACAGGAGTTCTTATCTATGTTTCTATAGCTACAATTGCATGTTTTTAATTCTGTGTAATTGCATCTGTTCACAAATCAGTAAGATTAACTGTTAAGCAATTACATTGTATTCTCAGAAAGTGTCTTCAGATTTTCCTTTACTTTCAGAAATAAAATTACCAAGCCCCAGAATTTTTTTAGCTTTGCCAAATGTTCAGAAATAATCCTTAGTTAAGTTTTTTGCAGATTCTCATCATCTTTTTATGTTTTACAAGCAATCTATTGATTATATCTTTAGTTAATTACCATTACTATAAGATGGTTTTCTTTCTTTATGGAAATGAGGAAGTGATACCATACATTTCAGAAATGAGTAAAACTAAAAACTATAAATTTACTCCTCTTCTACCACTATTCCTGTAGAAGCCAACACTTCTAAAAAGCAACATTGTTAATAGTTTGGTATGTCTTATTCCAGACATTTTCTATACAATAAATTTTTCTCTCTTAATGAATGAGTTTGATTCTTTAATTACTATTTTAGAGATCGGTTTTTAAGATGTGAGCAATATGTTTTAGAGTGAAACTAAAAAGTCAGATGTCATAATTTTAATATGTGTACATATTTATAAATACGAGATTAAGATTTCTGTATTTGTCTTTTTAAGGCGCGTCTCATCCCTTATGTGGGAGGTTCGATATATTGAACATAATACCCGAACGTTTAATGAGCCAGGAAGCCCAATTGTGAAATCTGCTAAGTTTGTTACTGATCTTCTTCTGCATTTTATAAAGTGAGTTATACATTTTTCAGTATAATAGTTGTAATAATGATGTGATTTTAAAATGTGAAATAATTTAAGGTATAAAGTGCTAAAATAAAATGTAAACTCCAATCATCTTTTACATAGGTGATATTGTCACATAAGCATTGTTAATTTTTTTAAAATAAGAAACATGCCCTTCATCCCAGTACCAGAGAGTCAGAAAGAGTGAACCTATGTGAGTTTAAGGCCAGCATAGTCTATTTATACCGTTCCAGGCAAGCTAGATCTATGCAGTAAGGTCCCATCTCAGAAAAAAAAAAAGAAAAATGTAAAATCACCTCCAAACAGTCATAAAAAATCTTAATTATATTGCCTATGTGTTCATGGATTTCTTTACCTTCATGCATGTGCATGCACCACATGCATGCAGTGTTTACAGAAGCCAGAAGAAGGTGTGTCAGATCTTCTAAAACTAGAGTGACAAATGGTTTTTAGCTGCCATGTGATTGTTGAGAGCCAAACCAGGGTTTTCTACAAGATCAGCAAGTGTTCTTAACTACTGAACTGTCTCTTCAACTTTATGCTATTAATAATAATAGTAAATATTTAATGAATGGAATACTTTTTATCTTTTATTGCTTCTTCTAAACCAGGTGGTAGAGATTATTATCTGACATTTCTAATTGAGGAAATTTGTCTCAGCCAAATTGCACATTTAAATGAATGCCTGCATTTGATTTGAGAACTTTACATTTTAACATCATACATATTTACTCTGTCAAGTTTATTAACAGAATATTAGTCAGTACAGCAAGGCGCTAAATTTGATTTTCCAATATTGAAGTCATCACAGCTATTGAGGAAGCTGAGGCAGGGTTAGGAATGGCGTAGCCATCATTAAGACATTATTCTTTCTTACTGTTCTAGATCTTGTTTCCACTTTCTAGCCTTAAACTCAGATCTGCCTGTGTTTGCTTTCAAAGGTTAGGATTAAAGCGGTGACATCTCCAAAAATGAAAAAAAAGGAAAAGAAAAAAAGTTCTTCCACATTTTTGTATTCTGTACATTACTAAGGGTAGTAACTACCATTTAAAGCAGAAACACTTCCTCCTTTACTCACCTGTTATGTGTCCTTGGAGTGGATTGAGCCATAGAAATTGAAGCCAAAGTCATAAATAAAATTTTGGTATAAAAGACTGTTCCAGTTGCATATTAATGTTACTAATTTGTTGGAAAATTTTGTTTTTTCCTTTTAAAATGGGGTATTATTGTATTATATCCAGCTTTTATTTTTATATATTAGAGAAAATACTTTTAAACCAGTGGTTCTGAACCTGTAGGTCATGACCCCTTTGGGGATAAATATCCGATATACTACATATTAGATATTTGCATTACAGTTTATAACAGCAGCAAAATTACAGTTATAAAGTAGCAATAATTTAATTTTATGGTTGGGGGTCACAACAGTATAAGGAACTGTGCTAAAAGAGTCACAGCATTAGGAAGGTTGAGAATCACTGTTTTAAGCAAAACTTCCTAACATAACCTTAGGATTCATCCATTTTCTTTGAAATCAGTGGGTTTTTTGCTGAGTTACAGGTAATTCCTATATAGGATTAATAACAAAATTACTGAGTAAGTAATTATAAAGTAATTTGATTTAGTTATATTACTATATGTTATATATATTAGTGATGATACTACACCATGAGACCCTGTTTCTACAGTGTCCTGTGATATTTCTCTGTTCTCTATGTGGTTTGGGAGGCTTTTAATACTTACTGTGCTTTTGCCTTTCTTGAGTGAAGTTGGTAACATGTACTCATTACCTAGGGAACTCTTTTCTGTGACATCTCTTTGAAACAGTCTATAGAATTATGTAATCAATTCATTTTTAAATGAAGGAGAGGACAAAAGAAATTCTGATTTGTCTGTGAAAACATTGCATTCAAATAGTATTTGGTGGCTGGAGATTTAGCTTAGTGATTAAGCACTATAGTAGCTTTTGATAGACCCTAAGTTTAGTTACCAGTACCATCAACAAAGCTAAAGTCATGCCATTATGAAGTGCGGGTTAATATAGATTTAAAGAATTTATATTACGTATCTCTAAAACTAAATAATTGACTTTTTAGATACAAATAAAGTTTGTAGTTAATAGCTTTTAAGGTAGTCTTTGAAATTTTGATTATTATACTTTTTAGTTGACTGTTTAGCACTTTTTAAGATAGATATTTGGTAATAAAATAATCATACTTTGTTTTTGTCATAGAGTTTTATGAGATAGCTAAAAGTTGCTGTAAGGATAATGATCTAATTCATATCAAGGATAAGGGAAAATAAAGAGCATAGTAGAAGAATGATAAGGTCACGAATAATGCAGATGCTGATTAAGTCAAAAGTTGGGTCAGAGGAAAGTCATTCTGGGAGTAAGCAGTAGAATTGTGTGAGATGATAAAAGTTCTTGGGACTGAGTTGTTGAGGCCAGTGAGATGCCTTTAGTAGATGAGGATCTTGCAGCCCACCCTGGCAATCTGAAT
Organism: Arvicola amphibius; assembly: GCF_903992535.2. Classification (NCBI taxonomy): domain Eukaryota; kingdom Metazoa; phylum Chordata; class Mammalia; order Rodentia; family Cricetidae; genus Arvicola; species Arvicola amphibius. Next base: position 150,767,707 of record NC_052049.1, on the reverse strand, counting down.
TTAGTTTCAGGAGCCCACAGGTGGAAGGGAATTGTAGTCAACAAATGGAAAAGTTGTTTGGCTTAAAGTTTTTGTATAAAATCTAGTTTTTATACAAATTCTTAAAAATCACAACATCAACATTTTCTTTTGTTATTTAGGGATCAGACTTGTTATAACATAATTCCACTTTACAACTCAATGAAGAAGAAAGTTTTGTCTGACTCCGAGGTATGTAACATTGTAGTATACTAAAGATTTAATGTAGGAGTTTTCAGATTAAAATTAGAAAACTGGTTATGTCCAGCATTATATTGTTTACTGTTGCTATCATATTTAAAATTTACTTGAGATTGAAAACAAATTTTTAAAGGGGAGAGACTTCACTGACTCAGTGATGTACCATAAGATATACGTTACGAGTTTTCTAAGATATGAAAGGAATAACTACCAAATGATGAGATATAGGATGATTCATGAATTGGATGTTTTATTACCTCAAAGGAAGAAGAGAAAGATGCTGATATACCTGGAACTTCTACCCGAAAAAGGAAGGTAACAACATTTTGGTTTTTGATAACATTTGTTTTTACAAAAGTGTTTTTGTGGGGCCTGGAGAAATGGCTCAGAGGTTAAGAAGTTCTGAGTTCAATTTCCAGCAACCACATGGTGGCTCATAGCCATTTATAATGAGATCTGGTGCCTTCTTCTGGCATGCAAGCAAGCATATGTGGGAAGAATGTTGCATACATAATAAAAAAAATTTAAAAAGTGTTTTTGTTGCATTAATGTATATTATAAGCTTATTCTTTTATTCTTAGTAACATTAAAAGTAATTTAAGTGTTAAATAAACTTTGAATTATAAAATAAATATTTTTCTGAGAAATACTAGTATTTTATATGAAGTAATGTTTTATATGAATTGAATACTCCTAATCTAAAAATCTGATATTCGGTATGTTCAAAAATTTTATTGGTTTGAGCACTGACACTTAAGAAGGTTTTTATTATGGTTTTCATATTTTTGATTTTTCATTAGTATTCCTCAGCCAGCAAATACTGCAAAACAAAATGTTTCAAATATAAACACTTCTCATGCCAAGCTTTTCAAATCAGGGGTGCTCAGTCTGTGCCTGATTACCTAAGATTGTACATATAAATACAATTTGGGGCTACTGTGGTATCTTAGTAAGTTGGGTACTTGTTCTGTAGACATCAGGACTTGAGTTTAATCTTAAGCACCCACATAAAAAGCCAGATGTGTGTAGCTGAATTGCAGTCCCAGTGTTAAGGGGAGGTATGAAAACAAAAGGTTCCCTGGGGCTGACTTGTCAGTGAGCCCAATGCCCCTGTAAGAATCTCTGAATAAACTAGGTTTACAGTGGTTGAAAGAGGATACAGTTGGTTTCCAGCCCCATGTTGCACAGGTAGCAACCACGCTTGCTCCAGGGGTCAGGGTGTATCTAATGCATATAGCCTTTGCAGGCATGTACACGTGAGTGCACGTAATTAAAAATAAACTCAATCGTTGGGCATGGTGACACACACCTTTAATCTCAGCACTAGAGAGACAGAGGCAGGCAGATCTGTATGAGTTTGAGAGGGCCAGGGCTGCAAAGAGAAAGACTATGTTTAAAAATGTAGAATAAGTACTTAAAGGATGAAAACAAAAGTTGATGGCTCTTGAAGAAAGGCACCAGATGTGTCACGTAGACCTCACATGTGTTCACACACACTCCAAAAATAAATGAATTGTATTCCATAGTAACTGTTAATTATGTACTTCTGTGTTTTTATTTCAGGATCATCAACCTAGAAGAAGGTTACGCAACAGAGCTCAATCTTACGATATTCAAGCATGGAAGAAACAATGTCAAGAATTGTTAAATCTCATATTTCAATGTGAAGATTCAGAGCCTTTTAGACAGCCAGTAGATCTTCTTGAATATCCGGTAAGAATTTCTAAAATGACTTTTATACTGCTGTCTGTCATTCAACTAATTTTTATTGCTCTACTTCGTTTCCTGATGAGTTCACACATGTTCTCATTACCTATTCAGTTACAAAGAACTCTTAAATTGGGAAGTGTGGTAAAATGAAAGAGACTTAAACTATGCCTCTAAAGAACTGGTTTATGCATCTAGCTATTCTCTTAACTTTGAATAAATAACTTAGTTTTCCCATGTGAATGTAATTTTTACTAACTCTGCAAGGTTTTTTTTTTTTTTTTGCACCTTTAATGAACACCGTGAGCAAAAACAACTTGGGAAGGGAAGGGATTATTTGATTTACAGATTATTTGATTTATATCATTTAGGTAAAGTCAGGGCAGGAACAGAAGCAAAAGCTGTGGATGAATACTGTTTACTGCCTTGTTCAGCTACCTTTCTTACACAACCCAGGATTGTCTGCACAGAATTAGCACCAAAGAGGGCTGAGTCATTCCACATCATTCATTTATCAAGAAAATGATCTCTACAGACCTAACTAAACAGCAGTTTGATGGAAGTGATTCTTTAACTGACTTATCTCTTCCCATATGTTTCTACCTTGTGTCATATTGACAAAAAAAAAAAAAAACTTTTCCAGCACAGATTCTTTACTTCTACATACTTAGTCTAAGAACTTTAACAGTGATTATCTAGAAAAGAAGAAAAATAATACCCATTTTTCTAATGAAGTGATGTTGATGAAATGAAAATACAAAATAGTTTTGTAATGGTGAAGCACTGCATACAAATATTACTTGATAATAATGCCAGTGTGTAAACTTTAGAGAAGTTGTGGCTAAAAGTGTTGGGATTATATGATTCAGCTATTCATAATTGCAGAGACATAGAAATCTCATTCTGAGTTGAAATGATGTATAGTTTTTGATTCTTCTAGTTAGGAATCTGGGATTTTACAGTTTTATTTGTCGTCACAGCCTAGATATGGTTTCATTTAGCTTCATTATTTCCTTTTTATATAGGCACATTAATTTGAAATGGTGAATATAGACAGTATTTTTTATTTTATTTTATTTTTTTTAGTTTGAAAGCCAAAAACAGACACTTTAAATGTGCAAAAGGAATAATTGTAACAGTGGAATAAATTGGGTTAATGGGAAACTCAACTTCCCAGGATTCTAACATTCTGTTTGTGCTATATATAGTGCTCTGATTTCAAAAGCTAGGCTTTTGAGAGCTTTATTTCCTGCAAATTTGCTGTAGTTTCAAAACATGATTTACAATTTACTTGTTGCTGTTAGTTGTTTCTGTTTTTTGAGTCTTAATCTTTTTATTCTAGAGATAAAAATATTAATATGCAGAAACAAATGATTCCTTGGGATGTGGTTAAGAAAGAATTGAAAACCCACTCTAAACCAACTGAGGAGGATTTGCACTCTGAATAACAATCTAGAATAATTCCTTCTACAACTAAGGTCATTTTGTCTCTGGTGTGAGAGAGATATTTCCTTTAAGCATAGGCTATGTATGGGCTTAAAATCTAAATTTATATTATGGTAGTATACAAAATGAAATTATAAAACCTCTGAGTAAAATATGTAAAGGTTGGGAGGGAAAGTAGAGGACAAAAATCAGTAACTGGGGAAAAAACAGTAAAAACTAATATTCATTGAACTTACTAAGAAAGTGTGTATCTAACCATAATAGAATTAGAGTAAAAATCATGAACAGGAAAATTTCCAAGGAATATGATCAAATTGGCCTGGAACTCATAGTCCTTTTGTCTCTGCCTCTCGGTTCTGAATTACTATACATACTTCTACCATATCAGGACCAGTAGTACATTTGTGCTTAGTCAGTGACAAGTCTGTAGTAATTAAAAAATTACCTCAATGAAAATGAGTACAAATTGAATATCAGAATTTGCAGTAGTATAGGGAATTTTAAAATTGTAAATTTTAAAACTAAGTGTGTATTGCAGTATATCAGAACTCTTGAAATCAATAATGTATGTTCACTTGTCAGTATAGAAAAGGAAAAGTAATGCAAAAGAAAGTGGGAGTGAAATACTCAAAAGCTGAAATCAGTGCTGTTAAAAAGGTTCAGTATACTCTGTACTACGACATTACTAGTTGTACTCGGCAGTGATCATTAGCTCCTCTGTTATCTCTTGTTTTGTTCCATCTTATTGCCTTTTTTTATATCCAGAGTGCAGGCTTTTGATATCTATTTATATTTACTATTGTTTATTTTAAAAATACATAATTTGGTAAATTCTGAAACTTGGAAGTTGCTCTAACCGCAAACCCTCTATATTGATGGGATGTTTTGGGGAGTTATAGATTTATTTTTTTTTACATATTAGTATTTTGCCTTCATGTATGTATGTATGCCATGTGTATGCCTGATACTAGCAGAATTCAGAAGAGAGCATTGAATTCCCTAAACTCAAAGGATGATCATGAGCCACCTTGTGAGTGCTGGAAACTGAGCCCTGGTTCTCTGTAAGAACAGCAAGTGCTCTTATCTACTGAACCATCTATCTATCCCCACTTTGATTGTATAATTTTTATATTTATATATTGTATCATTTTTATACTTTTATAGTGCTTCAATGAACATTTATTAGATTTATAAGTGAACTGAAGTTTTTAAGGTTTTACTGTTGTTGTTTTTTTTTTTTTTTTTTTTTAAACAAATGATTAGTTTGTGACTTCTAGAAATTCTGTAAATTCCTGTGCTGGAAAAGGATACTTTGGTAGTAATACTAATACTATTTTCTTTCTCTCTTAGGACTACAGAGACATCATTGACACTCCAATGGACTTTGCTACTGTCAGAGAAACTTTAGAGGCTGGGAATTATGAGTCACCAATGGAGTTATGTAAAGATGTCAGGCTCATTTTTAGTAATTCTAAAGCATATACACCAAGCAAAAGATCAAGGGTATATCATCAGATTATTTTACTTTGTTCAAATGATGTCAAATCTCTGAATATGTTTACTTAAAACTTTGTATAAAATTAACTGGCTATTATATTTTTACTCTTAATGATGACCTGCTTTCTGTTGTGCTTTGTTTTTGTGATGCAGACAGATGTCATTTAAGCATTGCTATCACTTCAGGAATAGTTACTTTTAAAGGCAGTATGATTGTTTTGTTAGTCTTCTGAGCTTAACTTTTTTACCTAATTCCATATTAATGAGTAGAAACAATTGATAATGAGTTGTGAAAGTTGAGGCTGCCACTTACCTTTGATCAGAACTCAGGTTCACAAGATAGGCAGTCCAAGAGTGAAGAGATCATGTTGATGATGGTCTTAGGTAGCAAGGGAGTGAGTTTCCAGTCTTTTGGGATAGTTTATGTAGGATAGAGTTCACGAAGAGGAATTCTGTTGTTCTCCTAACTTGAGAGTCTTTTCTGTTAAATCTCAAATGTCTAAATTCAAAATAATTTAGTTGTAAAAAATATTTTAGTTTACTTTGTATCAGAAGAGACTGAAAAGAAATACAAACACCAGTATTTAAATTTTAGAAAATTTTACCAGAAAAATATTTATAGTTTTTACTAAATAGACATTTTCTTTTGAAGAATGTTAAACCAGTTTTATGGATTTTTTTTTCTCTATAGATTTACAGCATGAGTTTACGCCTGTCTGCTTTCTTTGAAGAACACATTAGTTCAGTTTTGTCAGATTATAAGTCTGCTCTTCGTTTTCATAAAAGAAATACAATACCCAAAAAAAGGAAGAAACGAAATAGAAGCAGCTCCCTTTCCAGCAGTGCTACATCAAGGTATTTAGTGTCTTTTAGATGATATTAGCTAATCTGTGACTTTGTCGTCCAAAATGGCAGAACTTGGTGGTTTTTAATGCTTACTTTACTATTCCCTATATTGCATGCAGAAGGATAAATTTGACATGCAAGTTCCTATGGTGGAGGATTTTTAATCTTTTAAACTAAAGCTTTACTGGTGTAAGTGCTTAAATGTAAACTGCTAAATCTATACAGTAAAACAGCATTTTTAGGATAGTGATAGCATCGTGCTTTCTGCGATATAACTGTAGCGTTTATGATGATCCTTCACTAAATATTCACTTTTCAAAGGCTCACAACCATATGAAATCCACTACAAATCTCATATTTTAACATATTTCATGATATTGCAAATATTGATTTGAACGGCATTATAAAATTCTTAACATATGTGGAGAATTGTTAAAAGTGTAACTATTAAGACTAACAGTGTAATCTAATCTTATTACAGCCCTGAAAGGAAAAAAAGGATCTTAAAACCCCAGCTGAAGTCTGAAATATCTACCTCTTCATTCTCTGTACCTACCCGATCAGTACTGCCAAGACATAATGCTGCTCAGATAAATGGTAAACCAGAATCCAATTTTGTGGTTCGGACCAGGAGCAACCGTGTGACTGTAGATCCAGCTGTCACTGAGCAGCCATCTACATCATCAGCCACAAAGACTTTCATTTCAAAAACTAATGCATCTGCCGTGCCAGGAAAAACAAGTAAGATTTAATCACAATTTCTACATCTAGGTGTAATTTTTCTCTAAGAAAAACTTAGATTTTTCCATGGGTTTCAATAATTACCTGAAGCTGCTGTTGTTTTCTTTATTGTTATTCCTCTTTTTGAAAAATCAGTTAAGTGAGAAAAAAAATTGAGGTGTAGGAATGTTTTTGTAGGGCAAAACAATAGCAAACTGATAGAGACTGCCAAATATAAACCCTAGACTTGCTGGCGGTTTGCCATGACTTGCCTCCTAATATTAAACTGAGGAGCAGACTTCTTTAGTTGCGCTGTATTTGTTAAAATTCTCTTGTATTTGTTTTTTACTGGAAGGTAGGTTACTGGGCTTCTTTAGTGTACAGGGGCTTTTGGTTACATCCCAGCACAACAAAAGAAAGATTTTGTGAAGAAGCCTAGCCTTAAGTATCGCTCAGTTTTTGTCCTCTTGACTAATTGAAACAGTTCAAGTTAGAAGCAATCCCAGACCTTTTGCTTATTTTGAGTTCACCAAGTCTTAGCTTCTGATCTTTTTATATTTGTGTTTTAGTGCTAGAGAATTCTGTGAAACATTCCAAAGCCTTGAGTACTCTTTCAAACCCTGATCAACCGGCATTTGGCCATGGTTCGAGGAATAGCTCTGCAAAAGAAAACATGGAAAAAGAAAAACCTGTCAAACGTAAAATGAAGTCTTCCGTACTCTCAAAAGCATCCACACTTCCAAAGTCATCATCTGTCATTGATCAAGGTAAAATGTTACTTATATCTGAGTGTGGTGGTACACGGCTGTAGTAGAGAGGCTGAGACAGGAAGATCACAGGTCTGAGGGTAAGGCAACATAATGAGTACCCTGCCTCAAAAAAAAAAAAGAGTAAAAATAAAAATGTTACTTGTATATAGTAGGTCCTTCTTACAATAAATGTTTTTTATAGACATTAGCCTTTAATTTTGCTTTGTAGGGTGTCAATTTAAAAGTTAAAGTGTGTAATCTTATAAATCTAGTAAATTGCAGCTTTGTATCAAAAAGCAAAACATTTTGTTAAAAATTTTAAAGATTTAAAAAAAATCTATATCGAAGTAAAAATGTATTTTAGAATTAAAGGCTTCAAATGTTGTTAACTAGTTTTAAAAACCTGAACAAAGGGCTGGAGAGATGGCTCAGAGGTTAAGAGCATTGCTTGCTCTTCCAAAGGTCTTGAGTTCAATTCCCAGCAACTACATGGTGGCTCACAACTATCTGTATTGGGGTCTGGTGCCCTCTTCTGGCCTGCAGGCATACACACAGACAGAATATTATATACATATTAAATAAATATTAAAAAAAAACCTGAACAAAGACATCCTCCAAATTGGATTTTATTAGCCCAGTTTAGCATTATTCACATAATATAAACAAAAATGTAGAACAAAAATAAAACACACTGACCTTTACTAAATGGCAACTCACTGGTGTGTTCTCTCTCTCTCTCTCTCTCTCTCTCTCTCTCTCTCTCTCTCTCTCTCTCCCCCCCCTCTCTCTCCCCCTCTCCCCCTCTCTCCCTCCCCCTCTCTCCTCTCTCATTTGTTTGTTTTATTTATTTATTTTTCAAGATAGTGTTTCTCTGTGTAACAGCCTTAACTGTCCTGATAGTCACTCTGTAGACCAGGCTGGCCTTGAACTCACAAAGATCCACCTGCCTCTGCTCCTGAGTGCTGGGATTAAAGGCATGTGCCACCACCATCTGATCCCCTTGTTCTCTTTCTTGTTATACCTCATCCGGAATGACTTTAGTCTCTAAATATCTTTGCCTTCTTTCTTCTTTGGATGGTCTTATTTTTTTCCTCTCCTTTTTTATCTCGTGTTATTATCTTTTAACTTTTGCAATATCATCTCCAGGAATCCTTAAAATTTTGTTTTTCATTTTTATATGTTTGGATACATGTATGTCTTATGAACCACTTGGCATACAGTGCCCATGGAGGCTAGAAGAGGGGTCAGGTCCCCTGAAATGAAGTTTGAAATAGTTGTAAATCACGTTGTGTGTGCTGGAAATCAAACCCCAGGTCCTCTGGAAGACAATCACTTGTACTTGCCATATGGTTGCTTAGTGTTTTAATAAGCAGATGACTTTGATCATGGCAGTTTTGCATTTCTTAATTTCTTATTTTTGAAAATTTAATATATTTATACAATATATTTTGATCATAGCCATTACTTACCCTACAAACTCTCACTATTACCTTCCATCTTTCCCTCCAAACTCCATAGACTCCTCTAATACCCCAAGTCCAGTTAATACTGCCATTGTTTACATGTGTTTGAGACCACCTACTAAGACATCGACAGTATACTAGCAGCCACATCCCCCAAAGGAAGTGATCGATTCTCTGCTGCAGCCTGTGAGAACAGCTCCAGAATTGTTATCTAAGGAAAAAGACATACACTATCTGAGGGTCTTGCTTTTTTTTTTTTTTTTTTTTTTAATTTCCTGGTCTTGTTCTCTAGTTCCAGTTCTCTAGCTCTAATTCTTTTATTCCATTCTCTCCAATTCCTTTGTTCACATAGCGTATATAAACACATTCAATAACAAACTTTTTTAAGATTGATTTTATTGAGCTGTACATTTTTCTCTGCCCCCCATCATCCCTTTCCCATGGTCCCCATGCTCCCAATTTACTCAGGAGATCTTGTTATTTTCTACTTCTCATGTAGATTAGATCCATGTATGTTTCTCTTAGGGTCCTCATTGTTGTCTGGGTTTTCTGGGATTGTGATTTGTGGGCTGGTTTTCTTTGTGTTATGTTTAAAAAACACTTATGAGTGAGTACATATGATAATTGTCCTTTTGGGTCTGGGTTACCTCACTCAAAATGATGTTTTCTAGCTCCATCCATTTTCATGCAAAATTCAAGCTGTCGTTATTTTTTTCTGCTGTGTAGTACTCCATTGTGTAAATGTACCACATTTTCCTTATCCATTCTTTGGACAAGGGGCATTTAGGTTGTTTCCAGGTTCTGGCTGTGACAAACATTGCTGCTATAAACATAGTTGAGCACATGTCCTTGTGGTATGATTGAGCATGCTTTGGGTATATACTCAAAAGTGGTATTGCTGGGTCTTGAGGAGGGTTGTTTCCTAATTTTCTGAGAAATTGTCATACTGACATCGAAAGGGGCTGTACTGCAGGAGTGTTTCTTTTACCCCACAACCGCTCCAGCCTAAGTTTTCATTGGTGTTTTTGATCTTGGCTATTCATACAGGTGTAAGATGGAATCTCAAGAGTTGTTTTGATTTGCATTTCTCTGATGACTAAGGATGTTGAACATTTCCTTAAGTGTCTTTCAGCCATTTTAGATTCTTCTGTTGAGAGTTCTCTATTTAGGTCTGTACTCCATTTTTTTTATTGGATTATTTGTTCTTTTGATGACCAATTTCTTGAGTTCTTTGTATATTGGAGATTAGCCTTCTGTCTGATGTGGGGTTTCCCACTCTGCAGGCTGCTGTCTTGTCTTATTGACTGTGTTCTTTGCTTTACAGAAGCTTTTCAGTTTCAGGAGGTCCCATTTATTAATTGTTTCTGTCAGTGTCTGTGTTACTATGTTTATATTTAGGAGGTGATTTCCTGTGCATTCAAGTGTACTTCCCACTTGAGGTTCAGTGTGGCTGGCTGTATGTTGAGGTCTTTGATCCATCTGGACTTGAGTTTTGTGCATGATGATAGACATGGATCTATTTTCATTCTTCTACATGTTGATATCCAGTTATGCCAGCACTATTTGTTAAATATGCTTTCTTTTTTCCATTTGATTTTTTTTGCGTCTTTGTCAAAAATCAGGTGTTCATAGATGTATGGATTAATATTTGGGTCTTCAATTCAGTTCCATTGGTCCTCCTATCTGTTGTTATGCCAGTATCAGGCTGTTTTCAGTACTGTAGCTCTGTAGTAGAGTTTGAAGTCAGGGATTGTGATGCCTTCAGAAGTTGTTTTATTGTACAGGATTGTTCTGGCTATCCTGGTATTTTTGCTTTTCCTTATGAAGTTGAGTGTCTTTCTTTCGTGGTCTGTGAAGAATTTTGTTGGGATTTTGTTGGAAGGAATTGCATTGAATCTGTAGATTGCTTTTGGTAAGATTGCCATTTTTACTATGTTAATCCTGCCAACCCAAGAGCATGGGAGATCTTTCCACTTTCTGGTGTCTTCTTCAGTTTCTTTCTTCAAAGATTTAAAGTTCTTGTCATACAGGTCTTCCACTTGTTGTAATATTTTAATATCTTTAATATTGTAACATCTTTGTGGCCCCTGTGAGTGTGTTTATCTTTCTATTCATTTCTATATATTTTTCCCATTATCTATAGTACTTGATGTTGTGTTCTTAAATTATTTTAAGTATTTTTATCCTGGTAAGTTTTGATTTCTCCTTCTATGAATAGATGTTGCTACATATTATAATCTAAGTTGACAGTTTAACTTTCAGAATAAGCTTTCAGAACTTAGAATACATCTTTCTAAGGCCTTCCTGCCTTAAACATCATAGTTGAAAAATGAGTTATTATTTTGACATTTCTTTAACATTTATTCTTTACCCTTTATTCTGTGCTTTTAACGTTTTGACAGTATGTTGTGTTAGGGTGGCTTTTGTTTGTTTTCCTTTCTCTTTTGGTCTTTTCTATTTGGTGTTCAGTTAGACCTCTTGAATAAGGCATCTCTTCCTCCAGGTTTGAGACATTTTCTTCTGTGGCTTTCTGGAAATTCTAGCATAATATTCCTTTGTGTGTTTTTTTGTCTGTTTGTTTTTAATGCCTATAATTTTCATGGCAGATCTTTTCACAATATCTCAAAAGAAACATTTGTGTGTATAATTGACCTTTCTTTGTTTTGTCTGTTTTTTTGGTTTTGAGTGTTCTAAATCCTCTGCTTATGCCTTTTAGTTGAGTATCTTCATCAGTTGTCTGTCTTCATATAAAGCAAAAACAGCACATAGACCTCAGGCATTTTGCTTTGTAGACAGTTCTTTACTACTTTATGCACATTCTCACATTTCTCTACCATGCCTTCACCTTACAGATGTAAAATGACTGATCTGAAGAAAATTGTTTTGGGGAGACTTGCGGTTTTTGGATTGTTTTGTTTTCTCAGCACTTTCTGTTCTGACTTGTCCAATTTCTTGGGTTTTTAGCATGGAATTAGTTAATAGTAAGATTTTTAACCAAGATAATAGTGGTCATCATTACAGGATTGATACTGTATCAATATTGAATGATTAGAGATTATCATTTGCCATTCAGTTACATGAAGAGATCGACTATTTGAATAGTATATAAAAAGAGAAAAAACTGCTCTTCAATTGTTTACAGTGAATGTAGATTTGTATGTGGGTATGTACACTTATGTGGAGCCCAGCAGTTGATGTTAAGTGTCTTTCTCAATCACTCACCTCATATTTGGAGGCAAGACCTTTTGTACCTGGCTTTCCTCAGTTTGCTAGGTTGGTTGGCCATTGAGCTCTATGGTCCCCTGGGCTCTATTTCCCCAGCATTAGACTTATATATGTGTATCACAATGCTTGGCTTTTTGTGGTTTCTGAGATCCAAACTTAAGTTTTGTTAGTTGTATACAGCAAGCACTTAACAAACTAATCACCTTTCCAGCCGTTGGTAGTTGGGGTTTTTTTTTGTTGTTTAGTCTTCTTTAAACAAGTAACCAATTATAACTTATTTATATAGTTGTAGATATATAGTACAAGAGTAGGTAAGGAGTGTCAAAGCCATGGGAGTTTTTATGGAGAGTAACTGATAAAAATTACTACAGCAGATATACTGTTGGATGAGGATGGGCCACTTGTTTGTCCAGGCTGCTCAGCTAGCTTAGCCCCCAAATAATCACACAGAAACTGTCTTCATTGAATCAGTGCTTGGCCAATTAGCTCTAGCTTCTTATTGGCTAACTCTTAATCTTAGTTTAACCCATCTCCATTAATCTGTGTATCGCCACGTGGCAGTGGCTTACCAGCAAAGTTTTGGCATGCCTGACTCTGGCCAAGGCTCCATGGTGGCTCCCTGACTCCACCCTTCTTTCTCCCAGCATTCAGTCCAACTTTCCCTCCCTACCTAAGTTCTGCCCTGCTATAGGTCCAAAGCAGTTTCTTTACTCATTAATGCTAATTACATCACACACAGGGGATTCCCACATCAATACACTCTTAAATGTCTTGGGTAGGGAAAATAGAAAGATTCTTTGTATGTCCAGGGAACATATAGAGATCTTAAGACTTTAGACTCTTCTGTGATAATAGAAGTTATTGTGGTCACATTTATAGAAGATGAAATAAAAGCTAGAATTTTTCCAGTCTTTGTTGTCTGAATTTTCTTCTCACTGATAAAATGACTGGAGGGAAGAAAGTAACAGTTAATGAATGTGCTTATTTATTGTAAAGGTCATAAAATTAGTATGCTAAGAACTTTTTCCTGTGACTTAACTTCTTAAAAGTGATACTAAAGAAATGAGTTAAACAATAAAAAAACTTTGCTGTGATAAATTGCAAATGAACATGATTATTTCATGCAATTCAGACAAAACTCTTAATACATTAGAATGTGTAATAAAGGAGGTAGACATGGAATTTCTACTCTTTGCTATCAATGACAGCATTAACTTGGGTCTTTTATTTGTCTCTAAGTCGGTCTTTCTGTGTTGATTAAGCATCTTTTCCATAGGGCTAGTCATATGGGCCAGCCAGTAACTGTGCTTGCCCCACAAGTTTGGCAGCCTCATTTCTGTCCCCATAACCCAAGTGAGAGTAGGAGAGAACTCCCTCCTAAAGGTTGCCCTCTGACTTCACAGTTGCATGGTGGCTCAATTGCTACCCACACAAGTCATCATCATCATCATCCAAGTGCACACAAATAAATGATTTTTTTGTTAATTGTCTTTTGTTTTTGAGACAGGGTTTCTCTCTGTATCTCTGGCTGTCCTGGAACTCACTGTAGACCATGCTGGCCTAGAACTCACAGAGATCTTACAGCCTCTGCTTCCCTGAGTGCTGTGGAATTAAAGGTGTGCACCACCATTGTCTGACTAATAAATTTTTAAAAATAAAAAGAATATCTAGGATTAATTCTCTTATTTTATTGGGAGTTTATATATATTTAAGTATTCTAGTGCCTTTACCGATTAGTTGGAAGGCTAAATAACATATTAAGTGTACTGTTTTTCCTTTTCAGGAGACTGCAAGAACAATGTTCTTATAGCAGGAACCATTCAAGTAAATGGCCATGGAGGACAGCCATCAAAACTTGTGAAGAGAGGGCCTGGGAGGAAGCCTAAGGCAGAAGCTAACACCAGCAGTGGTGAAGTCATACACAAGAAGAGAGGTAGAAAGCCCAAGAACCTGCAGTGTGCAAAGCAAGAAAACTCTGAGCAAAATAACTTGCCTCCAGTCAGGACTGACATGGTTCCTTCTTCAACATGCAACTTTCTTTCTGAAACTAATGTTGTTAAGGAGGATTTGTTACAGAAAAAGAGTCGTGGAGGCAGAAAACCCAAGAGGAAGATGAAAACACAAAGCCTAGATTCAGAACTCATAGTTCCTACAAATGTTAAAGTGTTAAGGAGAAGTAACAGGAAAAAAACAGATGGTCCTATAGATGAGGAAGAGGAGTTTGAAGAACTCAAAGGCTCTGAACCTCACATGAGAACTAGAAACCAAGGTCGAAGGACAGCTTTCTATAATGAGGATGACTCAGAAGAAGAACAGAGGCAGCTGTTATTTGAAGACACCTCTTTGACTTTTGGGACTTCTAGTAGAGGACGGGTCCGAAAGTTGACTGAAAAAGCAAAGGCTAATTTAATCGGTTGGTAGCTGGAAGTAAAACATTGTACTTCAAAATCTGTGAAGCAGGTACAGTTAAGGAGTTAGTAGAACTAAGGTTTCTGCTTCCTGGCTGCTATGATGGATTAGGGAATGTTACAATTTGACTTTGGTAAAAAGGAGGCAAAAAAGAAAATAAAGACAAATTTAGAAAATAATTTACATCTTTGAATGAAAAAAATCTATATACATATATATTTCAAATGTTTGCTATTTATTGCCCTTAGGTAAGTTAACATTTTCACATTCATTTCATTCACGGTTTGAAATTGAGAACCTGTTACAAACTCTTGGTTTATTTATGGAAGAGACAGTTCTGCTACACTCTTAAGTATTACTAGTGATAGAATGTTTCCTGGTAAAGTGAATTATTTTTGACCAAGTCAGGTACATTTTTACTGATGCAGAAGTCATGCCCTTAGGAAGAAAGAAAGCTATTACCCAGTAGCAGTACATTAAGAAACGTTTCCTCTAAAGATAGCTTCATAGTTCTCACCATTTGTTATTCTGAAGAATGTTAGTTGTAGGGTGTTCAACTACAGAATATATAGAGGAAGCTTTTATTTTACTCCATTTCTGCCAGACTTAGTAGAAAATGTCTTGATGCAAAGGAAACATATCCACATTGGAAAACATTTGACTGTCTAATTTTTCAGACCTTGATTCTTATATCAGTCACTCTGTCTCTGTTTATTGTGCCAAAGACTGAGAATCAGTGCAGTGGAAAGCCTGTTTTGACTGTTGGGACAGCATACACTTTTCAATACTGGAAAAGCTATATATTCTAAAGAGCAAGTTATTACAGGATTATGCTGAGTTGTATCTTTTTTTGGTACTAATAGTAGGGAAATAATGCACTGGTGGGTCCTTTGACAGAGATATCTTAGAGAAAATGATTAAGTGGTTAAAGGATTCAAGGAAAATACAGGAAAAAAAGTACGGAATTTGATGTTTACTTGATGTGGATTAATGTCATTTTTAAATTTCAGACATATCCAATAGGCTAAAATGCTTACAAAGAACCATGTCTGTGTGCGTGTGTATATTGATAAATGGGTGTGATTGAATATATATATATATATATATATACACATATATATATATACACAAATGCATACTTAAGTACTATTACCCAGGTATACATTCTTTTTTCAGGATTTTTTTAGATAGTAGTAGAATGAAAACAATTTTAAAATGTCATACTTTATAGTTTAATTTTAAGAAAAAGATTGGTTATTTTCAACTATTAAGAGTTAAAAATAGGCCAAATCACTTTTTATGCAATCATGTTTTATACATTGGTCTCATTGCACATTGTGTTTTTTCTGCACTTTTTACGGTATCCTTATCACGCTGGTATCTCAATATACACTCTAAAGAGAAACACCCATTTAATGATTGTGCCTTGTATTCTATTATTTTTTGCATCATTAGTAAAATTAAGTTGTCTATTGTAAATGATAACTATATGACTTAGGAGAATGTATTATTATATGTACTGCTATGGAAAAGGAGAGCAGTTATTTATTTGTTTATGGTACATTAGTTATTTTATACCTTGAAAACCAACGCAAATGCCATTTCTATTGTTTTAAATTACTTTTTAAGTTTTAAGAATGTAGTATTTTCTGAGGACTGATATGGTACAAAAAATGTAACCAAAATTTTCAGATACTACATTTTTAAAGAGGAACAATGGGGAAAATATATATCAGCATGACTGATCCTGATGTAGAGAATAAAGTCTTTAATTGAACCTTGGCAAAATATATAATTAGATTATATAATTATTTCCTTGTTTCCAATAAGGATAAATGTTATCTGTCATTTAACTGTCTCGAAGAATGAAAAGTGATGCATTGGGCTTTTTAGATCATTTGTAACAAAATTTGTACAGAAACACTCCAGTGAAACTTAAGTGAACCATTTTCCAGATCTTAACTGGATTGCTATGATTTTACAGTTGAAAAATAATTTCAAATTTTTTAGGTTTTTGTACATTTATTTTTTTCTAACAAATATATTGAACTATATAATTGAAGTTAAGTAGTTAACGCTTCATAATGCAGAAATGGATGACGTGTTATATAGAAAAATGAGTCAATTTCACCGTTATTGAAAATGATAGTGTGTATGTTGGAATTTTAAGTCATTAAAATAATTAGTTGCTTTTGAAGGGAATCTGTTTGAAAAATGTAATTTCCTGATGTTATCTGCATTGTATTAGACTAAAATCCATTTTTCTAAAAAAAATGTAGTTTTAAGGTGTGTTCAGTAAAAGAAAGCTCACACAGTCTTAGTGTGGAGGACCTCTTGGATGGTGCACAGATAGTTCCAACTTCTGAGCAATGAAATAAATATTTCCTTCTTTCTTATAACAAGGAAATATATTATTTCTGTTTTAAAGACACTGTATATTTATGACCATGTTTGGACATTTTTTTCAGACACTGGTTTCTTAGTAAAGCAAAATGACTTGGATCAGATTATTTGTAACTGAAACACTTAAGATATATTAATACCAGATACAGATTTTATATTTTTATAATTTAGCTTCTGTAGATTGTAAAAGTTGAATTAAGAAATTTAAGTCATCATGTTTTGGGTTTTACCACTTGGAAAAGTCTCCTTTGAGACAATAACATCATGTATGTTTATAGACCAGAAGGAATTGATGGCACTTGTCTTAGGTAAGCAATAAGAAAAATTATCAAGTTTACTGAAACTTTCAGAAATAAAATGTGTTATGTGCATGGAACATAAAAAAAAAATCAGTCTTCAGGCTGAGCTCAGTGGTGTATGCCTGTAATCCCAGTGTTCATGAGGTTGAGGCAGGACCATCAGGAGTTCAAAGTTACCTTTAGCTGCAAACCAACTTCAAGACTAGGCCTACAACAGCATCAACACTCCTAAAATCGGTTTATATGTCTAATATTCAACCATTGTGTTCTTTTATGCTATCCTGACTTCACAAAACATGAGTTTAATAGCATTTTAAATGTTGTCACAGGGTAGTTTAAAGATTCCGTCTAATTACAATCTACCAGCCTTTGGAAGTAGAAATGTAGGTTCTTAAAATCCCACCCTTCACAACCTTCCCTAGAGCAGTCTGTCTCTGCATATAAATATACTGAAGATTAGAGGCCTTATTGCCATTGTTTTTATTGCATTGTATTACTGTGACTCTAAAGACTGGATTACTACAGAACTGTCTTACTATAATTGAATAACTATAGAGCATTCATCGGGTGATTAGGCCACATTGGACCTAAGAGATTGACTGGATTCAGTTTTACTTAGAAATTATGTAAGACCGTGAACAGCAAACACATTCCCTTTTCACAGAATTGTTAACAGAACTGTCCCTTAGCTGCAGCATCGTAGATTAACCAGATACCTTCACAGGTCTACTGAAATAAAATTTTGGCCCTGTGTGATGTTAGGAGTATTTGTATAATTAATTTCAGTCAGTAGTGTTCTTGACATTCCATTTTATACATCCATAGCTATCTATAAATTTGTTTCAAATGTTAAGTTGAAATAACTGGTTTTAAGCTTTCTATCTAAAGAAAACAAATTGATTTTTTAATATCTTGTTCACTTGAAATTTATTTTTAGTAGGTTGAATGGACCAAGGTACTTTAGTGATAAAGGGCTATTATCAGTGTTCATCCTATATGCAGGAAGTATAGTATTTTAAAAGTGAGAATGGGCTTGGGGGATTACTTTTGTCTAGAATATTACTCCTAATTTATCTAGAAGCTGTTGCTAACAGTAGTAGCTTGATTAGATAATAAGTTGTCTTACACTAAAATTGGAGAAGGTACCTTTGTTTGCATTTTTTAAAAAAGTTCATACTTTACCTAGTTCTCGATTTCTACATGACTTAAACTAAAATTAATGCATTTACTAAGAAACTATTTTGTTTTTAATTATACTTATCAAAATGCTCCAAATGAAAAAATCATTTTGAACTATGTACAGTACCCCTGGAAGAGGTCAAATTGAGTCAGAAGACTGTAAGTACCACTGTGAGCGCTCTGGAGGTGAACCTGCACACATTACAGTGAGTAGACTATCTGAGCTATAAATATATTTTTTAGTTTCAATAGCTGTTTTGAAATACTTTTTTAATGCAGATAAAAATATCAGGAAATTAACCTTATATGGCACAAACCAAATACATAGTAGTCTATGGATGAGTTTCTACATTTAAAGAGCTAAGAAGATAAGTTCAAGATTGTATTATAGTACATGCACTTACAAGGCAGATGCACACACATGCTGGTTACTTTCAAGGATGTGGGTGTTAATTTATCACAATAATAAATTAAAAACTAAGATACAATGTTACGTTTTTAGACCATATTGAAACTGCAAGAAGAGACAGGTCTTAAAAAGTTATTAAGAAAACTACTAAATCCCACCATGGGATATTTAGACATGTGTAGGACATAGCTCAATTTTTAAAAAGCAACTGACCTAAAGGGTTAAAGTTGTAACTGACACATTTCAAATTAAAATTATGTTTATTTTGTACAGAAAGCAATGTTAAACACAAGCAAATCTGTTGTATGTAATAAGTGACAGAGTTTTTAAAAATTATTTAGCTTTATTGATGTTTTTGTTTTTTCTAGACCTGGAGTATCATGTCATAAACGGCAGTCTTGCACCGAGATAGCAGGCCCTTTCTTTTTGTACATATTGATTGGACCTTTCTTTATTGTTCTGTGGACACTTTCTATGTTAGTTTTGATGCATAATTCTTGGAATCCTTTTATACAAACTAGAATGTATGTGTAAGAATTCCCGTTCCTGCAATGTAGTAACTATAAACTTATTTTTAAATAAATAGAAAACTTGTTTTTCTAAGCCATTTTGTAGAGCCTCATGATTTCTTTGCTGTTTTATTTGTTTTGGTCAGTTTTGGGCAACATTAAGCAATTGGTACATACTCAGTAGGCAACTTACCAAAGCAATTGTGATATAGAAGCCATTATGTAAATTCTAGTTCATTAGAGGTTCCATTTTTTCTGTCTCTGTGAAATGTTAAAATCACTATTAAAGATTTCAAACACCTATTGTAATTCCAGAGTGACTAAAGGTTAAAAATAAAGACTCCTTTGCCTTTCTATGTGTCTATTTAAAACAGCTTTATTGGCTTGTTGTACGTAAGTTACTGCATTGGTAATAATTATTATATTTTTATGAGGGCTACATGTCAAGAGAACATTTTGCATAAACATTTACTTAAAGATGAAGTTTTATAAAGGCATTTGTACAGATTTGTGAGAATCCTGTTTTACAGTTTGTATGATGGCGCATATTTTAATCCCAGAGGATCAAAATTTCAAAACCAGATGGGTTATGTGAGACCCTGTCTGAAACAACAGTGGTTTTTTTAAAAAGTGCTATTTTTTTACTCCTTTCCTACAGATCTGTTTAGGTTGGCATACATATTTAAGAACTCTAGAGTCTCCAGTTTTAGGATGAATATTATATAGAATTATATGTAAGACTTTAAGTGTACTGATGAGGCGAGCAGTCCTGCTTTTCGTTCCACCCGGCTCCCGCACAGGTAGCTTAGCCCTGGAAATAATAACACAGAAACTGTATTCATTTAAACACTGCCTGGCCCATTATATCTAGCCTCTTCTTGGCTAACTCACATCTTAATTAACCCATTTCCATTAATGTGTATTGCCACTTGACTGGCTTACCAGGAGGAGTCTAGCAGGCGTCCATCTCAGAGAGGGAAGCCATGGCATCTGCCTGACTCTGCTTTCTTTCTCCCAGAACTCTGTTTGGTCTACTCTGCCTATCTAAGCTGTTTTCTTATCAAAAAGCCAAGGCAGTTTCTTTATTTGACCAATGAAAGTAACACAGACAGAAGGCCCTTCTACTCCAAGTAAGATTAAACATAGTGGTAATTTGTGTTACTACTAATCATTCTCCCTAAGAAGTTGCATTTAAATTATTAATTGCAAATACATTTCTAAATTGAAACAAGTAATGATTTTCAGGTACATTTTCTTTTTAAATTATACTGATGCACCTAATATATACTTAGGAAAAACAGCTAAGAAAAATTAGTTCCAAACCATCGCTTTGAACTGATTTCTCCTAACATCAGTTTTATCATCTAGGTCTCCCTAGTATTTAAGGACAGTAAGATTAAAGTCCACAAAGCCCCTGACTAAGCTTAGTTACAGGACCTTGTAGTTCTGGATTTAACACATCTACCATATGTTGGTACTGTTTAAGGAAAAGGGTTGTAGGAAGATATGATTTATTAGTGTCTTGGGCTTATAAGACAGCTTAGCATGATGAAATGAAAGCTCTGGTTTTCAAACTGAAAAATGGGAGTTTGACATTCCAGACATTTAAAGAATAAGTAACCTAGCAAGGCCATTTCGTGTCTGATCTTCATTGTAAAATATTGGAATCAATCTTTAATCCAAGCAGCATATCTTAGTCTTATCTGAATCTTGACTTTTGTATTTAGGTCTTAAACTTACCTTTTGATAGAGACCACCAAGCAAACTGTTCTGTCATAGTCAAATTGCAATTTGTGACATTTGCTGAATCTGAAGTTTTTATTAGCTGTTACAATTTATTATAATAACATAAATTGTTGTTTACTATTAATTAAAAACAGTAAAGTATGTCATTTTCCAAGCAGACATCTCAAAGATAGTTTTAATGTAAAAGATCCTGAAGTTTTAATTTTTCTAAATTTAGGATCTAGCCTTGTGAGAAAGCAAAATAAATCACCTGGAAGAAGCTGCTTAATTTCTAGAATGGCAAAGAGTGTTTTATCTCATCTGTCTACCATTCCCAGCTCCCTACCATGAACATGCAGCCTGCATTCTTGGTACTAGAGAAAGCCTTATAGATTCTGTTCTCAAAGAGCAGTGTTATGACCTAACTAGGCTCAAGGATTTACCTTTTTTTTTTTTTTTCCTGCTTGGAATTTCCTCAGGGCTGAATTGCTCCTTCAACTGTGATGTATTCTAAAGCATTTAAAAGCAGATCCATTAGCTACAGCAATCCTAGCACAAAGGACAAGTTATGGGAAAACACAAAACTCAAAACCTGCATGAGTGAATAAAGACTTTGGAGAGCTCCCATGTATTTTAGAGAGTCTAGAATGTCATGTGCATGACCAGGGCTGAACATTGTTCAGAGAAGAGTAAAGTAGTTAACTGCCTGCATAAACATTGATGCACCCAGTGAAGAGTTGGGGTATGGTAATTTTATTTAGGCTTCAGAGTGTCAAAGAAGTCTCAGTGAAGTTATTATCTGATCAGTTAATAGGCTAATGGAAAAGGATACTTAGTGACCATACATGACAAAGGATTCTATTTTTATTTTAAAAAAGTTTAGAAACGACCAAACAGCTGCAATGTGCAGCAAGTGCTCAGAAGGTAAGATTGCTGGACTAAACAAACTGGTTTTATAGAACAGTGGCATTACTTCATTTCTGAGGTCCCTGTTTGGCTTTTATGTATGAGCCTGGTAATTGATCCCTGTAGCAATCATTGCCACTTAACTAAAAAGCACTTGGCAAAATTTAGATGTATTTCTGTCATTACTATCGGGGAACTAAATGTTAACTATTTTCCCAAAGTAGTGAAAAGTGGTTTGTTTGTTTGTTTTTTTAAATAAAATGGAATAATGCTAGTTCACTGAATGACAAAGTAATAAAAAAAATCTTAAAAACAGCAAAATTTGAGCAAGTGCTGTAATCTTATTATTTAAATGAACAGATTTGGTCAGTTCTAGTCGGTCTTCTGGGTTTTAGTTTTTATCAGTTAGATACGTATTTCCTGTCCTAGATCTCTTGCCAGGCTTTTCTCCAGTGCCAAACTTAGACAATGGCTTTTGTTGTTATTAAGATACTTTGAGCACTAGTCTGCATTTTTGTGAAATTCATCTAGTTTTTACAACTTCCAAGAGGTCGGCACAATTGTGTTGCATTAGAGAAAACAGATCAAGGGATTTAACTCCTGTCAAAGTAGCTGACTGAATAGTGACTTGTGCATTATCCTCTAGAGGTGGTTCTGATTTGGGGTCTTTTTATAAAAGACAAAACTAATAGTAACTTTATGTGTCCATGGCCATTTTTTTAATTTAGAATTTAGCAAAACTTCATGCATTTGAAATAAATCATGATGTATTTATGGGTTAATCTGTGATCTTATAAAGCAGATTCCAAGACGACATTAAATGTTTAAGGATTTTAATAAAGGATATCTATGAAGAAAATAAGAGGGAGCCAGGAGAGGATATGAGATCTGTTAGTGTGACTATAAAGTCAGCCCCCAAATGAAGAAGGGGAAAGGTTGGGAAGTGTTTTTACCTTTCCTAAGGCTCGAGGAAGGTTGGGTAGAGCTGCTGGGCCAACTCTTGACAGGAGTTGCTTGTGTCTCAGATGAGCACCAACTTAAAAACCCTCAGGTTGCTTTGACCAGGCACAGTCTAAAGGATGTGTGCATCCACTCATGAGGTTCGGAATGCAGCTTCTGGGGCTCTGGTCTAATAAGCTCCATGTAGATGGAGTTCTGCCAGGCCCAACATGCTTTCCCATCTTAAGGCCCTGGCTTTACTTGAATCCTGAGGTCTTGATCTTACTTTTTCAGAATTGTCATCTTTTTCAATTTTTGGCTTTGAATCTCTGCCAATTTCAGATTTTTAAAATTCAGTGGCTTGCCTTCAGCCTGCTCTACAGACTCTGTGTGGTGTGGATTAAAGTTTACATTTGATGACAGTTTGATAATAGTTATAATATCTATGTTATAAAAACCTAAACTTTACCTGATATTGTTTAAATTGGTACCTACAAGATTTATTGTATTATATTCTAAGTAATATACTCACCTGAGAAAGGAAATGGACTATTTATCGGAAATTTTACAAGCAATTCTGTATATCTGTGCCATGTTCTAATTTTTTAATGTTGTAGTGAATAAATTTTTTACATAATGAGATCATCAACTAATGAGCAGTAGAAATGAAATTATAGGCAAAAGAGCTCTGTTGAGGTCAGCACAGCAATGTCAGACTTTGGGGCAATAGGTCTTTGCAGCCTGGGAAGCACTATTGTTCCTCCGAAGCTATGGCTGCCATAGCAAGTTATTTAATATCCTGGATGTCATGATACCAAAACTCAAATAATGACTAATTTTCAAAGTTAAAATTTATTTTCAGTCAAGATTTTCTTTGGGTTAGCTTCTGTATAATTCTTATTTTTAACATTTTAATTAAAATATAGTTTTATCAATTCCTCTTTCCCTTTTCTCCCACCATTCCCATGTCTACCCAATCACAAAAATTGGTGACTTCTTTATTTTTACATAAATACATAGGTGCACATATATAAACGCCATGCTAAGTACTTTTTTATTTGTGTGTGTATTGTCGTTGTTCAGGTCTTAGGCAGCCATTTTTAGGAGACATGGTCTCACAACAGACATTCTGGTTCTTTGACTCTTATAGTCTCTAAAGCTCACTCTCCCACATTGTTCCCTGAGCTTTGGGTGCAGTTATGTCTGCATTAAGTCCAGTTGTGATTTTCTGTAATATTTCCACTTGCTGTGAAGAGAAGCTATTCTGATGAAGGGTGAAAGCTACACGTATCTGTGGGCGTAAGCATAAGTTTCAGAATATAGTTAGGAATTGTGCTGGTTAAATGAAGAAGTGGATTATCTTCTAAGATCCCTGACCTCACTAGTTCCGAATATTTGGCTAGGTTTCTAGTACCAGGCATGCTTTCCCTTCTGTTGAATGGGCCTTAGTCCAATTAGATAGCTGCTGGATCTGTTACTGTGATAAAACAGTGACCAAAGCAATTGTGGGTGAAAAGAGTTTATTTGACTTAGATTATAGTCTATCGTTGAGGAAAATCAAGGCAGGAGATTGGAAGCAAGAAGTGAAGCAGGGGCCATGGAGGAATCCTGTTGAATAGCTTGCTTGCCATAACTTGCTCAGCCTGCTTCCTTATGCAACCCAGGCTAGCACTGCCCACAGTGGGCTTGTCTGGGCTTTCCCTTATCAATCCAAACAAGAAAATAACAGCCCTCCTCCCAAAACAATGCCCATGGTTCAGTTAGATACAGGCAATCCCTCAATTGAGGTTTCCTCTTCTCAGGTGACTAGTTTATGTCAAGTTGATAAAAAAAAAAAAAAAAAAAAAAAAAAAAAAAAAAAAGCACACGCCTTCAGGAAAAAGTTTTAGTAAGAAGCATTCTTTCTAGAATATTTTTCTTATTCCATGTGGCCTTCTAATTACCTCTAACACAAATACTAAAAATGTTTCATGCTTTCTTAAGGGTTTAATTTTCAAGTTTTTGATCATCTCAGGTTCTTCTTGTCCTCTAAACAGATAGCCGATTGCTCACTTGCTGCTTCTAGATCACTGGTTCTCAAACTTCCTAAGGCTGCCACCCTTTAATACAGTTCCTCATGTGGTGGTGACCTCCCCAACCATAAAATTATTTTTGTTGCTACTTCATAACTGTAACTTCACTACTGTTGTGAATTGTAATGTAAATATTTTTGGAGATAGAGGTTTGCCAAAGGGGTCACGACCCATAGGTTGAAAACTACTGTTCTAGTGATACAAATGGTTTTCTAGTGTTCTTTTACATACTGATCATGGGCCTAGCTCTTCTACCCCCCCCATCCCATGCCTTCCCTTCAAGGCCCTGGTATACTCAGCACGTGAGATGGATCACATATGCTTTATGGTCCCTGGACAGCCTTTCATCTTGTTTCTCTCATCTAACCCTGAAGATCGGCTAGTTCTGAGGCTTTCTTCCCAATCTTGATCTATTTGAACAGTTTGGCTGTATCTTAGGCTTCTTTTTATACATGCCAGTGTCATGGTTTCCTATGTTCACTGTCACTACCACCTTTGATTTGATTCCCACATGATAGGAAAATATGCATATGTGAGAACTATTAGCTATTTTTTTTGTTTTTTTTTCTTTGTTTTTTGAGTTGGTTTCTCTGTGTAACAGTCCTGGCTGTTCTGGAACTTGTTTTGTAGACCAGACTGGTTTTGAACTCACTGAGGTGCACCTGTCTCTGCCTTCCAAGTGCTGGGATTAAAGCGTGCGCCACCACCACCCAATAAGAACTACTAGTGATTTTAAACACATTCATTTGGTGATTTTTTTTTATTTTGATGTACTTTATAAATTTGAATCAGAAGAAAAAACATTTTATTTTGTTAGGTCATTTAAGACAAAAAAGTCCCGAAAAATGTTATGATTGTGTTCTTCAGATGAAATATTCTTGAACTGCGATGCCTTACTCTAAGTACAACTGCAGATTTGTTGAACATGCTATTATTTCTGTTTATGTATTTTAATACTCCTGTTTTATAAGAGGTCTTTTTTCTCTTAGTCTTTTGTTTGTTTGTTTGCTTTGAGACAGGGTTTACCCTTTGTAAACCAGGTTGGCCTTGAACTCACAGAGATCCACCTGCCTCTGGCTCCCCAGTGCTGGTATTAAACATGTGTGCCCACCACTGCCCAGCTCCTCTTAGTGTTAAAGGAACTACATATGCTTAGATAAATTATATGGCTTTCTTAGAAATGACAGTTCTAACCTTTGCCATATTAACATACATGCTACTTTTAAAGTTTTTATTACTTATTAGTTCTGACTGTCTGAAGAAGGGTGCTGACAGCTGAACCTAGAACCCCAAGCATACTAAGCACACCAAGCCACACACCCGTGATTGCTGAAAAAGCTTTGGAGAATCCAGGCATATACGATTCATATAAAGCATTCATTACCACACACACAGGAAGGGAAAGACTAGTGCATATGATCTGCTCTCATATTTTGTTTTTGGATTCTTACTCAATTTACATTTGTCCTTTTCACAAAATTATTTTAGTTAACTTATAAAACACATTTTACTTAGATATTTTTGGTATAAAATAAAGGTTAGGGAAGCTGTTTTCTGATTTATCAGATTTACCAGGCTTCTTGCAGCAAAAGAGACAGCTTGGATGTTAAGAGCAAATATTGCTCTTACAGAGGACCAAGGTTGGGTTCCCAGCACTCACATCAGATGGCTCAAAACTGCCTGTCTCTCTGGCTTTGGAGGGACCTGACATCTCTCCTCTGAGGGCAGCTACATGTGTGCATATACTCACACACAGATATATACACATAATTTAAAAACAATGGAAACAATTTAAAATGAACAATTTAAAATGGTTCACCAGGATTCTAGTAGTCTGTACATGTTATTTCCACATAAACATTCTAGGTTTAGGTAACAGAAAGTAAAGGTAAGCTGTTTACCAGGAAGAAACAGTGTGCTGGTGCTGCTTAGGAGGCTGAGAAGAGAGGATTGTTTGAGCCTAGTGTTCTGGGCAACAGTGAGAACAAACCTCTTACATAAACAGAGCAAGGCTGATTAAGTTTCCTTAAATCCTAAGTAGCAGTAGTAATGGAATATGTCAGAAGAGTAATCCCTTTCTTTGCTTTGATATTTTTTTCAATCTTGCTATCTAGATTTCTCATATATGATTTTTATATAAATATCCATATAATAATGCATCCATGGGTTTAAACACATCAATAGCTCTTGAAAATGAAAGTAGTCTAAATAGTTTCTGTATAAGGAAGCTATTGGCCACAGGCAAGATGGCTTAATGGTATGTAAAATGCCTATGCAAAGTCCCTTTAAAGTTGTGATAAAAGAATTCACTTGGAAATTTTCATTTCAATTTGAGTATGTGTTTTACATTTTGTTTTGCTTTCTATGAGTAAACTGTGGGAAACAATTGGGGTAACCTGACATCTATTCTAAACATTTGTTCCAGGTTTGACTAAAAAAGATGCATATATTTTGGAAAAGAGTATAATAAGAGAACTTTATGATATGAATAATATTCTTAGTTTCTATGATTTTAGTTAATACCATTATAAGGTTTTAAAATTACAAAGCTTATTTCTGCCAAATCAGTCATGAAAACCCTTCTGTCATTTCAACGGCCAGATGTCTGGCCGTGGCTGTGGTATGGGAGACTCAGTTATGTCAGGTACCATGTGCAAACTTGGAGGCTGTCTGCCTTGACTACACATGACTGCAGAAAGGGCATCCTTGGGAACAGCAGCTTTGTACTGCTCATGAAGCAGGGTAGTGGAAGGAGAAAGGGTCGTCAGAATTTCTTTCCTTAAATGAAAAACATGGTTTTGCTATTTAATCATGTTTTTTTTTTCATTTTAAGCATTTTAGCATTTGCCATTTCTAAATAGGTGATATTGCTTTCAAGTTTAACAACAACTATATTAAATCCCATCTTTCTGATGATTTAATGATTCTTTAGCTTGTTCACAGTCCTTTCTAGTCATCCACTGGTCTATGAGTGTTCAAATATAAGAGCCAACAGTCTTATAAGCAGGAAACTGAAACGTTAGCATTGAAAATACTGCCTGGCTTCCATCCAGATTTCTGGAAGTGATATCATAAAACCTATAACAATAACTAATGTCTTTCAAAAATGTATTTCCAACTGATACCATCTGCTCCTTCCAGAGTAAAAGTGACTCTGGTCCCTGTGAATGGGTGCTGCTGGCCTTTCTACCTTACTGTTGGCAGGGATTCTGTGGTTGCATGAAGGCAAACATTGCCCAACTCTCAGAGCTAGCTGCAGGTGTTTGTTGTCAGTCAGTCAGTTGTGTGGTTGCTGTAGCATTTGCTCTATCATCTCCAAACAATATACTATTAAAAGTCAATATAGGGGACTGGAGAGATGGTCCAGCAGTTAAGAGCACTGGCTGTTCTTCCACAGGATCTGGGTTCAGTGCCCAGCATCCACATGGCAGCTCACAACTGTCTGTAACTCCGGTTCCAGAGGATCCAACATTCTTATACAGACAAACATGCAGGCAAACCACCAACGCACATGAAATAAAATTAAAAAATTTTAAAAAGTCAATATAGACAAGTGAAACACCAGACCATGTAGATAAAATAATAAGGAGTAGACTCAATTCTATTTATTCTTAAACATAAAAGAATGTTTAAATGACTACAATGTTTAAGGAGAGGAAAAATTTGTGACTTCTCAAAATTTCTCCATAATGAAACTAATAGTCATTCTTCAAATATATACCAACCTTGTGGTTTTCAAAGAAATTCTTGTTAAAAATTTCACCTGCATATTAAAATTGGCTATTGAAAATCACATGTCTCTCTCTCTCTCTCTCTCTCTCTCTCTCTCTCTCTCTCTCTCTCTCTCTCTCTCTCCTCCTTTTTCCTTTTCCTCCGTAACTCATCTAATAAATGTCTAACTTAAAAAAAAGAAAATCACATGACTCTATCACTGAATCTACCACTTTAGGAAATGGGTACAATGTTGCAAGTCATAATAATGTGTACGCACTGATATATCATTTTAGGAATGGGAACCGTGGAGATGAAGAAATCTGTTTTGCAGGTATTGAGGTAAGGTGGTATTTGGTAGATTAAGAATGATTTTTTTTATTTTATTTGGTTGACATTCAACTCTGAATTAATTATACATCATTCCCTGCTCCATTTGGAATGTACTACTTTGAACTTTACATGATTAATTTAGCATTAACTTAAAAATGCTTTTGATGATTTTTTTCCTTCCTTGGGCTAGAGTTGATTTATTTGAATCACTGCACTAATTATTTTAAGATGGAATTGTAATACATATATATGATTTATTTAGTGAAGGAAAAAGTATAACTGTGTATTGCTACACATTCATTATTACTATCAAGTACAAATACAATTTTCTAAATAAGCTTTGGAATTAAATTAATTCCAATGGAAACAAACTCAATTTAAGCATGTTTATTAAAAGTTGTAAGTTAATGAAATTTATTAGATGCTCTTTTGCAGTAGCTACATGAGGACTTCAAAAACATATTTTATTCTGGACAGAAGTTTATGGCTTGCCTGCTGGTGAACACAAATGTGTGTTATCCTCAGTGGCAACAGGAGATACAGGGCAGAGACACACTGCTGATGCAATTGTAACACAGTGTGAGAATAGTTCACACAATGGAATGTGTGCTTTTACATAACTATAGATTTTTTTTTTCCAGACCAGGGCCTCATGTGTGTCAGCAAGCACTCTACCTCTTAGTTGTACTCTTTGCTTTGTGAGAAAGATGAATTTTGGAGAAATAGCATGCCCATTAAAGACAATATGCAAACATGGATGTTTGCATGTAAATAGACATTTGCATATAAATGGACAGATGTTTGGAATCAATACCAAGTCTTTCCATTTTCTGATTTTGTGCAAAACAGCATTCAGCTACTCTGCTACTGATGGTCCTGTTGCTTGAAAGTAAAGTATAATATCTGACAGTTTTCCAACACTAAAAAACTGTCCAACATGAGGAACTGAAAGTCAAGTGGGAAGGACAGATAAAGGGTAATTAAGTTGCAATTAATGTGATCAGGATAAAATAGATGTACATAAAATGCAAGAACTATGTTTCTATTTCCTGTCCAAAATAGTCAAAGAGGATAGGTAATATAATTCTATTTCTAAAGGACACTTCTATTTTGAAAGATAGACATCCCACACTTCCATCTGCTGCACTAAATGAGAAGCCACATGGCAACTGGAAGATTTAATTCTGAGATGATTAGCTTGTTTCAGGATTGTTGACGGAGGTTGCTTGTTTGTTTCCTGGCTGCTCAGGCCCAAAATAATTACACAGAAACCATTCTATTTAAATCACTGCTTGGCCCATTAGCTCTAGCTTCTTATTTGCTAGCTCTTACATATTAATTTAACCCATCTCCATTAATCTGTGCATCACCACAAGGTCATGGCCTACAGGCAAGGTTTTTAGCATGTCTGTCTCTAACAGCAGCTCCATTGATTCTCCTGACTCCACGCTTCTTTCCCCTAGCATTCAGTTTAGTTTTCCCACCTAGCTCAGTTCACCTTATCAGGCCAAGCCAGTTTTCTTTATTCATTAACCAATGGTATTCACAGAATATAGAGAGGAATCCCACATCACCTCCCCTTTTCTGTTTAAATAGAAAAGGAAGGTTTTTAACTTTAACATAGTAAAATTACATATAACAAGACAGGCATCAAGTAAGAATTACAGTTGCAATATTTATATCTACTTTATCTTTTAGTATAACTAAGGAAAACTATAACTATATTCTTCAACTCCATTAAAGACTCCAGAAGGATATATTACCTTAGTAAACAGGAGGTGCATTGTAAGCAACTTCCAAAACCCTAAAATTGACAGAGACATCTCGCTGCCTTGACAGTAGTCACCCAAAGTTCTGTACTGCTGGGGTATCCCTATTCAGCCTACAGGCCCATAGTATCCAGCAGACTTTTCCATGAAGCGGGAAATTTCAAAGATAGTTCCACCTATATAGGCAGTTTGTCTATCACTTTTTCTGTGTCCTGCAGAATGTTTTGCAGACTCTTTCATGAAATAGGAACCCCAAAGGACTGTCTCACCTTCTTTAGGCAACTATAGTAGTCATTTCTTTGTGAGTCCTGCATGTCCAGTTCACACAGCATACCATCAAGCAGTCTAGGCAAGAGCAGTTTCTTGCCCAAATGGCTAGCAAACTCTATAAGGAGCCTCTTTGATGCCCATCATCCTCTTGAAGTAGCTTGGTGCTTCCAGGAGCACATGTGTCTCATTGTCATAAATAGTCCTAAGTTCTTAAACATTTTAAATGTCATATTCTTTGAAAGGTTTGAAGAATGCCTATTCATCTGAAATACATCTCTGTACATCTAGAAAATCTAACTAACATGACTATAAGCTTGACTATTATAGATAATTATCTATTAACCTATATTTCTTAATTACACATTTTAAATGAGCTACACAAACACCTAATCAAAAGAAGAAATATACATATAATAAAATTGACCTTAAATTTGTATAAATAAACCAAAATCCATACCAGTGCAAAGTATGCATCTCTATAGCATATCCCCCTTTAAATATAAAGAAACATTTATAAACAATATTTGGAAATTTGGGTGTAGTTCTCTTCAAACTGCTTCCTGCTTTTTGTTGGGGAAGGTATTGGGGGGGTATTCACAGTAAGCTTTCTGGAGGTATTGGTCCATCAAAACACATTAGTCTGGAATTAATCCACAGGTTTTCATCTTCTGTGGAAACAAAAGCAGAACCTCTTTTCCAAAGTACAATATCCTTAGACCCAAATTCTGAAATCAAGATACCTTTAAAATATATACACTGGTTTAGCTTAACAGCCCATAAAATAAAATGTCTCTCTGTACTTAGCTCATTTACAGTCAAAAAATTCAAAGAAAACACAATAATATGCATAATCTAGACTCTCTATGTATTTTCCATCTTTATGTGGCTTATTATTATTTTTTACTCCTTTTAATCTATGACTATATTCTGTCTCTTTAAAGACTTTGTTTTTTGATTTTTTAAAAAATATTTATATATTTATTATGTATACGACACTCTGCCTCCATATATGCCCACATGCCAGAAGAGGGCACCAGATATCATTACAGATATCTGGTTGTGAGCTGCCATGTGGTTGCTGGGAATTGAACTCAGGACCTCTGGAAGAGCAGCCAGTGCTCTTAACCACTGAGTCATATCTCCAGCCCCTTTGTTTTATTTTTAAAGCCACTTAAACTTCTTCTTATAACTCTCTCTACTCTTTTTCTTCTCTCTCCCAATCCTACATACATTTATCCAACATTGTGACCCATTTAGAGGTCTTTTCCATCTGAATTTGTCTTTACTGTAATTATTTTTTGACCAGGACAACTTCTTAAAATGTTAAGTGCTTCTTAAGAACCTAAGCTGTGGAACATATGTAGGGTATATATGGCCCTGCCTGCTTGCTCCGCCCAGTCCATCATGGTGGAGCTGTTTGTTGCCTCTGAGAGCCATGTACATTGCCCCATTTTAGGCACACAGCGGGTTTATGTTGCCATTAAGTAAGGTGTAGCAGTCTGCTCACAAACCCCATTTAAATGCTCCATAACTGGACCTCGTCAAGAGTTTGCGCAGGAGGCATGGTCCAGGAAGCCACAGCCATTTTTTTTTTTTTTTTTTTTTTGCTACTGCAGAATCAGGAAAACCTCTCTTAAAGGAACCACAGCATGCCGCCAGCAAACAGAGTCCATTTGAGAAAAAAAAGTGTGGTGGCCAAACTTTGTTTTATAGTGTCTAGAATTCCTTTCCAAGCCCTCTCAGGTTTTATGTAGATTTTACTTGGCCATATTGGTGTCAATTCGTTGACAAAGGTTGCTTGTTTTTTCCTGACTGCTCAGCCCCCAAATAATCACACAGATATATAAATCACCACTTTGTCCATTAGCTCTAGCTTCTGATTTGCTAGCTCTTACATCTTAATTTAACCTATCTCCATTTCTTCTTCTTGATAAATGTCTATTAGGTGTCCCTGAGAATAATGTCAGGTGTAGATTAGTAACTCACATTTAACATACCTTAATATTTTGAACTAACATGTTACATTAAGTTATGAGTAAACTGTTTTTCCTCAGCACAAAGAAGAATTCACTTTTCATCAAAATTGCAGCCGGGCGGTGGTGGCACACGCCTTTAATCCCAGCACTCAGGAGGCAGAGGCAGGTGGATCTCTGTGAGTTTGAGACCAGCCTGGTCTACAAGAGCTAGCTCCAGGACAGGCTCTAAAGCTGCAGAGAAACCCTGTCTTGAAAAACCAAAAAAAAAAAAAAAAACTAAACAAAACAAAATAAAATTGCATTGTAATAAATGTATTAATTCTGTTTTGACCATGTAATTCATTTTTTTATGTTTCTGGATTCTCAGTATCAAATTCTTTTTTTTTAAAGATTTATTTATTGTTTATGCAACATTCTGCCTCCATGTATGCCCACACTCCAGAAGAGGCCACCAGATCTCATTACAGATGGTTGTGAGCCTCCATGTGGTTGCTGGGAATTGAACTCATGACCTCTGGAAGAGCAGCTAGTGCTCTTAACCACTGAGCCATCTCTCCAGCTCCCTCAGTATCAAATTCTTGCAAAAAATAAAATCTGACTGAAATGGGATTTCTTTGACCTACATTCTGGAGGACACAGTAATTTCTATGAAGTTATCAGGGACTGTATCTTGCATTATACATTATTTTCCAGCTCTTATTTATATTCAGCTCCTACTATCATATCAGTAGTCATAAAATAAGCTAAATTACAACTACAACAGACTTGTACTTTGACTAAGTACAGTCTAATTTTATCAGTAATTATTATAAATGAACATTACTTAATAGACTTCTCTATTATAGTTATATAATAGCTCTACCCCTCCAGAGCTGTCCTATTGCAGCTCTAAGTATATCCTGGCTTCCTGATAAGTCAGGATATCCCTGCAACACTACTGTAACACATTCTCCTACAGGTATCTATACTTGGGTCAACCATGGGCTCTCTATCTGGGTTGAGTGCACGTGTGTTGTGTCTCACCAGGAAAAGTCTTGTTACACAGCAATCAGAAGTTAAATTTTATCAGCTGACAAACAACTTTATACCTTTAGTCTTCCTCTGTAACCACAGCATGCCTATGGCAAATGGGAGATAGGCACAGGAGGGCTGCCAGGAATCTCTCGGTCAGCTTGTCTGGAGTACAAACTTAACAGCAGAAACAAGGAAGGCACCACCTCAGCAGGGTGGAAGGTGAAATTGATTCTACAAATTCCAATAACCTCCACATGCGGGCTATAGCATTTATACACACTACAGAAATAATCTTTAAAATCTGCTTGATAAAAGGATTATCTACAGATATTTCATGCTTTCAACTTATAGAATCATAAAATCAGCCAGGCATATGTGTGTGTGTGTGTGTGTGTGTGTGTGTACTAACATTCCATGGTTGAAAAGAGTCTACCAGCATTAAAAAAGTGGCTGGTTACTCTCATAACATCTGTGTTGCTGTTGTCCCAGTGGGCATATCTTTCAGGCAGGTTGCTATTGTAGCTCTCAGGGATTATAGCTGGTGAGATTGATGGTTACTTTTTCCCCCAGTAATAGGTGTAGTACCTTAGTCATGGGGGTAAAGCTTCTTGTTGGGCACCAGCTCAAATTTTCCATGTTAAATTGCAAAGGAAGTGATGTTTTCATCAATAGAGCCTCACCATCAGGCTGTAGAGAGTAACCAAGAGCCTTGGCAAAGCCAATGTTTGGGGTGTGTCTATGGGACCCCTTTGGCCAACATCTCAAAAAATATGTAACCTATTCCTGTTATTGAAAAATTTATTTGGTGGCATATGATATCTACTTGAGATGTCTCCTCTACTATATGGTAAACCCTGTTTAAACTATTTTATAATGTGTACATTTTAGGAAGCTTCTATAGTAGTAGGTTTCACATGACTTCAAAAGTTAGTGTTTGTTATCCCTCCCCATATTACCCTCCTCTTTTGTTCATTTAATATTCCTGTTCGTTTTGTTTTGTTTTGTCTTAATCCCATTGTCCCTTTACCACACTATATTGTTTCCCTCTTCTTATTCTCTAATATGTGCCTAACCTTTGTGGTCATTCTGATTGAAGCACATATATTTAAAGCCTAAACCCTAACACCTACACATAAAGCAGATAATGTCTATCTTTCTGGGTCTGGGTTCCTTCAGTTTAAAATGATTGTCTCTAGCACTATGCATTTACCTAAAAATTTTATTTTTCTTATCAGCTGAATAATATTCCATTGTGTAAATCTACTACATTTTTGCTAGCCATCCATCAGTAGATAAACATCTAAACTGTTCCCAATTTCTAGCTTTATGAATAAAATAGAAATGAACATGAAAGAACAAGTATCCCATGGAACTCATACCTAACACTTAATGAGAACCTAGGAATAGAAAGTTCCTGGGCTCTAGGGAGAAACTACTAATATTCTACTAAAGGACCATAGCAATAAAATAACTTGTAAGACATAGTGCTATACCCATATGAAGGCGTATATCACAAACAATTCCACACCAGTTTGGGATTATGATTAATAGAATGTTGTTTATTTGAAGGGGAAAAACTTACAGATCACCGTCCCAGACAACAGCCCTCTGTGCAATTAGGAAGGGAGCCTAGTTGCTAGAAGCAGAGCCGGAAGCCAGAGAGCGAGTGGAGGGAAGTGGCCGCGTTTTTAAAGAGAGAGAGACCATGCCCGAATGGGCTGGTATCTCAGCGGCTATTGGCTGAAGGAGTTCCTGCAACACCCATAGATCAGAGCATTGCTCAACCCTCATTAAAGAAGCAGCTTGCAGTGGATTGTATTTAACACAGAAATCCACAACTGAACAACGTGCAGAGTTTTTGGAGCGCTCAGTGTCAAATGGACGTCATCATCAAACACACTCTCTTCAAGGCTCAGGGGTCTATTCAAAAGAAAAGGCAGAAAAGTTGTAAAAAACAGAGATGATGGCTGACTCCAAGGAAATAACTTCTTCCAGACACAAGGCTGATGCACATGTGAACTTAGAGACTGTTGACAGCATGCACAAAACCTGCACAAGCCTAAGTCAGACAAAATCCCAGACAGAGAAGGGGAAAAGGAAACAGAGTCAGTCCCACCCATAACCAAGAAGCTATTTGCAACTGGTAGTTGCTGGGAGAGAGGGAAAAAAGCAAAAACACTTTTCTTCAAGGAAGTATATGAAACTGGGTATATTAATTGCACCTCACCATAGGCCTCATGATCAGGAGTAGTTGACCAATAAAACTGAAACCCATTCTTTGTGTGTGTGTGCGTGCATGTGAGTGCTTTGGTTTGTTTTGGCTTTTTAAGAGAAAGAAAGAGTATAAAGTTGGGTGGATGTTGGGGGTAGGATCTGGGAGGAGCTGGGGGAGGGTAGAGAATATAATCACAATATATTGTATAAAAAAGAGCAAAGATATAGACTGATGAAATCGAAAACATTTCTATGAAACACAATTTTTTCTTGATACGCAGTTCAGATTCTGTATTTCTATACAACTGGACAAATAAAAGCAAGATATAACAACTGCTTCTGGAAGGAAAACTGCAACATCAGCTGATTTGTTTATTTTATTTTCAATATACAAATTGTTAGTATGCAAAAGTGTGTTTTAATACATTTATTTCTCACAATTTTTCTCAGAATGTTTTGGAAACTAGAATGTGAACATAAGTATTCTGTGGGATTATGTTCAAAAAGTGGCAGATTTTATAGAGAATCAGTATAGCATACAATATGTATGTTCAGGACAGAAATAAGCACTATAAAATGTATAAAAACACATTTAAAAATACAAATACAGTATGTTTCAGTTGGAATTTTAAAGATGTTTTTTTTTCTTTTCTTTCCCTTTTACCTCAAAAGTAATAAACACTTTTGAAGCTGCATGCATTGTTGCACTTTTAATTTTTTGCTGTACAGTTAATGAACCCGGCAGTCTGGATATCTGATGATCATCGATTTGACCTTCCCATTCTTTTGTTTCTTCTTCTTTGATTAGTAAAGGTTTTCCCAGAGTTTGGCCAACAAGGTCACAGACTTCTTGAGCTTTGCGCCAGGCATTCTCAACAGCAACAAGACAGGCTTGCCGCCTTAGGGATTGAAAGTAAAGATTAATATGACATTAAAAGAACTGCCACACTCAATAGTTTTATTTAGAATGAATAATTTAAAGATGTGCTTAACTTACCGAAGATTCTCAATGGAACCGGAAGTGTGATAGAACTCAGGTGGGCTGATGAAAACAGAGCTATCTAGCTTTTCAACCAGAAAGTTACAAATATTTTGCATTTTTCCAAATTCAGTAAATGTAATGCAGACCTGTAAGTGAAATATACTTGAAGTTATTTCTATGCCTCATGTAGTTTTAAAATTTTGTCTAAATATGAGTATAAAAAGTAAAGTCAAGCTGGTGCACACCTCTAATCTCAGCACTTGGGAGACAGAGTCAAGTGATCTATTGGAGTTCAAGACCAGCCTGGTCTACAAAGGAAGTTTCAGGTCAGCCAAGATTCTGTCTCAAATAAATAAAAAACAGATAGGAAGGAGTAAAGCCAGATTATACGGTCTTTTATAGTAACAAATAACAAATATACTAGCTAAGAAAAAACCATTTCATGCTTATAGCTGTTATTTTCTTACTAAAGACTTGTGCTTATGAAATTTAAAATGATCTAACATTAGCTTGTATATTTAAAAATATTTTAAAACATTTTATTTAAAATTCATTTTTACTTTTTCTGAAATTGGAGGGTTCTCCCTTTCAACTTCATTATTTGGCTAATTTCCAACCCTGATACAATTCTGACTTCTTAGTCTAATTTATTCAGTTAGATTTCTGATTGTTACTGAGTATGTCTGCCTTTACTGATACCACTATGTGTGTGACCCCTTCCAGTGATCTAAGTACAGTGTTCTAACTATTTCCCTATGTATCCATCTTTAAATAAATGGAGCAGTGGCCTCATTTCAGCAGGACCTGAAAGGTGTTGTAGTCTCTTTTCTAAGATTGACTGTTTTTTTAATGTGTGGGAATTTTGTCTACATGTGTGGCTGTATACCATGTGTGTGCTGTGATACACCTGTGTAAGCCAGAAGAGGGCATGAGCAATCTAAATTAAAACCTCAATATGCAAATCTATAAATTTGGTATATGTGTAGTGCTGAGGCATGGGCAACATTCCCCACCTCACACCATCCCCAGAGATGGAGAAAGTGGACATAAAACATTATTGCTCGAGAGTCCTTTCTCAGTAAGCTTGAGGCATGCATAAAAGGGACAGTGAGGAAGTAAGGCAGTCACTCCAATCCTGGGAGATGGGTAAGTGCAAACCCAGAGCTTCACTGGCTTGTGGGCACATCCATCCTTGAATGGATGGGTACATGAGGGGGGCCAGGTGTCCCCAGTAGTCTCAGGGAATTGGGTTGGAAGAAACATGGGAACGGCCTTCAGCTGACCATGTCTGCTCACCCACCCTGACTCCATTGGTTAAATTTGAGTATGAAATGCCTCAGTTTGGTGTGCTGACCTAGCCTGGTCTGTCCAGGCCATATGTGAAGCAGATTACGACCCAGTTTCCATTTCTGCAAAAGACAAAAAGCAGGCATAGTCATAGAACAGGAAAGAAGGCCGCTCAGGCTCTGGAGGACTGAGAACTTGGCAAGACCCCAACATCCTGGTCCCATCCAGTGCCATCACCCGATGATGACAAGGTTCCAGTTTCTGTTTGATGTGGGAGTCCCCTTTACATGCTGTGAATACCATTGGTGAATAAAGAAACTGCCTTAGCCTGTTGAAAGGGCAGAACTTAGGTAGGCAGGGAAAACTAAACTGAATGCTGGGAGAAAGAAGGCAGACGGATGCTGGAACTTTAGCCGGTAAGCCACAGCCACTGGCAATATACAGATTAATAGAAATTAATATGTAAGAGTTGGCCAA
Organism: Arvicola amphibius; assembly: GCF_903992535.2. Classification (NCBI taxonomy): domain Eukaryota; kingdom Metazoa; phylum Chordata; class Mammalia; order Rodentia; family Cricetidae; genus Arvicola; species Arvicola amphibius. The sequence continues at coordinate 150,728,952 of NC_052049.1, read as the reverse complement.
TAAGAAGTTAGAGCTAATGGGCCAAGCAGTGATCTAAATAATATAGTTTCTGTGTGATTATTTCGGGTCTGAGCAGCCAGGAACCAACAAGTGGCTCCTCCTGCAAAATCTGTTGGATATGTCCCATCACCCCTGGGCCACAACAGCAGCTGGAGAAAGGCAGATGAAGGAGATGAATGTCTAAGAGCTTGAGGAAGCTCTGGCAGGAAGCTCGTTGCTGTTTGCTCCATTAAGGTGCCTTTGTCCAGCAGCTTGAGGCAGAAGGCACTGAGTAGTGTTTGGAGTGAAACTGCTTGGCGCTGTCATGATGCAGCAGCTGGTAACAGGAGAACAGAACCACGCAGCTCACGGTAATACACCTCGCAGTCCTATGCCCATTTGCTCAAAGAAGCTGTGGACAAAGGCAGGCAACATCCCCAGCACACAGGTACACAGGCAGGATGCCACAGAGTGTGGTGTACTTGTCCAGGATGGCTCCATTCCCCACCACACCTGGGTGCAAACATGCCAGAGTAATGTGTCCAGCAGTAAGCTCTACCCTCTTTCTTACGGAACCTTTCCACATGGGGAACCTGAGTGCTCAGCACCTTGGAGAAGTTTCAGGATCCCATCTCCTACTGGCTGTGGATGCCGAAGTGCTCAGGATGACGTGTCTTCCTCAGGACTGTCACAATCTGCCTGCTGATGGGTTTCTCGCTGCCCCTTTGGCAACGATGGAGATCCCAGACTTGTTGCAGTCAGACTGAAGACTAGCCAGCATGCTGTGGAGCTGGCTCCTGGGCTATGGCGTTCCTTGGAGGGTGAGCTGCTCAGTCTTCCCCTGGGCCATGAACTCTCCTCCCTCTTCTAAATAAATCTGTCCCACTACTTCACAAATCTCATTTAATTTTATTATCTATTGCTCCTCAACTCCCAGGCCCTTGGCAGTTAACCAACCTATCCCTGACTGACAGGCCGGCCTTTTCCAGGAATATGCCGTCTTCGGAGACTCCTTTCACTTGGCAAGCTGTATGTGCAGTTTCAGCATGCTCTTACATTAGCTGTTTTACTCTGAGTAGTGTTCTGCTATGTGGATAACACCACAGTTTCTCTGAAATCTTTGTTTCCAGTTTGAGGCTATTATAACTAAAGATGCTTTTTCAAAATGGCTGGAGATTTTTTTTTTTTGCATTTCTGAATGTATTTTTGACAGTTTGCCAATTCCTATCTTTAAAAGCTAACTAGGATTTGGAATAGGTTTGGAATAAATCTATGTATAACTTATTTTAGGAAGAGTAAGTGTCAGTAATGTTGGTTCTTCCAAATCACAAACAAGACACATCTCTCCACTTGAGACTTTCTCTTAGAAATGTTTTTATACTCTTTAGTGTACTTTATAAGCTGTATCCCTTGACATTTAAAATTTATGTTTATCGCTTTTAATAGTTTTTTCCCATAACATTTTCTAGATAGATGGTAATATTGTTCCTGAATAAAGAGTGTTTTATTTCTTCCTTCTCAGTTTGGATATTTTTATCCTTGTATAGCCCCTCCCCAAACTACCCTGACCAGTATAATGTTAAAAAGAAGCCATAAGAGTAGCAATTCTCTGTATGGCACCTGGTCTTAAGCACAAAGTATTTGATATTTCACCATAAAGGTATAATGTTACCCACAGCTTTTTTAATAGATACCCCGTATTAAATTAATTAATTTTGACACAATGAGACAGGGTCTCAATATGAAGACCAGACTGGTCTGAAAGGCATTGAGATCTGTCTGCCTCTGTCTCCCTAGTGCTAAGAATAAAAGGATGTGCCAATATAAATAAGGTTGCAGAGAATTTTTATTAAGAATGTTTATTAAGAATTTTATTAAATATTGATGATAGATTTTATTAAATGCCATTCTGATCTACCATAATGAACCTGTAATTTTTCTCTTTTGGTTTCTTAATATGACTCAGAATGATCAAAAATTTTCAGATGTTAAACCAACCTTTTATGCTTGAAATAACTCATACTTGGCTGTTATGAATTATCTTCTATATCTGAGGCCTGGTTTCTAGCCTGTTGCTATAATAAAACCTTGACCAAAGCAACCTGAAGAGGAAAAGGGCTTATTTCACAATCCATCGCTGAGGGAAAATCAAAGCAGGAACATGAGGCAGCCAGTGACATCCCGTCAGTAGCAGAGAGGGAATGAATGTACATCCCAGAACCCAAAGACTAGTGACACTTCCACAATCCCACAGACACACCACAGGCCACCTGATCAGACAGTTTCTCATTGAGAATCTCATGCGATTCTAGATTATATCAAGTTGACAATTAAAACTAACCAATACTATAAGTATATATATATATAACTCCTAGGTTTGCTAAAACTGTTTATAATTTAACATATCTGATTGATACTGGTGTATAGTTTTCTTTCTGATATTCACCTTATTGCTAAGCATACCAAGTTTTGTTATCTTCTGACTCCAAAGAATGGGCTGGGGAGTACACCTTTTTCAGTTTCTGTGCTATTGTTGTTTTACATGTCTAACTACTATTTAGCCATATTACATATATCTAGTAGTCCATGAGAAGACTAGAATATGTTAGACATTTATTGGCTCTTGGAGTTTGCTACATTCATAGCCATAAAATCAGCCATCTTTCTTTTTGAAGAGGTTAGCGCACTTTGTACCTTGTGAGTGTGTTATCATGGTCTCCACTGACAACTGGTGATGATCTAAAAGCAACCATGTACAGGGATGTACAATATAGTGTAAGGTCTGGATTCCAGGGAGTCTTAAGTGAAATATAATCACATGCTTTCTTATGAAATCAGAATATGCGACACCGAAAAGGCAGGCACAGCAGAAGGAAGAGCAGAGTTTAGCTCAGTTCTCACACAGTCAAAGACTCTTGCTGAACTGCTCACTTTAGTCTTAGAACTCTGCAGTCTCCCATCCCTTGTTCAGTTCTGGAACTATCTCTTCCCTGTGCTCTTGGTGAGACTTTATAATAATAAACTAAGCACACCTGGGAGTGATGGTACCAGACTCTAACCCCAGCACTCAGGAAGCTGACACAGGAAAAACAAATTTGAGGCTAGTGCGGGCTACATATTGAGACACTGCCTAAAAACAAACAAACAAAAACAAACAAACAAAATACCTTCCTAACTAGGATTCTCCCATATTCATTACAGCCTGAAGTCCTAAGAGGTAAAACCCTTAGAGGGTCCCACTAGCCTACTAACATTAAACCTCTACAATTCAGAATCTTGCCTGACAGCTCTTCATTCTGTCAAAATAATCTATGCCAATGATGCCTAAGTTCACAATGAATAATGATAAATTTCCTTGAGACAGTTAAATTTTAGATGGACCAGTCACAAAGCTAACTGAGAAACCTTTCCAAAGTCCTTTCTGTCCTGCTACTCTGATCTTATGCTTCATCTCTGAGAAGCAGAAGCCTTAATATTAATCTAACCTTAATATTAATACCAGGATGCACAAACACACTAACTACAGGGGGCCACCAGGTGACTTCCGGAGGTGTTCTCCACCTCTAGAGAGAAAGATTCTCTCACTGGTAGACAAAATTCCACTCTTAACCATCTTTGTTTCCAATGACAAGGTGGGAGCTGGACTAAGCGTGATATGGGAGTCTTCTGTTTGTGTTGATTTCATTCGTTAATAAAGAAACTGCCTTGGCCCATTTAATAGGCCAGCCCGTAGGTGGGTGGAGTAGACAGAACAGGAAGAAGGAAGTGAGGTAGATGCCTCAAGCAGTCGCCATGACTCTCCTCTCCGAGATGGATGCAGGCTAGAATCTTCCCGGTAAGCCACCCCTCGTGGTGCTATAGAGATTACTAAAATTTGGTTAATCAAGATGTGAGAATTAGACAATAAGAGGCTGGAACTAATGGGCCATGCAGTGTTTAAATAAATACAGTTTGTGTGTTGTTATTTCGGGGCATAAGCCAGCCGGTGGCCGGGAGCAGGGCAGGATGAAAAGCAGGCCTGCCCGCAGCTCCTCACTACATAAGCGACTGTTTGAAAACACGTAAGTCACAAACAGCAGACTTACATTACCAGACACACTGACCTAAAACCCTGCCCATGCCAGCCCTCAGAGGGAGACGCCCAGCCATGCTGGGATCTCAGTTATCAAGGACTGAGCACTCTGAAAACACTGTGCTCTCTCTTAATGTGGACAGAGACCGCATGATTCAGAATTTAAGTAACATTTATCTCAGTGGCCATGAAATTGTATTGAGAAACAAAAGAATGTTTAAAAAGGGTCTCAATCCCTTATAGCTTTTTCATGTAGCTTCTAACCTAAGGAAAATTTCTTTCCTGTAATGATTCTTGCTCACCAGCTGATAAAATTACGAAGTCTGTGGTACTTAGCTGCCATTTCCCTGTTGCTGTGTTTATTTCACTGTATGCCATTTCCCTTAGGTAGATCTCACTAAATGTATTTGAAAGCATCACCAGATATATATTATCAGAACCATTTTTAAGAAAAACCATGTTTTATCATCACCATAAGAATCCTTTCTCTGGTAAATTTCAGTTTAAGGATAAAACTCGATTGCAGTTGCTGCCAGAGTCAAGGGCTTTCATTCATTACATACCTCGGCTTCCATGTGATAAGCATGTTCTACTCTTCTAATATCCTTTGTCACTGTTACATTTTCTGCCTGAAACGGAAAGTACCAGAGTAACGTTACCAAACCTTTGGCTACTAAATTCAGTTGTTTCTGCCTGACAATTAAGAAGCCTGCGTTTGAAATAGGAAGACACACAGCACACAAAATGAACTGCCGGCCTTAATGTTCCAAGCTTCCTTAAAACTACCATAAAATCAATCAGAACCTACAAATACTGTTTAAAAAAAATGATCCGTTTTCACTTCAGATTTTAGTCACTTATTTCACTTGTACAGAAAGTATGAATTAACTTGACAAAGTACCTACTATATGTACCTTTGGGTGAATTACTATCAGGTCAATAGACCACATGGCTGTTATGATGATTTAAAAACAAGTTGTGTGTAAAGTACTTAGATAGTGACGACAAAAGACAGGTGCAGACCCCATAATATTACAGCAGAGAATTCCACTGTGCCTTCCCTGACACAATGCACTTCTCAAACTATGATCCAAAGGAAAAGAAGGAAGAGAGAGAAGGAGGAAGGGAGGAAGGGAAGGAGGGAGGGAGGGAGGGAAGGACGGAGGGAGGGAGGGAGGAAGGGAGGGAGGGAGGGAGGGAGGGAGGGAGGGAGGGAGGGAGGGAGGGAGGGAGGGAAAAGAAAGATCCCATAACCAATCAATATACTTATATGACCATGACTGTCCCTGAATCTTCCCACAGATACGTAAGGAAGCTAAACAGTTCTTCCATCTGGGAAGCAAGTCCTGAGTGAATTAGTAATGTGGAGCATGAATTCTAATTGGTCTTAACAATAGAACCCAGAGTCAGATATAAGGGTTAATGCTGAAGATCAGAGAGGAAGAGCGGCCAGTCACTAGTTCTTACTTTTACTGAATCCTCAGACTGAAATGGGTATCCTGTCTCTACAAATCCTCAGACTGAATGCTGTCTCTATGGAACCTCAGACTGCCTCTAAGTTCCTGTCTCCTCAAGCCTCATATTCCTCTCTCCACCTAGCCATATCGCTCCTGTGCTAACAGGAGTATATGAGTGTTATGTTCAATTAAAGGTGTGTGATCTCAAGTGCTGGAATCACCTTTGTGTGAGCTGTTTCTCCTTTGGACAGATTCAAGCTCATGTAGCCCAGGGTGACCCTGAACTCACAGAGATTCGTCTTCCTCTGTCTCGTGAGTCCTGGGATTAAAGGTGTGTGCCATCACTGCCTGGTCTCTATGGCTAACTAGTGGCTTAGCTCTACACTCTGACATGCCTTTCCACACTCCCTTTAGTAGAGCTGTGTTCGTTGTTTACAATAGAATTGGGTTCATTTATCATAGTCTGAATTCTGTCCTGGGAGTAATGTCTGACAGTCTGTTTGATACCTCCCCCAGTTTTTGACAGTTTTGACAGATGCTGGTGATGTAGCAAGCACTCCAGCACTGTGACAGCTGTCCTTCACATTAAGGCTCTCCTGTGCAATCCCCTTTACAGTTATCGACTTAGTTGCCTCCACAGGTTTGTGTATGAATGGAATGATGAAATATCTGTTCTTTGGTCTGGCTTTATACTTACCAATATGCACTGAAATGACTACATTTTTGGCTACACTGTAAGTTAGAGGCCAGGAATATTGTTTAACATCCTACATCATATAGGTAAACCCAACATCATCTACTGCCAAGAGAATAAAGTAGTAACATACAGTAATGGTTAAAAGCACGGCTTGAAGGTTTTAGTTGGTATCTAAACTCAGTCATCTGTCAGTCGTGGGCAAGCACTCTGGTCCTGAGAATTCTCTTCTTTATAGAAGAACTTGATAGAGTAGGACTATTGCGTGAGACAGCATTTATATAAGGTCTATCAACAGTAAGTAGCTGCCTTGATTATAAAGAATATTGAGACAGTCCAGTAGGCCACTCATGTCAGAATCTAAACTATCTTCTCAGGCTTGTATTCTGAGCACTGGTTTCCAAGCTTGTGGTGCTCTCAAGGCTGTGGAGCCTTCAGAAGGAGCCTGGCTGGCAAAGAAGGCCACTACAGGTGGGAATACGGTGGAGGGTGATAGAAGACGTACACACACATACAGAATTATAACTTGGCCCTGCTTCTGGTCCCATCCTCTGCTTCCTGCAACCATAGACTGAGCTGCTCCTGCCACCATGCCTTGCCTGCCACCATGGTGAGACACTCTGAAATTGTGAACCAAAATAAATTTTTCCTCTTTCAAGCTGCTCCTTCCAGGCACAGTAGCAACCGTAAGAAAAGCAAAGCAGTGCAGCCACACACTTCTATGTTCGGCCTCCAGTTCTCTCCTTTAATCTTATCTCTTAATTCTGTCCTACGGTCTCCAGTTCTCTCCTGTAGTCTTTTTTTTGTTTTTTAATATTTATTTATTTATTATGTATACAAAATTCTGTCTGTGTGTATGCCTGCAAGCCAGAAGAGGGCACCAGACCCCATTACAGATGGTTGTGAGCCACCATGTGGTTGCTGGGAATTGAACTCAGGACCTTTGGAAGAGCAGGCAGTGCTCTTAACCTCTGAGCCATCGCTCCAGCCCCTCTCCTGTAGTCTCATCTCTTAATTCTGTCCTAAGGTGCCCAGTGTCTTCTGTGTTCCTGCCATACTGAACCACTCAGAGTGCTGTTGACATATATACCAGCTGCATTCTGATATGCAACTGGAATGATTTCCCTTTGGTCAGTGCCTAACATTTTGACAGAATGTCACTTTCTTTATGAAGTCTTTCTTAAGGCAAAACCAATGTTATCTCTTCAATGTATTATACATGTACTTTCATGGCAGCATGAATCATTCTATTCTGATCATGGAATTCCAGCAGCTGAGGGCTCTGTCTCCATCAAATCCTTCCCCTCAGAGCTCAGGGAACCCTAGGGAAGAGGAGGAGGCAGGAGTAGTGGGGAAAGAAAAAGGGGCTCGAGGACATCAGGAGAACAAAGGCCTTCTAAAATAACTGAGCACAGCTCCTAAGAACTTGAAGACCAAAGCAGCAATCACAGGGCCTACACAGGTCTGCACCAGGTCCCCCGCATATACACTATAGCTTTTAGCTTAGTATTTCTATGGGACCCCTGGATGTCTAAATGGATGGGTCTCTGATTCTTGTGCCTTCTCTTGGGGTTCCTTTACTTTTCTGTTGACTTGTCCAACTTTGGGGTGATGTTTTTGTTTTATCTTATTATACTTTGTCATGTTTGGTAGTCATCTCTTAGAAGCCTGTTCTTTCCTAATGCGAGACAGAAAGGGAGTGGATCCGGATGGGAGTGGAAGTAGGGAGCAACTGGGGGGAAACTGTATTCAGATTATACTGTGTTAAGAGTCTATAGTTAATAAAAGGGGGAAACACAGAATAAAATTAATGGATAATTTTTTAAAAAAGAAACAGATAATAGTTGCTTTTTATAGCTTTTACTGGAAAAAAAACTAAATGTACTTACATGATTGGTCCTTTGAAAACTGTTGATAAGCCAGATTTGGAGAAAAAGATAAACAAATGTCTCTAAATATTTTGCCCTCCCCCTCACACCATTATCTCTCTTCTTATTGCCTACCAACCTGCCTGAGGCATGTATAATTATTGAAAATAATACAATTATGAGTAGGCAAATCCTGGAGTATATAGTCTAAATTGGTATATAAAATAGAAATTCACTCTAATCTGCACTGCTTGGATGCCTTATTCATATATTAAGACCTTATCACTAGTGTGAAGCTGTAAAATGGTCTTTGAGATTAGATGATAAGGGTGGAGCCTCATGGATGGAATTAGTGTCCTTATTAAGAAGAGGCCCCAGTGAGTTGCCTTGCCCCTTCTATTGTGTGAGGAAACAGGGAGAAGGCGCCATCTATGTTCCATGAACTGAATCTTCACAAGACAAAATCAAAGCTCTTGGTGTTTTAGCCTTCCTGACTCCCCCAGGGCTACAAAGACTAAATTTCTATTGTTTAGGGGCTACTGAGGTGATGACATTGCTTTCTAGTAGTCCCTGAAGTAAGACCATGTTAGGTTAGGTGCCCTGTAAATCTCAACAGGGTTAGGGAATACCTAATAAATGCTCCTCGGTTAAGTAAACACTATTTGGAATTTTACAACATTTTCCCATTAAACAATGCCAAAACTGACTGCTATATCATCAGACAAATTCATAAACCCATGATCTACAAATAGCTGAGCTAGTAACTTATGCATTGTGTCATCCTTTTCTCCTTGACTCACTGAGAAGCACTTTTCACTGTATGCATTATGCCAATGAGCATTACTCAAAGACTGAGTACCTTAATAGCAGGCTGACAGACACACTCTTTGGAGGAAAAAGTGGAGTATTGTATAACTGGGATCAGTGTAGAGAAAGGAATGCCAAGAGTGTGGTTTTGGTCTCATTCTTTAAAACAAAGTGGAAGTCTTCTAAACTAAGAGGGGAGAGAGGCCAGGAAATAAGGATGGGAGGATCAGGTTCCAGCCCTCAAGCCAGTGTTTAGACTGGGAGGGGCCCTTGAATCAGGGGAGTGTATATTTACGAGTCAGTATTGCAAAGTTTAAAATGTATAATGCTATAAGGACTTTGTGAAAACCATATTTTGTTCTGAGAGCACCTGTTGAAGGAGCTGTCTTTCCTCCATTGTAAAGCAGCAGTCTGGGAGATCGCAGGCCCCCTGCACCTTGCCTTGAACAATGACTTTGAATGCAATTACTACGTTTATTTTTACATATTAGGAGTTAGAAACATGGGTTCAGATTATGTTCTATGTCAATGGCATAAAATACTAACTACATTATTCAAACAGGACTGCAGCAGGTTGCTTAAGGAGATTCTTGCTTTTATATTTTATACCCATTTTATTCACATTATTTACAATTCACATTTAAATTTTTCTAAAATGTAAAATAACTTAGGGTTTTTTTTTTGTTTGTTTGATTGATTTCTTTGCCCAGGTCATTTCAATTATTCTGGTTTTAAATAAAATACAAGTACACTTTCTTTTAAAAATAAAGGCCTGTGTTTTTCTTTCCAAAGATATGACATTTCTAGTACAGAAGCAAGATTATGTTTCACTTTGAACAAGTCAGAGTACCCCAGAACCAGGGTACCGGCTGGGGTTCTGTTTTGTAAAACAATAACCTTGAGACAGTGTCCGTGGCTTCTAAGTTTCTTTCATCATAATTATCTGAAGTGTGACAAAGTTGAAAGCAACCTCGATGGTGGTTTCAGGAACAGGATTTCAAATACTGTTCTTTAAAGTTCAGAGCATTATTTTATTTCTCTACTGGAAGATGGGGATATTAAAACATGCCGAACAGAATTGCTGTGTGGAGTAAGCAGCGCTATTTTCTTGTTTTGTTTGTTTGTTTGTTTGCCCCATTCCTTTAGGGAGTTTGAGGTATTATAGATTTAGTGATTTGTTTCACGGACATATTTAGTAAGTAGAAGCATTTCACCTATGATACTTACATATATTGACTTTAAAAGAAGTTAAAATTAAAAAATTTGGGCAGTTTGGGGATGCTAAATCTGCAATTACACTGAAGATCCACTCCACACGAACCTTTGATTGGGAGGAAGCATTCAAGCTCCTCGCCTGCCAATTTCAACATGCAGAATAAAAACAACTCTCCAAGGGGGTTACGGTCCAACTTTCCAGTTAGGTAAGCATTAAGTGTAACTTTTCAAGAAAACATTTCATCCCTCCAAGCGCAAAAAACAAGATAACTGTAGCAAATACGACCAGATAAAAACCTACCCAATCTGCATTCGGGTATTTCGAGTTCACTGCGGCCAACAACTGCTTTCATTTAGATTCGAGAAGGCAGGGTCAAGCATCCATTGCGCCCTGGAATGAATACCGGGGTAACAAAGCATCGCCAAGGCCTCAGAGTCACCCGCCTCGCACCCATCCCGGGAGGCTCACCTGAAGACCCTGCTGCTGGAGGCTCTGCGTGATGTAGTCCAGGCGGCGGCACACACTCTTCTTGGCCTCGGCTGCAGCCTCCTTGGTGCTGCTCACCCGCACGGCCACCTGCGCCCGGTCGGGGCTGGCGGACACCTCGGCCGCGCCGCTCACGTGGACCTCGCGGGCTCCGGGGTGGGCCTTGGCAGCGTGGGGACGGCTGCCGACGGGCTGCGCCTCCAAAGCCGAGATCGGGTTGTTTTCCCGGCCCAGGTTAGCCCAGGGAACCAGTTCCATGAACACCCGCGACGGAGGGGCGGGCTGCAGCGACATAGCTGGGGCAGCTGCGTTGCCATAGCAATTCCCGGCTGCAGGCGGGGAGTGACGCCCGGCTCCCGCGCGTGGCTCGGCGGCGGCGGCGGCGGCGCGGCGCAGAGGATGCCGGGACGGAACTGGCGGAGCTGCGGCGTGGGGGCGGGGGGGCAGCTGCGGAGTGGACACGGCTCGCCCGCTCGGAGTAGGCAGATTCCGTCGGTGCAGGTCGGAAAGAGTTAACTCGTGGCCTGCAGGAGCCTCCCTGCCAGTGAGCGCGGCCCTTCCACGTGACCTTGTCACACACACCCCCCCCAAAGTCATAAAGGGGACGTGGCCTCCGTTTCCGGAGTGTGTGTCCCCCGCAGCCCTGGCTTCCTGGGTGTTGTGTGTAGGTCGGTCTCTTAGTTTGTCAGGCTCCCATCGTCTTTCCCCCAAGTACCTGTTTTGATGAGGTTCGTGTGGATTTTCTCTTTAGATGAACCACGTTTTGCCAGTGAGAGTTTGGACAGTATGTGGTCCTTCGAGTCAGTTTTTCCAAAACTTTGTTAATATATATTTTTTTCTCAACTGCTGTTTGTTTACTAGAGGCTCGTTGTTTATAGACCGTTGGCATATGTGTTAGGAATATTTCCTAACGCGAGCTCTATGCCGACGCAAAATTCCCGCTCCCAACTTAACAATGTGGAAAACAGAAAATAAGGTAGGGATGGATGTTCGTCTTAGCAACCATCTTTGGAATGGTTGTCAAGTCGCAGAATTCTAAAATCCTTGGAGACATGCTGGGCTTGAGCGTGGACATTCGCGTGGGTAAGTCCAGGCATGCCTTGAACTTGTCTCCCCTTTTTGGAGACAGAGCCTCAGTATGTAAACCTGACTGGCCTGGAACTTACTGTATTTACCAGACTGACCTCGAACCCATTTCTTGACAGAGCCTTTATAATGAAAAGCTAGACTTTCCCCACCTCAAGGTCTCCCATTATAGTAATTTTCCCTACTCCCACCGTCTCTCCCTCTCCCTGCCCCTTTTCTTTCTGTTCCCTGTACCTCTCCTTTTTCTTTTCCTTTTTTCTCTTTTCACCGCCCCCCACCTCCCTTTCTCCCTTTCTACCTTTCTACCTCTGAAGTGCAGGAATTCAAAACCACCGCACCGGGCATTTTCTTAATCATCCAGCTGTGGTCTTTGTGAAGACAGCTGATCTATCACCAGAATGATATCACCAGAATTCTATCACCAGAATGGGGAGGAGAAATTTTGAAAAAAAAAAAAAAAAAAAAAAACTGTAGAAAGTAGTTTCTTATAGGAACCTGAAAAAGTCAACAATGTTTGCGATTTTAAAGCATGGTTCAATAACTCAGCTAGATTCTGTGGTTTTTTTCTCCCTTTAGTCCATCGTTAGGTTAATGTAATTGTTTAGTTTGATGTTTATTGTTAGATGAGAATCTATATTATAATTTTAAAACTTTCTGCCATATGCATATTTTACAACTCTAGACAACTAAAATATATCTTAGAGCTGGAGGAATTTCTTTTTTGTCTTTTTGGTGGACCCCAGGGATTGAAAGGTCCTCAGGCTTGGAATCAAGTGCCTGAATGAGTGACTGATGCCACAGGCCAGAAAAGAAAAAAGTTTTAAGAATATAGAGTACTATAAACTTTTCAGATTGGTGGAGAAATGATGAAGTTGTATAATTGGCTAGCTGTTTGAAGAAACTGATTTCAATATTATGTGAAACCCGGAAAATAACATTCAAAACAAGAGTATGAAGAACTATGTACCTAAAAGTAATTCTGAGGAATGAAAGGCCTTTTTCCTTATGCATATTTCAAATGCTGAAGCAACCATAAAGGAAAAGCCTGGGTCGGGGGAAATGAGTACACCAAAAATTGAAAGTATGTAAACCGAAAACTAGCAAGGAGAGGGGAAATAAGTATTGGTGATATATAAAGGGACTAGTGTCTAGATATTTAGAGTACAGTCTCCTACCCTCCAAAAAACCCAAATAGATAAGGAACACAGAGATAAACTGTTAATAGGCTTGGACTCATTGGCTGGAAGTTCAAGATCAAGGCATCAGTAGGTTTAACCTCTTCTGAGGTATTTCTGGTTTGTGACAGCTGCCTTCATAGGACCTTGCCTCTGCCCTCTGCATACCATCCTTAAGATGCATCCTCTTCTTGCAAGACCAATCCTATTACATGGATTAGAGATCTGCTTTGGGGACTTCAGTTAACCTCAGTTACTTAAAGGGCTCTGTCTTCATACAGTCACGTTGGGCTTAGAGAGCACATGCCAGTTTCTGTAGATCCAAAGTGACGAATGACTAATGGCCTGTAACACTGAAAAGAAAAAAAATAGCTTAAAAAATTTATTGGCAATTAAAGAAATGAAAACTTAAACAGATGGAATGATCTCTTTCAAATTGTCATTTTGGCAAATGATGAATTCAGAATGTAGAAAAATAGATAAAAGTAATCTTGAAAGAAGGACAGATTATTTCTTAGTGACAGAACTATGCAATAAATAAACATAGATATGTCTTGATGATTTATGAGTTTTTCAGAGGAGAATGGATGAGAATGAATACATCTATTTGTTCAGTTTCTTCCTCAGAGTTAAGACTCAGCCATTAGCAACCATTTTGAACAAGGTTGCTACTAATTTGGTTGAATAAAGAATATGCATCTGATTATTTTTCTTGTTCTGAGAAAAGAGACATGGAGTAAGAGCAAACTCTGCATCATTAGGTCGTGAGAGATGCATCAGTATTATGCACCATCATTGTGCATTATCAGAGATGCACTATTTTTTTTTAAATGAAAGTAGCACTGGGAGATAGCATAGGATTTTTGAACCTTTTCTGCAACTTCAATTTCCATGGCACTTTCCATATAGAAAGCTCTTTCTGGGAATCACTGATTCGATGATCAATTTCTAAGCAATTATATGTGATTTTCGATGGTATTAATCCTGTCAGCTAACTGTTCGTTATTAGTCTTTAGAGACTGTATCATTCCTAAAAGTGCCATATTCTTTCTTAATGATAGAATATGGAGAAGAAAACTGAGTCCCAATACCCAATAAATTGAAGTATCACCATAACTATATAAGCCTTGCACAATATAATCCATAGTATTAGCAAAAAAGTTACTAAAAGTTTCAACATTAATGTAGTCTGCCATATTGATTTATTAGTTACCTGTTATGTGATCTTGTCAACTGTAATCTTTATTTCCAGCAGATGTCATGTTGCAGAGTTGTGACTAGAAGCAATGCAACAGGTGTCGACAGGACTGGGCCTGGGCCGCTTTAGTTTCTGAGCCGTTTTAGTTTTCTGGTTTGGTACTGGTTAAATACTGAGACATATGCTTTGCTTGACAAATTAAAAGCAATTAAATCAATTCCATTCACGGAGCAAGAAAACCAGAACTCATGGGCAGGGAGCAGAAACCGGAAGCTTCACAAGCCGCCACGCAGCAAGGAACCATGCCAGGGAATGCAATGTGCTTGGGAAATTTCCAAGTTGCCACACACAGTAAACTTCACTGTGGCGGGGGTTCTACAAAAAACTGCTTAGGTAAAAGCAAGCCAAGTGGGCAGGGTTGGGAGACTGTCTGGGCCGTGGACCGGCTAGGCTGTTAGGCCGTCCACCCGGTAGGCATGGAGTTCGAATTCACATGGGTGCCAAATGTGGAAGGATGCTTGAAAGAAATCCCACATTAGCTCAGAATTGAGAAATAGACAGTTATTTATTTAGGGGTAGACTCACAAATCAGAATCCTCTGCTGAAATGGAGATCAGAAACTGAATCCCGCAGCCAGAAAAGAGAGGCCTGATGCATGCTCTATATCAGCATAAATAGTAAGAGGCCATACCCCAGTGGGCAGGTAACCACTGGCTATAAGACTTCCCACAATGATTATGCTCTGAGAATTAATAAATTTATAGTAATGATCTTTTTTCCAGTGTAATATTTTTATTAATTATTTGGATTATTTGGAAATTCTACTCAATGCACCCTGGTCACATTTGATTCCCATTCCTCCCAGGTTCGCTTCCTACCTTTGTGCAGCTCCCCCCCCCCCAAAAAAAACCCCATGAACACCAAATCCAATTTGTGTTACCCATATTTTCACTGGAGCATGGTGAAACTCCTAGTGGCCAGCCCCTTAAAGATAACTGAGACCTTCCCCTCGCCCATGCCAGACCCACCAGCTGTGAAGAAGCACGTTTCAGCATCCCTGTCACAATTTTTAAGGACTCTTCAATGGCTTCCTGTGTAGACTGTTTCTTTTGGGAAGAGGAGAGTGTTGTCATAGAAGCCTTCAGTGTCTTTCCTTCTCAACTATGAGTCTTCAGTCGCTGCTATCCTGCAAAAGAAGCTTCCTTGCCCATAAACCTATATCAGCCAAGGGCAGCACAGAACACAGACTTCAACATGGTCCCCAATGGCAGCATGGAAGGATTATGGATACTAACACACAACCATATGGCCTCTGGCATTAATGCGAACCAAGGACGCCAACACGGCCTCTAGAGGCAATATGGACCGTGGAGGTTTTTCCAGGAGGCCCATTCCAGAAAATGAACCATTTTCCATCTCAGACCTCCTGCCATTGCTCAGAGCAGGGTTATTTTGCAGCCACAAGGCATGTTCAGGGGCAGAGCTTCAGGTTGCTCACACCACCCTGCCTGCCCTACTCAGCACTGACATTGTCTCTCCATCCACTGCAGTCATGCTTCACAGCTGCGGTCTCCACTGCCAAGTCTCTCTCACATATGCACGACACTTGGTTCTGCCTGCCATCCTTCCTACCTCTCCATCTCACATTTATCTCACATTAATTCATTATTCTCACGAGACCAAGCAGTTTTTGGCTCCATGCCATGCTGTGCGGGCTCCCTTGCCTGCCAGCTGGCTGAGGACCTGCCCTACTTAACAGCATCATATTTCTTTGTTCATCACCACCATGTGTGTAGTTTCAGTACTCTGCCACACGAAGCTCTGCTCTGCCATCCATCCATCCATCCATCCATCCATCCATCCACCCACCCACCCACCCATCCATCCATCCATCCATCCATCCATCCATCCATCTTTCCTTCCAATTTTGTGAGCCCACCTTTTAAAAACCTTTTCCCTAAGACCTGCCTATTTTAGTTGTTCTGGGGATAGTGCTGGCTCTGCAGACTCCCCTGTCACCATATCTCCGTTTGGAGCCTCTGTGGGTCTCTCGGGCTCCTCAGAGCTGAGCTGTTCGTAGTAGTCCCTCCAGTGCCTGCTGTCACTCCATCTTGAACTGAATCTCCAGGATACCCCTTAGAGCATTGGTTCTCAACCAATGGGTCATGACCCTTTGTGTTTGCCTAAGACCATTGGAAACACATATTTACATTATGATTCTTAACAGTAGCAAAATTAGTTATGAACTAGCAATGAAAATGATTTGGTTGGGGTCACCACAACATGAACTGTATTAGAGGGTCACATTAGGAAGATTGAAAACCTCTGCCTTAAAGGAAGTCTGCCATCCTGAACATCTGTTTAAAGGGAAGCCACAACTTGAATACAGTAATCTCAAAGTTTTAGGAGAGAATAAAGTTTATTTTTCTTAAGGAAGAAGCCATTGCTGCTGCTCACGGTTTTCAAGGAAAAATTAATTTCTCTGTATAAAGTACAAACTTTAGAAATCAATTATTGTGATTTTAATGCACATCTATCCCTGTTTCAATTAAAGCACATAAGCCAATCATTTTCCAGCACATAAAAAGCAGACTTCAGTTCAAAGACATTGCATTTCCTATTGTAAACATTTGAATAGTATGGTTAGTTTAAAGACAATGGAGAAATCACTGGTTCTTTCTTGGCTGCCCAGACCTGAAATAATCACACAGAAATGATATTATTTCAAACACTTGGCCAATATTGTAGGCTCTTGCTAGCTAGCTCTTATATCTCTTATTAACCCATCTCTATTAATCTATGCATTACCACAAGGCTGTGGCTTACCAGCAAGTTTCCAGGGTGTCTGTCTCCTTCACTGACTCTGCCTACTTTCTCCCAGTATTCAGCTTAGTTTTCCCACCTAACTCTACTCTGCCCTATCACAGGCCAAAGTAGTATCTTTATTTATTAACCAATAAAAGCAAAACATAGGACTTCCCACACCACAATGTCTCTTTCACAGTCCAATGTCTCTCAGCAGCTGTTGTCCACTCATCAACATTCAAAAAAGTCAATACAGCACCATACAGGATCCAGACTACCTGTATGTTTCTCTTCTTTATGTGGCTTTTTTCCCCTTTATATTACTTCATTCTTTCTTTAAAGACTTTCCTTTTAAACTATTTAATTTTCCCTATGACTGTCTATACCTGTTTTCTTTCTTAAGCACCTATGTGTTGTTGGGAGCATAGGCCCCAGGCCTCACATCTATCCCAGCCCCCAGGCCTGAGAGTTGTATTGGTCGGGCCTCCAATTCCCAGCAGGCCAGGTCCTGACCCCTCCCTGGGGGTGTGTGTGTCAGAACCACTCCCATGGATTATTTAAATGAACTCCCAAAAGAGGAACATGTGGTCCCTTTTCCTTCCTCCTATTGGTTCTCAGCCTTCCTGTTTCCCCCTCAGGGTCACCCTAGAGTACAGGAATCCCATTAAACCTGGATTTTTTTTTAATTTGGCTTGTTTTAATTTGGCTTGATTGGGAATTTGCGTCGGCAAATTCCTAACACCATGGACATTTTGAAATACACTGTAACCTGTTTAAAGGTGCTCCCCCGGTCCAGTCTGGACCTGCTTTACTGTCACCCGTGGTTTTTTCTGACCACCTGAGCCAAATCTTAAACTCACCATTTGGCTTTGTACTGGCAGCTGGCTCTGCCTCACTCAGATCATGAGAGTCAAGCATTATGGCACTTGGGCCTGGCCAAGAGCTGCATTAACTGGGGAGAGCTGCACTTCACTGCTCCAGCTCTAAGAAGTTAGTGCTGTGACACTCATTTCTACTTGCTTGTTTCTACTTAATGCACAGTGACTCAAGTACTGGCTGTATGGCAGCACCACACCTCAGTACTCTATGAGCACTGGGCTACTAGCAGAGGTAAGCCTCATGAACAGATTAAGACATGGAAGAGAGAATGTCAAGTCTGAAGATGAGGTGGAGGAAATGGATAGCTTAGTCAGTGTAAAGGTTAATTCTGGAAACATCCATGCACAGAACATCAAAAAAAAAAAATCTAGGTTCTATAAAAAAAAAGCAAGCTAAGCAAGCTAGTAAACAGCACTTCTCCATGGTCTCTGCTTCATTTCATGCCTCTAGGTTCCTGTTTGAGCTCCTGATCTGGCTTCCCTTGATGATGGACTCTAGCCTGTACAATATAATAAATCCTTTCCTCTGTAAGTTGTTTTTGGTCAATGTTTATCACAGCAATAAAAACCAAGCTAGGGTATTATTAGCTCAAATACATAGCAATGACATTTATTTGTGTGACTTCATTTTTGAATTATTATTAATAATAATTAAATGTATTATTATTATTACTTTGGTTCTTCGAGATATGGTTTCTCTGTATAATCCTGATTTTCCTGAAATTTGCTCTGTAGACCAGGCTGGCCCTAAACTCAGATATCCTCCTGCCTCCTCTGCCTCCCAAGTGCTTGTATTAAAGATGTGGTCCACCACTGCCCTGCTTGTTATTATTAAGTGAAAGTATATTTGAGTAATGCACTAAAATATGCAGAAAAATTTGACAATATAAAAATATTTTCAAGAAGTATAATTTTATTTTGGGGGAATACATTTTTTAAAATCGATTTATTTTTTTATTCATTATTCATTTTACATCCTGGCTACCATTTCCCCTCCCTCCTCTCTTCCCAGTCCCTCTCTCCCCAACTCTGTTCTCATTCCCCAGTCCACTCCCTTTGTGTCTTTGTCCAGGAAAGGGCAGGTCTCCCATGAGTATCAACAAAACATGGTATATCGGGGCTGGAGAGATGGCTCAGCTGTTAAGAGCATTGCCTGCTCTTCCAAAGGTCCTGATTTCAATTCCCAGCAACCACATGGTGGCTCACAACTATCTGTAATGAGGTCTGGTGCCCTCTTCTGGCCTTCAGGCATACAAACACACAGAATATTGTATACATAATAAATAAATAAATAAATTAATTAATTAATTAATTAATAAACAAATGAATAAATAAATACCATGGTATATCAAGTTGCAGCAAGACTAAGCACCTCCCCATACATTAAGGCTGGGCAAGACAAGCCAGCAGGAGTAGGGTCCCAAAGGCCTGTAACAGAGTTGGAGACAGTTTCTGTTCTGGGGGAACAAATTTTTATAAGAAAAAAAAGCATCTTGTTTTGAGAGGTTTAAATATTGCTGAAGTTGAAATTTTCCCTGAATTTTGATGAATGAGTCTTAGGAGTCTAGGTGTAGGAAGTGATATTAATAACCATAACATTTATGAAAGACCAGGTACTATTACAGATTCTTTCCATAGGATAGGTGTTTTAATTATTGGAAAAGCATGAGATATATTCTCATTTGTGTGTGCTTGCGTGCATGCACACTCAAGTGTGTATTTATATGTGTGCTTGTGTACATGCAAGTCTGTGTGCACCTGTGGACACGTGCATGTGGAGGCCAGAGGTCAACATTTTGTGTCTTTCTCCATTTCTATCAACTTTTAGTTTTTGAAACAGGATCCTTCACTGAGCCTGGAGTTCACTGGTTTGACAGGGCTGTGTGGCTAGTGACCTCAGCATCTCCGTCTCCATTTCGCCCCGCGCTGAGGTTACAGATGTGTGCCATTGTGCCTGACCTTTCACAATGGTTTTGGAGGTAAAAAGAAATCAGGTCCTCATGCTTGCAGGGCAAGCACTTTATGAACCGAGCCATCTTCCCAGCCCTTGATTCTCATCTTAAAGATGAGAAAACAGAATCCTGTTAAGTGGGATGCCTTTGTTACATACCTAGGTGAGATCTGAGTTAATGTCTCACTCTTATGGTTAAGCTTTTCATCCATACACTGTAACAGATTTTAGCTGAGAACAGAATTGAGAAGTCTCAGATGTGAGAAATCTGCATTATCACCGTTCACTGACCCTGCTTCCTGCAGAGAACTCTCTAACAGCTTCTTCCTGGTTTCTATATTCATCAAGAGATTCATGTTTAATTTGAATATTGATCTTCATCTGTTTCGTCCTAAAGGTTTTTAAAAAATATATCAAGCAGGATTTATCTTTATTTTGAACAAAGATAAATTCTTATGTCTGAAACGATACAATTCCTGAGGTCAAGTTTAACAGTTTGTATTGTGTTAGGATTCTTTGGATCCCAGCAGAGAAGACGGCCTTCCAGGGCCTATCACATTCCCTTTCCATCTTGGCCCTGGAGCTCTATGAACTTGGCCAAGTTACTCAATTTACTTAATGTCTTGCTCATCTGCCTTTTGTGGTATGTGTGTTGAGCCTTCATAGCTGACAGACATCCTGTCGCAGAATCTCTTTATTCACAATATTAAAAATCAAAGTGGCTGATACTGCCAATCAGTGGACTTATTTCCAAATAGTGACAGTCGTGATAGAGACTGTACTCCACAGTCCTTTGTGTCCTTCTTTATCATAAATCATGCCTGATATGTCATGTTCTTTTCATAATATGTAGAGTATTTTTTGTAGGAACTAATCTGTTCAGGCTTTTAAATTTTATTTTTGCCAAGAGTTTTGTGAATGCTACTCTTGAGATGCTTGATCTGACCCAAGCTGACAACTACTTATTTTCCTTCCTGAAGCAAAGGTCCATTAGCACTTCAAAAAGTTTCATACCATGAGATTCCCAGTACTCTGAACGTTCTCTCCAATCCAGACTGACAGAAAAGAGCATAGTCATCCCCATTGCCACAAAACTGTAACATAGAAAGTGCTTATGTATATGAATAGATACATGCACACATGCATTTCTGGCTTATGAAAGCAATGAAATTGCATGATTATTCTTTTAGTGGTCAATTGATTTATGAATTTGAGATTAACTGAAGTCTCACTGTATCAGATACTGATTTTTACCAGTCTGTCTTTAATAACCCTTGTGTAGTCTTTCCTGTTTGTGTTTTTTTTCCTTCCAAGTTAGTACCTCCGTGGCTACACCATTGAAGAAAATGACTCTTTCCTGTAGCAACAATTAATAGATTTTTATTTCCATTTTCTTGGTGGCTACACAAACATTTTGACCAGTACAAAAATGAAAAGCTCATTAAGGTAATTTCATTTTGTGTTCCACAGCCAGTTATTTATTTTTACTTGACAAAAGCAGGAGGATTCTCTTGTTTTCCCCAGGGTCAAGTTTACCCATCTAGTAACATTTGTAGAGGCCCTTCACCAGTGCTGAATGGATCCTATCTCATTTAATTCTCTCAAAAGTTCTCAGATCAGCTCATTGTGTCAACTTTACAGCTGTGGAAGCAGTGTGGAGAGGTGAGTTTCTTGTACAAAGCTACCCAGCACTGTCAAGATTGAATACCCTCCTACTGGTATTTACATTAAGACGGTCCGGGTGCTGGAGAGGTGGATCTGTGCTTAACAGCGTTTGCTCTTTTTACAGAGGATTTAAGTTTGGTTCCCAGCAGCCACACCAAGAGGCTCACAACTACCAATACCGTCTTCTGGCCTCCAACAGCTCCTGCACACACACACACACACACACACACACACACACACACACACACTAAAAAACAAAAAAAACTGATTCTATACTCTTTTACTTTATGGTCTCTGAAACTTGATTTCCTCTGAGTTTTATACTAGATAGGGACATGGAAGTAAAGGTTATGAAAATACCAGTGTTAGTAGCTATAGAGACCAATGACAATATAAATAATAGGGATATTTATAATGATAAAATTATCCTAAAATTACTAATAGCCAACATTAATAATGTTAATGTGAGCTACATTAACAATATAATTAACATCAATGTCTCTAACTACATTCTGGCAAGGTTCTGTTAAACTTACATTCAATTAAATGCAAAATTTATTAGATGTTAGATGGAGATGCCTTGAAGCAACCTGAACAGTTAGAAGGTAGTTTTTTAATCTGTGTAAAAGAAAGTGATGGATTTTAAACATGTTAATATTTGTAAAATGGGGGAACTGGAAATATAAAATTTTTATATATAAATTTCACAGATTTAGTTTAGCTTTGGTATGTAACCAAATGAAACTCCAAATATCTTTCTTTTCTAATCAACACAGTTTCAAAAAAATAACGTAGAAGACATGATGAAGTGATCATGAACTCCGTTTTCCTTTCTTACTGCATTTATTCTCACAGCCCTTGAAGAGTAAGAGCCCCAGGAGATGTTTTAGCAGTCAGTCACTCAGTCAGAACTCAGTGCTGGGGCTACTTCAGACTGTCTGCATTATACTCTGCTGTTATAACAATAGTCATATCTGTGCTTCTTTTTGGTTTAGAACACAGTTCCTTGCTCTAGATAGTGTCAAGCTGAATAATAGTATTTGTTTGATATTATTTATTGCTATGTTTTTAAATCTTTTTTCTGTGTTAGAATGTTCTCATGGGTCAAGAGAAAACATGGATCAGTTTCTACAATTTATATGATTCTGATTTAGTTGATCTGATATTTAAAACATTATGAAAGGATTTACTTATATTTTAAGTTGAGGGTCTTTTACCTACATGTGTGTCTGTGCACCATGTATGTGCAGAGCTCACGGAGGCTCAAAAAGAGTATTAGATCACTTGGAATTGGAGTTATAAATGGCGTGAGCCACCATGCAGGTACTGGGAGTCAAATCTGGGTCCTTTGCAAGGGCAGCTAGTGCCCGTGACCACCAAATGCTGATGCTTTTTAATATCTTATTAAAACATTTTTTAGACTTATTTATTTAATTATACATACAGTGTCTGTCAGCATGTATACCTGCAGGCCAGAAGAGGGCACCAGATCTCCTTATAGATGGTTGCTGGGAATTGAACTCACAACCTGTGGAAGAGCAGCCGGGGCTCTTAACTGCTGAACCATCTCTCCAGCCCCCTGATGCTTTTTAAATAGATTAATAGGAGATTTGCATTTTTAGTGAAGGTTGAGATCCACTGATTCACCATGTGTTTTCCTTTTTTAGTTCATCTTTTATTAGCTTCCCATCATGGAATTCTTTGTCCCTTAGCATTAACAATGGTATGGTGTCAAGGCAGAATTTCCCAAGTCTAGTCTCTTGAGTTTAGTTTATGAATCTCAATCCAAATGTACAAAATAAAGAATTATAAGAATCCCTTGGGTTATGTAGTGTGTAATTCCATTAGCTGTAGGCAACCAGGGTCAGACTTTCATGGTTTGGAGTTGACTTAGTACTTCAAACTTGAGTTGTCAGCGGTTTATGTAGGTACTTGTACCTTAGGAAACCAGGTTGGTAATTGATCTTACATGTATGTGCTACTATATATGTGACATTGTCATATCAAGAGCTGTCAAAGATTATTGTGGTCGAATTTTGTACTATATTCAATGTGGATACATTGTTGTTTGTAGAAAAATTACTTTATTATATTCCTTTGTAACACATTGATCAGTTTTTGTAGTTCTGTTTTATGATTAAAAATAATATGAACATTGTTCATAATCTTTCCTATGTGTTTATTATAAAACACCTTTTCTATATAATAGAAGGTATTTTAAGAACTGGGAAGTAGGTGACATAATTGCCATTATTTTCATTTTCCTTATTTTTAAAGGGCGGATGGCCTTTAAAATGTCACTTTTCTTTAATAAGATTTCTTTTGAATATTTTTATTTGTACTTATTTTTCAACTTTCTTAGTATTCACAAGTGCTACTAAAGAAGTTATTATGATAAACAGTTAAATAAAATTACCTATCATTTAGATAAGAACTGATCAAGTATATTGATATTCCATGATTCTGTATTAATAATATCATCTACTAGAAACTATTAAAACAAACAAACAAACAAAAACTCGGAAAGGTTTTCCTACAGAACAAAGATCTAGAGCATCTTCTACATCTACCTAGTGCCCTTCTTTAGGCTGATGAAATGAGCCTTGTAAGTTGTATTGCTAGGTTTGAGTTTTGATATTGTTTTATCACAGAAGATTAATACACAGGCCTCCTAGTAAAGAATTGAAGAAAAAAGTGAAAAATCATTTGTAACCTTATTAGGATTTATTCTTTCTTAGTAGATGTCTAGAAGATGTCTTAGTCAATGTTAGTTACTGATTAGATCGCCCATTTTAGGGTTTATTGTCTTAGATGTTATAAAATCTTCCTTTTGTGTATGAGTATTGCTCCAATTGTTGTCCTTTGTACCTCAGTGAGAAAAGACACTTAAGTTTCTCCTAAAATACCTTGAATATGCTGTAAAAAAGAACTTGAACAGTAGCACTCATGTCTCTTCTATGGGAAATGAAATAAGACCTTTAATCTTTGCTTATAATGTTGGTATTCTACCTACTAGACAACTCTTAATGTCTTGGATTTTAATAATTTTTTTCTAAAACCCTTTTAAATTTGCATGACTAGAATACTTCATAAGTTTATAAATGTAAAAAGGTTATTTGTCAATTTTCTGAAAATTTGAAACTCCACAGTATTCCCTAGTTCTCATCCTCAGAACTTCCAAAATTCTGACCGTTAGTTTTTTTTTTTTTTTTGATTGGTGTCCTTATATAGTTTACTACAGTCTTTTCTGCAAGAATGTTTTGGAGACTTTCAGGGCCACAGAAAAACACAGTTTTGGATTGGATGATCTCTGCTCCCTATTCCTGTATCCAAAATTCAGTAGTTTTTATATTGATTTCTTCTTACAAATGACTTGGAGCCCTTTTTACTTTTCATGTATTTTCTGTGTACACAAAAGACCATTTGAGATTGTGGAATGAAGTGGACAGGTCAAATCTTGTGTGTCAAAAATATACATATATAATATATATAACATATAATATCACATATATAATTAGATATAATATTGACTTATATATTATTTCTATGTTTTATAAAACAATATAATATATACATTATATATAATTATATATATAAACAAAATTTTTATGAGGTATGGTCTTTCTCTGCAGTTGAAGTTTTCCTGGAACTTTGCAGCACCTGTTGGCCTTAATTCCAGATCTGCTTGCCTTAGGCACCCATGTACATTATTGGCATGCAACTTTCTAATATAGTTTCTTATTCTCCTTCGTAACTCCCTATGTCCTCCTATGGGTAATCAGGATGGATCTTATTTATCCAAGTTGAAAATCTTACAAAGACAAGATTTGGAAGAGATCACTAACTCATGTTTATATTTTTTTCATAAAATATATCAAGTGCAAAATTCTTCACTGAACATTCGACTAAAGTTGAGAATCCTTTTCACTTTTCCTCCAAAATCAATGTTATTTAAGAATTATTTCCATTCTGCTATAGTTGTTATTTGCAAAACTCTTACTTGATTCAGTTTTAAATCTGCCTGTTTGTTTCCATGTGTCCCAATTTTACCTTAATAGACATCAATATTTTGGATGCCCCATTGCAGAGTCCTTTCAGACTGCTCTGTTATTTGGATTCTTGGCAGTGACTTCTTCCCATTTGATATGCTACTCATAGCATGTATATTTTTTTCTACTGGGCAGCGGCTTCATCCTTGGCAGCATTTATGTTCTGAGTATCTTGAGACAGGAAGGCAACGCTCTCTACTGGACAATGTGCTACAGAGCTCATTTTAAACAAAGCTCTTCAATTTCTTCTGTTTTTTCCTAATATTATTATTGATTCTCTTGTCTATGGTACTGCATTGGAAGATTTCTCTTACATACATCTGCTAATTCCGCTATGTACTTTCCTAGACACTTTGCCCAGCACTGCTATATGTTGGAAAGAGAGAAAAGATCTTCAACCAAGTCTACTGTCTGAATCTAAAATCGTATTATAGATCAAGTTAATATCTGCTCTTGTAGACATTATTCTCCTTATTCTCCATTATTTCTTGTATTTTTCTAATTTGATTCATGGTGATGAACAGAATAATCACTTTCTTAGTTCTGGCAGTTAGATATGGTGATAGAATTCTCACCAGTAAGACGGAAAGCAATAAGGGAGAGAAGCATCTGGTGCTGTTCTCTATCATTTTCCCCAACTTTGATACTGACTTAATATCTAGAACCACAGTTGCTGTTTTGTGACTGCAAGGTGACAAGCATGAAGACAAAAGCCAGTGTGTGCAGAGAGGCAGAGTGGAGAACTGGCTAGGTCATCAGGAATTGATGCTGTCAGGTCCCTGTCAGAGGAGGGCAGAGTGGAGAGCTGGCCAGGTCATTAGAACTGATGGTGTAGGGTTACTATCAGAGGAAGCACAGTCTGCTTAAAGATACTCTTTTCTGTGAGTTATGGTTACTTGGCTCTGTGTGTATGTGTGTGTGTGTGTGTGTGTGTGTGTGTGTGTGTATGAGTATTCCTAATTCATACACACACACACACACACACACACACACACACACACACACACATATAGGATGTTTTTATTAGGCAATGAAATAAAAATAGGAAGACTCTCTGCCCCACAGCTTTCCAATTTGTGAAAGAATATTGAAGACATTAGAGACATGGATTTAACAGGAATTCTTAGATTTTACAAAAAAGCTATCACAAATTCAGGCCTGCATTTGCACTGTGATTTTAAAATAAACCTTTGGCATTGAGTACAATTGACATATTAAAATGCTGTGTAAATTCGTTGGCTTTATGCTTGGCATACTGATGTTTGCTCGCCTATTCTATTTAAAGAATAGAGCTGTACTTTGTTTCTGGTTTGTTATTCATTTAAAAGTTTTGGGCTTTGTGTTACTCATGCATCTGGTTAATGTGCAGTGTTACCCAGCATTTTACATTACAATAGACCAAATGTAAAATATAGTATATATGATCAGCATAAATAAGTTTAAGAAATCAATAGGGAAGGAATTATAAATAAATTGCTCAGTGGCTTTTTAAAAAAAAGTCTATATATAATTACAGAGGAATATGGGACAACAAACATTTAATTTTTATATGATGAAATATTTTAATTTTTGTGTGAGGAACATGAATTTGATATACAGTTTCTAGAAGGTGCTTCTGTGTTTCCTCTTCATGTATCTTCCTCTTTTGCACTGTGCAGTGACAAGACACTACATAAGATGGCAGTAGGAGATTACAAATATTTTCTCTCCCAGGGCTCCCCGTTCCCCGAGCTAGGTCCATGAGAGTAATAACCACATTGTACAATTTTTTTAGACTGCTAGATGCTGACATTCACTGCCTCATACTCCCTCTCCATAGTTATAGGCTATGTATATAGATTTATGACCTTTAAAATGTTACAAGTAAACAATGTGAAATTGTAATATTGCATTTACTACTCTCACCCAGTGTCCCTATTTAGTTGCCTATTATATGTGTCTGTTAACATTTTTAGCTTTAATATATCTAGTCATTTAATTTTGTTAAACCATTCATAATGTGACAAGAAAATCAATTTTCAATATAATAATGGAATATTAATTCTACCAAACTTAGCCAAAGAAATGAAATATTTTTGGATGGGAAGCTTTTTACATTTTACTTTTTAAAAGAAACTTCTCTCCTTTCATAGGCCTATATTCTTAGTTTTTATATTCAGACCTCTGTCATTTTAAAATTTAGTATATTTAGTATATCTGCACACCAATTATTATGCAGGCAAACAATCTCTTTGAGTAATATGATTATACTTGTGGTTTCCCAACAGACTTCCACAATGAGTATTCCTCAGTGTATCTAGAATTTGTACTTGGGCATCTTTTTGTGTTTGAGGAATTTTCTGTCTGCTGTCTTTTACTTTAGGCTATTAATTATTATCATAAATGTTGTACTAATTTTGTCTGGGCAGTGGTCTTGTACTCTGTCACTTATACTGTATTCTTTTAATAAAATGCTGATTGACCAGTAGCCAGGCCAGAAGTATAGGCAGGGTGACCAGGCAGGAAGCAGAGGCAGGGTGACGAGAACAGGAGAATTTTGGGAATAGGAGTCAGTCTGCAGTCATCACAGAGGAAGCCAGTCACAAAGCAAGCAAGATGAGAACACCTTACTGATAAAAGGTACCAAACCATGTGACTAACATAGACAAGAATAATGGGCTAATTTAATATGTAAGAATTAGTTAATAAGAAGCCTGAGCTAATAGGCCAACCAATTTATAATTAATGTAAGGCTCTATGTGTGTTTTTGCGTCTGAATGGCTGCAGGATTGGCCAGGACAGAAATCTCAGCCAGCATGTTGGACTCACAACCTTTGTGTATACCAATATTGAGTGCCATGCATGCTCTACAATGCCCATTTAGCTCTAGCTGAATGAATGATCTGTTAGTAAATAACACAATTGATATAATAAATTATCATATTGGGATGGCACCAAAGTGGCTCTGCATTTGTGTGTCTTCCCTGAAATTGTCTTATCTAATTATTGTTCAATTGAGATCAATTCCAGGAGAAGAAAGAAATCCCCCTAATTTGGAATACTTCTTACTCTGGGCTGCAGTGAAGAGATTGTCATGACTTTAGTCTCAGATAAGGTTACTGATTTGTAACTCTATCTCTGATTATAAAGTTGGTCAAAAGTTGGATGTACTCTTTTACTCTCAGCACACAAGAGACTAAAGGATCACTACACAGTTTGTCTTAGTTAGGGTTTCTATTGCTGTGAAGAGACACCATGGCCATGGTAACTCTTATAAAGAAAAAGAATCACTTTGGAATGGCTCACTTGTAGTTCAGAAGTTCAGTCCTTTATCTTCATGGCAGGAAGCCTGGCAGCATGCAGGCAGACATGGTACTGGCTGCATCTTGATCAGAAGCCTGCCCCCACAGTGACACACTTCCTTCAGCAAGGCCACACCTACTTGAACAAAGCCAGACTTTCCAATAGTGCCCCTCCCTATGAACTTATGGGGGCCAATTACATTATCACATAGTTCAAGTCAAATTTGAGCTACATAGCATAAGCTTGTGTCAGGAAAACAAAAATTAGGCAAAAGACAGCAACAAAAAGGAAAAAAAAGAAAAGCCAAGAATGAAAATTGTCATGATTGTTGGAAGATTCTATATAACATGTAGGAAACTGTTTCTAAATGACTGATTAGTTTTCAACAAAGGGGAAACATAGGTTATTACTATTTTTTTTACAATAAAATTTGTCACACAAAGAAAAAAAATAACAGAATTAAATTATTTAAAGGAGGTGTGTGTCCTCATAGAGTTGCCCTCACTGTAAGCCCTGATGTGTGTGGGAAGATATTATCTGGGAAATTTCTTCTCTAGTAGAAATTATGCTGACAATAATAAGGAGTTGGTTATGATGATGATAAACCACTGTACATTTTTGAGCACTTGAAATCATTTCATTCTTATGATCTCTCTACCTTGCAAAGTATAGTGTATGTCTGTTTTACAGAGTTGAACACAGATTACGAAGGTTAGATACCCTAAGTTCAGTATAAATTTTTGTTTTTATACACACAGGTAAGTACAGTCCTCTTCCCCCATAAAGAAAATTTCTCTTTGTGACAGATGAATATCATTACAGAAAACTACAACCAATAAAAATATAGGGTTGTGGAGCCTAGTCCCAATGTGTCTACAACACAACTCTTGCACCTAAGGATGGTACATCATGGAAGAGGGAAAAGGAAGACTATAATAGCCCGAGCAACAGTGACTTTACTGTAAGATGTGTCTCCTGGGAATGTCAGGAGCTACACTCCTGAAGTCTCACCAGTAAAGTTGCCTAAACATGACCCTGACAAGGATAACACCAATAGGCATGCTAACATGGAAGAGGGGAAGCTCAAGAGGCCCCATCCCTTGACAAAGAACTACAGGCAACTATGATACTGAGAGAGAGAGAGATACAGTCTTCTACAGGGAAGAACACACCAACTGGTTATCCAGTACCAAAAGGTCAGCCCTGAGATCATACATATGAACAACATTATACAGACTGAGAAGGTTGTATTTACATATTTAGGCACATACACCACTACCACCACCACCACCATCACCACTACTAACACCACCAAACACAAAATAACAGGAATTAACAATCATTGATAATTGATAGATCTCAATATCAATGTACTCAATTTTCCAATAAAAAGACACAGATTAACAGAATGTATAAAAAACAGGACCCATCCCTTCTGTGGCATACACAAAACACACTTCAACATGAAAGATAGACATTATCTCAGAGTAAAGGGTTGGGAAAAGAAAATGGACCTAAGAAGAAAGCTGGTATAGTCATTCTAATGTCTAACAAAACAGACTTCAAACTAAAACTAAAAGGAGATGGGAAAGGACACTTCATATGCATCAAAGGAGAAATCCACCAAGATGATGTTTAAATTCTTAACATCTTACGCCCCAAACACAGGGGCACCCATGTTTGTAAAAGAAACATTATTAAAACTTAAATCACACATTGACCCTCACACAATGATAGTGGGAAACTTCAGTATCCCTCTCTCCCCAATGGACAGGGCATCTTGTCAAAAACTAAACCAAGAAATACTGGAACTAACACATTTTAAAACAAATGGACATAATATATCTACAGACCATTTCGGCCAAACACAAAAGATTATACATTTTTCTCAAAACCTCACTGAACTTTCTCCAAAATCAACCACATGCTTAGTCACAAAGCAGGTCACAACATATATAAGTTGAAATAATCCCCTGTATCCCTTCAGACCATGACAAAATAAAGCTGGATTTCAACAACAGAAACAAAAGAGAGCCTACAAAATTACGGGAACTCAACAACTCTCTACTGAATGAATACTGGGTCAAGACAGAAATAAAGAAATTAAAGACTTTCTTGAATTCAGTGAAAATGAATACTCAAGTTACTCAAGCTTATGGAACACAAGGAAGTTCATAACACTAAGTACCTACATTAAAAAATGGACAGATCTTAGATTAGCAATCTGACAGAGGGTTAATATCCCAAATATATAAGAGGAACTCAAGAAACTTGACATCAACAAACAAAATAATCCATTAAAATGGGTTACATATCTAAACAGAAAAATTCCAATAAAGGAAACTCAAGTGACTGAGGAACATTTAAAGAAATGTTCAACATCCTTAGCCATCATGGAAATGCCAATCAAAACTACTTTGAGAGTCTATCTTACACCTGTCAGAATGGCTAATAAGATCAGTAGCACAACTGATAACTCATGTTGGCAAGGATGTGGAGCAAGGAGAACACCCTTCCATTGCTGGTGGGAGTGCAAACTTGTTCAGCCACTATGGAAATCAATATAATGGCTCCTCAGAAAACAGGAAATTGATCTTCCTCAAGACCCAGCTATTCTACTCTTGGGTATATACCCAAAGGGTGCTCCATCCTACCACAGAAACCTGATAGAAGAGGAAGTGGGAATGAGCTTGAATGAAGCTTATAGAAGACAACTTCCTGAACAGAACCCCGATAGTGCAGACACTGAGCTCAACTATGTGCTGAACTCAGTACGAGTAAATCACTGTCATCGGACTGTAGTGTCATTTCAATTGTATTTTGATAAACAAGACTGCCTCAAGATCTGAGAGTAAAACAGTCCCACTAATTAGCCTTACAGACCAGGTTATGGTAACACACACCTCTAATCTCAGTAGCCATAATGACACATACCTTTAATCCCAGTAGCCATACTAGTTTCCATAAAAACAGGGTGGTGCATGCCTTTAACGTCAGTGGTGCTCACCTTTAATCCCAGACCTAGAGAGGATTATACAACGGGGGAAGACAGCTCTCACACACAGTCTCCTTCTGAGATTCCTGGAGACAGGATCTCCATTTTGGACTGTGATAGAGGTAAGAGCCAGGGAGCTGGCTGTTTTGCTTTTTAGATCTTCAGGTAGAACCCAATTTCTGACCCTGTTTTTATTAATCGTGCTTCATCGAACTGTTTCAGCAAATTATTCTTACATCGTTCCCTTCTTAGGACAATTTCTCATACAACTCTGAAAAGGCTGAAAGCCACTTTGATAAGGTTTGAAACTGACTAAATCATTGCTATCAACCCTGAAAATGTGTGAAATGATTAATGTGAATTTCTGTGGTATTTGCCTGGGAAGTAAGACTAGGAGGGCCCTTCAATTGAAGGGCCATGATGAATTGGTGGTTGGGGGGATTGGCACAGTGGAAGTTAAATGCCAAATCCGCAAGGTGAATTCTGAGCTATGAAAAATTCCTCAGACTTTTGGTAGTATGAGGAATTGAGGAGACTTCTTCCTCATTCTTGTGCTGAAGGAATCTAGTTTCCATACAAGGACTGAACAGAAATGTGGGGAGCCATCTGTCCTGAGATCACAGCAGCCTTCCTGCTGGCATCAGTTCTTGTAAAAGGTTTTTGATTTAGCTTCCGCTTTGCTGTACTAAAAATCTCAGCTCTACTGGGGTAATTCACCAGGGTTTTACCAAAGGAAAAGAGTGTAACCAACAGGTTTTATTTGCGTTCAACTGTCATATTCGAGTAGTTGGCCTTGAAGAATGAGAAGGTGATATTTTCAAATACAGAAAGCAGTACCAAGAAAAATTTGCAAGCTTCTTTTTGATTGGAAAGTAGAGATATTCTCCCTTTCTATGTTGTTGGGGGCTGTGGTCAGTGAAAAAGGAAGCTGGACTTTTAGATCGCTAGAACAAAAGTGTTTTCCAAGCAAAAGCCACCTCTATTTAAAGACCTCAACTGTGAGCACTGTTCCTCCTCTCATGGTTCTCTCGTGCCAGCTCCAGGCAGTTACTTGGTAATGGAGGCTCTGTGGCAACCATGGCTATGAGTGATTAATAGTCCTGGGCATTAGTGGTAGTCCAATTCTGGATATGAGTGACAGTCCTGGGCACTGGTCACAGTCTCGGGCACTCGTGGCAGGCCTGGCCTACATCTACTCATCCTAAGATGTCACGGAAGTATGAGTGTTTGCTATTGCTTCCTGCACATCCTGTTTTTATCAGTGGACCGTGTTCCTGCTTATGCTCTGCGGGAACCAATCTGCTCCTCTGCATGGCACATCCCTTTCCTGAAGCACACTGTCCTGCCTCTCTCCTCATCCTCCTCCTTTTCTTTCCTCCTCTTCCTCTTGCTTTTTCTCTTGCCCTCCCTTGTTTTCTTTTCTGGATAGAATATAAGTTTCTCAGAGGTGGGGGTTAGTTTATCTTCAAACTACAAAAGTATACAAAATGTGTTTATTAAGTTTAATTTCATCCAAAAATTGGCATTTTTATTTTCTGTTGTATCCAGGAACTTGGATTATATCATTTTTGTTTTTTATTAGTCAGTTCAAAGGTTAAAACAAAATTCATTACTTTCAACTTTATATCTGAATGGCAACTTCATGGAAATTGCGTTCTTAATCATCACTTTTCCAGGCCTCTAGGCATGTTGAAGGGACATATCAGTGGACTGATATGTGCAAATACTGTCTTTAAGCAGTATCTGAGATTTCTTCTGCTGGGACAGCTCTCATTCCAGATATCTGGGGGTTCACTATCTTGTGTCAGGAAGTGTTCTGTCGGCTTTATCAGTCTTTCCAGAACAGTCTGGGGCTCCCTATCCTGTATAATTCCTTTGTTAACCGACACAAAAGCGTGTTTATCTGTTTCGTGGATGTAGCACCTCTGACAGAGGGCCGTTCCCACTTTGTTCATGAGTCTGTTTCTAGCCTTGGAAACTGTGTTCAGTAGAGAAAAACACCTGATACACGTTTTCTGAATGAATACATGAAACTGGCCGAGAAACTGTCAAAAGTTGCCTGTGGGAAATTCTAGGTGCTGATTTGTAATCATACCACTGGGTACATACATATACTGCGCTGGCTCCGCATGGACTTCTCTGGTAGACACGACTTCTGGACTTACATCCTGCCTCCGGCCTTTTCACCTTTGTCTCCATTGCTCTGAATTTTGTGCAAACCTGTTGGAGTCAGTCTCTTGAGCTGCTTCTGGCCATGGTTCTCCATGCTTTTTAAGTACCAGATCCAGGGGCTGCAGCTATGGGATCCAATTTATTTGCTTTTCTGCTCTCATCTTTTTCCCGTTGTGCCCTCTCATCCTTGCCCTTGGCTGTTTGTAGAGCCCTGCATGGGCCATGCTGTTTAAGACCCTTTGAACTCTGTTTTCTCCAGTCCTTGTTTAGCATTTCTCCTTATTCCCATGGCTCACACAGTTCTCACTCAGAGTTTCTGTGCCATACCTTCTGATGTGACTCTCAGCTTCTGGTCTCAGCCAAATGCTGAAATGCTCTGTAGGCTCCTTATGAACATCTGTCTCGCTGCAATCAGTAACTTACACTTCTTGGCTGTTTTGGCTCCGAATCATGTGCACTGGCTTCATCTTTGGCCATCAGCAATCTTTAATTATCTGAACTGTCATCTGTGCTAATTTTTTTTATTACCTGGGAAAGCTAATGGCCCTGTGTGTGTGTGCCCCGTGATCAGATTTTAGTGTGTAATGCATCAACATATGGAACTTTGAGTGTGTTGACTGCTGGGGAGCCCAGTGTCACACTGCTTTTTTCTTTTTTCCAGGTGCAAATAGTGTCTAGCTTATTTATGGTGTTATTCTACCTATTTATTTATTTATTTTTTTATTTGCATATCCTGGAATTTTTCTGCTTGGAATTACTACTCATGTGCTAACCTGTAAGCAGAACAATTGGCACCTTCGTAAGAGCAACTGTCTGCTTGCGAAAGGAGATCACAATTGTGTTTACTGACTGTTGATTTACCCCCTCACTTAAGGAAGAAGGGTCATTGGATCCTCACCTGAGTATCCAGGCAGGTTTATGCAATTCTTCTCTAATTGCCCCTGGTCTCAGGGGTCTCAGGGAAGGGTAGAGCAGGAGAAGACTAGGAGGAAGGGGCTCAGTCTTCTAATTTTAAAAACCAAGTGGTGCATTACCATGTAAAATTATAAAAATATTTTTCTTTACATTGGATTAAATAGAAAAAAAATCAATAAACTATGACTACTTTTTAAACAAGAGAAGCATGACACAAAGATTTTCCGGAAAAGCATCAGACTTAACTATGAGCACGTGAGTTAAAACAGCATTCACCCTGCTATTTGCTTAGTGTTTTCTTTAAACACTGATGTCTTCATTTTAACATTCAGAGATTCCAGTATTCAAGATTCTGGCATGAGAACTTTATCAGTTGGTGACTAGGCACTGGTCTTCTCATGTCACATAAAAGAACTAAGTCAAGAAGAGATTAAGTTGTTTAGGTTAGAGCATAGTAAGTAATAGGGCTGGTGGCATTGTCTGTAGTAGAGAACAGGTCTAGTAACACGGCTGGATGTTCCCGCTCGTAGTTCACTCAGCCAGCTCTATAATAAACAATGTGCATCTACAAAGAGTAAGGCCAGTACATTCTACATATCACACAGCATGCATGAAACAAACACAAAGCAAAAGGGAGCTGACAGTATTTAAGGAATATCAGGCTAATTGTAAAGTTTTTACATCACCAATGACCAAATGCTATAAGGAAGATCATTGTACATAAAATGGCTCATAAATAAGGATCGTAGATGTGAACTGATCTTCTAATTGATGCCTTGATAACTGTGACTCTTTTGTCTACCTCTTTACTGCTCTTACCAGATCATCTTTGTTCCACTCTTGAAGAGTTCACACCTGGGGAAACTTTCTATACTTTCTATGTTGCCGCTCCTTACTCCCATCGACTCTTACAACACGGTTTGTCTTTTCAGGAATACCTTCAAGCTGTTTGTCCTCCAGGTGGAGGCTAGTTTAGGCAAAGCTTGATGACATCATCACAAATTCTCCAGTGGTGATCTATAAATGGCCACAGTGTGTGACCTGCTGCGGTCAGAGAATGGATGTGTACGGACAATAATCTACTCCTCTGTGCCTGGAGCATCCACACTGTAGGAGAGTTTGTTCCCTGTATGAAAAGCCAAGTGTCTAATCCTGTTACTGAGCCAGAATCCATATATTAAATAAATTTAATGCATTTTTATTATATTGTATTTTATTTTTAAAGAAGAATAAACGTGGAAATTCTGAGGCTGGAGAGATGGGTATGGTGAAGAGTACTGGCTGCTCTCACAGAGGGAGAGTTCTAGTTCCCCTGTGTGGCTCATGTAATTAGTATCTGGGGAATCTAATGCCCTCTTCTGGCCTCTGAGGGCATGGCACTGTTGTGTTGAACAGCCATACATTCAAGCAAAACACCCAGACAGATAAAACAAAGATAAAGGCCGTTTTAAAAATTCCAATATTTTTCTTTACATTTACTCTAAAAGATTACCCTATACTCATGCTGCATACATATTCTCATTTGAACTGCAGAATCCTTCGAATAGAAGCTGAAGATGTCTCCTAAATGTAAGTATAAACACACAATCTTAAAAAAATAGATCATTTCACATGATTATAATGAAACACCTGAGGAAGAATATAAAATAAAAGAGAGTTATTTTGCTTGAAGACCACGAGGCTGCATCTGATGATGCTTCTCTTACTGTCTGACTCTTAAGATACTACAGGGCATTCTGTGACCAGAGATGGGAGCAGGGACATATCTATGCATATCTTCTGGTCTCTCCTGCTTATAAAGCCATCAGTAAAGGTCAGGGTGTTCAGAATTAGAGTGCTAAAATGGACATCTGTACCACTCACTTCAACACTCATGGGATATCTCAGAGGAGGCAGAATGAATCTAAGACCTGGAGGACAGAGGGGTGTGATAAAATCGCTGTTTCCTCGAATCCACTCATGAAATCACATCAGCTGCCATTACCTGTATAAGACCTGCACGAGGTTGGGCCTTTCAGCATTCAATCACGGATGGGGGAGATCTTGGGAAACCTCATGCCTCCGTGAGAACTCAGGGACAGTTAATGGGATCAGGGACCAGGGACGAGGGAGTCATTGTCTTTGATGGTGTTAGTCTCAGGAAATGCATAATCCAGAAATAAGGACAAGGTGAACGAATAGGACTTCTGGAAGTTAGATAAAAGCCAGAATTCCTCAGGAACTTGGGAAATGGGGTTCTGTCCACCAAAAGGGCCACTTTTCTTGCCTCTGGCACAAGAAACATGTAACTCTCCAGTGACCAAAACCCTTGGAACCTATCAGCAGACTAGCTTCAGATTCCCTCAGTCCCTAGATCAAGTGATCACTATGCATTTCAAAGTCTACACTAGCATCCCGGTCCCTCCCATCCCCCCACTTCTATCCTGAACTCCCAGGCCCATGGGCTTCCCTTCTCCTAGTCACTTGTCCTTGTGACCAGCATGATTCCCTGCCCTGCCTCCTTCCTTTCTTGGCCCTGACAATGTCTATTCTGCTTATTTTGTTCTTTGCTCTGGACTCTTCCGGATGTCTCTGGATATTTTCTCTCTCTTACCCACAATAACCACCCATCCCCAATAATGGAGCATCTATTTCAGAAGTTTCTTTACTGTGCTCCCTCGAATACAAATGGTATAGCCATGGGATCCTTTGCCCATGCTGCAGTCAATAAACTACATCCACACTCATGCAAGCAACCTCAGGCTCAGTGGAATACAAAAGACATAAAAGGAGGCAGACTTCATGGTTAGAAAGAGGTTCAGCATGAGGAAGAGCACATAGAAGGTGTAATGGGGATATATGTATACATGTATGAAATTGTCAAAGAATCAAGAAAAAGCTTCCTTTTCTAGCCCTCCTCTAGAGTTCCCATCTATAAACATCACTGTCAGATCAAATTTTCACCCTCATAATACTTCACAGGCAAGAATGAATTTCAACACATTGAGTTTGGGCAACTCAAACTGCAACCAAATCACACCAAACTCTGTGGCTCCTACAGCAAAGAGGGGCTGGGAGACCGAAGGCTCAGTGGAGTTAGAGCAGCAGTTCCTGCTCCAAGCAAAGACTGGCACTGGTGAAATATTTAAACAGTAAGAAAGGTCTGAGTTCTGCTGGTTATGTTAAAAGTCCCTCCCTCCCTCCCTCCCTCCCTCCCTCCCTCCCTCCCTCCCTCCCTCCCTCCCTCCCTCCCTCCCTTCCTTTCTTCGTCCCTCCTGCTCTTCCTCAGCTCCCTCCCTTCCTTTATCCCTTCTTCCCTACTTCCTTCTCTTTCCCAGTTGCTTGGTGTCAAATTTGTAATTTATACCTTTTGGTGGAGGCACACAGGCTTACTGTGGCATTAATACAATGGGTCACACCCTGTTGCTTCTCTTGCCACACTGCTGGCTGTCTGATTCAATGCACTAATGAGCCATGAAATATTCTTCTTCTGCTAATTTAACTCAGGGAGACCACTGGGGATTTATTTCAGAAACTGAGACAGAGAGAAGTGCTTAGCTTACAGATTAGCTCACTGAAATGGATATTTTCCTTTGAATAACCCAAACCCAAAGATATGAAACAAACTGACCCAACCAAACAAACAGAAGCGGTTAAAATTGTATGCTAAGAATGATTGCATGGTTTAATTACTATTAGCTGAGCATTGACTCCTTTAGTTATAATCTAGACGCTTGGACAAATGACCACATTTTGTAAAATAATAAAATTCCAAAAAAACTTCAAATTTCCCTGCAGCTTGTATGTTGCTCACAGGTTTTCCCCTAGCCAATTTAAACCAGGAACTTTCTGTTCGGCAATTTTCTTTTTCCTACTTAAGGTTTTATTTATTTATGTTTTTAATATTTCAGGACTGGTTTGTTATTATATAAAGATTTCTGTGTAAATTAAAAATGAAAATATTATAGAAATGGTAAAACTTATTACACAGATTTAAGTATTAGTAGATAAATGGTACTTGAAGGAAAGATACTATTTTAAATTCTTTTAAAAATTGTACTTGGGGCTGGAGAGATGCTTTCTTGTCTTGCAGAGGACTGGAACTTGCCTCTCAGCACCCACTGTAGTCAGATCACAACTGTTTGACATTCAGTTCTAAAGGATCAGACACCCTTTCCTGGCCTCCTCAGACACCCGCACACCTGTGCACACACCCACAACCTACAACCCCCCCATCATAAATTGTTTATATTAATTTATCATTATTGGTAGTGATGGTATGTATGTATATATGTATGTATGTATGTATGTGTACACATGTGCCATAGCATGTGTACAACTTTTCTCCTTCCACTATGGGTTCAGTGGATCAAACTCACATCAGCAAGCTTACACAGTAAATACTTTATCAATTAAATGCATATCAATAAGAAATGCTTAGTCATTTCTGCCCAAGTTAAAAAAATGCCATTTAAAATATTTACATTTTACACAAAATTACATTTACATTTAAAATATAAATGCCTTTACATTTTTGTAAAGAAAAAGTATTTTTGAGACATTAGAATCTTTAATTTTGTCTAGGTTGTGTAGGCAGCGCATGCCTTTAATCTCAGCACTCTGGAGGCAGAGGCAGGCAGATCTCTGGGTTTGAGGCCAGTGTTGTTTACAGAGTAGTTCCAAGTCCGTCAGGGCTACACAGAGAAACCCTATCTTGACCCCCAAAAAGGAATCCTTAATTTAAGCCTTTGGATGGAGGCTAAAAAAACAAAGAATTAGTGAACTTATTGAACACATTAATAAGTTTTGCTGTCATACTGTGGTTTTAATGTATTTATTCCTCTGGTTTTACTAAATTCAAAGTGTAGATTTTTGTTTTTTTAAAGCAGACTACATGACACTGGACATGTTCCCTGGACATTTAGTGTTTAAACCTGATCACTTACTCTTTTAATTTAATTAAGGCATATGAAAATCAAGTGACATATAACATAATGGGAACTCCTTTTGCCCCTCTAAATCCCAGCACCTCTTTCTCAGAGGTAACCACCATCTTTGTATCTCTCAGCTGTTCTTGTGTTTTCCTCCATGTTCTCTGTTGATTTCCTGTCAAGTTTGTGTGTGAGTGTGTATGTGTGTGTGTGTGTGTGTGTGTGTGTGTGTGCTCCTGTCTTACACTCATTTCCTAATTTACTTGCCTGACCAACTGTGTTGGTATAACTACTTTAGGGGATAAATTACTATCAGACCTTGCTTTACTGGTGATAAAATATTTACTACAAAGGTACAAAGCAGTCTTTCTTTCTCATAAACCTCTTTTCTAAGCTGTTAGTAATTCCTTCTCCCCACCCTCGACATCCATTCACTTTCCATGTATCCATTGCTTTTAAGGGCTCCTTCTGGCCCTTCTTAATATTAATTTCAAAGTCTGTAAACATTCCCGATAATGTATTCATTTCATGAGGTTTTGGGTTTATCATCTAGAACCCACACAGCTCTGACGTCTGCAGTCCTGGAACGCCCCACCCACACAGCTCTGACGTCTGCAGTCCTGGAACGCCCCTTTGCATCCTAGATTCTATCGTCACTGTTTTTTCATCTTTTCCCCCTCGAGTTCATTCTTCTGTGGCTTCTTAGGGAAAAGCGCATGGCAGATAACTATTTATTGCATGTGTAACATTCCATTTACTCCCCCCCCCCAAAGGGATCAATTATTAGGTTGGATAGAGTACTATAAGTTAAACAGATTTTTCTACAGTATTTTGAAAGCAAGTGACTTCATGCTATTTGGAATTCTTTGCATACAACGTGATGTTTACTCTGGAAGATTTTTTATTTTTCCTTCCCTAGTACTCTGTAATGTCATCAAGATGTGTCATAAGTAACCATTCCTTTTTCTGTAATTGTACTAACTTTCAATGGACTGTTTTCTTGTAAATGGTTGTCCTTGAGGCCTTGTGTTTCTTTATATGATTCTTTTTAAAATTCATTTTCTTCATTTTTAGGGGCTGGGGGGGATGGCACAATGGGTAAACTGTTCGTTGTGCACTTTATGAGGACCTCAATTTGGATTCCCCAGCACCAACGTGCAAAGCTGGGTGCTGTCTGAGGAATGTCTATAATGCTAGCACTGACATCTTTGGGTTTCTATTGTTGCTATTAAACACCACAATTCAAAGCAACTTGGAAAAGAAAAGGTTTATTTCAGCTTACACGTCATGGTCACAGTTCTTCATGAGGGGAAGTTAGAACAGAAACCTATGGTCAGGTCCTGGAGCAGAGACCATGGGGAAATGCTGCTTACTGGCTTACTCATGATTTTCACAGCCTGTTTCCTTTCAGCATGCAGGACCACCAGCCCTGTGGCAGCACCACAGTGAGCTGGACCCTCCCACATCCGTCATCAATCAAGAAAATGAACCACAGGCAAATCTGGTGGAGGCATTTGCTCATTTGAACTTTCCGTTTCCAAGATGACTCCAGTTTGTGTCAAGGTGACAAAATTAGACAGCACAACTGGGAAATGGTATACCAGGGATTCTCTGACCAGCCATTACCACTCATTGAGAAACAGAGGAAGACATCTGATGGGTGA
The DNA here is from genome assembly GCF_903992535.2 of Arvicola amphibius. Taxonomy (NCBI): domain Eukaryota; kingdom Metazoa; phylum Chordata; class Mammalia; order Rodentia; family Cricetidae; genus Arvicola; species Arvicola amphibius. Next base: position 150,687,628 of record NC_052049.1, on the reverse strand, counting down.
GCATGTCCCTCCCACGGTGTACGCACATGGATAGTAGGTTTTGTTTTTTTACCCTTTGGGGGCCTGCCACCCAGTTCCCAAATAGATATACAGACACGTATTCTTACTTATGAATGCCTGGCCTTAGCCTTCTTTCTTTCTTTCTTTCTCTCTCTCTCTCTCTCTCTCTCTCTCTCTCTCTCTCTCTCTCTCTCTCTCTCTTTCTTTCTTTCTTTCTCCATGGCTGGTTGTGTGACTGACTGACTGGGTGACTTGTCTCTGGTGTCCTCCTCTCCTGCTTTTCTTGCTTTTTGCTCTTCCCTAGATTTTTCCTCCCATTTATTCTCTTTGCCCACCAGCCCCACCGATTTCTCTCTTCTGCCCAGCTATTGGTCATTCAGCTCTTATTAGATCACTCGGGTGTTTTGGACAGGCAAAGTAACAGTTTTACAGAGTTAAACTAATGCAACATAAAAGAATACAACACATCTTTGCATCATTAAACAAATACTCCACAGCATAAACAAACACAACACATCTTAAACTAATAGTCCACAATAATATGCTACACTTATATACCCACAAATGTATTCGTCTTCTCCAGTTATTCTGTTTTAGCTTTCTATAAGTCCTATTATTCAGATATTGGACCTGATTAGTTAGCTTTCTAAATACCTTTTAAAATGCTGCTCGGCTCTTGGTCTAATTGTTTTATTTTCTGAGAGACTCTTTCTCTGATTCTAAGTGCTTCTTTTCATTCTTGGATCACTTTTTATTTTCAGTTTTATCGACACAATCATTAATTTTATATTGCTGGAGGAGTGGCCTAAGAAAAACCTGTTACTACTCCCCGCCCCCTTGTGGTGGCTAATCGTGGTTGCCAATTTAACACACCTGGAAAGGAGGGAATCTCAATTGAGAAATTGCTTCCACTAGATCTCCTGCAGTTAAACTGAAGGCTGACTTTAGTCTTTGCCATATTTTACTGAAAACAATCTATATAATTGTAGATGAGGACACTGGGTGTCAAATTTAAATGTGTACTATGCTTTATAACTCCCCGATCTTTAAAATGCATTTTCGTTTTTTGAGATTACAATTACATCATTCCCTCCTTCCCTCTAAACCCTCCTGTGGTAATTTGAAAGAAAAAGGCCACTAAAGGGAGTGGCACTCTGAAGAGGTGTGGCCTTGTTGGAGGAAATGTGTCACTGTGGGGGTGGGCTTTGATGATTACTTTGCTCAAGTTTCACACAGACGACTAACTGTGCCTGCGAGTCAAGACGCAGAGATCTCAGCTCCTTCATACCTGCATGCTGCCTTGCTTCCAGCCATGATGATAACAGACTAAACCTCTGAACTGTAAGTGAGCCACCACAATGAAATGCTTTCCTCTGTAAAAGTTGCCTAGGTCATGGTGTCTCTTCAAAGCAATAGAAACCCTAAGATACCCCCTTTCTTTCTTTTAAATTCAAGACCTCTTTTGTCATCGTTATTACATACATATTTGTATATATGTACATATTACTAAATATAACCTATTCAGTCTCTATAACGATACTCATATGTATGTTTTCAGGGCTGATCATTTGATACTGAATAAACAATTGGTGTGATCTTTCCTGGAGAAGATTATTTACCCCACTCTGAGTAATCATTAGTTGCCTGTAGTTCCATGTGTAGGGAGGAAGCTTCAAGGGCTTTCCCCTGTTTGGTATATTGGTGTCATCCTTGCTTAGGCAGTCATGTTGGTGAGACTTCTTTGTGTAAATATAATTAGGCCCATGCCATGCCTCCAAATTTCTTATAATACTCAGATTCTAAAAGTATTGCACTGTTTTGGGCAATGATTCTATGAATATCCAAGCTCTTCTGATTAATTTAGGAGAAAGAAACTTGCAATAATCATTGCGCTATTGCTAAACCTGAAAATTGCAAGGAGAAAGATCAAATCCAAGACTGTCCAACAAGCTTTATTAAATGCTGGCCAGGAAGATGGACACAAGTAACAGTATCCTTACCTGGGATTCCAAGAAAATGGCACTGAATTAGGTTAGTCGGGTTCTCATTAAGACAAAACCCATAAGGCTAAGGTGCTTCCCACCTTCATCGAATCTGGAGCAAGCATACATCCTGACATACTTACTGCCTATCTACCTCCCTGCCTCCATATGATCAGGCACATCCTGCACAGTTGGGGCAACAAACTTATTTACTATATTGAAAACACGTGACTTGTTACCTTACATGAACAACAGTTCCCAGCATCCCAGGAAGTTTTCTGTCCTTGGTCACATGGGGCTTACAAGTTATCTTTAGCCCTTACACTTTGTGTTTTAAAACTTATTTGAAAGAGCTGTTGTCATAACTGCACAGTGGTGGTGGTGCACGCCTTTGATCCCAGCACTTGGGAGGCAGAGGCAGGCAGACCTCAATGGTTTGAGGTCAGCCTGGTCTACAAAGTGAGTTCCAGGACTGTCAGGACTATTACACAAAGAAACCCTTTCTCAAAAAAAAAAAAAAAAAAAAAAAGAAACAAGAAAAAGAGCTGTTGGAGCTGTTGTCAGACTGCTTCTTAATCATTTGGTCAAATAAATACAATCTCTTTGTTGTTGAGTATATGAGAAACAAACCGCTCCGAAGAAACAGAACAAATTGAACATTTAAATTTAAGTTAATCCTTGCACTTTGGAGGCAGATGCTAGCAGATCTCTCTAAGTTAGAGGCCAGCCTGGTCTACAGAGTTAGTTCTAGACCAGTCAGGGCTATGTAGCAAGACTTCATCTGAAGAAAAAAAAAGAGCTCGAAGAAGCGAGTCAAGCAGAGAACAGGTGATGTGCGCTGCTGCAGGCAGAGTAGAATGGTTGTCTGCCCTTGTCCAAGCAGGAGGCAACTGGGATCTTCTTACAGTGTTATTGGTTGTCTATGGTGACATTTAGTTCTCACAAATACCTTCGCAGCATGAAGAGCAATGAAAGGTTTTCACACCGATATCTCCTCATGGACCAGTAATAAAGAGAGGACCAACTTTTATTAAGAGCATAATTTTCCTTTCTCAACCAGCTACTTCAGCAGAGGTCTCACAGTTACTAGAGAAACTTGTATTATTGCTTTTAATTAAAGAAAGACATCCTTTATTACTCTGCTCTGTCGCATAGTCTCTACTTCCTTTCACCTCTGAAGAAAGAAAACTCCAAAGAATATGTGAATTGTTCTTGATGCGGAGGATTTCATTCTAAAAGTATTGTACTGTTTTGGGCAATGATTCTATGAATATCCAAGTTCTTCTGATTACTTTAGGAGAAACAAAATAGCAATAATCATTGCACTATTGCTAAACCTGAAGATATGGATATGTTTTGTTGGCTACACACTCAATATTTCATGTCTTGGAATATCTGTGTAGTCTTCAAGCTCCAGAGGGTGCAGGTAAAGGAAGCCCGTAAATGGTATGGCATTTGCTCCTTTGCTGTTTGGCACATTATTGAGATTTGATTGTGGATGGCACCAGCTGGCACATCCTTCTCTGGTTATTTGGCAGAGCTAATGAGTTCCCTGCCTCCTACAGCATGGTGGCTTCTCCTTGTCATAGATGGATGGCTCCTCCAATAATTTTACATCACTCAGCTTCTCTAGTCATGTCTTCAGCACTGGTAGCTACTGTAATAGTGCATCCAGCCCAGGAAGTTTCTGTAGGGCCAGGCTCTGGTAGTACAAACCCCTTCTTTAACATCTGACTCCTAGCACACAGTTTCACCAGTTTCTCACCTCAGCAATGTGGACACTTTCTCCCTGTCCAACTCCTGTAGTGTGTCTTCTCCAGTGCCTAGCTCCTGCAGTACTCTGTTTCTTCAGTATTCAACAGGATCCAGTAGGCAACACTTCCCCTGGCATTCTTTGGGCCACTTCATGGTATAAATGACTTTAGCTGTTCTCTTTGGAATATTTACGGTGAGCTTAAGGCATAGCACCATCGTGTCAATAGTTTTCCACAGCAGTTTTCAGCAAAATTCTTTAGAGTTGCTTGTGGTCCAATAAACAACAATCGTATGCTTTATTCAACAAGCTCAGGATTTTAGCTGAGGTATAGGTGAAGGGGTAGATGGGGAATGTGGTTAACCTAGGGATAGTGGCTGCTCCTTATATATGTTATCCCTATATTCTATTCCTAGTTCTGCTTACTGTTTATTAGCTACTAATTCCTTATGTGATCTGTTATAGCTGTAGGAGGAGAGGGCAGCTTGTTGGTTCCTGCTGTCCAGAATCAAAATAACCACACAGAAACTGTATTTATTAATTAAATCACTGCTTGACCCATTAACTCCAGCTTCTTATTGGATAACCTTTACATGTTTAATTTAACCCATCCCCAATAATCTGTGTATCGCCACGTGGCTGTGGCTTACCGGGTAAAGTCCCTAGCATCTGTCTCTGGTGGGCTACCTGGCTTCTCTCTGACTCTGCCTCCTTTCTCCCAGGATTCAGCTACGTCTTCCCTGCCTATATCTGCTCTGCCCTGCCATAGGCTCAAGCCAGCTTTCTTTATTAACCAATCATATTCACAGCATACAGAGGGGAATCCCACATCATATAGCTAATAATTCTATATTAAAATTTCCACTAGGCTAACCTTGAATTTGTTATGTATTCAAGCTGGCCTTGAAACCTTGAGGTACTGGTCTTCCTGCTTCCACCTCCCAAAGTGGTAAAGTTACAGATGTGTGCTACTACACCCAGATCTTAGTTTTACTTTTGCATTGGAGTTTCCCTATATATCTCAGACTGGTTTTCAACTCATGGTTCCCTTGCCTCAACCTTTCAAATGCTAAGATTACAGGTGTGTAACACCATGCTGGTTTGGGTCTTATCTTTCAATAGGCACCTTCTGACAAAAAATTAACTATTGTTAATTTTTTCAGATCTAGATAATACATTTATACTTTGAGGATTCAAGTTTTATTTTGTTTGAGGAAAAAGTTTTTGAATGATGTTTTATATTTTTTACTGTTATATTTCATTTTCATTTCTCAGAAATTCAAATTATGTTTATATTGTTTCTTTTCTCTTTAATAGTTATGTTTCCCTTTGATTTTTTAGCATTTTATTTCATTAAAATATCCTCTAAATTCTGTTCTAAATGTGCCTGCTATTTTCATGACCTCTACGCGATTATTTATTTGATGTCTTTATTTTTCTTCCATATTCCTTTTGTATGCTTACAAGTTTATCATTCATTATTTTTGTTCTTTTTGCATTATTTTTGTTCTCTATGCCTTCTTTAATCCTTTCTTCCCCTTTCCTCCCTCCATCCCACTTCTCTCTTTTGATGTGTGTATGTGTGGTTTATTTGTGTGCTATGTAGTTTTTTTTTTTAATTTGCACAATCTATAATCACTTGGGATGGGAGTCTAAATGAAAGACTGTCTAGATTAACTTGGCTCTTGAGCCTGTTTATGGGTTATTATCTTGGTTAGGTTAACTGAAGTAGACCACTGTGGGTGGCACCATTCCCTTAGCATGGGATTCAGGACTGTGAGAGAGTGGGTGAAGTGAGTTGAACCCTGGTAAGCATGCATGCATTATTTTTCTTTTCTTCTGACTCTGGATGTAACGTGGTCAGCTCTTAAAGCTCCCGATAGTGTGACTTCCCCCTCATTGTGGACAGTAACAGGGAATTGTAAGCCAAATGGTCTCTTTCCACCTTAAGTCGCCTTTGTTAGGGTATTTCATCACAACAAAAGGAAAAGAAACTAAGACCGAAAATAGTACCAAGAAGTGGGGCTGCACTGTGGTAAGCCTGGCCATATGGCTTTTATGCATTTGGAACCATTTGTGAAGGAATGTGGCAGAGTTTGGAACTTTGGACTGGAAAAACATTTGAATGCTATGGATACAGCTTAGTAAGCAATTCTTGTGGGAGCTCTGAAGATAAAAATTCTGAGAGAAATGCTAACAGCAGAGACCCAGTTCATGAGGTTTGATATGGGAAGAAAAGCTCTGTAGAGCTGAGATAGTTGCCATCCATCTAACTAGGTTGGCTAAGAATCTAGCTTTTTTTCTGTTGTGTCCCAAGAACCTGAGTGAAATTGAATTTACAGATAATGGGCTGATTTGTTATGCATAACACATTTCAAGGAAAAATGGTATCTAGTTTGGTGCTGAAGAAGAGATCTTCACAGTTCTAAAGAAACATCCTGAACTGCATTGGGGAGAATAGGAAAAGTGTCCCAAGGGCAAAACTTGTAAGTTGCACCATGTTCGATTGTCACCATTTGGGGGTGAATTTTGCCATGGTCCTAGCCACAGTGGGTTTGTATGTTCCAGGGTAGGGGTGTGAAGTTAGAAAATGTTAAGTAGGAGGAACAAAGACAAGAAAAAATTACAGAGGCACAGGAAAGTATTGGAAAGACAACTTAGTCTCCTGCATACTCAGTTCTGAGTTCTGAAGTCACCCTTGTTTAATTTTACATATAATTTTATTCCCCAATACAATGGTGGGGGGAGGAGAAGGCAAAATACTGATTTAACTTGATACAAAGGACAACCAGAGTAGTTACTTGTTTCAATACTTGAGACATCAAATCATTAATTCTTGAGAAAAGCATTCTATTGTTTAAGCAGTGAACACACCCTAAAAGTATCCTGTAGGCAGTCACTCCCAAGGTCAAACCTTCTACCTAATTCAAAAGAAGGGGCAGAAGCATGCTGGGATTCTCAGACTTTTTTTTTTTTTTTTTTTTTTTTTTGGTTTTGCGAGACAGGGTTTCCCTGTAGTTTCTAGAGCCTGTCCTGGAACTAGCTCTTGTAGACCAGGCTGGCCTCAAACTCAGAGATCCGCCTGCCTCTGCCTTCCGAGTGCTGGGATTAAAGGCGTGCGCCACCACCGCCCGGCCTGGATTCTCTGACTTTTGGTTAGGGTGGAGAGGATCTACTTCTGTGGGCCATCTTAATGTTCAAAATACTAACTAACCACACCCTAGGTCAGAATGTGTAATCACAGTTGTCAACAATTTTGAACAACCTCAGACTCTTTGACATTCAGTAAGGTGGAATAGGCTCATATTTTTGGATTTTCACAAAAACTCTACATTTTAGAGGCTCTGTCTTGAAAAGATTCAAATTTATTTAAATGGAGAAAACCTAAGTAGAAGGGTTTCCTGACTCCTCAAAAGCAGCTGCAGCTGCCTAGGAAACTATTTCCCAAGGTTACAGAAGAAGCTGTTACAACTGTGGTTGAGAGAGGACAGGTTACATACTGAGCCAGTGCAGAGTATGGAAGCATCATCCAGGTGGTACTTGTTTTGAATGCGTGGTAGAGGAAATATTGAGAAAGTTATGGAGAACAGGTGAATCCAGGAAATTTGTGGACAGGTCCGAGTTCATGAAAATAGCTGCCCAGGTGTCATCATGTGCATCTATGATGGTGGAGGCTTAGCTGTACTGTGGACCTCAGAATGCTGAAGATATTAAGTAGGGCTGTAACATGAGTGGCGCGCTACTAAGTCTAAGAGAGAAGTTGTATGTAGTGTCAGTGGGAAAGCTGGAGGGAAGGGACAACTCGAGCCCCTTGAAGCTCTAAAATTGCATTATAATCCCTAGACACTGTGAATAGAGCTGCCGGAGTTGGTGTTTTCCCTGCTGGATTTTGTTTCTGCTTTGGTGTGATGGTTTTATTTCATGCTTTTTCCTGTTTGAAATAAAATGTTTACTCTGTGACACATGTTCTTTATTTTATAGGAATGCATAGTTAAGATACTTTGAACTTTTAAGTATTGGAATGTTTAAAGACTATTGTCAACTTGACACAATTTAGAATCTCCAGGGAAGAGTCTCAGTGAGAAATTATCTAGACTAAATTGGTCTGTGGATGTGCCTGTGGAGGAAACTCTTGAGTGCATGAATTGAAGTGTGAAGAACCAATTAGTGTACCACCCACCATTCCCTAGGAAGGGGACTATAAACTATGAAATAGAAGATGTGAGCTGGACACTAGCGTGCAGCAGTCTTTGCTCTCTGTGCCTTGATTGTGGGTGTTATGTGACCAGTCCCTGTGACTTTCTCATTGTGATGGACACAGTGAAAATTTGGAATTGTGAGACAAATAAATTATGGGACATCAAATAAACCCTTTATACCTTAAGTTGCTTCTGTCAGACTATTTTATTACAGAAACAAGAAACGATACAAAGACATGGCACACACATAAGTGTGGATGTCGGTATATTTATCTGTCAGGGACCATTTTCCTAAGGATAGATTTGTCAGGGACCATCATCCTTACAGGGATAGCAGAGGTCATTGCCCTAAGGGTGTTTACAGAGATCCCACCCCTCATCCCAACTATCTTGAGAGCTATCTGTTAATGGAACCCACCCCTTACTCCAATGCTAATGGATCACATCTGTTAACTGAACTGCCCCTTACTCCAATGTTAATGGATCACATGCTTCGGCTTACTCCAGGTGCTGGCTAATGACCTTCAGTTACCCGGGCAGAGTTCCTGCCTAGCTACCTCCACCCCATTCAAGGGGTATATAAGCTGTAACTTTCACCCCAATAAACGGAGACCTTGACAATAGAATCTTGCTTGGTTTCCTTCCTCTTCTTCAGCCCATGTCTTGCAGGTTAGCACCCCTTCAGAGGACCCTGAATAGCTGACCCGCCAAGCGGGGGTTACATTTATCCATGCTTGCACTTGTAGAAGCCAAAGGCTTTTGTGAAGCATTTTCCTCAATCACTTTCAACAGTATTTTTTTTTTGAGAGGTCTCTCAACTTATTTTTTTAGACAGGGTCTTTCGCCAAACCTAAAACTTGCCATTTGGGTTAGACTGACTGGCCATATGTTTCTCACTGCCTCACAGTCCAGCACCACACACACACACACACACACACACACACACAAACACACACACACACACACACACACACACACACACACACACACACACTGATGTGAGCCTTTACATGGGTACTGGGGATATGAGCTAGGTTCTTATGTTTGTACAGCAAGTGCTTTGCCCACTGAACCATCTCCACATAGCACAATTCTCTTTTAAAACTCACTTTATAAAGGCACTTGTTTATCTGAGAGTTTTATATCCATGATTTATATTTGGTTATAATTTTCAATTATTTTTTTGCAATGTTAACATGAATAGTCTTAACCTTCATCTGTTTTTCTTGCTCTTACTATTCTACTAATACTTTTTGTATATGTCTTTTGTTGGCTTTTACTTGGTTGTTGCATGTCTTCAGATAATTTTTTCTCAGGTTAAGAGGTGCTACTTAATTTCCTTATAAAACTGACTTGGGCACATATTCTTTCTATTCGTCTTGTCTTGCCTCAGTTAAGAAAGCCAAGCAACTTCATTCAGTACGTTCCTAATGCAGGCTAAATTGCTCCTACCCTGCTCTCTCGTGAGCCTGCTTTATATAAATGTGTAAGTCTTCAGTTTTTATTTTTCTCTGTTTTCCCCCACGTCTCTTCTTTTTGCACTAAACAAAATCCTGTTACATAAATAATGGAAAGGATGCAAGCAAAAGGGAACCTTTATTCACTGCTGCCTGAGTAACATAAATAAGCAATTAGAGGAATCAATGTGGAGGTTTCTCAGAAAGCTAAAAATGGAACTTCTGTTTGTTCCTGTTATACCACTCAGGGGTATTGACCTAAAGGGATTAGTCGGTATACAACAGACACCCATACACCCATTTTTAATTATGGCACTATTTACAGTAGTCAAAGTATGGGGACAACTCAGCTGTCCAACAGTAGATGAATAGATAAAGAAAATGCATTGTTTATATATACAGTAGAGTATTAGCCATAAAGAATAATGAAATTGTTTAAATTTTGTTAGATGGAACTGGAGCTCACCTGTTAAGCAAAATAAACTAGATTTAAAGAGATAATTATTATATATTTCTCTCAAATGTGGAATCAATATTTGTGATAGCTATTCTTGGCTACCAACTTGACTACACCTAAAATTAATTAAAGGCCAAAAAATGGAGGACACAGCTACGAGGGATTTTTACTTCACCTGAAGTAGAAAGAGCCACTTTTAATCCAAATTGTGAGGCAGGAAGGCCTTTCATCTGGGCCATACCTTTTTCCTGAAATCTATATGGACCTGGAAGAAGAGGGACATTTTTGCTCTTTTCTTCTTGCCCTCGCTTTGCTAGTGAGTTCTTTCTTTCCCTGGCATTGGAGCCTACTTCTTCAGGATTCCAGTGTATTCTGAAGACCAACTATGACATTGAGCTTCTTGGACTGAACTACTACTGGATTCTAGGAGTTTCTGTTTACAGCCAGCCATTGTTGGATTAGCTGGACTGCAGTCTGTAACTCATTTAATAAAATCCCCTCCCCCTCTCTATATAGTGATTCATTCTATAAATTTTGCTACTTTATAGAACTCTGACTAATACAATAGTCAAAAAATATGAAAAGAAAGTAGAAAAAATGATCAAAGCACATGATATGCGTGTATGGATATGTAATAACGAAAACTATTCGTTTGTATAATTAATATACACTAGTAAAGAACCAACAGTTCAGTTACAGCCCAAAGTCACACCAATAAGATGGCTAATTCCACTGCCTGTGTTTGTCACAGGAAAATTTTGAATGAATTTTGGATTTGTATGAGGTTTGCACACATAGAATCTCTTTCTGCGAAGCTTCCTGTACTCCAGTTTGCCTTTGATAATCGCTGAGCCCTTTTAAACATCGTGATTGGAGATGGAGTTTACGTTTCTCTTTCTTGCTCTTTGTTGGAATGATTTCCTTTGGTAAACACGTCTTTTTTTTGTTGTTGTTGTTAAACATGTCTGTTTTGTTCTCCATTGGAATGATTCCCTTTGGAAAACATGTCTGTTTTTGTACTGATGTATAAAGATTTTTTTCTGTTCTCCACCATGCTTTCCTCTTCGGAGTCAACACTAAAGACTTGTTGGGTTTTATAAATGAAGAACTTTATGAAAACAATGAAAGTTTGTGACATGGGATGCTCAATATTACTTTAAACTCATTTTGGTATGTACCAATTAAGAAAGAGTAAACATTGGTTTGGTCTACTTTAACACAATTATCCAGGTAATGGTTTTCCATACAAAAAGAAACAGCTTTAGAAACTAAAATTTAAAACTCACTTAACAGGTTTTGGTGGAACTATGTTCAAAAGAGTGGGAGCCTGTGTGGCGGTGTATCTAATAGACACAGTATCATCCATTTGTGTGAATTGGGAAAACCAAAGATCAAGGCTTGGGAAAAATTTTTACATATATGAATTGTATATTGGGGAAATGTTATAAAGGTTAAAGAAAATCATGTGACAAGGAAAGATCATGGAAAAATCCAATGAACATTTGCTGTTGCCTGGCAGCAATGATGACACGTCTAGGAAAGTCCTGTCCTCAGGCTTTACGGTATCTGGAAGAGTTATAAAGGCTTTCCTCTGACAGGTAATAGAAAAGACCATTTTAGAAAGAGGCCATTTTTATGTACTCTTTTAGATACCTGACACACAATGCAAGCTTAATAAATAGTACATAAAAATGTTACCTCTAGGGAAAAATTTCATTTTAGATTTCCATTTTCCTCACCTCAGAGGAGAACGTGAGACTAAGGCAAGAGAGAGAAGAGGGTGGAAGAGTCCCAGCAGTGCATTCAGGGTGCCACGGGGATGCTAATGGAACACGTAGCTTTTCAGGGAAAGCAAAGCAGCCCTTTCACAGATCATTTTCAGACTTTTACCAGTATTTGTTTCAAATCTCTTTTAAGAGTGTCTGCACTGGTATGTGCCTAAGGTTTAAACTACTAGATGCTAACATTGTGGGTGCAGCTTTCTGTCATATATAGAAGACACAGTCTGATGGCAGATGCCCTGGTCCTCTGCCCTTACAGCGTTTCCATCCCCTCTTCCATGATGTGCCCTGAACCTTAGGTCTAGGGGTTGCACTGTAGATGTATCAACTGGGGATGAGCACCTCACATCTTTTGTTCTCTGCATATTGGACTGTTGCGGATTTCTGTGATGGTTTCCATTCGCTGCGAAAGGAGCTTCTTTGATGGTGGGTGAGGGCTACCTTTAGGTCATTCACTCCGAGGCGGCCATCCCTAAACACATATATATGTGAGCAACACTAAATGGACTCAACGGTTTAGACACACACACACACACACACACACACACACACACACACACACACACACAGCTGTATGTGCAACAACAATAATTAAAGTTGAATGTAATTGGGGAGGCATGGAGTTGGAGGAGGAAGAGCAGGAAAATTTAAACACAGTACTCCTATGTGACATTCTCAAAAATAATAAAATAAATGTTAAAAAGTAAAATTCCAGCCTTTAACAAGCCTAGTGACCAGTAGCACCTGGAAGCTTCGTAAGGAAGATGACTCCCATGTATGAAACCTGTTCCCTAGAAGATAGAACATATCAGAAGAATGACCTGTTGCCTCTGAATAGAACCATAGAAGGCTACAGAAGTGTTGCACCTAGTACAAACTGAAATGGATTTTAAGGTGTTAGCAGTAAAGACTTAAGATAATGTGTGATTCTCTGGGTCCAGAGCACCATGGAACTATGGGAATTTGGATATTTGTGTGTGAAGCAGCGGCTGCCTTGGGCTGTGCTCCTTAGTCTCTTCCTTTGTGCTGGTAGCTGCTGGTCTGTCACGTGCACACAGATAAGCATCTGGTGACCCTGAGTGGCCAGACCTTCTCATCTCAGTGGCTGTGAGTTGCTTAGCTGCCCACAGATGAAAGCAACTTTGAAATGTGATAAAGAAATCAACAGTGTAGAAAGACAACGAGGAAGGGCATGGCCTGAGACCTCAGACACCAGGGACAGGATGATTCCCTCTCTGAGGGTATATCACCAAAATGGTCTAGGAGGAATGGAGTCTAAAATTAAAAAGAAATATGTTCCTTTGCATGCATTTCATGTTAGGGTAGAATTTCTTTCGATAAAAAGATAGTTATCTGCTCTTGTGATCTGGTGAGCGCTAGACTGTACTCCCTAGGCTACTGTAGGTGAACGATGGGAGGAGCTAAAGGCTCTTGCAGCAGGCACGCCTGGCTCCTTTGTTCACCACTTAGCAGGTTCTAGAGCACTTTTCTTACTCTCATGCTGAGAAACAGTTTGGGGTGGAGGTGGGGAAACTTTTACCCTCACTTACAGTGTGCCTGGTCATCACACCAAATAAAACACTGGATGTTTTTAACGTGGGAAAACATGAATGGCCTTAACATGCACAGTAAATCATTTTGCCTGTGTGGTGCACAAATCATGCTGCTCTCTTCTGTCATTGTACACAAAGGAAGTGCATCCTTAACTTTTTCCCATCACTAGTAGCTCTGACCACACCTTCAAGTAGCTATTCTCTTAGCTGGTTGAGACACTTCTGCAGACAGGACTATGCCCTATAGCAACTGTCTTCCCTATCTCTGATGGTGCTCAGCTGTAAATGGGACATCAGCATTACTCTTTCTAAGATCAGGCAATACTGTGGGAGAAGAGGAAGAAAGATTTTAGTCTTTCTTCCTTTACTTTTTTTTTTATTCTTCGTAATTCTACATTTATAAGCTTCACTGTAACTGGAAATTTCTCTCCTGCCCAACAGTTCTCGAATAACCGCTCGGATGCTTAATATTAATTACAAACTGTTTGGCCTATTAACTCAGGCTTATTATTAAGTAGCTCTTGCAACTTAAACTAACTCATTTCTACTAGTCTATATTTTTCTATGAGGCTCATGGCTTGTTACCTTACATCTTGCTTCTCCAGCAACCTCTGGAATCTCCTTGACATTGCCTTCTTTTTCTCTTTGTCTTTGCTAGGATTTCCTGCTTGGCTCTATTCTGCCTGGCTATTGGTCAAATCAGCTTCTTTATTAACCAATGGTAATAAAAATTTTCACAACATACCGAAGAACATCATACATCATCACACCACTCAGAAATAGTGATACCAAACCACCTATTACCCGACAAACTGGGAAAGCCTACTTTTCTATGTTGGTTAAGAAGACTTTTCATCTTGTTCAGGTCAGTATCTAATTAGAGATCGTTATCTAATTTTTGTTTGCATTCGGTGTGCCGAAACTGACCATGGTGGAGAATGTGAAATGCAGCTCAGGGGGAGCTGCTATTAAAGCCCAGCTTCAGCGTTTTTGAGAAGTTAAGCATCATTAGATGCCAAGAGCTTAAAAAAGATAGAAGGTGAGGTTTAAAGACAAGAGTTTCAAAATAGAGAGTAAGTTTTTTTTTTAAAATTCTGATAAAGATTCCATCTTTTAAATATGAAGTTGCTGGAGTAGGCAGAGAACTTGAGAAGTCTGGAAAATATTATCTTGTAGGAAATATGTTTTGAAAGGTGCATGTGTTGTCTTTACCTCAGTGGCTACATTGGTGACACCTGCTAATAGAGAGATCAATTGTGGATAATGGCATGTGTTATAAGAAGATTGGAAATGATTTCTTTAGGTGATAGAATTGCAAGATTTTCTTTTGTGTTCTTTTTAAAGATTTCTTTCTTTATTTAACGTACAGTGGTGTTTTGCCAGTGTACTGTGTGGGAGGGTGCCAGATCCCCTGGAACTGAAGTTACAGACAGTTGTTATCTGACATTTGGGTGCTAGGAATTGAACCCCGGTCCTCTGGAAGAGCAGCCAGTGCTGGTTTATCTCTCCAGCCCTCTTTCCTTTGTGTTTTAAAGTATTTCTTCAACAAATAGGTAGAATTTGCATAAGTGCACACAGAGATATAAGTAATAAAAAAATGAAACCTAAATTAAAAGTAAAGCTTTAATATTAAATTTAATTTTATGCTCTGTGACTTTTGAGTAGGGAGATTAACCAGAGAGTCACTTCTTATTTCTAAAAATCAGTATTTAAGTGGCTACTTTCCCCTCATATGAACAAGAACAGATTTTTATGAATGTGTCAGGATAGTATATAGTCCTGAAAAATCTTGAACTTTAGGAGTACTGTGAGAGGCACAATTCTGGGGATCATTGGCTACATTTCTTTTATTTGGATGAGGGCTGTGTGGGTTAAGAAATGTCTAGCGGCAGTAGTCTATCTATACATTGGTTTACTTCAAGAGCAATTAATGTTGTCAAGGATGTGGAGGCCCTAGAGACACTTTCAATTGCTTTATAATTTAGTATGTTAAGTCAGTTTTTCTAAGAGATGTATTAACTTTGACACTTAACCTGCTGTCCAAATAAAACAAATTACTTCTCGGAACAATTTTTCAAATTTTGAAAAAGGTCAGGGTCATTCATTTGAATTCTTATAAACTGAGACTCCGCCACTAAGCTAAAGGAAGGTCATTAACATAAATTGATTTAGAATTGCTTAAAATGATTGATATATGTGCTCGGCTCTTGGCCAGATCCTGAGTGAAATACTTAGCATTGCATTTCTGGTTTTAGTCTTCAGGTTACATACCTGACATGATTCCACACATGCATACATGATTCCACACATGCTAGTGCTATGCATTCCCAGTTCTAGCTCACAGGGCTTTGAGAGTAAAAATGCCCATGGCTTCTTTTTTCAGAAAATGAAAGGTCTCTTCTAAGGCCCTGTGCTTGGAGTTTCTTTGAGTCGTTTGCGCACATGAACCTGCTCACATACAGAAAGCTGTCTGCACTGTGGAAAGGGCCCTGGACTGAATCCAGTCCCCAGCATACGGGCAGGGCTGTGTCACCTGCTACTGAGCCCAGTCCCCAGTGTATGGTCAGGGCTGTGTCACCTGCTACTGAACCCAGTCCCCAGCGTATAGACAGGGCTGTGTCACCAGCTACTGAATCCAGTCCCCAGTGCATGGGCAGGACTGTGCTACCAGCTAGTGCTTCCCTAACGCTTGGTTTCTCTGCTTTACTTTCTGGTCTGTGAAGGCAGCATGGGGATACCCATTTGCACTAGTTTCTATGGCAGCTGTACCACTGCTATAGACTACTTGGCTTACAAATGCGCCATTTTACAGTTCATAGATCAGAGTTATGGTTACTTGGGCTAGAGTAAAAGTGCTTACAGGGACCTGCTTCTTTCCCGTGTTCTTGGGGGGAATTTGTGCCCATTGACTTTGACCTCAGTTCTGTCTTCAAAGCCATCAGTGTGACATCTTTCTGAAAGTTTTGCCATCACAGTCCAATACAGTGAGTCCTAGTCCAATACAATGCTTGCTCTTATAAAAAAGATAATCTGGTCTGAGATAGCAGATGTTCATCTAGACAGAATGCATGCAAAGGTAAGGGAGATGATGAAAATGTAGCAGAAGCTACTGAACGGCAAAGACCCCAGAAAACCTTCAGAAGCTAGTTGGAAGCAGGGGACAGATTCTCCTCTGTGGCCCTTGGGAAGGAATCAACTTGTCTGGCTTTACGCTCAGACTTCTTGTCCCAGAAATAACGGGTGAATCTCTGAGGTGTGGTAACCATCTTAGCGCTTCGTGCCAGCAGATGTTTATGTCACCGTAGTCACAAAACTTCCAGAGTTGACGCTTGTGAGAGACTGAGAGACTAGCCCGTCTTTGGAGACTTCTACTTGTTTTTACGGGTTCCTCTGCCTTAGCCTCTCTTATCTCACATCTAACCTTCAGACTGCTCTGCCTGATGACCCTAAATTCTAGTATCATATTTGCAGAGGCAAATAACTTCACATAGTCTTCTGCAATCCCTGGAACCGTATCTCTTTCTATATGTATACTTATATACTTATGTGTGTATTTATGAGACTTTAGTTATATATTTTCAAAAGCCTTTTCTACGAATCTTGAGATTTCCTTTAAATTTTCACAGCAGTATTTTTTGAGTAGCAGTTTTTAAAAATAATTTAATGATATACAATTTATTTTTTTCTATTATTTATTTATTTATTTATATTTTATATATACATTGGTGTATATGTATACACTGCATGCTTGTATGTCTGTATGAGGGCATCAGATCCCCTAGAACAGGTGTGACAAACAATTGTTAGCTGCCATGTTGGTGTTGGAAATTGAACCCCTGGTGTTGTTGAAGAGCAGCCAGTGCTCCCAACTCTCCAGTCCCTTTATTGATTTTTTAAAAAATAATTATAGCTTGTACATTTTTGGATCTGGTTTAGGAAATCTTTGTTCAAGTCATCAAGATTCTATCTGTTTGTCTGTCTGTCTGTCTATCTATCATGTATGTATGTATGTATGTATATATCTACTTACCTACCTATTACATATTAGAGCATAGGAAGGAGTTAGAGTTAGTGGCTAAGAACTGTCTTCTATTTTGTTCAGATAAAGGTTCAGTTTGTTCAGTACAATTTGCTCAAATACCCCATCTTTCTTTATTCAACTGGCTTAGTATCTTTGTTGATTATCTCTTGCCATATGTAAGTGAACTTGCATCTGAACTCTGTTCTGTTCTACTGATTTACTTGTCTGTCACTAGAACAATTTAAGACAGGAAATTAAGGTATTCTTTTCCAAAACAATTTTGTTACCCTGGATCCTTTAAACTTACATAAAAGTTTTAAAATGAGTTAGTCCTTTTTTTAAAAAAAAATCTTTTCTTTTTTGTTTTCAATACATCCGGACTGTAGTTTCTCTTCCCTCATTCTTCCAAGCGCCGCCCCCCCCCCATCTTGCTCTCCCTCAGATCCACTCCTCCTTTGTTTTCCTTCTGAAAAGAGCAGTCTCCCAGGGATACTGACTGAGTGCAACATAACAATATGATAAGACTAGGCTAAAACCCTCCTATCAGGGCTGGACAAGCTACCTAGTAGGAGCAAAAGGGCTCCAAGAGCAGGAAAAAGAGTCAGGGAAAACCCCATTCCCACTATTAGGAGTCCCACAAAAACATTAAGCTAACAACCATAGCATATATGCAGAGGACCTAGCACGGACACACACAGGCTTCATGACTGCCGCTTCACTCTCCCTGAGCCCCTATGAGCCCTGCTCAGTTGATTCTGTGGGCCATGCTCTCCTGGTGTTCTTGATCCCTATGGCTTCTACAATTCTGAATTAGATAGCTCTTAAAACAAGCTCTCCTCATAGTCTGATTTGTTTCGAACTGGATATACATACAGAGAAGTTTGGAAAGTATGATTTCTCAATAGTGATGATTCTTCTGATGGGTGCTCATGGCATCTCCAATCGTTGTTGTCTTCTTTACATTTCCTTAAGAAGTGTTTCACAGGACGGCTGCAGCGGGGCATGCTGTAATCCATCTCACATTAGACAGACGTAAGAGAGTTGAGTGTTTGAGGCCAGTTTAGGCTGCATAGTCATATTCTATTTCAAAACAAAGATCCTAAAAATGTCTGATGTTTATAATTTAAATGTAGATGTTTTATTACAATCATTCTACAGTATTTTAAAAAAGATTTTAATTGTTTTTTTTTTTTTTTTTGAGACAGGGATTCTCTGTAGCTTTGTAGCCTGTCCTGGAACTAGCTCTTGCAGACCAGGCTGGCCTTGAACTCACAGAGATCTGCCTGCCTCTGCCTCCTGAGTGCTGAATGCACCACCACCGCCCGTCCCAGATTTTAATTTTTTTTTAAAAAAACAGTTCTGCATATGATTATTTTGCTTCCATGTGGGTTTAAGCACCACGTATGTACCTGGTGCCCATGGAGGCCAGAAGAGGGCTTGGAGCTTCCTGGAGCCGGAGATATAGACGGCTGTGAGCTGCCATGTATATGTGCTGAGAATTAAAACCAGGTCTTCTAGAAGGGCAGAAAGTAGTCTTAATCAATGAGCCATCTCTCAGTGATTTAGTGCTTATGAACTATTATAAGTTATATTTAAAAATATTTCCTAATTATTGTTAGTATAAAAAATAAACTATTGACCTTGAAGCCTACAGCTTTGGTAAACTCATTTGTTTTTTCCAATTATTTTAAAAATAAAAATGCTGCATAAAATCTAGAACATAGATACCACCAAGTGCTGGTAAAAACTGGGAGCCACAAGAGATTTCATTGATTACTAGTAGGAAGACAAAATAGTACAAGCACTTTGGAAGACACTTTGGTGGCTCCTCATAAAGTCAAAAGTATGATTCCTATACAACCCAGAAGCATGCTTCTAGTTATTTATCCCCCAAAATATATAAGGATGTTCTGGAACCAGAGAAAAGGTCATTGTTTCTCAGGGTTTTGGCGAGTGGAACATGAGCACTTTTTAGAGCGGGAAGGGGGACTGATATGGGACTGTAATGGTGACTACATCACAGTATGCTTCTGTTAAAAAGAGGAACTATTCAACACAAAGGATGCATGTTAATGTAAACTGTGAACTGTAGTTAATATTAATAAAGGTAGCAATATTTCTCCAATTGTAATACATGCATCACACAATTTGAAGTTGTTAGTTATGGGAGAAACGTTATGTGTGAAGGACTGGGAGTTAAGTAGGAAATTTCCACAGTTGGTGTTTGCCTTAGATAGTACTGTGACTATATACCTGTTGTAAATAGCTTGAGGGAAGAATGACCTATTTTGGTTTATGGTGTCAGAGATTTGGGTCCACAGTAGCTTGAGATCCTTGCTGTGGGTCCCGTGAAGGTGGAATATCATGGTGAAGAGTGCATAGTAGGGCAGAACCACTTATGATGCTCTGAAGAGAGCCAGAGAGGCCAAGGATAGAACAGACCCTTCATAGGCATACCCTGGCAACCACTTTCTCTGAGTCATTACTTACAACCTTCCTTCATACTATGTCTGAGTGCCCACTGATTCATTACTCAATTAATGGACTGGAATAATACATGGATAAGATCGTATGTGATCTAATCACTACCTTCAATTCAAGTCTTGCTTTGCATTGAGGACCAAGCCTTTAAGCACATGAGCCTTTTAGGAAGGCAAACCATAATGACCCCCCATCTGTCTGCCTGTCTGTCTGTCTGTCTGTCTGTGTAAGTTGCCTTCTGAATGTACCAGGGTCTCTATATACATTCAAATGATAATGGCAAGCACATATAAACACTTATATGTTCCTGTCTTTGTTTTGTTTTGTTTTGTTTTTTTTCGAGACAGGGTTTCCCTGTAGTTTCTAGAGCCTGTCCTGGAACTAGCTCTTGTAGACCAGGCTGGCCTCGAACTCACAGAGATCCGCCTGCCTCTGCCTCCCGAGTGCTGGGATTAAAGGCGTGCGCCACCACCGCCCGGCTGTTCCTGTCTTTAGGAGAAAATTATCCCGATGTTTTTTATCCTTTAATATGCTAATATTGTGAATTACATTGATTAGATTTATCTACATTCATTCAATCTTGTATTGTTAGCAGAAGTCTCTTTTAGTATGTTTTAGTTTATTTCTGGTTTCTATTTGCTATGATTTTGTTGAAAAGTCTTAATTTGTTCTTTTTTATTTAAAATATTTTTCATCAATATATTTTGATCATATTTTCCCCTCTCCCAAGTTCTCTCAGATCCTCTCTACTTCTCAACCAACCCAGGTTTACGTTCTCTCTCAACAAACAAATGAATCAGTAAGACTAGAAAAAGGTCCAACAAAACGAAAAAAAGTTCACAAAGAAAGATAGAGAGTTTGTTTATTGTTGTCCAACTACTCCTAGGCATTTGGTCTGTCTTGGGGTGTGGTTGGTAAACCCAATGACACTCTACTGGAGAAACAGATGATCTGCCTCCAAGTAGGTATCAATTGTTAATAGCTTCTTGGTTAAGAGACTTAGCACATAATTCCCCTTTTAGTGCTGGAATTTTGTGTGGTTTGAACTTACACAGGTCTTGTGCATGTTATCACAGTGCCTGTGGGTTTGTATGTATGTCAGTCCTATTGTGTTTAGGAGATACTGTTTTTGAGGAACCAGTCACCACCTCTGATTCTCACAGTATTCCTTCTTTGTCTTCTCCAGAGATCCCTGAGCCTTGAGGGGGCAGGTTTGATGAAGACATTCCATTTAGGATTGAGTGCTCCAAAGTCTCTCACTCTTTGCACATTTTCTGGTTGTGGATATCTATTTGATTTCCCAGATTCTGCAAGAAGAAGCTTCTCTGATGAGGGTTGAGTGATGCATTGGTCTACAGATGTAGCAGTATTTCATTAGGACTTATTTTATTGGTATTTTTCTTTAGCAGAATAGTAGTAGTAGGCTTTCCGTTAGGCCATGACCTTTGTAGTCTCAGAATTTTGGACTCTTTTCAGTGGTGGATTGTTACATAGAGAGGGGGACCCTTTGTTGGTCCTGGTCACCCAGCTAGCTTACACCCGAAATAATCACACAGAAACTGTATTCCTTTAAACACTGCCTGGCCCATTTAGCTCTAACTTTTTTTTTTTTTTTTTTTTTTTTTTTGGTTTTTCGAGACAGGGTTTCTCTGCAGCTTTAGAGCCTGTCCTGGAGCTAGCTCTTGTAGACCAGGCTGGTCTCGAACCCAAGCTTTTTATTGGCTAATTTTTACATCTTAATTAAACCCATTTCTAGTAATCTCTGTATCGCCACATGACTGTGGCTTACCGGCAAGATTCTAACCAGCGTCCATCTCAGGTAGGAGATCCATGGCATCTGCCACTCTGCCCTTCTTTCCAGCATTCAATTCTGTCTACCCCGCTAACCTAAGTTCTGTCCTATCAAAAGGACAAGGCAGTTTCTTTATTCAACCAATAGAAACAACACATAAACAAAAGGACCTCCTACACCATTAGATAAGAATTCTATCTCATGGAGTGGGCCTTAAATCCAATGAGAAAGAGTTTAGAGTTTGTATCTGGGTGATATTCAAGAGTACCTTTCTCCTCTAGCAGCAATCAGAGTACTTCTCAGTATCATAAATACTAGTCAATAAGGAGTTAAGCTTTTAGGCACCAGCTCAACTTCTCCAAGTTTGATGACATAGTAAGCGTGTTCTCAGCCATAGGGCCTTGCCACCAGGTTGTAGAGAGCAATAACCTTGGCCATGATCTGTGATGTTTGGTGGAGGGATCTATGAAATCTATTTGGCTGGTGACTCAAGATGAGGCCCATTCTTGGCACTGCAGGTTTTACTTGGTAGTATAAGATGCCTAGTTGGTGGCATACATTGTCTTCCCATTATATTTGGACTTGTTTTAAATTCCTTTCATATATGTCTGTATTTTAGGAAGATTCTACAGGAGTAAATATTCATATGGTTTTTCAAAAGGCCTTTACTATTCATTGTCCCTCCCCATATTCTCTCTTTTGTCCTTTATTCTCAAAATGTTACATTTTAATAGTTTATTAATTATTTGAGAATATTATACAATGCATTTTGAATATATTCACTCCTCCCCCAACACCTCACACCACCACTGTCTCTATATCCTCTCATCCCTTACCCTTCCTACCATACTTTGAGATTTCTTCTCCTCCTTCTTCCTCTTCTTTACCCATTGAATCTAACTTGTGCTGCTCAATTAGTTTTTAGAGTTTGACCTGCTCTGGTATGTGGCCAACTTATCAGGGGTCACATCATTAAAGAAAAGTAATCTTGTTTTTGACCCAGGATCATCTTATCCCCCCCAAACCAAATTCAGATAACTTTTAGGTTATCTGAAAGAGCATATGTAAAGTAAATATTCTTTGCCTAAATGTTTGGTACCATTTGCCAGTGAAGTACTTCTAGACTGATGTTTTCTTTGTTGGAAACAAAGACAAATTCAATGACTTTATAGGGATGTTTAGATTTTCTGCTTCTCTCTGTTTTGCTGCTATATTTAAAGAAAATTTATCCTAATTTCATTAAATTTTTCTTATTTTGGCATAAAATTGTTCATGCTGCTTACTTATCTTGCATTTTCATTTTAATAAAATAACTGTAGTTATGTAGTTTCTTTTTTAACATCTACAGGGTCACATGCCATTGCTAAGTGAACATTTCTATAAGAGTCAACATGGCCTTTATTACTTATTTTTCAATCTTTGTCTAAATTGAAATCAAGAAATTTAATAAAGGTGACCATTGTAGGCTTTGGGTACTCAACCTAGATTCAACAATTAAGGTTGGCAAAGCAAGGTAGACCTAGGCAAGATGATGGAAAAGGCAAAGATCTCATTACATTCTTGCCACACCAATTTAACAGACTCTCTGGTCTAATGGCTTAGAGCTGTTGTAGGCTAATGTTGAAAAATTCAGCCTCTGGTATTATCAGGATGGGTTTGGACCCAGGGAGGTCTGAGAAGATTACAGTGGGCTCCAGAAGGCTTAGGGAGTAAGTGAGTTTGATGTAGTGGAGAAGAGTTTTTCCATGTAGAGGGATTTTAGAGACTAGGGCCTAGAAAAAAATATGTGCTTAAAAAAATTAAGGCTAAGAATTAAAAATAAAACTAAATTTTGTGAGTGGGTCAGAGCATCATTGTCTGTTTCTAGCAGGAGAAGGAAATAGAGATGATAGTTGGAATAAAATGAGTTCCATTTCATGCTGCTTCCCACTGTCTGATGAGACCTGTAAAGATGATTTGGATAGACTAACCCTACTGCATGGACTCGCTGGCAGGCTTTTAGGGCTATTCTCCTTGCATGACTTCACTTGGTAGTGGGCTCGTTAGTTATCTAATCTCTGACCATGATTTTAGGATTTAACACAGATCCTGTTTTTAACTGCTACAAACAAACATTAAGAGTTTGACTTCTAGTAAAGATGATGGATGAGTCAGAGTAGTTGATTTACTCCTCCAAATTAACCTCAGCAAAACTGTAGAACCATGAAGTGAAATAGAGTCAAGAAGCTTACAATTGCCAAATGTCATAAGATCCTTGCTATGCCCATGGAAATAGGTGGCTGTACCCAGGCTGAGAGAATCTGTTGGAAAAGCACAATTTATTAAGTAAACAATAACTCAGAAATATGTGGAGGGCGATTATCCAACTTTAACAAATGTATACAGAGATTCCAGAGGCATGAGCAATTTCACAGGAAGCAGTAGGGACCTCACAGCAGTCACAAGAGAGACACAGGCACGAGAGAGTTGTTCAGAGCTCAGATCAGTACTCAAAGGGGAGGTGGAAACCAAAGGCAATGGAGGTGCAGACAAGTACTCAGAGATCTGGGGACTGAGGCTGACACCACTGTGCATTCCCAACTATTACAAGAAGACTGTAATGTTTCAAATGTTGGATCTCTCAATTTCTTTCAGAGATAGTGATGAACCTAGAGTACTAAGCTTAAGACTAGGAAAATGATGAGTGCTAAGTAATTATTAGCTGTCAGTTATAATAATTTCTACGATCTATCAGATGTGTAGGGCATCCTAGGAGTGGCTAATTGAGCTTACTTTGTAACATATGTGTTTAGCTGTCCCTTTCCTTTACTCTAGCTTTCAAAAAAGGTCTTGCAAGGCAAGAAGAAATAATATTTATGACAATGAAGTATAGTTATATGAAAATTTATGAAGCTATGAAAAGAAGTAGCCAGATAATCCTTTAGGGGAAAAAACATAAATGACTTTGATGGAGAGTATTGGAGGATACTGGGCAAACAACTTATATAATGTATTTTTGAGATAAGTCCCAGAAATTATACAAAGGCAAGAAATAATGAATGCAAGGCTCTCCTGTGGGCATCTATAGTTGGCTTAGTTCATTAAAGTCATACCTTATTGTAATGGTTTATTTTTAAAAGGTACAGAAAGTAATAAAGCAAAATACTTTGCTGGCACTAGTTATTAGTTGTTAAAATGCAAGTAAGTTTAAATCTTATAATAAAATATTTTTATTATAATCATTTAAAAAGATATAGAAGACTATTGAAGGGGAGGGGAGAGGCAGGGAGGGGAGCAGAAAAAATGTAAAGCTCAATAAAAATCAATAAAAAAGATATAGAAATGGCGAGTGATATCATAATCATTCTTGCTCTCCCCTCGTATTTAGTACTGTTCATGTTTTGTGAAGAATCATTTTTTCTTTTGGTTTTCAAACAATTCCAAAAGCCAATATAAAAAGCAATAGGCTACAACACTGGTTAATAAGCAAATATGTATATTTGGACTGATGTTTTCTTTGTTGGAAACAAAGACAAATTCAATGACTTTATAGGGATGTTTAGATTTTCTGCTTCTCTCTGTTTTGCTGCTATATTTAAAAAATTATCCTAATTTCATTAAATTTTTCTTATTTTGGCATAAAATTGTTCATGCTGCTTACTTATCTTGCATTTTCATTTTAATAAAATAACTGTAGTTATGTAGTTTCTTTTTTAACATCTACAGGGTCACATGCCATTGCTAAGTGAACATTTCTGTAAGAGTCAACATGGCCTTTATTACTTATTTTTCAATCTTTGTCTAAATTGAAATCAAGAAATTTAATAAAGGTGACCATTGTAGGATACACACACACACACACACACACACACACACACACACACACACATATATATATATATATATAAAACATAAAGGAAGGGACTGCTCCTGATTTCAGTTTTACACTTCTGTTGTCCCAGATACCCTTTGGAAATTCACATGAGTAGCCTTCATCTCTGTAATTTCTCTCTTCATACACATTAGTGTCCGTTTACTTCCAGCAGTATTGTTTTTCAATATAGAAGAGATCATTTCCATGAAGTACTTTGGATTTGAAGGACACATTACAGAAAAGGGAAATCATCAAGCAATCAATGATTAACTTTTCATTGTGATGGATGCTAATGACCTTGGGAAATATCTATATTTAATGGAGTGTAATGTTTCATTTCAAAATTGATCTTTGATTTGTAGATAAAATAATAGTTCACTTTTATATACTGTTCTTTCTTTCAAGAGCTCAAATTCTCTGAAATTTCTTTTTTTCATTTATTTTCATCACAGCTCTGTGATGCAGACAAGAATGGGTAGATATAACTTAATGATTAACATTCAAAATATTTTTTAGAAATTTTATTTGAAAGTTGAGAGAATATGTCTTATTGTAGCTTTCCAGAACTGTAAAAGATAGTAAAACATAAATTTATACTGCAGGAATCCCTTTCTTTGGCAAATTTATATATTGGTGCCTATAACCCCTGGGATGGAAAAAATGAAATACATAAAAATATTTCGTGCTTAGTTTTATGGCTGTAGATGGTGTAATATGTCACCATACCTCTGAAAGTCAAGCATTTTTTGCTTTTGTCTAAAAACTGAAAACATAAAAGACCTTAAATATATGCTTTGGAGAGGGTGGTACAGAGAAGAATGCTAGCAGAGTTGATGAAGTCCTGGTAGTTATGAATAAGAATAATCATCAGTAATCACTAGATTCTGATAACTGAAAAACTCATGTACTTTTCAATGAAAAGTTTTGAAATTATCTTTCATTGAAGAATATGTGCTGAAGTATTATAGTATTAATTTATTTTGTAGAAATTATAGATTTGTTTATTTTCTTATATTTCTTAGTATTTTTTTGTTTTAAAATTTAAATCTATAATACTGTGATAGATAAGTACATTTTAAAAAAGAAGCAAGTCTTTGTGAGCTACTAAAACTTTAAAGAGGACTGCAAGACAAATAGTATATTTATTAAACTATGGCGTGAAAGAAATTTTAGTTGCTGTGCTGTTACATTACTGTCCTAGAAATTCTTACATATTTGAAGTAGGAGATTAACACTTCCGTGGATTTTGTGGAGCAGACAAAAGCTCCCTGAGACATCTTTGCGATCAACACAATCTCAGATATTATAACTAAAATCTAACAAACAGTTAAATATGAACTTACAGTTCAGAGAACACAGCAACCAGCCAGAACAGTGTGAGATTTTACAGAACGCCGAGATGAGCATGGCTTTGAAAGAGGTATGATTAGTCTCGTTATCTAGGACGCAGAAGGAACTGATTATCTTATGTTCTGGGTGCTAGGGATTCCTATCAGTGCTGATTAGGTGAACTGTCTGGGATCTCTCTTAGGAGAGTGGAGTAAGGGGAACGTGTGGGGCCGGTTGAGGAGGCTCTTCCCCATTTACTGTCTGCTAAGAGAATGCTGAGATTTTTGGTGGTTTATGTGGTCACTCGTTTTCCTGCTTCCTTATGTGGGCAGAGCCATGGCATTTATTATGTTTTATGTATTATGGCATCGTGTTTTAACCAAGGCAGCTCTGAGTGAAGATGATGCAATATGTCCTTGAAAGAAAGTGCTCCTCTGCTCATTCTCTCCCTGCTGCTCTCGTAAGAGAAATAGACAGTACATTAGCTCAGGTTTCTGTCTCGTGCAGCTAAACCCACACTATTACTATTAATACAGCTTGATTTATGGAAGTAGAGTACTGTACATCTGAGATACCAAAGCAGATGGATTTGTTTGATTGTTTATGGAAGTAGACATTGTAGTATGTAATGCTGGTAGCATATTATTGGTTTGTTTTTGAGATTGTATTTTAATTACAACATTTCCCTTTTCCCTTTCCTCCCTCCAAACCCTCCCTACTCTTCGTCCCTGCACTACTTCAAACTCATGGCCTCTTTTTCATCAATTATTACTGCTTGCATATACGTATGTATTTCCAAATATAACCCATTCAGTCCATATTATGTTATATGTATTATATTTTCAAGACTGACCATTTGACCTGCACAGCCAACTTAGTGCACTCTTCCCTGGGGAGATTACCTCTCCAATCTTAGCTTTACTTAGTTACCTATAGTTTTTTTTGTGTAAGGTAAAGGCTTGGTGGGCTTTTCTTCATTCTGTTCGGCCTGTTTGTCGTTTGTCAGTGTTCTTCTTGTGTAACTCACATTTAGGTGGTCAAGACTTTGCCGGTATACCTTCTGATGTCACTAGGAGACACAGCTCACAGCAAAATCCCTGGTCCTCTGACTTTCACAGTTTTCCTGCCAAACCCTCCTCTACAATGTTCCTTGATCCATAGATGTGGGAGTGTTTTGTAGATGTATTAGGACTGGTTATGACTGGTTATGATTTTCTGTAGTGGTCTCAATCTGTTGCAAAGAGAAGGTAACATCTTCTAAATTTTGTGGTGAGGGGGCGAGCATGCCTTTGATTACAGGTAGATTATGAGTTAAGTCATCTAGGGGCTCCTGAGGAAGAAGATGTAAAAACTCCATGTCTAGTGGTTTTTGCTTCTTTTGAAAAACTTTACAAGGGAAAAGAATGTTGTAGGAAGAGCACAGGCCACTATAATTTAAATGCTTAGAATGTGTTGGTTAAATCTTCTGCATGTTTAACCTTTGAACACTGAAACACTGGAAAGCTAGCAAACTTTTGAGTGAACATGGCACTTGATCACATGCCAGGTCAGCAATTGCCTATGTTGCTTCAGATCTTGAAAACACTATACAAATCCCTGAAGATACATTGATGAGAAGGGTGTGAGGCCCCATTTCCAATGTTTCTATGGATGGTAGAGGTAAAAAGTATCTTCCCTCTATGCAGGCAAAACAAGAGAAAATGGACATTTAGATTATAAATCCAAGGTTTTCAAGATTCCATAACAGACACAGATATGAGCCCTTGGAGTTTATACAATATGGACCCATGGTAACTCAGCGGCTTTTACTGGGTATCTTGGGTAAGCAGCTTGTCTTTTGTTTTTTAAAAATCTGGTATATGGCTAGACCATATCTGGACATTTTATTACAGGAAAAAAAGGATTTCAGACTATAATTGGATATAGTCTTGTGGTTCTGTCCTTAGGGTTCTGTGTTGTATATATTGGAAGAATTGTTCTGTGTCACTCAAAATCCTTTCGAGGGTGCTTCTCCAGTAAGAAGTGCAGTCAGTTGGCAATACAAGCTGCAGTGCCTGAGATGGGTTAAAGCATTGAACAGAGAGGCGCTGCACTGCCTCTGGGCACCTTTAACTAATGACTAAGTGTGATTGGGATTCTAGTTCCCAGCCACTGATGATCATCGTGGGACTTAACAAAGGAGAGTTTCTACTCTGTCACCATCTGAGATGGTTTTCATAGTGACACCACAATCTGTATTCTTCATACCCAAGCTTCTTTCCTTCCTTTCCTGTCACAGGTTGTCAGAAGGGAAACGATAATCACAGTGGAAGCTATTCAATTAGCAAAAGACATTGGTCCATCTTGTAAGAGCCCCAAGAGTCCATAATTATCTCTGTTAGCTAATGATGATGCCTGGGTTTCCTGCTCTCCATGCACTCTGTCTTCCATGTTTTCATGTGACAGGTTCACCCAGGACATCTTGTACCCATTTAACTCTTCCTGAACTGCTAATTCCTGGTAATCTGAACTCACGCAGTCACACATTTGTACTTCTCATTGTGCAACCAAGTAACATGCCAGCAGTATGGTTGTTCCTGGTGAGGTGCCATGCTGGCAACTCTGCACCATCCACTGGAAAATTTTCATTCTTACACTTCACCAAGTGCCTTTGCTTTAGCCTCAAGTTCTTCTAAATCCAAGTCATATCTATTTTGTTCATTTTCATCTCCTCATATTGATGAGAATTTCACCGCCTATCATCCGATCCCAGTCTCCAAGAGCACTTCCAAGTACAACTGCATGGCTGTCACTCGGGAATTTTAATCCACTCCTCTTTGGGATTGGA
This sequence comes from Arvicola amphibius, assembly GCF_903992535.2. Classification (NCBI taxonomy): domain Eukaryota; kingdom Metazoa; phylum Chordata; class Mammalia; order Rodentia; family Cricetidae; genus Arvicola; species Arvicola amphibius. Next base: position 150,658,143 of record NC_052049.1, on the reverse strand, counting down.
ATCACTATTTCAGGACCCAATATTTTCATAGAACATGATCCCATTTTCTTGCAATGCATTTCCAACCCTAAGAAATGGTGCACTTAAGGTAAACTTGAATCCTTACATGTTAAAAATATCTTTATTAGAATCCCATCAGTGCCTATAAGGCTGCCTATAGGAACCTGGGTTAAAAGTAATTTTGGAAACCAGAAGGTTTTTCTTCATTGACTTTTTACTTTCTATGACTCGACAAGAGGATGAATGCCTTTGGCTTTTACTTCTTTGCAGGTGAACTGTCTTTTCAGCTGTCTGTTGGATCCTTTCTGTGTTCTCAGAGATGTGGAGTTTTCCAGGCTGTGTACCCTTCCTAGCATAGATGGATTCCTTTAAGTCTGAAGCCCACACATCCCTGAAGGGATAGATATGTCTATTAGCCCCGCTGTGAATGCCTATCCCTCCTTCCTCTGTTCTTCTGCATTATTTGGATATAAACATCTTAGAATGTCCTTTGAATCTTTGACATCTTTTTTTTTTATTCCAGGCTTCCTTTCTGTAGTTGAGATTTCTTTAGCTAAATTCTACATGTTTCCCATTAAATTTACTTTGACAATAATATCTTAATATCCAAAAGCTGTTCTACTTATCTGAAAGTTTTTCTTTATAGTGTGCTATGTTTATTTTATGAATGCAGTATCTTATTGACAATTCATTACAGATGAAATAGGTCATACGGTCATGGATTATGATATATATGTATTATAAATGTGTATATAATAAATGCTATACCTGTCACTGTAGCCAGGCAGCCTTTGGATTTCCTTTGCCATGTTTTACTATTTCCTGGTTTGAACTTCATGAATAAATGTGTGCTTGAAGTGTTTGTATATTGTTTCTTTTGATTTACCAGATTTGCTTATTTACTTTCAGCGTCTACACTTGATTATTTGTAGCTGGCAAGTTATAAGTTAATAAAAGTAATATTATTATGCTAATGAAGCCCCATCCCAAAAGGAGATAAATGTGTGTTCTGCCATATTAAGTAAACAGAAAACTGATGAGTCTTTTTATTAGTATGTGTATTGTGCTACTTTATTAATTCATACCTAGTTTTATTAGCATATAGATATTTATTTATGTGTTATGTTTCTGAAAGTAAAAGTTAGAACTTGTAATTCAAAAGCTGAAGTAAGTTCATTACAAAGTAATAGGAAGTATTAGATGTGACAGACCTTTGGATTAGTCAATCCAGGTGTTTCATCCAGAGTCACAAAGGGACCTGTGCTAAGATGGGCCCTGTGCTTGTCTTAATGTTATCCTAACATTGTCTTTAATATATTCATAATCTTGTCTTTGAATTTAAGTTATATGAGTGCGGTATGGAGGGGCAATGAAAAAGGAACAAGAGCAGAGGAGACACAGGGTACCCTAGGTGTGGTGGTGTAGCAATTGTGAAGCTAGAGCAGAGGAGACACAGGGTACCCTAGGTGTGGTGGTGTAGCAATTGTGAAGCTAGAGCAGAGGAGACACAGGGTACCCTAGGTGTGGTGGTGTAGCAATTGTGAAGCTAGAGCAGAGGAGACACAGGGTACCCTAGGTGTGGTGGTGTAGCAATTGTGAAGCTAGGCTGGGAGGTGATGGTGCCTTGTCACAAACAAACAAACAAACAAACAAACTCTGTTGGTAAGGTTTTCTTTCTTTCATTTTTTAATGTTTATTTTGACATCAGCTAGCATCATTTGGGAAGAAGGAGCCTCAGCTGAGAAAACACTTCCATCAGACTGGCCTGTGGGCAAATCTGTGGGGTATTTTTATGATTAACAATTGATGTGGGAATGCCTAGCTCACTCTGTGTGGTGCAGGTGGTCCCTGACTCTATATGAAAGAAAGTTTTGCAAGCCACAACAAATAAACCAATAAGTAGTTTCTCCATGCCTCTGCTTCAGTTCCTGCCTCCAGGTCCCTGCCTCGTGTCTGTTTGTGATGAATTGTAAGCTATAGAATGAGATAAAGCTATATTAGTCAGCATTCTCTAGAGGAACAGAACTCATAGATGAATGTGTATATATATATACATGTATACATATATGTATATATGCATATACATACGTAAATTTATTAGAGTCCTTATAGGCTGTTGTCCAGCTATTCCAAGAACAGATATTTTCTGACGTAGAGCCCAAAAATCCAATAATTTTTCAGTCTATGAGGCTGGATGTTTCAGCTGGTCTTGAGTATATATTGGGATCCCAAAGAAGTAGGTTCTAATACCAGAGAAAGAATGGACCTGCCAATGAGGGTGAGGGCCAGTAGGTAAGGAGCAAAAGCTTCTCTCTGTTTGTCATTTATAAAGATGGCCGCTAGAAGGCGAGGTCCAGATCTTAGGCGGGTCTTCCTATCTCACATGATCTGGAGTTAAGTTGGTTCTTCCTGCCTCAAATGATCCAAGTAACTAAAAAAATTCCTCCCCAGTGTGTCCAGTGGCTTGGATTTTCAGTTAATTCCAGATGCAGTCAAGTTGACAACTGAGAATAGCTATAATAGTTATAAAACCTATCCCTCAAGTTGCTATAGAAAGAAAACTGGGACACAAGCAAAGAAACAAACAATGCTTTCAGTTTTCTCTACATCAATTCAAATATTTAAATATTGCAAGGCCCCATGAGTACAAAATTCCAGTGAATGTGTCTGATTCATGATGGTTCAGTGAGGATCACGCAAATAATGGGAAATTCTTATGTCTGTGGCTGAATAACTGGGGTGCCCACAGCCACAAGCAGTTCTGAGCGGCTACAGAACTTGCTTTGAATAAAGAAACTCAGGGGCATGCATGAGCATTGATAACGTACAATTCCTTGTGATTTTTTGTTTGTTTGTTTCTCCTTTTCTGCCAATGACTTGTGTAGAAAATACTAAACAGGCCGGCTACCATTCCTTTCTTGTTCAGCCTGCCTATTCATGACTGAGAAAATGCAGGATGCTGTTAGAATGTTCTGGTTGCCAGCGTGAGTTAGTTTTGGGCGCCTCTTCTCTGCTTCTACAGACTGCATCTCTGTGTGTGGACTATGAAACACAAGTTGCAGAACTTTTGTGACTGCGCATGCTCATCACGTAGCACGAGAGGTACAGCGTGTGCTAGTCATTTTATACTTTGTTGTCTTGTGACACAAGGTCACCGACTTGTGAATACAGAAAACACTGTAACATGTCAGGAGAGGTATCGTGGAAGAAAGGATTTCATAGTTTAGGAACTTCAGTGGCACTGTTTCCTGAGCGTTTTGAACAAGGGACCCCACACTTTCTTTCTCAAGCAGGCTTTTCTGGTTATTTATATTGACCTCTGCTCATATCAACATTTCCTGGGTAACAAAGCCCGATCTTTATTAACAAATATCTGGAATTAAGTTGTCTTTGCAATTTTCTTTTTTGAGAGGCATCATAGAATACCATCTAATCTTGCTTATAGATAATTCATTGTGCTAAGTGGTGAGCCCAGGGCAAATAAACATGCTTGCAAGGCAAGACTGAAAGGGAAGAGGCAGTAAACCTATCATTCCATTTCAAAGGTTGAGGGTTTTTAAACTGAGACAAGCTTTTATTGTGTTGCCCAGGCCAGCCTTGAACTTCTGACCTCAGTCTCTTTGCCTAACCTACTGGTTACTTGGGATGGCAGTCAATGTTACCGTATCAAGTGGGTATAATGATCATAAGAAAATAAATTAAGATTCTGTGGAATAGGTGAAAATTCTGATTATCAGTTGGGGTTACTTTTCCTCCTTCATAAAGACTGTCTGAAAACATGTTCAGAAGGTTATGGAATCTAGTTCTGCCCGCAGGATTTTGCCACAGAAATGCAGACTAATAGGTATTTGGTGGCTGGAGTCATAAAAGGAGAGGTGGAACTGAGTAGCTTATTTTTTTTAACACTTAAAAACTGTTAAAATCTAGGAGCACATGTTCACATGAAGTTCACTGTCTAATCCTGAAATACCTAATGAAACTTGTGCAGAATTCATTCCCTCTTTGTAGTTTTAAAAATAGAGCTGGCTATATTTGAAGTAATTCTGAGAGATAATATGCTATAAAAGGAAATAACAGCCAAGATCAAAGCCATTGACAGGAGAGACAGAGAAGATTAAGGCTCCCATAACAGTTGAGAGGAAGTTTCATGAGTCTCAGGGAAGTTTTCCTCCTTATTACTTTTCTCGATAGCATGTGAATAACCGGTGTTTTCAGAACCTGACTCACAGCACCCCAGTGTATGGTATTCATTTTCCTTCAGAAATGCATCTATTTCAACAGTCTGCGACGTAATTGAAAATGGGTAACTGCCGCTAGGTGGCACTGGTCACCAGTGTTTCTTTCAAGGATGGTGCCTGAGATTCAAGGATTTTAAGAAAAGAATTGAGGAGTGAAGAAAATCAGCTTTGTTTAAACCTTACACATGCACAAGCATTTTAATTTAGACACTGCAGTGATATGACTATGTGGGTTTGGCACATGGATAAAGTCAGAGATTATAAGAAATGTCAGACACATCTAGCAAGGAAAAAAGAAAAATGACTGCCTTTTGAAGTTGCTGTCACTTCCCCTTAGGTTTGTCTTACTATTGATAATTGCCATTTATTACAACATGCTATTGCTAATGTGTTCTTAATTTTCACCCAGATTCTGGAGTCTTGGAGGGGTCTGGGCTAAATGAGACATGGAGATATTTTTAATAGTTTTTAAATGTTTTTATTATTTCTTAAAAATTTTAGCCTGATTGCTCTTGTAACTTGTTTACTATGCTGGAAAACAAGCAAGAAACAGTCTTTTTTAATGGTTAAAAGACATTAGGAATTTAAAATATTGAGTGCATACCTTTCAATTTTTAGCCTTTTAAACGTCTCTTGAGATATAGAAATATTCTTCATTAACTTGGGTTTCCATAGGTGAAACTTGGAGCTTCAAAAACAAAAAAGATGGTTGGCATTTTACATCGTTGACATCAGCATTTGTATGAAATAAAGAGAATTAGCAGTGGTATAAGTTTTTCTTTGTGTGTGTGTGTGTGTGTGTGTGTGTTTGCATGTGCCTGTGCATGATGGTGCTCATGTATGTGTGCTAGTGAAGTTGATAAAGAGAATCTTCTTTGATTGTTCTTTCACCTTATCCTTTGAGGCAATGTCTCTCAATCACATTCAGAGCTCACCAGTCCTGTGAGAAGATGGCTAGCTTGCTTCAGGAGGCCCCTTCTCTGCCTTCTGAGGCTGGAGGTACAGGTGGCTGCTGAGCCCACTGGGCAGTTAGTGTGTTCTAGGGGTCTGAACTTGTTCCTGTTGCTCTTGTGCTGAATACTTTAAGTGCTGAGCCATCTGCCTAAGTCCCAGGAAAGCATTTGATGCCTGCTAATCATCATGCCTCCCCTGAGAGCTCATAGAGACTCTTATTTCATAATAATCATAATAATAACCAGCACTATCAAATCCATACAGATCCAGGCAAGCACAACAGAAGGCAGCTACTATCACTCCCATTTAGACAAAGAAAATGCAGCATGTGAGTGTTAAGAAATATGCCAAGGCCATGTACTTAGGATGTGGCCATAGAATCTGAGCTCAGACAGTCTGGTTACACATTATATAGCTTCAGTCTGCTTTTCTCTGTCTCCTATTTAGAGTCAAATTTCTACTGTAATTAAATGATGTTATATATTTGATATAATATAGATGATAGAGCACAATCAAATGATATTTTTTTCTTGTCTTTGTTTTTATCGATAATACATATTTTTAAAATGGGAGTAAGTGAAATTATCCTGTTAACACTTGTCGAGACACGGAGAATTGATTACATGCTACCTGCCTTCGGTGAGAGATCTAAGACTCCTTATTGGTTTTTGCACTAGAAATGAAATTGGTATTTAGTGTCGAGGCTGAGGCACTGAATTTTGCTGCACTGAAATGCCAGGCAGGAAGGTGCTGCCTCTTATTTCTCCGCGGAGCAGAGCTGTACACAGTTTTATGTGATTGACACCAAACAACAGTAGGCACGTCTGAAGACAGCACTGAGAACATTAGAGCCTAGCAATCCTGAGGGAAGGCTGCTGCTGACCATCTGCCTTAGGGAGGAAAATATGGGATCCATGGAAGGGAAAAATGGGGAATTTCAACAAATGTCCGCTGGTTTAATATTATTTGGTTCTAAATTATTTGGAGAGGATCATTTTCATGCCACTTTATCTCTCAGGAAGCTTTGCTTCTCATGATTAGCCAGTCTTCAGCTTCCTTTCATGCCTTGGCAGCCACATTTATGGGTATTAATGAGGCACGCTGAGAAAGGGAGGATAAGCTTGTACCGAAGAAGTGGCATTTCCGCTACAGTGATGCAACACATCCTTCCAAGCATATGCCATCAAATCTCCAAACTACGGCAGTGAATAATTTGTTATATCTCAGAACCTCACAAAATTCCCTAGCCAAGGAATAATTCTTAATTCAATACAACGTGTGGTGTGGCAAATAACTTTGCAGTTAAGAAATAACTTAAGTACATTTCTTAGCACACTTTGAAAGGATTTTTTCAGTACAACTATTTATATTATGTGCATAATAACATAATTGTTCTTCCTATCAATTTATTTTGGGATATAACCCTTTAAGTGAGCAGAAGGTATAAAAAGCTAATTTTCAACAAAAGTGATTTTTTTAAAAAAAAGGATAATAAGTGTAAAGAAATTTTAGATGGTTGCTCAAGGTCATAAGTGCAAGTAAAGAGACTTTTTAAAAATAAAATTGGCAGTAAAATGATTTAATTCAGTGATAGATACCATAAGAAAGTGGCATTCATAATCTTTAAAAAATTAAATGAAAATATAATTCTATTATTTCCCCCTCCCTTTCCTCTGTCCTGTCCCTACAACCCCCCTCCCAGATTCATGGTCTCTTCTTTAAAAAACATTGTTATTTCACATATATATATATATATATATATATATATATATATATATATATATACACATGAATAAACATCTAAGAATAACATACTGAGTCCATTCAGTGTCTCCTGTGTGAATGTTTCTAGGGCTGACCACTTGGTAGAAGATAACCAGCTAGGCATCTCCTCCCTGGGGAGGACTAATTATCCCTCTCTTAGCATTTATTAATAGCTAGGGATGAAACTTTGTGAGATTTCCACCACCTACATTGAACTGTCAGCTGGTGCTGGAATTGTCTAGGTCTTGTTTAGATAGCTGTGTTGTGACTTCATGTGTATGGCTTACCTGGGAAAGCTCGTAGGCACAACCTCACAGCATACTTACTGGTCCTTTGGCTCTTACAGTCATTCTGCCCCCTCTTCTGAGCCTTGAGTGCAGGAGTCATTTGTAGATGTATCAGTTGTGGATGGGCGTTCCAGTTAGGTGTTCTCTGCATTTTTGACAAGTTATGGATTTCTGTAATGATCTCCTACTGCAAAAAGAGGTTTCTTTGATGAGGGGTGATATCTATGTTTATCTGTGCATATAAGGATGTGTGTTTAGAATGCAGTTAGAGATTACACAGGTTTAGAAAAGTGGCAGTAATAGCTTCTCTCCTAAGGTCCAGGCTCTCTAGCCACATGCAGATAGCTTTGGCTAGGCTTACAGTACCAGGCCTGGTTGCCCTTCTGTCAAAGAGCTGACTGCAGTTAGACAACTGTGGTTCCTACCACGATATAAGTGCTGCTATTGCGCTGTTAGGGGTGTCTTGCCATGCTGGTCATTGCGCTTCATACATTGCATCACAGGAGGGCAGGACTAATGGGAGCTTCTTTTCTGTAGCTGCTTGCATGTCACCTTCTAAAGGTGTGGAAGCTGGTCCTCAGGGAGGTGTTTGCAGCTTAAATCCTCTGAGTTCTATGTGGAGAATGCATGGTGTCTTTATCAACAGAGATGTGACTTCAACCCTTGGGAAGAAAACTATCGATAACCTGACTGACAGCTCAAAAGTGGTATATTTCATGTCTGGCACAGGATTTTTGATAGTTTATGCCTCATAAGGGGAGTACTACTATACTATTTTGACTGTAGTAGCATTGTAATATGTTAAGTAGCTTAATGCTTTCAAATTTCTTTATTTTCCCATGATTTTTCTTTTCCTATTTGAGAAACTTTGTAGCTCTGTACAAATTTTAGAACCATTGTTATCTATAAATATGTCACAGTATTTTGATGCAAGTTATATTTCATTTGTAGATTGCTTTTGGTAGGATGGATGCTTTAGGGATATTAAGCCTTGCAATCTCAAAACATAGGGCATCTTTCCAGTTATTTGTGTTTCCTTTCCTATCTTTCAGCAATGTTTCATAGTTTTCAGTGTTCACAGCTTTTTGCTTATGTTTGCTCAAATGTACTAGATTCCTTTTTGAATATTTTATTCTTTTCCATATGGCTGTGGATAGGATTATCCTCTCGATGTCTTTTACCACTATTTATTGTAAACAGATAGAAATGCAACTGGTTTAAAAAATGCTTACTGTGTATTCTGCACATTTACTGACCTTTAAAATTCGTTTTATAAGTATTTTTTATTATGTGAAAGTTTTAGGTTTATTTAGCATATACATGAACGAGGATCATTTGGCTTCCTTCTTTCCAACTTGGATGCCTTATTTTTTTTTTTTTTTACTTTTACCTTTTTCTTTTTCTTTTTTGGCTTTTAGAGACAGGGTTTCTCTGTGTAACACTAGCCACCCTGGAACTCACTCTATAGACTAGGCTGCCCTGTTTGAGTTCCTGTTCTGACTTCTTTCAGTGATGAACAGTGATATGTGCATGAAAATAGGTATGGATCTATTTTCATTCTTCTACAGGTTGACATCCAGTTATGCCAGTACCAACTGTTGAAGATGCTTTTCTTTTCCCATTGTATAATTTTAGTTTCTTTGTCAAAAATCAGGTGATCTACATGGAAAGTAGAAAAAGACAAGATATCCTGAGTAAATTGGGAGCATGGGGACCTTGTGGGAGGGTTGAAGGGGAGTGGAGAGGCAGGGAGGGGAGCAGAGAAAAATGTAAAGCTCTATAAGAATCAATTTAGAAAATCAGGTGTTAATAAGTGTGGAAATTAATATCCGGGTCTTCAATTTAATTCCATTGGTCAACCTCTCTGTTTTTATGCTAATACCAAGATGTTTTCAATTCTGTAGCTCTGCCATAAAGCTTGATGTCGGGGATGGTGATGCCTCCGGAAGTTCCTCATTGTACAGGAGATTATTCCATTTTTTTTTTTTTTGTATCTGTTGTGCTCTGCTTGATTACTGAGAATGGGGTCAATTTTAGAGAAGGTTCCATGAGGTACTGAGAAGAAGGTATATTCTTTTGTATTTGCGTGAAATGTTCTGTAGATGTCTGTTAAGTCCATTTGAGTCATGAATCTGTTAGTTCTTATATTTCTCTGTTATGTTTCTGTCTGATATACCTGTCCATTGGGGAGAGTGGGGTGTTGAAGTCTCCTGCTATTAGTGTGTGGGGTTTGATCTGCAATTTAAGCTTTAGTAATGTTTCTTTTACATATGTGGATGGTCTTGTATTTGGGGCATAAATGTTCAGGATTGAGCCTTCATCTTGATGAATTTTTCCTGTGATGAATATGAAGTGTTCTCCTCCATTTCTTTTGATTGATTTTAGTGTGAAGTCTATTTTGTTAGATATTAGGATAGCTACACCTTCTTGTTTCTTGGGTCAATTTTATTGGGAAATCTTTTTCCATCCCTTTACTCTGAGGTGATGTTTCTTGTATACAGCAGAAGGATGAATCCTGCCTTCATATCCATTTTGTTAGCCTGTGTCTTTTTATAGGTGAATTGAGTCCATTGATATTAAGAGATATTAGTGACCAGTGATTGTTAATTCCTGTTATTTTTTTGGTGGTAGTGTTTGTGTGTTTTACTTCTTTGGGGTTTACTGGTGTGAAGCTATCTGTTGCCTGTATTTTTTTTTGGTGCAGTTAGCTTCCTTGGGCTGGAGTTTTCCTTCTAGTACTTTTTGTAAGACTGGGTTTTGTTTAAGTTTGGTTTTGTGTTGGAATATCTTGTTTTCTTCATTGATGGTTATTGAAAGTTTTGCTGGGTATAGTAGTCTGGGCTTGCATCTGTGATCTCTTAGTATATCCAGCAATCTGTCCAGACCTTTTGTCTTTCATGGTTTCCACATTGAGAAGTCGGGTGTAATTCTGATAGGTCTACATTCATGTTACTTTACCTTTTTTCTTTGCAAATCTTAATATTCTTTCTTTATTTTGCATGTTTTGTGTTTTGATTATTACATGGTGAGGGGACTTTTCTTTTGGTCCAATTTGCTTGGTGTTCTGTAAGTTTCTTGTACCTTCATAGGGATAGCCTTCTTTAGGTTGGGAAAGTTTTCTTCTATAATTTTGTCAAATATATTTTCTGTGCCTTTGAGCTGGAGTTCTTCTCCTTCTTCTACCCCTATTATTCTTAGGTTTAATTTTTTTCATGGTGTCCCAGATTTCCTGAGTGTTTTGTGTTAAGAATTTGTTGGATTTAACATTTTCTTTGACTGATGAATCTATTTCCTCTATAGTATTTTCAACATTTGAGATTCTCTCTTTCATCTCTTATATTCTGTTGGTTATGCAAATTGGCAGTTCCTGTTTGTTTATCCAGATTTTCCATTCCCCAAATTCCCTTGGTTTGTGTTTTCTTTATTACCTCCATTTCAGTTTTAAAATCTTGAACTGTTTCCTCACTTGCTTGTTTACTTTTTCTTGGTTTTCTCGAGTTTCTTTAAGAGATTTATTGATTTCTTCCAATTTTTTGTTTGTCTTTTCCGCCATTTCTTTATTTAAGAGAATTTTTCATTTCTTCTTTAAGAGTCTCTATCATCTTCATAAAGTTATATTTAAGATTGTTTTCCTCTTCTTCTTCTGGGTTAGGATAATCAGATCTTCCTGTTGTATGACCACTGGGTTATGCCATTACTATGTTGCTTTTCAGGTTGTTGAATGAATTTTTGCATTGGCGCCTATCCATCTCTTCCTCCAATTGGTGCTGGCAGTATCTTTGCCTCTTGGTCCAATCCTTGCAGAAGCTGTCTGTGTCTTAAGGTGCTGCTCTTAGTCTACTCCATACAGTCACTGTTAGCATCTCAGGGAGCTGCTGAGGTCTCTCTTGGCCCACTCTCTTGGTTTGCTATATGCAGTTGCAGCCTGTAGTTCAGAGTTCCTCTGAGGTCCCAGGGGATGGGTGGGTTTGGGGATGTAGTGGGCCTTGTAGCTTACAGGACCCGATCAATGCAGCCTATCTGCAGGAAGCTTTCCTGCTGGTTGGCTCTAGTTTTTCTTTTTTAAAATGGCAAATAAGATAATTCATTACCACATCTTTATACATACTTTGTGTTGATTCTAATTCTCTATTCTCTTTGCCCATGTCTCCTGCTCTTAAGTCTCTCCCCTTACACTCACTGTTATTGTTTCCCACCTTTGAGCCACACAAATTCTATCACTCTCTTCTCCTCCATTTTGTTGTTTTTCATAATATTTTTATTGATTGTTTGGGAATTTTCATCATGATCCCTGAGCACAGCCACTTTCCAGTCTTCCCAAATCTGCTCCCCAACCCTTGTGACCTCCCCCACAAAAAAAGAGAAAGAAAAAATAACAAGTTCACTTTGTGTTGCCCATATACTCACTGGAGCATGATCCAACTCCTGGTGGTCAGTCCCTTAGAGAGAACTTAGTCCTTCCTCACCTGCTCCCCTGCCAGAAGTCATCAATGTGGACAGCAACTTCAGCATCCTTATTGCAATTTTAAAGAGTTCTGTTCAGTGACTTTCTTTCTAGGCTGTCACTTTTTGGAGGTTAACTGGGGTGGGAATAGGCACTGGCACAGAAGCCTTCTGTGTCTCTCTTTCTCAGCTAGGAGTCTGTAGTCACCAGTGACACTACAGAAAATAATTCATTGTCCTTTACAGTCAGCAGGAGAACAGATCATGGGCTTCCACGCTGTCTCTGGAGACAGCGCAGACCATAGACAAACACTTGATTTTGGGCATAAGAACATGCCATGGACCTCAATATGGCCTCCAGGGGCAGTATAGATAATGGACATCAACATGACCCTCTGTACTGGATGAGCCCGGGACACCATCATAGTGGTGGCACAGGTCACGGACATCACCATGGTCTCAGGTGGCAGTGAAGGCCACTCAACATCAGCATGTCTCTTGGTGGCAGCACAGCCCATAGACATCAACATGACTTCAGGCTGCAGAACAGTCTATGAAAATCCTCATGGCCTTTGGTGGTAACTCAGACCATGGACAGCAACACGGACCCTGGCTGTCCCAGACATGGCCCTTGGTGGCAGCAAGGATCCGGGCATCACTATGGCCTCAGGTGGCAGTGTGGGCCACTCACATCAATATGATCCCCGGCAGCAGTCCAGTCCTTGGACACCAAGATGACTTCAGGCAGCAGCGCAGATCAAGGACATCCAGATGACCTTCAGTAGTAACTCAGGCCAGGGATATCAACTCGGTTCCTGTCTGATGTAGGACCACGGATATCCACATGAAGCTTGGATTCAACACCACCTGAGGCAGTGGACCACAGATACCAAAGTCGTCTCCAGGAGCATCACAGATCATAGAAGTCTTTCGAGAGCTAATCTAGAAAATGAACTTTTTTTCATCTTGGACTTGCTGTTGTTGCTCAGAACCAGGGTGATTGTGTATCTTGGCAGCATGTTTGGGGACTGAGTCAGAGTGCAAGAGGAGATATAAATATGGTAAGATTCAGAGGATCAGGTAGTTTGCTAGGAGATTGTATCTCCTAGTAATGTCAGAAGATACATCCATGAACTCTCACCAAACACCTTCCTTAAAGCCTCCTTTTTCCCTTCTCATGGGCTCTTTTTCAGTCTTCTGACTTCCATACACTCCTACATAAATGCATTTACATAAAAATATTAGAATAGAATTCATATATGTCAAGAACATGGATTATTTGTCCTTCTGAGTCTGGGTTACACCACTTAATATGTTATTTTAGAGTTCCATCAATTTTCCTCAATTTTATTATTTCATTTTTCTTTATGACAATAAAATTCCATTGTACACATACTACACCTTCACTTCTATCAGCTGATAGACACCTAGGCTGACTCATTTTCTTGCTATTATGAACAGAGGGGTGGAGAACATGGATGAACAATTATCTCTGCAGTAAGATATAGAATCTTTCGGCTATGCCTGGAATGGTATTACTGGTCATATGGGAGGTAGCTCTATTTTCAGTTTTTTTTTTTTTGATGAATATGTCCACTGATTTCTAGTGTTTATACCAGTATCTTTAGCACTGAATAAGGGCCTTTCTTTGCTCAAATCCTTACCAGCATTCATTGGGTTTGTTTTAATATTGGTAGCCATTTTGACTGGGATGAGATACAATCTCAAGGAACTTCTAGTACATACTCCTCATGGTATAGATGCTGATTTAATGGCCATCTGTATTTCTTCCTTTGATAGCTGTTCAGTTACTAGACTATTTTAGACTGGAGTGTTTATTTCTTATTGTTTAGTTTCTTATTTCTTTGTATGTTTTAAATATTAAAACTCTGTCAGATGCATAACTAGTAAAGTTTCTCCTGTTCTGTAGCTTGTCTTCTTACTTGATTAACTTTTCCTATAAATAAAAGCCTTTTTTAAAACTCCTTTTTTTACATGCAAAATTCAAGATATCATTGGTTTTTTACTGCTGAGTAGTACTCTAATGCGTATATATTCCACACTTTCTTTATCCATTCTTCCATTGAGGACATCTACGTTGTTTCCAGGTTCTGGCTATTACAAATAATACTGCTATGAACATAGCTGAACAAATGCTTTTGTAGTATAATTGGACATCTCTTGGGTATATTCCCAAGAGTGGTATTGCTGGATCCTGAGGTAGGTTGATTCCCAATTTTCTGAGAAACCGCTGCACTGATTTCCAAAGTGGTTGCACAAGTTTGCATTCACACCAGCAATGAATGAGTGTTCCCCTTACTCCACATCCTCTCCAGCCTAGGCTATCATTGGTGTTTTTTTATTTTAGGTGTAAGATGGTATTTCAAAATTTTTTTTATTTGCATTTTCCTGATAGCTAAGGAAGTTGGACATGTTCTTAAGTGTCTTTTGGCCATTTGAAATTCTTCTGTTGAGAATTCACTGTTCAGTTCAGAACCCCATTTTTAATTGGGTTATTTAGAATTTTAATGTCTAGTTTCTTGATATATATGAGTATACATACATACACACATATATATACATATGTGTGTGTGTATATATATATATATATATATGTATATATATCTTAGACCTTTATCTGATATGGGGTTGGTGAAGATCTTCTCCCATTCATTAGGTTGTCTTTTTTTGTCTTAATGACAGTGTCCTTTGCTTTACAGAAGCTTCTCAGTTTCAGGAGGTCCCATTTATTTATTGTTGCTCTTATTGTCTGTGCTTCTGGGGTTATACATAGGAAGTGGTCTCCTGTGCCCATGTACTTCAGGCTACTTCCCACTTTTGTCTTCTATCAGGTTCAGTGTGGTCAGATTTTTATTGAGTTCTTTAAACCATTTGGACGTGAGTTTTGTGCATGGTGATAGATATGGATCTATTTTCATTCTTCTACAGGTTGACATCCAGTTATGCCAGCACCATTTGTTAAAGATGCTTTCTTTCTTTCATTGTATAATTTTAGCTCCTTTGCCAAAAGTCAGGTGTTCATAGTTTTGTGGATTACTATCTGGTTCTTCGATTCGATTCCATTCTTCAATATCTCTGTTTTTATGCCAATACCAAGCTGTTTTCATTACTGTAGCTCTGTAATAGAGTTTGATATCAGGGATGGTAATGCCTCCAGAAGTTCCTTTATTGTATATGATTGTTTTGGTTATCCTTGTTTTTTTTGTTTTTCCATATAAGATTGATTATTGTTCTCTCAAGGTCTGTGAAGAATTTTGTTGGGATTTTGAGGGGGATTGCATTGAATGGATGGAAATAGAAAACACTATCCTGAGTGAGATAACTCAGAACCAAAAATATGAATATGGTATGTACTCACTCATTAGCAGATTCTAGCCATAAACAAAGGACATTGGGCCTATAGTTCGCGATCCTAGAGGAGCTAAGTAATAAGGTGAACCCAAAGAGAAACATATATAGATCCTTCTGGAAACTGGAAGCAGTCAAGATAGCCAGGCAAAAGTTGGGAGCATGGGGGTGGGGGTGGTGTGGGAGGAATGGAAAGGGGGAGAGAGAAGGGAGAATGGAGGGTTGGGGAGAGCTTGGGGGAGAGGGATGGTTGAGATGGAGGAAAGACAGAGCAGTGAAGGAGATATCTTTGTTGAGGGAGCCACTTTGGGGTTGGCAAGAGACTTGGCTCTAGAGGGGTTCCCATGAGTCCATGGGTATGACCTCAGCTAGGACCCTGGGCAGTGGAGGAGAGGGTGCCTGAACTGGCCTTGTCCTGTAGTCAGACTGATGACTATCTTGAATATCACCATAGAACCTTCGTCTGGAGACAGATGGAGATAGAGACAGAGATCCCCATCAGAGCACTGGACTGAGATCCCAAGGTCCAGCTGAAGAGCAGAAGAAGAGAACATATGAGCAAGGAAGTCAGGAGCATGAAGGGTTGGTCCACTCACAGAGACAGTGTGTTTGAACTAATGGGAGCTCACCAAATCCAGCTGGACTGGGACTGAATGAGCATGGGATCAAACTGGACCCTCTGAATGTGGCTGGTAATTGGGGCAGACTGAGAAGCCAATGATAATGGCACTGGGATTTGTCTCTACTGCACATACTGGCTTTTGGGATCCTATTCTATTTGGATGCACACCTTCCTAAGCCTGGATGGAGGGGGGAGGGTCTTGGGCTTCCCACAGGGCAGGGTACCCTGCCCTCTCTTTGGACTGAAAGGGAAGTTGGAGGAGGGGAGGAAGTGGAAATTTTGATTGGTATTATTTATCAAGTAATATAAAAACAAAGGTGAAATGATTATAAATAATAAAATTGTGACTGACCAAAAAAAAAAAAAAAAAAAAAACCAAACTTCTTTTTTAAGTTTTGTAAATACCGTCTTTTTTCATTTTACATACCAATCCCAGTTTCCTCTCCCTTCCTGCCTCCTGATCTTCTCCTTTTGTCCACCCCACCCCCATCCATTCTCAGAGAGGATAAGGTCTCCCATGGGGAGTCAACAAAGTGTGGCTTACCACTTTGAGGCAGGACCAAGGCCCTCCCCCCTGTGTCTAGGCGGAGCAAGGTATTTCTCCATAGAGAGTAGGCTTCGAAAAGCTAATTCATGCAGTAGGGATAAATCCTGATCTCATTGCCAGTGGCCCCACAGACTGCCCAAGACACACAACTGTTACTCACATTCAGGGAACCTAGTTTGGTCCTACGCAGGTTCTTTCCACTGTTACTCCAGGGTCAGTGAGCTCCCAGTAGCTCAGGTCAGCTGTTTCTATGGGTTTCCCCACCATGGTCTTGAGCCCTTTGCTCATATTATCTCTCCTCCCTCTCTTCAAATGGACTCTGGGAGCTTGGCTCAGTGCTTAGCTGTGCATTTCTGCATCTGCTTCTACCAGTTGCTGAACATAGGTTCTACGATGACAATTAAGGTAGTCATCAGTCTGAGCACAGGGCAAGAGACACCCTCTTCACTATTGCTTAGGGTCTTAGCTGGTGTTATCTTTGTGGATTTCTGAGCATTTCCCTAGTGCCAAGTTTCTTGCCAGCTTCATAATGGCTCCCTCGACCAAGTTATCACTTTTCTTGCTCTCTCTCATACATAAGCTTTTTAATTTCAAGAGGCCCCATTTTTACATTATTGTTTTTATCTTCTGATTGGAATCTGATTTGGAAACTTTTTTCCCATGCTTTATCTTGAAGTAATATTAATTACTATTAAAGATCATTTCTTAGTAAAATCATATTCTAACAGGCTGTAGATTAAAGCTTCAACGTCTGAATATTTAGGAGACACGATTTAGTCATATATGACATAAATTAGATATACATAACAAAGGACTTGTGTATAGTATATATTAGACATTCTTTAGAACTTTTAGGAAAAAACTCAACAAACGAACATGAGAAAGACTTCAATACAGCCATTCTTCTTTTTACAAAAGAGAAATTTTGAAAACCATTAAGGAGCAGTTGGCATTACTATTTATCAATGTAATAAAAATTTAAATTACAACAGGAAATCCTACACACCCCTTGTAATGGTTATAGATGACAATGCCGAGACCTGACAAACCTGCAGATGGATGGGAATCTTCACGCACTGCTGGCAGGACAGCGGATGAATAGCGTCATTTTGCTACAACAGTAGGTTGAATCCCAGAAATATAAATTTCACTGAAGACAGGAAATTGTTCTATAAAAGTACATTTCTTTCAAATTTGAAATAAAGTAATGAAGTAACTTTGGGAAGATGGAAATGCATTGTTATCAAATCCCAAGGGCAGGAGGAGTTTAGGGTGATGGCAATATTCTATTACTTGAGCTTGCTGATGCTTTACATTATAAAAATTCACTGCATGAAAAAATTCATTTTCAATAAAAGAAAAATGGGGAAAAAAGAAAGTTTCTGGAAGTGGGAAAAATCATTGTACTACTGACATGATAATTTATATGTAGTTTTTATTCAAATCTTTTATTAAAAATAATTTTTTTTTGCCAGGTGCGGGAGCTCATACATGGAATTCAAGCACTTGAGAGAGGTAAGGACCGTGACTCTTTTGAAGCCAGCCTTGGTGTTACATGACAAGACCCATCTTTAAAGACCAAATAGACAGACTAATAAATAAGCAAACAGATAAAATGGATTTCCTGAGAGCAATGAATTATTAAGACTTTAACATTGATGCCTGCTGGGAAATCTTTGAACAGAGCGTTATTGATTGTGCCTGTCCAATCACACTTTCTCAGAGTCTCTTGTCTTACCTGTATTCAGATTGTCCTAATATTGGTTCCATTATTCTCTGACCTTTAGCTTTACTTCTGTTACAGTTTTCAATAGAAAAGCCCTAAATGATTTATTGTCTGGATGCTAAATACTATTCTATAATATAGTATAACTAAGAAATGTGCCGGTTTGAAAACAAAATGATATAAAATAATACATTCAACAAAGGGATTTAATGAACTTGTTTTGTAGGCAGCTGGCAAATGTTTTGAGCCTTGGTCTCCCTTTACATATGTTAGAAATGTGTACATTCTTTAATGAACTCAGATCTGTGTTTACACTTAGAAAAATTCTGGTTATCACTTCATTTATATACTTCTATCTTTTATTTTATTTTATTTTATTATAAAAATCAGGTTACGTGCTGACTTGTGGCTGTGGACTCTTGAAATAAATGCTTCGGCCATTCATTTGCCTCTTTCTTTCCTGCTCACGTTTCATGCTATCTATCATGTGAAGATTCGAGAGGTGGGTTTTATTATTTATCCAATGATGCTGACATTTGTGGGCTCTTCACTGGCAAGGGTGTCTTCTGGGATCCTGAGAGAGAGCCAAGCAATGCTTTTATATGATTATATGCTTTCAGAAAATTGGCAGAACATGATCAATAATGCTGCTATCTTTCCCCATCTCTTTTTCCACCTCTTTCTTATTTCTGCTCTGTGAGATGGGTTGCGAGTTATTGTGAATATTTTGGGAGCTGTATAAGAAGTTCAAATAGGGTAATGAGCCATCAGTTAGTCTGGGGTTCGTAGGACATACATGATTTCCAGTCACTGGTATGCATACCTAAACTATAGTTGGCTATTTTGGTGTAGAAACAGCTCCTAAAAAAGCTTATCCAGATTTATGATAACATGTGATAACATCTTCTGCCTGCTGTTGGATAGCTCAAAACAAACCATTGTTAAACCAATAACACAACAAATTATCATCAACTTTTGCAGGACTAACCTTTTAACTCATCTTTTAATAGAAACTGATATTACACAACAACCATAAAATTGACCAAACAATTGTAACTAAAAATCTTACAATAAAACATCACATTGTTTTTTCCAGATTTAATTTTTATAATGGTATATTAATTCTGCTTTTCTTCTTTAATATTTTATTATTATTCACATTATATTTTGAGACCAAGTCTTACTCTGCAGCCCTGTATAGCTTGGAACTTACTATATAGCATTAAAAAGCTGTGACTCAATGAGTCCAAAGTACATAATTAAATATAGTAAATTAAATATAATAAATATAATACATATAAAAAGAATAAAGGGGCATAACTTCTTTTGCTAAAATGTTGAAATTATTTCCTGGGATTTGAATTTTGGCCTTGTGATTCTAAAAAATATGATACACAGCTGCACTGTTTGCATGCTGAAGATTTCAAAACAAGTCTGTCTTGAGCAAGCACCAAGGATTTACAGGTAGCCAAATTGTCTCTTAGGTTGTTCAGATTTGGATATAGTTCAAATGAGGTTATCCCCCACACCTCTGATTTTGAAGTTTACTGTTTCTAATGGAAACAAGAACAACTCAGGAACTTTTGGCTTCTGTGCCCTTGTGTCTTATTGTTTCTGTTTATTGTATTTACAAGAATCTGATGAACAAAAAGGATGAAGTTGATAGAGTTATGCCTAGAATCTAACTTGAGAAGCTCAAAACTGAATTTTTGTCATACTTATTTAAAAAGTCTCTACCCACACACAAAATGTATGCATTGTTTTCAATATAATATCCAGTACAATGCCCAGGCATTGTAAGTATTTACCTTTCAAAGAAATCCCAGCTGACAACTGTTGAAAATCTTTGTCTGGAATAGTGTCTTTTCTTTTTTAATCACTGAAACAATACCAGTGACTTCAGTAACCTTGGAGCAAAAGACACATTTAATGGTTTTTTTTTTAGTTATAATATTAGCAAAGATAATTCCAATTTTCAGTAGTAAAGATCCATATCATAAGTAGCATTATTTTTAAATCTTGGTACTATTTAGAACATTTAAATAGCTGTATAATCAATTGAAGAGTGACAAAATCTATAAATGATATCCGAAGTCTGTAAATGTTATGAACACTGTAAGGTTTGTTGACTAAGTTTAGAGAGGAGGACAGTAGAACATCAGGATGAACAGGAACCTTGGTTCCTCAGTCTCCACACATGAAAACACCACTAAGCATAGACCCATTTTGAGGACAGCTTCAGGATAAAAGAATTCCACTCATAGTAACTAGCATGGGAATACTTATTATTGCTCTTTTTGAAAGAGGTCAAAGAAGATTTATTTAGACTCGAATAGTCTTTGTAGTTGCTAGATGTTATTTAACACGTGGTTTTCCTGCCATTTGAGTGCAAACAGAGGAAAACAAAACAGCATCTCACAGAATCCTGGCTGCCTTGCTCATTACCTTCGTGTCCTTTCTGAGAGCCAGTTCTTTACCTAGAGATCTTATGATAGTTGATATGATAATTCTACTATTTACTAGCTATTTAAACTTATAAAACTGTTATAATCACTAAGTTTTCATGTTTGTGGCTCATAGCAAGGACTCAATAAAAGTTACTTGTTTTAGGTTGTGATCTTTAACTTGGTGGAGTTGACACAGAGGGTCAATATAAAACTCTACTGTTTTGGAAATATATTTCATTCCATTTTCATGAACAGATAATACTATAGACAAAGTTTCTTGGTTGCTTATACAAAAATCCTTTCAGTAGTTCTGCCAAATTGTTATGTTAGTTTATGAGATTATTTTAGTCGAAATTACATTGCCGAACCATTACAGCAAGATCCTATATATACTACTGCTGGGTACAGGCCCTAGATCATGTTGCCCAATCTGAGAATGTCCACAAAGAGAGGCTTTGGACTAGCAAGGAAGCCTGAGACAAATGTAAGCACCTAGTGTATATAGACAGCTAAGGATTTTGACTTCTACCTTCCATAGATATGGCTGAAAGACTAGAAAGTTCCCAAATAGAATAATAGTGTTCATAAACTGCTGGGTAGTTGGAAATGTAATGTTGAATCCTACAGAGTTTTTACATATGTTATTTTAACCTTCAAAACTATCTGGTGAAATGGCAAGGCAATCGCCCCCCTCCCCGGACAAATGTGACAGATACTGTCACATGACTTTCCTAAAGGTCTGGACTAATAAACAACTGATATAGCATTTCACCCTAGTGTTATGTTTTGTGTATGAAGTGTCACCCCAAAATATGATGAAGGATTGAACCTCAACTGGTGAGAGGTGATTGGATCATTGGACCCCTGACTTAGCCAATGTGTTAATGCACTGAGGACGGTGTTCCTGGGGATGAGGCACGGGAACTTTTGGAGGTGAGACCGAGTTAGAGAAAGTCGGTCCCTGGAGACTATATTTTCTTTCATGCTGCTCTTTTTCTCTCTGCTTTCTTACCATCATTAAAAAAGCAGCTGTGTTCTTCTGCCTCATTACAGTCCTGGTGATGGGGATCAGGATGGTATGAGTGGAAACCTTCAGAGACTGAGCCCAAAGCTTCTTTTTTTAAAAAATATATATTTTTTTAACTTTATGTGCATTGGTGTGAAGGTTTCAGATCCCCAGGAACTGGAGTGACAGACAGTTGTGAGCTGCCATGTGGGTTCTGGGAATTAAACCTAGGTTCTCTGGAAGAACAGCCAGTGTTCTGAACTGCTGAGCCATCTCTCCAGCCCCCTTCTTTATTTTTAGCCTCTTAAGTATTTACCCCAGGCACTCTGTAACAGTGACTCCTAGAATCCTTCTGTAAATGGCTAAAGAGAGATGCTACAACTCTATCAGGTGTTTGGTTACTGTTGTTTGAGCCTCAATGTGAGAAAGATTTATTTAAAGGATTGTGCATGGCAGTTGGCTGATCAATAACTTTTGGAGGGCATCTGAGCCATATGAAAAGCCCCTAGGCTTAAGGAAAGCAAACTCTCTTTAGTGAAGCTTCTCTTTGTAATGAGTGGTAACTAAACAGAATCTGACAACTGGTCAAGGTACAGGAAGTGAGAGACTACAGAATTCTCAGTTCTAAATGGAGCATACATACCATACCCATCCCTCTTAAGGCTAGAGATCCTTCCAGAAAAGGTGGTGGAAAGAGTGTGAAAGCTGTAGGCAGTGGGGGATTACAAAGAAACAATGTCTTCTGGACATAGCAGGGCAGATGTCCTTGTGAACTCACTGCAGTTGACCAAGGCACTGATTGATAGGCATAAGGGTACGTCTTTAGGAGTTAGTTTATTTTTCAACATGGTAGCATTGGGTCCTCCTTTAGGGCTATGATCTGTTTAGTTATAAACTCTTGGCCAAATTATGGTTCTAGCCATGGGTTTCATCTTGTAAAGCAGGATTTAAATCCAATCAGAAAGTAGTTGGTTACTCCCATAACATTTGCGTTACTATTACACCAGTGGATATTGTTAGGTTTAGGGCAGTAGCAGGTAGGAGACCACAGTGGGGCATGAGGGGAAGCCAGTCCCACCACCCAAGGCCTCTGTGGGTGTCAGGTGGGTGGGAGGTAGCCGGTGAGAGACCTCGGCAGATTGGTGGGGCAGCAGTGTAGAGAAAGTTTGGGTATAGTTTATTTAGTAGGTTATGGAAGGGAAGGGAAAGTGGGGGAGAGAGAGAGAGGAGGAGGAGGAGGGAAGAGAAGAGGCAGCAGCCACTTCTTCAGAAGAGGGATGGAGAAAGAGAGCCCATGCAGGTGGAAGACCTGCTTGCCTTGGTGGAGGGGGGAGTGGGTGGGGCTTGTCTTTTAAAGAGACAGGACAAGCCAGCAGAAGATCATAACATTCCCATTTCTTACAATAAAAAGGCTGGAAGTTAGGCACAACAGGTTAAAGGAATTGAGATGGTAGATTCTCAAGACTGCTTCCTATTTATTTGTGGGCATCATCTTTGTGGGGAAACCTGAAAAAGCTGGGTGTTGGTCACATCCTGGGGTACCTGGTCTCTTTACTCCTGTCCAGGGATTGCAGTATGAAAATGTCTGGTGTCTCTCAGACCTGTTTAAGGTATTGGCAGAACAAAGGACAAAGTTAAGTTTGGGAAGAAAACAAATTTTTAGGACTAGAAAAACGAAAGGGGTGTATCTGACCTGTTTACGGTGGATTTTTCAATTCAGCTCCCTGAAACTTACAAGAATTTTTTGGTTTGTGAAAACCTAAGTTTTAAACAGTAGCATATTTACACCAGAATAACTGTGACAGCTATTTTTGCATCATGGAAAGTATCTTTAAGACTATGAAACGCATTGTAAGAGATAATTTTGTCTTCACATCTTTATAACTTGCAGGTGCACACCTTAATAAATAGAAGTTATTTTGTATTTTATTGAAATCAGTTTGGTGAGGCTGTCCTTTTAAACTGACAAAACCTCTCAGCTGTCAAACTGTATCAGAGATCTTTGAAAAGATAAAGTTTTACTTGAGCTATTGATTAAAAAATGACAGAAAACTTACTTGGTTGGCACCTAGAGCTACTCCTCAGGGTCCTCATGGTCGCTGAGGTCATATTTGTCTTTCGCTGTTCAGCACAGGGCCAGCCAGGCTCTAGAAAACCCTGTGGGCTAAAAAATTCTGTAGGAAGGCAAGCCTACCTTGACTTGAGCATCTAGGTTGCCGACTTCCAGTGATTCTGTCCACTGTCTGGAGATGAAAGGCAGCTTTGCCCAGTGGTCAGTGCTTGGCCGTTGAAATGAATTGAGAATGGATGTTGTTTTGTGCCCATTTGTCTTCTGTCTTCTTGGGAGGAAGCAGAGTGCTGCTACTAGAAGCCAACGTGTCTTTTTCTGTTATGAAAAAAATTTTAATAATTAAGCATTTAAATGCCATATTCTCAGATCTCTGAGCAGTTGAGGGCTGTTTATCGAGTATAGATGAGTTATAATTACAGTATAGAATATGCCTGGAGAGCTGGGTTCAAGATTGATTGTATTGGCTCTCAACTTAATAGGTAAGATTTATACTTGTAAAAGACAGAAAGAAGAAGAAACTGTTTGCAATAGAAGCTTAACAGTAGAACTGACAATAGTTGAGAACAGCTCAATATATTTTAAAGCAAAGTTGGATTAAATATACCATATTTTTGTAAGAGACTTAAAAGAAGTACATACCAATTTAAAACATGAGACTTAATTGCTTTTTTAGTCCATAATGAGATATAATAGACAGTTATAATGTTTAACAGTAAACATATGTGCATTTAAGTCACATGTATGCACACACACATATATATACACACATTAGAGTTAACTCAAATTACATGTATACATACATACACACATATACATCAAACAGAAGTTAGGTAAAGTGGATGCCCTTGGTGGGCCCTATCAAAGGTATGTCACTGTGCAAAACACACATGTAACAGAGTTAGCACTGGGGGACCTGGCAGGGAATGCTCAGTAAAGATGGCAGGACTTGGTCACCTGACCTGGCCCTCATTTACCATGGTGGGAAGGTCACCTGACCTCAGTTAAGACAACAGTAAAGTCACCTGACCTCAGTCAAAATGGTGGCGGTCATATGTTGTGTGGAGAAGCCAAGATTTTTTGAGCCGTGGGACTTTAAAATATAACAAGAGAGATATAGAGGCTGTGTAGAACATACATTTAAAACAGAATTACATTTGTGTGGCCACATTATTTACACAATTTTTCATATATGAATTAGAGAGTAAAATTACTCAGCACCATGATCTGCCCTGTCGCCAAGCCACCACCCCCAGCCATGGTGGGGAACAAGGGCTTGAATTGAAAACAGCTGCCTTGCGGATCTGACTAATCTTGTCAGTTTCCAAGGGACCAGCGGTAGTGGTGTCAGTGGCAGGGATAGAATAGAAGGAATGGGAGCGAGAGGAAAAGAACATTTTTAAATTGGTGGGGAAGGGGCTGCCTAGCCAAAGGAAAAGCTGAGCCAGTGGGACACCAGCAGAGAATTTACAGGGGGGTGGCTGATAGGTTTAAGGGCTTGTTTCCCATATGAAAACAGCGGACACCTCAAGGCCTATAGGGAAATGTCTTCTCTCTATAGGTGGGGTGATAATGAAGCCTGGCTGGCTCCCTTCTGGGTGACTCAGAATTCAGAGGCTAGAGGTTGCCCTAGGTAGTCTCTCATAGTGGGGACCACTTATAAGTGGTCCAAAAGAATAAAAAAACAACTCCCCCCAAAATCCGAGGGATCCCAGGTCCCAAAGTGAATCACCACTCAGTGTGTGTGGTGCTAGTGAGGAAGGACCACCCCGGGCACTCTGGTCACAGTTTTAGTTATGGGAAGCAACCAGAGATGAACATCAGCGAAGGGCTGATCTTTTGGTTATTCTTCAAACTATTCCTTCAGGGTTTTAAAGTTTTCACTGTGTAAATCATTCACTTCTTTCAATTTATTTCAAGACAGTTTTGAGGCTAGTGTAGTCAGTATCATACTGTTTCTCTCTACTCATGTTCTAAATTTCTGTTGGTGTCGAAGTCCTAAAGGTAGCCATTATCAAAATCCAACATGACCAGATTGCTGGTACCATATCCCAAGATATATAGAGTAAACTTGAAAATAATTGCTTGGCACTTGAAGGGAAACACTCTTTCCCAAACCAAGTAAAGCACAATCTTCCATTATTTATTACATTTGTAGAGAAAAGAAAAAGCAGAATTTGACTTTCAATAATTTCATCGTAGGAAAATCAAACAGAGACTATAATTCTGAAAAGAGAAGATGAAGTGAGTAAATTATGGGAAGAAGGTGTTGAAAATAACATCACTAAAATTGTGAAAGAAAAGTGATTCCTGTAGGGGGAGGCTGCTTGTATCTTTCCTGGTCACCCAGACTCCCGAAATAATCACACAGAAATCTGTATTAATTTCAATACTCTTTGGCCAGTGTATTTCTGTGTAACTGTATAAATACAGTGTATTTCTGTATAAGTGTATTTCTGGATGACTCTTATATCTTAAATTAGCCCATTTCTATTATTTTGTGTATCGCCATGTGGCTGTGGCTTACTGGCAAGTTTCCGCTGGGATCAGGTTGAATATCTGTCTCCTATGGCAGCTCCGTGGCTTCTCATTGACTCCACCCTCTTTCTCCCAGCATTCAGCTTAGTTTTTCCACCTAGCTCTATTCTTCCAAGCTACTGGCCAAAACAGCTTTATTCATTAACTAATAAAAGCAACATATACACAGAAGGACTTCCCATACCAGATTCTTGTTAATAATATAAATGATACCTTTGAGTTTCATCATGCTCTACACAGCCTTCTCAAAACTGTTCCCAATATTCAAAGCAAAACAGATACTGTCCCTGTGGAGAAAGAAGAAAAATTAAGTAAAAAGATATGAATAGCTCACCTGATGTCACAAGGTGGTGAGTCTGTGAAATACATCTAGAGAGTCTAAACCTAGGACTTGCTTTTATCAATTTGCTAGCCTCCAGTTTCCAGATGAACACCACTTTCGAAGATAACCACATAATAGTTACATAATATATTACCTATATCAATATTTTTGGTAGCAGTAGTTTTATATAATGTGCAATTAATATCTGAGTTTCAATGCCAGATAAGAGTCATAATAAACATGATGTAAAGAACAGTCTATTTAGATAGCTAGCAAAACATGTTAATAGAAGAAATATCAGTTTTTGTATATTGGGTCTTTGACAATATAATTTCATTATAGAAAGTACTTAGTGTTTATAATGTAGGAATTGAAAATATATAGTCTCTTAAGTAATATTTGTTGACTGGGGAAGAGGCTTTAGGAAATGTCATACTATATTGGTATCACCATACACAGTTACCCCACACTTCTGGAGACCAACACTAAAGGGTTCATCCAGAAAGCTGAAAAGTAAAGAATAGCTTGACTCATATTCATTGACATAATTATTTTCAGGTCTCCTCAGCAGATCCAGTACTCTGAACTTGCCAGCAGAAATGAAGATGAACTTGGAGCAGAAAAAAAAATACCACTTGAAACTTTAAAATAGCTTCAGAAACTCTGGAATTGAGTGCAAGAAAAACTGATTTTCTTGAGCTTTGTTGTAAGGAACAGGCAGAAGAAGTGGATATAGTGGTGGAGAAGGATCACTCAAGTATGTGGGAAGCCCTTACCCTGTAAAAAAATCCCCAGATAGTCTCAAGGGACAGAGCTGCATCTCAGAGGAAAGAAAAAAGCACGCTAATGCAGTTTTCTTGTCTGTCTCTTAGCCTAGCATCACACAGATGCGGTCATCTGACTCCCAAACCATTTATTTCCTAGCAGGAATCTTTGTATGTTTTCTTCTTTTTAGTTTAGTCTCACAAGCACATTTTTTCTTTATGAAACTAAAATGGAATATTTCATGCTATTTCTGTTAAGATTTCAAAAAGGGAGAGTTTCATAGTGTTCAACAGTCTGTGAAATGTTTTACCAGAGAACTATTGTTAAGACTGAACATTAAATGGAAATTTATTCATTTAAAATATTTAGAAGAAAATCAAATGCCTGGCTGAACACCGTGATATGGCACCTAGGACAAACTCTGTTCTATATGCCTCCCTTTATACATGACAAAATAGAGCACTGACTGCATAGTTTGTGAGCCAGTGTGAAATGAAGATGTGGGACCCTTATTGAAAAATTAAAAATTTCAATATACTATTGGAAGAACATTAGACCAAATATGACTTTACTCTCCTGAAAACAGTCCTGTCTGTGGGTCACTAATATTTATCAAATATTTAGGTATGAGGCTTGGCCTAGGATAGACTAGTATCAATTCTGAACCGCTATTTGGGGGTAAGATGAAACCCCAACGTTGTTTTGATTATCATTTACCTAATTACTAGGGATGGTGCTTCCAGTGGTCACCATCTCTACTTTAATATTACACACATTTTGCTAGGCTCCCTGTTTTAAGTCCTTCTCCCCAATGCTCTTGTTATAATTTTTTTGCATTTTACAGGTATTCCAATTTAAATTCACAAAACCAGAAAATGGAAGCTAAGATGATGAATCTATGATGGAGAACATGCAGCATTTCACTTTCTGGATCCGGGTTACATAATTAACTGTAATTTTTTTCAGTTCCACCCATATGCAAAATTCATAATTTCATTTTCCTTTACAACTGAGTAGTGTTCCATTGTGTAAACATACTACATTTCATTATCTATTTATAAGTTGAGGGAAATTTCATCTGATTCTATCTCTTAGCTGTGTTGTATAGCGTGGCAATGAAGATGGATGAATGAGTATCTCTGTACTAGCATACAGAGTCTCTGGGGTATGTGCCAAGAGTGGTAGAGCTTGCTCCTATGGCCATACTATTCCTAGATTTTTGAAGAACCTTCACACTGTTTTGCATAGTGACTGTACATGTTTATAATTCCACCAACAGTAAATAAAGGTTCTACTTTTCACATAGCTATACCAACTTTTGGTTGATCTGAGTTTATGATGTGGCAGTTTGAATAAGAATAGATGCCACAGACATATATTTGAATGCTTAGTCCCCAGTTGATGGAAATGTCTGGGAAGGATTTAGTAGGTATGATCTTGTTGGAAGAGGTGTGTCACTTGGGATGGACTGTGAGGTTTCAAAAGTCCTCACCCATTCCCAGTTGGCTTTTTTTCCTGTCTCATTGTTGATGTCTCAAGATAAACGCTCTCGGTTTCTGCTCCATTGCCATATGTTCCTGCTTACTGTTCCTTACCGTGATGGTTATAAACTAAACTAACCTTCTGAAAGTGTAAATCTCAATAGACTCTTTCTTCCGCAAGTTGCCTTGGTCATGGTGTCCTATCCCGGCAATAGAAAAGCAACTAAGGTGCTTGATGGCATCCATTTTGATTAGAGAGAGAGAATGGGAAGAAGATAAGAAAGGATAGGAGGCGAGAACAGTCAGAATGCATTATACACACATAGGAAATTGTCAAAGAACAAAGTTAGTTAAAATAAGGCCAGGATTCATAGCAACTGGTGGAAATTTACAAGAGAACAGATTTTGGCTAAATACAGAGCAAACCTGACAGAAAATGAAGTAGTTTACATGGAGACCGGCTGGAAAGTAAATAATGTTCCTTGTCCTTAAAATCATCTTGCTCACTCAGAGCAGGAGAGCTGGTATTTGAGGATGTAAAAATATCTTAGCTACCTGAATGGTTGGGTAAAATAGTTAGCATCATCTCACCCAGACCTGTTCACTGTTAGTTCCCTAATCCTGAATTATCTTTGGAACCTTAATCCCTCCACGTAATCCCCTTGACAAACAAAACATTCCCATATTTGCCCCTGGTTTTCTGCAATGCAGAAGTCACCAACAATCCAAGTTCAACTCTGTTTCTGAATTGTACATGCATATGTGTGTTTATGCATGATCTCCATATATAATACATTCCTTGATTAGAGAAAATTAAGTTTGACTTTCTTGTTTATAAAAAAAATCACAGTTTAGATGTAGCCACAAGTGTGCATTTAAATTCAAAGGATGGGCTCATTGGAAAAGGACACTTGCTGCCAAGCCTAATGACCGTCTGACTCTGACCCCTAGAACTCACATGGGAGAAGAAGAGAACCAACTCCCACAAATTCTCTTCTGACCTTCACGCAGTGCTGCACACATACACACTAAATAGGGAATATAAAATAACATGATGAATGGACCTGCCTATTTTTCCCTCTCTAGTGTGTGGTAGTGTTACAATGGACAAGCGGTCTCTTCTCTAATCATCTCTTAATTGCTCAATGGCACAAATGTGGTACAAAGCCTTTGGAAAATGCACTTCATCACAGTAACACTGTCTTGTCTGTTTCTCCAATTCTTACTCTAGAATGTCCCCAAGCCCCAAACACGTGGATCTCTCATATGCTCTGATTTGCCCAAAGCTATTGCATCTCTATGCTATCCTGGGAGCAGGCACTAATGTTAGAATCCTAATTCTTCTAAGTGCTATTTACCATGATCATTTTTACAGCCACATCAATATCCCTGGGTGATGAGGCTGATGTAGCTCCAGGGAGGAATGCTTATGTATCACAGTGAGTGTTATGTCCTGGGATGAGGCAAGGGAGCCCGAGAAAACTGCAGTAATAAACTTACTCACCGAGGTAAGCTGCTACCCGCTGATTTTGGTGAAGTATAAACTTTAGAGAATCTTCTAAAATAATGAGAAACTGTCCGAGAATTTTTCAGCATCAATGCCATCCTCCCTCACAGCTTCCTCCTCCCTCTCATAGTTCTGCTCTCCAATTCCTGGTTGCTTAATCTTTTACCTCTAGACCTGCTGCACCAATGAATATCTTTTCTGTTTTCCATCCTATCTACTTTTCTCCTATGAAGTACACCTTCTTCTACCACACCTTAATGATGTGCCTTGTTTTTCATCTATTACCAAACAGCCCACCAAGTGCCCCTTTCTTGTTTCTCCTCCTTCATATCATTCATCTGTGATTCCTTCCCTTCCTCTTATCGACCCCGAGGAATTATTCTCTATTCTTTTTTTTTTTTTTTTTTTTTGGTTTTTCGAAACAGGGTTTCCCTGTAGTTTCTAGAGCCTGTCCTGGAACTAGCTCTTGTAGACCAGGCTGGCCTCGAACTCAGAGATCCGCCTGCCTCTGCCTCCCGAGTGCTGGGATTAAAGGCGTGCGCCACCACCGCCTGGCATCATTCTCTATTCTTATGCCCATCAGGAAGGCTGTCACAGGGGCTGCACAGACGCAGTGGCTACAACATATACTGCTCTTGCAGAGGATCCCAAAAGGTGTACAGCAGATCGCTACTGTTTGGTAACCAGTTCAAGGGGATCTGGCTGAGTCTGGCAAGGTTGTTTCCTGGAAACGTGACTTAGGCAGTGAGGCAATGAAGAAAGGATAGGCTTGTACAGTAAATCTGAGGCCAAGTGGGGCCGTGCTAACTCTGATAGAGTCAAACCAAGAAGAGTAAATATTTGGGAAACATCAGTGGTTTATTATGTATAGCACAGGGGAAGGAGTTAGCTTGTGTTGGTTCTCTGTAGTGGGTATGTGTAGGGCTTAGGCTGAAAACATCTGGGAGCAGGGAGCTCTTGGCACAGCCACATCTGATGGGAATGGCAAGAGTCATAAGGCCAGCACAGCTGCTTGACAAAGATCCAGCGAAGCTGAGCCACATGACGGCTCCATGTCACCGTGGTTTTCATCTCCACCTGTTGCATACGTGGGGGACTTTTAATATTTGTACAGTTTGGGGATATTGCATTGATGAAAAATTTCTTATGAATCATTTATGCCTTCTCCCTGAAACATGGTTAGTAAAACCTCAGAGAGAGAAAATGGGGTTCAACTTGAAGATCCAAAAAGCAAAGCAGCCAGTCACTGGCTCATACCTTGACCCTAGTCTGACAATGACCATCCTGCCTCCAGGAATCTCAGAATGAGACTAAGCCTGAGAGCTGTCTTCTCCAATTTTATAATCCTCTGTAGTTCTGGGATTAAAGGGGTACACCACTGAAATTAAAGACATGTACCACCCAGTTTCTATGACAAACTAGTGTGGCTACTGGGATTAAAAGTATGTGTTATTGTGGCCTTGTCTGTAAGTAAGGCTGAACAGGGTGACTATTTCACTCTCTGAACGTCGGGCAAGCTTTATTTATGAAAATATAAATGAAATATCACTATATTCCAGGAGTACTGCTTCTAAGTTTGCCCAAGAATGTCCTGAACATTTTTGCTTTTAGGAAGAAATTCTTATCTACTTGAAGGTCTTCCTTATGCCTTGCAGGTTGTGACACACATAAATAAGCCAGGGGTCTCTTTATGAGGCTATGAGACATTCTTGAAACATCTGTTCATGTACTTATGCAGGAACAAGATATTCAAAACAAAGTCAACTCAAAAAGGTCAACAAGATTCAGTGTGCTAGAAGAGTTGATCACAGGATTGTAAGCCTCTTGCCACTACACACTCAGATAATTATGTGGTATCTACAGCAACAAAGTTAGATTAGCTGAAGTTACCTCAGCTTTACACAGAGATTTATATCGATGAGCAAATTATCAAGTGGGAAGAATAGAAAAGAATGAGATATCAAGATCTCCCTTTCTTAAAAAGTTATCTCATGCAGAGCCACTATGGTGCCATATAATCAAGGAACAATAGAATGTCAGGATTAGACATATAGAAAATTCTATAAAAATATAAAATATAAGTATTGTGTTATACCAGAATTTGGATAATAACTATAGAAGCTTTGGTCTGAGGAGTTTTCCTGGGCACGCTGACCATTAAGAATTAATAATATACTCCTTGGGATGTGGAGATATGGCTGGGCTGGCTTGAAGATTTTGCTTTGGTTTAGTGTTCTTGCAACCACAAAAGCTGCTAGCCTGGGGAGAGGCTGTCATATGCCTCTAGATTCTTAAAAATTGGGTTATGAGGTTGATGAGTAAAAATGGTTATAAAAGCTAACTCTTTATCAAGAATGATTAAACTTGAGAGAAAATGATTGTAAAGACAACTCTATTCTGTCATAGTTTATTCATGGTAACTAAAAGATGAGCAAGAGGAACTGAAATACATGTCCAAAAACAAAGATGGTATTATCTATGTTTTGAAGCAACATGAATTTGTCTCTACTTACTAAATTCTGTATAAATAAAGAAGTACTCTGGCTGCTAGTCAGTCAGGCTGCAAGATTCTCCCAACCAGCATGACCTGGCTCATTCTGTACCTCACCTACTTCTTACATCCTCTCGGGTCTAGTCAACTTCTGGGGCTGGCTCCCAGCAATCTGGCCTGTGAGAGATACTGGTTGTCAGAATAGGAAAAGCTATACCAAGATGCTCTTTCCCTCTGTCCATCTTTGGTAAAATGAAACTCAGAAGTGTCCTGTGTCTGATTCCTCCATTGCTGCTCTTGTATCCACCCACCCTCAGACACTCCCATCATCGGATCTGGACTCCAGCAAACTCTGTTCCTGGTTTTTGTGCCCTCTAGTCAATCGTTCTTAAACAGATTTTCAGCATTGGTAGCATTCTCTCTGGGATCAATGGAAGACTCCCTCTGAGTCTTGCCACGGGGAGGAGAAGTCTTGTTATTCCCAGGGGTATAAGGCATTTGTCCTTGACGAGGTTGTACCCATGTCAGGCAATGCGCATTTACTCAGAACTTCTGTTCCCTATGTGATTTGTTATGGGTACTGCATGCATATGATAAACTAACATCCATGGAGGTGAAACACTTGTACCCTACAGGTGGTTTGTGCATATATTATAACTTTTGGTTTTATGTTTTTTGGGAGATTTCCAAGTGCGTAAAAGAGTGGGTTTCAGTGTCTTTATCTGTTTCCTGTGCCTTTCCTTGGCATTATTTACCTTTTATTGTTTGTTTTGTCCCATTTCAATGTGTTTGTCTTTGTTTTATCTTATTATATTTTGTGCTATTATTTTCCCTTAGAGTTCTGTTTATTTTCTAATAAGAGACAGAAAGCAGATGGATCTGTATGGGGAAAAACTCAGAGGAGTAGAGGTTGGGGAAACCATGATTAAGATATATTGTGTGGCAAAAATATCCATTTTTCAATAAAAGAAAAGCCACACTCATACACATTAAATAAAAATAAAAATAAGTAAATCTTAAAAAGGGAGACATCAGTAGTCTGACAGGCTGGGAAAAACAAATTTTGGTCCTAGAAAGTGGAATTATCTGTCAGCAGGGCCATTCCAGGTTTTCACTTAATGGCTACTTGCAGCCTGAATTGCTGAACAGGGAGGGCAGGATGGTGAAGCCATTGTTCAGCTTGGATTCTCTTGGTACTGATTTCCCCAGGAACCCCCTGTCTTTATCAGGCCCTCTGACCGAGAAATACTCCACAGAGTCTGAGAAAACCAGTGTCATTGGGAAGCTACTTCCCAGAGTCATCAGAAAGCTTGTGTCTTCCCAAGATAAATTAGAAGGAGTTCTACATGATTACTGAATCTCCCTCACTGTCATCTTCAGGGTCCGAGGGAGAAATGCCCTAGGCACACAGATACTGAGACAAGAAAGTGGGTTGAGATGCGCAAATCCTCATATGAGCTTCAGAAATCAAGGAGGAAATAGAGACCCCAGCTAGACTGTGTGCAGAAGGTTGGAGTCAGAGCCCCTGAGGGGTGTGACCTGCAGGTTCGTTGGAATACTGCACAGGGAAATAGTGAAGCTTTGGCTTTCATAGCTCGCCATGCTGGTCATTATTGCAGTTTGCAGGGTTTGCATTATTGCAGTGGTGACTGGTAAGTCAGTCGATGACATTTTCCCCTGCAGCTAGCATAGTACTTTCTCGTTTTTCTTTTCTCTTTCCTTTCCTTTCCTTTCCTTTCCTTTCCTTTCCTTTCCTTTCCTTTCCTTTCCTTTCCTTTCCTTTCCTTTCCTTTCCTTTCCTTTCCTTTCCTTTCCTCTCCTCTCCTCTCCTCTCCTCTCCTCTCCTCTCCTCTCCTCTCCTCTCCTCTCCTCTCCTCCCCTCCCCTCCCCTCCCCTCCCCTCCCCTCCTCTCCCCTCCCCTCCCCTCCCCTCCCCTGTCAGGGACCATTTTCCTAAGGATAGATTTGACAGGGACCATTGTCCTTACAGGGATAGCAGAGGTCACTGCCCTAAGGATGTTTACGGAGATCCCACCCCTCATCCCAAACTATCTTGAGAGCTATCCATTAACGGAACCCACCCCTTACTCCAATGTTAATGAATCACATGCTTAGGCTTACACCAGGTGCTGGCTGATGACCTTCAGTTACCCCGGCAGAGTTCCTGCCTACCCCTACCTCCACCCCATTCAAGGGTATATAAGCTGTAACTTTCACCCCAATAAATGGAGACCTTGACAATAGAATCTTGCTTGGTCTCCATTCCTCTTCTTCAGCCCATGTCTTGCAGGTTAGCGCCCCTTCAGAGGACCCTGAATAGCTGACCCTGCCTGCGGGGTTACACTCACCTCCCCTCCCCTCCCCTCCCCTCCCCTCCCCTCCCCTCCCCTCCCCTCCCCTCCCCTCCCCTCCCCTCCCCTCCTCTCCCCTCCCCTCCCCTTCTCCTTCCTTCCTTCCTTTTTTTTTTCCGAGACAGAGTTTCTATGTGTAGCTTTGGAGCCTGTCCTAGAACTCACTCTGTAGACCAGGCTGGCCTCGAACTTACAGAGATCCGCCTGCCGCTGCCTCCCAAGTGCTGGGATTAAAGGCATGTGCCCCACTACCCGGAAACATAGCACTAATATGGTGAGAACTAGCAAGGAAGCTAGGCAGGAAGCTTCCTGGTCAGGACGGACTTAATCTCTCCCTGTCCTATGACCAGTGTATGCAGTGTTTTCAGCAATAGGATTCTCATGATAAACTCACCACATATAACAGAAGGCACAGATGTGGGCCATCTAGCCACAATCATGGCTGTCTTTTCTGTGTATTTCAGATCAAAGGTTGTATTAGTGTAACATGAAAGGTGTCTATAAACATGTTTAAAATTCATATTCATCATCATGAGTTTGGAAACTGTCATGGATAACACCGGTAGCCATGAAAGAAATAATACCCACCCAAAACTTTCAATGCAGGT
The DNA here is from genome assembly GCF_903992535.2 of Arvicola amphibius. Lineage (NCBI taxonomy): Eukaryota > Metazoa > Chordata > Mammalia > Rodentia > Cricetidae > Arvicola > Arvicola amphibius. The sequence goes on along the minus strand of NC_052049.1, from coordinate 150,622,610 downwards.
TTATAGAGTCTTAGGAGGTGAACTCACAATGCCAAGATGCTACTGTCTACAAAGCTAAATATGGAGTCCTGGGGATGTTTGTTACAAGCATCTCTTCAGCGGTGGAGGCTCTCTTTGTATTACATACACAAAGCATGCACTGTCCATAGGAGTAAGTACTTTGTGATAAAAATCGAATTCTTGGCTCACTGATTTTTCTTAATTTCCATCTCCATAATATTTGGTAAAATATCATCACATTTTTGGCAATGTTTGGTAATATGTCTACTATTTAATACTAACCATGGTTGTCACAGAGTTCATATTCTTATTATATCTGAGTATTGAGAGGAATGTTTGACTATTTTTCAAGCAAAATATTGCAGCAAGTTGTAACAAGGGGTAGGTGCTCATTGGAGAAGTTGGCTTTGGAGGCAAGAGAGTAACAATTGCAACTTGCTCAACAGTAATACCTTGGACATTTTTGACTATAAACCATGGCAAATAAGCATTAAACGCTGTGATCTGGATTATTTATAAATTCATATATAAATGCACACATGAATATGCATGCATAGATTGAAGCAAAGTTTCACAAAATATTAGTCTGTGATATATTACAATATTTTCATTGCATTATTTTCTGTAGACATGGCTAGAATAAGCATTGATTTAAAATATAGAGCTAATTTCTGGCTTTTTAGCAGAGCTGCTGTTAGATGGAAGCAAAAATGAGTGCTTCCGAGCGTTCTGTAGCCCGCTTTTCCCCAAGCAATTACAGGTGAGTCTATTGATAGAATAATGTCCATCAATATGAATAAAGGGAAGTAGGGAGGGACCGTGTGTGAAAGAAGCTTCACTCTTTGTTCTTAGAACTTTCAAAAGATTTCATCAATATTATTTCTATACATAGATAGGAAAATAAAGACAAAAAAGCATTTAAAAAGATTTGTTCAAAGATGCATTAAATAAAGAGTGGAAGCAGGAACGAGACCCACTTTGCTCTAAGCTTTGAGCTACATAGCTTTAGCATTTTGAGAAAGAAGATGACCTAACTTGTCTAGCTAGTCTTCATGTGGTACAGGATTTAGGTTTGGCAACAGATAGGTCCATGTGATGCTGACTGCCTACTCAGGAGCTGCACCATGCAGTCAGTCTCTCGGGGCACTGCTCTTCTGGAAGCGCTCTGAACATCACCATCAGAGCGGAAGTTACTCCAGCAAGGACAGGAGGTTTGCTATTACGTATGGAGGCTTCTCACAAAGAAAAGTGCTTGCTGGCAGACTTTGGGTATTTTAGGCTGAAAACAACAACAGCAACATCATCATCAACAACAGCACCAACACAAACACAACCCCTTCCCCAAACAAAACAAAACAAAATAAAAACAAGCCAACAAAACAAAAACAATCCAGGGAAATTTACACCTCACAAATAAATGTACCCAGGAAAAGGCTTAATTTTTCTTTCTTTTTTCTTTCTTTTTTATTGATTTTTATTGAGCTCTACATTTTTCTCTTAACTGGTAAAGACAAGGCTACTCAGATTTCTATTTTTCAAAGTTTCTACCTTTCAGAGAATTTCAACTCTGCTTATGCCTGAGTCATGAGACACCCCTCCCCCGAGCCCCAGCAACACTACCACAGAGCCAACTTCCTAAGAAATCACTTGAGGTTTTCTTTATTGTTCTACAGGCTTGCAAACAGGGGCTTTGTCCCAAGCACTAAAGCAGTGGGTGAGGGAGAAAGGCTCCCGAATTCACAGTGAGGGGGTTTTTAAAGGGGAAAACCACAAGCAGGGAGTTCCATACCTTGGCCTTACTGGATTGGGTAGGGTGATATTTGGCTCTAAGTCAAGAGGGGATTTTGTAACTTTCCACAAAAATCACCCGGTAACAAAAAAACAAAAAAACAAAAAACCCCCCAAAACAAAACAAAACAAAAATCAAAAAACAAAACAAAACAAAAACAAAAAAACTTGTTCAGCTTCTGTTGGCTGTCCTCAAGTCTTTGGGCAGCCAGGCAGATTTTGGGATGGTTGTGGCTTTTCTCTGAATTCACAGGTACATGGATGGGGTACCTGGGGTGGGGTGCTCGTGAAAGACCTGGATAAATCCAGACCCCCCCAGCAGGAAGAAAATAGCCAAAAGTCTAAGCTGGAAGAGAAGAATCAGAAATCTAGGATTAGCCGGTTCAGTGACTGTGTTTCAGGAACTAGCTGAAGATAAAGTTAGATTGTAATCTTGAGAATAATCTTGAGAGGCAAGGAGTGGCCCCCTTGTGATCATCACTGGCATTTTTGGAATTTTCTATGACACCCTCCCTGCCCCTTTCAGATCACTGGGCTGTGGTTTCTTCCCTTAAAAACCCCTACTCTGGGTCAGGGTCACTCGGGGTCGAATTCTTCCCCTGCGTGGGTTATGAGTCTTGACCCCAGTGTACTGGTTCCAATCTCATCTCATCATTAAACCTTGTATGATTGCAGCAAGGACGGTCTCTCGTGAGTTACTGGGGGGGGGGGGGTCGTGTTATCCCGAGACTTGAGTGAGAGTCTTCCCACACTGGGAGTCTTTCACTTGCTAGGTTCGACTCTCACAAAGATGGGGCTTGGGTTTAAAATGGCTTTAGTCTTTCTTCCTAACTTTAAAATTGGGATGGCGAGAATGCACAGGAATGAAGGAAGTAATAAAAATGATCAAAACATGGAACAACATTTATTGTATTTATTTGTTTTTGACTGAAAATAGATTTTTCTCTCATACAATACATCCTGAACACAGTTTCCCCTTCCTCCACTCCTCCCAGATTTTCCTCTATACCTCCCCCTCGCCCAGATCCATTCCTGCTGTCTCCCTTCAGAAAAGAGCAGGCCTCCAAGAGACAGCAACCAAACACGATAAAACAAAACAAAATAAGAAAAGGCAAAAGCCGACACACATAGATTGGACAAGTCAACTCAACAGGAGGAAAAGAGACTCAAGGGCAGGCAAAAGAGTCAAAGACACATCCACTTCCACAATTAGTAAAACCCCCAAAACACCAAGTTAAGAGCCACAACATATAAGCAGAGGGCCTGGTGCAGACCCCTACAGGCCCCGTGCTTGCTTCTTCAGTCTCTGTGAGTCCATATGAGCCCTGCTTAGTTGATTCAGTGGGCTGTGTTCTCCTGGTGTCCTTCATCTTTTCTGACTCCTATAGTCTTTCTTCCTAGCCTTCTGAGGGCTTCTCTGAGCTCCTAGAGGAAGGACCCAATGGAGACCTCCAATGCAGATTTTCTCTCTGTATAATATCTGACCGTAGGTCTCTGCATCAGCTGCCATCTGCTACTGGAGTAAGCCTCTTTGATGATGACTGGACAAAGGACAAGTGTATATTTTTAAGTTCAGATGAAAATTTTGTTTGAAGGAAAAGTTTCAGAAATGAATAGGAAAAAGATCCGTTTATTGAGCAAAGCAAGAGGTTGCTTGAAAATGCAACTGGGAAGAACTATCAAAGTTTTAAAAGTGCCATGCTACCAGCATTTTCGATTTCATCTTTAGTTAGTCAAGTATAGAGCCTGTTCTTTTTATGAGCCTTTTCTTTCCCAGTCTCATGAATGCATTTAATTCAGTCATCTATTATTTTTTCCAAGTTGTTCAGACGTGAAGAGACTACTTACATGATGATGCATCATCACAACCAAAGGCTCTCTCGCCTCTTGCTAGGGGAGGAAGAGGCTATTAGAGTAATGGGTTATAATTGTGGGAATTGGTTATTTTCTTCCTCAGGCAGAACTCATAACACTTTGTTACTGCAGAAAACCCATTTGTTTGTTAGTACATTTCTTGATCCCCAAACAGTAATAATGGCATGTTGAATGCTTCACAGGAAGACCACACATGCTGTTTATCTAATCATTAGTGTGCTTTATCTACTTTATTTTTTCCCCATAGGCTTACTAGGGTTTGTGTCAATTTGTCTATTTACTTATCTTTTGTAACCTGTGACTGGTTTCAGTAGACATTAAAATCTGATCTCTGAAGAGTCCAGACCCTTTTACTTGGAGATCGCATGCATGATTGGCCTCTTAGGACATTCTTCCAGCCTTCTGAGAAGAACTTTCGAACTATAGAGCATAGGGCAGCCATTAAAAAAAACATGGACTGCCATCTACCAAGAGGTATGAGATAAGTCAAGATGTTCTGTGCTTTAGACCAATGACGTTAAAGCTAATTGCTTTTCGTAGTGACTTTTGTGTGGAGGAGCCATGATGAAGAGGAGAGCAAGTGGTATAGAGTATTCAGTTTACGTAGCTTACCAGATTGAACAGTGTATGTCATTAAAAGGTGAGGAAACTTTTTAGTGGGAAATGCTTTTTTAATGACTTTTATCTGAAAATGTCACACATCAAGTAAAGTATCTGTTGGGTTTTGTGTGGTAGTTTCTGATGCAGGAAACTCAGGGAGACAGAAATCATATATTCTCCACTTATAGAGAGAAATCTTTTGGGCTGAGTATCAGTTTCTAGAATGTGGGTTATAACCCTTGGGCCTAAGAGCTTTATTATTTTATTTTATTTTATTTTATTTTATTTTATTTTATTTTATATGACAGGTTTTCTCTGTGTAACAGTCCTAGTTGTCCTGGAATGCGCTTTGTAGAACAGGCTGGCCTCAAACTCATAGAGATCTGCCTGCCTCTGCCTCCAAGAGCTGGCATTAAAGACCTGTTCCATGACTGCCTGGTGGACCCTTGAGCTTTTAAGGTGCCTGATTAAGGAAACAACAGTCCATCTTCTGACCGATCAAGGGCTAGAATAGAATTGTAGCAGAATTATGGCTCTAACTCAGCCCTGGAGTATAGTTTCTCCAGTTAAGGAAGCCTCAGATGTTTCCTTAATGTACTATGAAGATTGGGGTCTGCACCTTACAGTTGTACCTGTGATACAGTGAACTGGTGGTGCTGTGGGAGCCCCTTCAGCCAATAGCCTTTAAGAGACCATGCCCAATTGTCTTCTACCCTGTAAAGATTTGACGCTTGTATTGCTTTAATAAAACACTGATTGGCCACTAGCCAGGCAGGAAGTATAGGTGGGGCAACCAGAATAGAAGAATTTGGGGAAAAGGAAAGGCTGAGTCTGCCGTAGCCACCCAGATACAGAGGAAGTAAGATGAGAATGCCTCATTGATAAAGGTACCAAGCCACGTGGATAACACAGACAAAAATTATGAATTAAGATGTAGAAATTAGTTAATAAGAAGCCTGAACTAATAGACCAATCAGTTTATAATTAATGTAGACTTCTGTGTGTTTCTTTGGGACTGAACGGCTGTGGGACTGGGTGGGACAGAAACCTCAGCCAGCAAAGTAGCATGGTTCTCTCATTGTTTCATGTGTCAAGGGTGGAGAAGAGAAGTATCACAGTTGTCCTGCTTCTTTAAGAGAACAACATCCTTAACCTTGAAGCTTACCATGATTGATTCCCATAAACATTGCTCATGCCTGAATCTCAAGGAGATTTTAAAGAGGTTAATGTTTTTTTTTTTTTCTAGAAGGCTAATTGGTAGGCAATCATTATTCTTGAGTTAACTCAGACTTTTTATAAATTTTTCAAAGATAAAGAAATAGATTTTGGCCATCCAAGCAAAAGGATCAAGTTCCTGAAAAAGGACAAAATATGAATGTCCAGAAGTTACCGGAAACATTCAAAAAAGGAATAAATAAAAGCTCTCCCTCCTGTCAGCTACCATCATTCTCAAAATCCCTGAGATAGGCCTTGAATGTCCATGGGCTGTCAACTTGGGGGAAGAAAAACAAATAAGATTTGGTTTAGATGTATTAATTGCTCAGTGATGAAATTCTCTCTGTGTATCTTCCCTTGTCTGTCTTCCTTGCCTAATTTACTATTATATGATTTATCCTTACCTGTGTCTATCTCTCCCACCTCCTCTCCTCTTTTACCCAACCTTTGTATTTTTGTGTCTTGCTTTCACACTAGTCTTAAAGAATAATGAAAGGAAATTAATTATTTATCAACATTTACTTGCAGGTTGTGTTATTTAATTTTGATTACTTATTGGTACCAAATTTTTATATTTTTTGAGCTTACCTATCTCTATCATTCTTATTGTTCAGTTCTTTTGAAAGCATTTCCCATGGATTTTTAAAAGAAAGTTGTGTGTTTTTTTAAGTTCCCTTAGGCAAAGGTAGTTTCTTTAGATTAACAAAATCTTTTTAATAATAACCTTTCTCTTTTTTCTCCAAGAACTAGAATGGGCTACCTATTAGGCTAAGTCACTTTATAGAGAATGAATGATTGAATTAGTTGCCAGTAACTGATGAGACAATCAGATAATGTATGCACTGATCTACTTTCCCTCTGTACAAGGTGAGCATCAGGAAGCATTTCAGTCCTGTAGTCATGGGTGTGTCATCAGTGTCACCAGCAAAATGACACGAGGTAGAAAGACAGGATTTGCTGGAATTATCCACAAAGAGCCCACCAATCAGAAGATGTCAGAAGATCTAGAATACAGAATCCCACTAGAAGACATTGCTGATTTCACTAAGCTGTTTCACTTTGCTGTTTGCTGAACCATGGAGGTGAAATATTGACAGATGTTTTTCTTCTTTATAATTGATCCATCACAATTCCGTGCACCTCAAATCTGAGAAACTGTAATAACATTGACTGTGTGAGAACAGAGACTAAGCTACTCCGAGGAAGTACATTTCCCTCTCTGCTCTGATGCCCTCTGGGCAAATGGCAGTGGGGAATATCTTAAGCATGCTGGAAGCCGGTGTCTGCCAGGAGAATTAGGCAGCATATCCTAGATTTATTTTCAGTCTCCCGTGAATGTGAAATGAGGGCAGCCTCTGCACACCAAACACTTCTGAGCTGGGATGGCTGAGGTCTTCTCTCTCCCTAGAGAAAGAGCAGATTCAGCCTGAACAAAGGACCATTTCACTGGAAGGGTCCTTCATGTCATTATCTCAGCTAAATGATCTTCCTAAAGACAGTTAACTTCAGACAAAAAAATGAGCATGAACAATAGCAATGTCCTTCCTGGGGTTTTTCAGTGTTCTAAAAATGCTTCCTAGAAATGCATGGGGCAGAGAGCAGACACGTAGTGGCTGCAATGGATTCTAACAGAATCATAGAGACAACAGACGTGAGAGTAATTTCTTTGACTTAAAAATGTGATGGAGAAATTTAATTCTTCCAAAAGCTAGGAGATGCCTGTATTATAGCAGACTTGTGCTGAACGCTGGGCAACAAGGGTTTGGTGTTATTCTGTGATCATTTCTTATGACAGGTTTCTGAGATGTAGTTTTATGTTGGCAACAGAACCCCAAGACACAGAAAGCTTTTGGGAAGTTTCAGGTGAAAGGGACAGAGGATGAGGCTGACTAAACATGCTTTCATATTTTTGTCTCCTTGGGGTGATTGGTGTTTGAGCAATAGCAAATATTATCTCCAGGAAGTGACACTAAAAGGACCTGAAGGGATATTTAACTTAAGACAGTTAAAGTAATGGAACTGTTCCCCGGATAAAAGTCAGTGCCCTCTAGGATTTAGTGTGATTTAGTCATTAGAACTGCAATGGTGAATTGCCCGTTCACCAAAAACAGCTGCAGAAGTCAAGGGGAGGTGAATGGGGAAAGAAGTACCCACTGTGAATTTTAGGAATTCATCTTGTTTAATCTACCTATGAAACTTAATATGCTTTTTAAAACCCTTTATCTGTTAAATAAAAAATTATTTCTATTGTTTAATCCTTTTTTTTATATTAAATTTCCATCTCCTCCCCTCCTCCTCCTCCTTCCCTCCCCTCTCTTCCACCCATACCCCCACTCCGCCCCTCTCCAAAGACAAAGAGCCATCAGGGTTCCCTTCACTATGTTAAGTCCAAGGTCCTCCCAGCTCCCCCTAAGTCCAGGAAGGTGAGCAACCAAACTGACAAGGCTCACAGTGAGCCCGTCCATGCTGTAGAGTTCATGCTCATCGCCGTTGTCCTTGGTTTCTCAGTCCTCCTCCACCGTCAGCCACATTCAGAGAGTCCGGTTTGGTCCCCTGTTCCATCAGTCCCATTCCAACTGGACTTGGTGGTCTCCCGTTAGATCTGTCCCACTGTCTCAGTGGGTAAACGCACTCCTCACGGTCCTGACTTCCTTGCTCATGATCTCCCTCCTTTTGCTCCTCATCAGGACCTTGGGAGCTCAATCTGGTGCTTCTATGTGGGACTCTGTCATTTTCTCCATCCAATGCCAGGTGAAGGTTCTATGGTGATATGCAAGATATTCATGAGTATGGCAGTAGGATCTGGACATTTCTGGCACCCTCTCCTCAGCTGCCCAAGGATCTAGCTGGGGGCGTCTTCCTGGACACCTGGGAACCCCTCTAGAGTCAAGTCTCTGCTAACCCTAGAATGGCTCCCTTAATTAAGATATATAATTCCTTGTTCCCATATCCACCCTTCCTATATCCCAACCATCCTATTCCCCCAAGCTCTTCCCATCCTCCACTTCACACTTTTCTCTCCCCATTCCCCCATCCCCCCATCCCACCCCACCAAACAGGCAACTTCTGGGAGCCCAGGTGCATAATAAGGCATGTACAATGTTCTGAACCGTTCCTGGAACTAGGCAAGAGCACCATATAGAATACATTATACATACTGCTGAGGGAGACAACATATTTCTCAGTGGGGAAAATAGAGCAGAGAAGAGAAAGTGGCAGTTGGGGCTGGCAATAAAACTCACTAGATTATGAATTTGACTACCATGACCTAGGGAAAAGGTAAAGGTGGGCAAAAAAGGTCCAGGTCTCTTCTCTGAGGCATGGGCTCCTTTTCAACGCAATTATGAAAAGCCTAGTATTACCTTCTGCCTTTCCTAAATAAATTAGACATGTTCCACACCTCTCTCTCCCCAGCTATTGTCAGTTTAGATCTTTGTAATCATTCTTTTCCGACCTCTGCAACACCTCATCCCATTCCTTCAGCAACCTATCTCTTCATTACAGCTGATATGTGGATTCATAAATAGTCTGCGAGAGGATGTAAGTGTACATTTCCTTTTAAGGACTGTTTAATTAGATGACTTTTGGAGATAAAGGAAGTGACCTCATGTATAAGTGTTTTAGTTTTTATGCCAACATGGTTTATAAACAAATGGGATGAAGGTACCATCTCTTAGTATCTCTCAGATAACATAATTAAATCTCCCATCTCTGGGAACCTCCAACACCATTAAATAGGTGACACATTGCATTGATAGATGGTCTGGCTAACCTCTGCGTGGGTCCAATGTCAATGTTTGGGAGGGCAGAAATTGGATAGACGGGAATCTTTCCCATCACTCATTAATTCATTTCTTCACACTTGGAAAGTTCTTCAGTTTCCATAGATTGCACTGTGTCTCCAGCTGTTCAATAGCCTTCTTATGGAAGAAGCAGAATTAGCCAACTGTCACTGCTTCTGGGAGACACATTTTTATATATTGTATTTTGGCTAACTTTTATAACTAGATGAGTTATATTTCGTTCCCCAAAGGCTCTCTTTATTAAGTGGCCACCAGGCACATCCATAATGCTAACACCTTTTTGATTTAGTCGTTTTGGATGAGTGCTTTTCCTGTGGCGCAGAGCTTTAGATCTGTTTAATGGTGTTACACTGAAAGAGAATGCTGGGTAATTTTTTTCTCATGTGCTAGTTTTGCATCTGATTGTTCAGGTCACATTTTTAGTGAAGGTTGGAGGAAGCACACTAAAATGCTATGCCATCAACTGCCTGATTTAAGCATCTCCCAATTCTGAAGTTTCTAACATATTTATCTACTTATATCATGAAGAGCATTTTACTCTGATCTGAACTAGACTTATTTATTGGTTCATATTGAAAAATGGAGAGGAGCTTTGTATCTCCACACATCTTTGGTTGGTGCCTATTGCACAGCTGGTGCAAAGTTATCTTTGACCTTCTGCAAATATCACTTCTGTGTTCATGCACACAATAGTGCTTACGTAGAATTATATCTTGCAGCCTTAAAGAATATTTAACTATTCACTTGAGATTTATAAAGAAGGTGCCATATTTTACCAAGATACTTCATATGGGAGTAAAATCATTGCTTTATACTTAGCTTGACAGAGATGCCCAGTGAGTGTTATTCTACTTATTTATCTATTTATTGTTACATCCCCAGCCATAGTTTTCCTTCCCTCCTCTACTCACAGTCCCTCCCCTATTCCCCTCTGTTCTCACCGCCCAATTCATTCCTCTTCCATTTCTGTTCAGGAAATGGCAAATCTCCCATGGATATTAACAAAACATGGCATATCAAGTAGTAGTAAGAATGAGCACCTCAGCATGCATTAAGGCTGGATGAGGCAATCCAGTATGAGGAGTAGGGTCCCAAAAGTCACCAGAAGAATCAGAGATAGGCCCCGTTCCCACTATGAGAACTCCCACAAGAAGACCAATATACATTTGTCAGATGTATGCAAAGGGACTAGGTCAGTCCCTTGCAGGCTCCCTGGTTGTTGGTTCAGTCTCTGTGAGCTCCTATGAGACTGGGTTAGTTGATTCTGTGGATTTTCTGGTGATATCTTTGACCCCCCTGACTCCTACAATCCTTTCTCCCTCTCTTCTGCAGGATTCCTCAAGCTTAACCTAATGTATGACTGTGGGTCTCTTCATCTGTTTCTATCAGTTGCTTGATGAATTATCTCTAATGACTTTTGGGCTAGGGATCAATCTATGAGTATAGCAGAATACTGTTAGGCATCATTACATCAACATTTTTCCCCTCTAGTCGAGTTTGTTTCTATCCTAGGTCTCTGTGTCATCCAACCTGCAGGTCCTGGTGTTCCAGGCAGTGTCAGGGGTGGACTTACTCTCCTGGCATGGGTTTTAGGCTAAACCAGTCATTGACTGGCCACTCCCTCAATCTCTTGGCCACTCTTACCTCCAGCACATCCAGTAGGCAGTACAGACTGTAGGTTGAAGGTTATATGGCTGGATTTGTTTCCCACGCCCTCCACTTAAAGTCTTACCTGGTCACAGGTGATGGTCATTTTAGGTTACACATCTGTTACTGCTAGGAGTCTTAGCTGGGATCATCTTGTAGATTCCTGGGAGATTCCCTTCCCAGGTTTATACCTGACCCTGAAATGTGTTCCCCTTTTCAGTAGCCTTTTTCAGTACTATCCCCTCCATATTCCCTCCCTGACATTATCTCTCACATTCCCATCCCCACCTGCCTGCAGTCCACTCATGAAATCTCTTGAATTTCCTCTTCCTAGGGAGATCCAGGTGTCTCTCCTTGAAACCTCATTACCTAGTGTTGCAATGAGGGCCTGCTTGTTTGGTCTGGCCGCCTGGCTAGCTTAGCCCTGAAATAACCACAAAGAAATTGTATAAATCATCGCTTGGCCCATTAGCTCTAGCCTCTTATTGGCTAACTCTCACATCTTGATTTAACCCATTTCTATTAATCTGTATATCGCCACATGGCAGTGGCTTACTGGTAAAGATTCAGCATGACTGACTCTGGCGGCGGATCCATGGCGTCTCTCTGACTCTGCTTTCTTCCTTCCAGAATTCAGTTCTGTCTTTTCTGCCTACCTAAGTTCTGCCCTATCAGGCCAAGACAGTTTCTTTATTCATTAACCAATACAAGCAACACACAGAGGGGACCCCCACATTACCCTAGTCTCTGGGTCTGAGGATTGTTACAGCTAATATGAACTTATGAGTGAATAATAGCATGTTTGTCTTTCTGGGTCTAGGTTACCTCATTCAGGATGATTTTTTTTTCTAGTTCTATCCATTTGCCTGAAAATTTCATAATTTCATTGTTTTTTTAAAAGCTGAGTAATATTCCATTGTGTAAATGTTCCACATTTTCTTTATTTTTTGGTTGAGGAACATCTATGTTGTTTCCTGGTTCAGGCTATTACACATAATGGTGTTAGCACCAAAACTTAATGAAACCTCAAGAAACTGAAGTTTCTGTAAGGCAAAAGACACCATCCATAGGACAAAATGGCAGCCTACAGAATGGGAAAGATCTCCAATTCTGTATTTGACAAAGAGCTGATCTCTAAAATATAAAACAAACTCAAAAAACTAGACACCAAAAAAACCAACCAACCAAACAAATAAACCAAAAACCAAAACAAATAATCCAAGTAAAAAATGGAGTATAGATCTAAACAAAGAATTCTCAACAAAGGAATCTCAAATGTCTAAGAAACACTTAAAAAAATGTTCAGCATTCTTAGTCATCAGGGAAATGCAAATCAAAAAAAACCTCTGAGATTCTATCTTACACCTGTCAGAATGGCCAAAATCAAAAAAACAAGTGACAGCTGGTGAGAGTATAAACTTGTATGGCCACTTTGGAAATCAATATGGTGGTTTCTCAGAAAGCAAGGAATCAACCCACCTCAAGACCCAGATATACCATATATATGTATCCAAGGGAGGCTCAATAACACCACAAGGACATGTGCTTAACTATGTTCAGAGTATTAATTTTTTAAGGCAGAAGTTTGGAAGATCTCTTGTCAGCCTCACAGAGGAGCAAGTACCCTAGAAACATTTTTTTTGGGAATCTTGTTTGATTCTGGGATTTCCTGAGTGTTTGCTGGAAATAAGGCAGAAGAAAATTATGTTTTATTTCGGTTGGATTGTTGCAAGCTTCTAGGAAGAAAACAATTTTAAGAACAGTGCATGACAACTGGATTTTCTTGAGTGATGAGATGAAATATAAAAAGTAAGGAAAAGGGTATGTTATAGAGGTGGATTTCTGCAAGAGGAGCAATGATCTGGGGACATGTATATTTTACTTAGATGGCATATTTTTCATATTTTAACCTTTAATGAGGCTGCATATTGACCAAACACTATTTAAAGGTAAATTGCCTTTATACCTTTTACATATATGTAATGAATCCCTACGGCTTATGTCTCCACAAGAGAATCCTGAATGATTTTAAATTTTATTCCAGCACTCGGGAGGCAGAGGCAGGCGGATCTCTGTGAGTTCAAGACCAGCCTGGTCTACAAGAGCTTGCTCTAGGACAGGCTCTAAAGCTTCAGAGAAACCCTGTCTCGAAAAAACCAAAAAAAAAAAAAAAAAGAAAAAAAAATAAAGATGGGCTTCCCAAGAATGTCTTAAGATGGCTCTTTGTCAATCATTTGAGACACTATTGAGTTTTGTCGAGTCACAGGAAGGTAACATGCCGGCTCTCCCAGGAACGCCAGCTCCAGGAAGATGACAATGCGCATGCTCAGAGCACGACGATGATGCACGTGCTCCTTCTCACCTGCCTCGCGCAGGGTGACTTTGTCGAGGAGATGGATTTGTTTTGATTACACAGTCTGCTGGATTATCTCTGAAGGTGGCTTTAAGATCTGGTTTGTAATTTTCTGATTAAAAAGTCAATCAACGCGCGACTAACATGATGAATACGCTTTTACTTTATTGGCATTTTACAGTTATGGTGTTTATAATAGTTTGAGCCAGCTAATCGTTCCTTCATAGATTCTTTCTCTGAGTCTTAGGCTCAGGTAAGTCTTTCACATATTTAACATTGTTTAACGGGGCACACTGCTACAGATCCATTCCCTTTTCACAGGCAGAGAGTTAGACCGCTCAGAGACGTTAACTTGGGGGCCTGCAATTGCAGAGCAGGAAAACAACAGAACCATATTTTCTTGGCTGCATATTTCATGCTCCAAGTTAGTTGATATTCAACTGTCGCATCAATAGCCAAAAAAGCCTTCTCTGACCCCGAGGGCCATACCTATGGGGGTGATCATTGTCTGGGCATCACATTAGTTACTTCTCTACACGGATGTATTTTATATCCTGTCAACATGGCCATACTAATGGTACAGAGTTTTTATGCTTAATTTACTTTCCGGCTTTAACATTTGTACAACACTGAGTGTCAGGACTGCAGAAAAACAAAGGGTTTCTCACTGTTTTCTGGCAGCTTCTTTGGTACTTCATGTTTGGTATTTCTCCCTACAAATGTTATTAACTATTCTCTATTCAGTGCAGCCACCATATACATATTTATGTATAAATATGAGCATACACCTCTCCTCCCAACCCCTCCCCAAGCAGGATTTTAGGACAGAACTGCTTGAATACAGCTGTTCTCAAATGTACCTACCTGATGTCTCGCCCCTTAGCAGGGATGCTTGATTATTAAAAAGAAATGAACTTCTACATTTTGTAATTTCAGTCCATATGGGAATTACAATTTGAGGCTGATCACCCAGCATTCTGCAGGTAAGAGCTCTGAGGATATATATGGGAAAGAAACCTTGCTTGCTTTGAGTGTTGCATCTTTATGTGACCTGAGACGAATCTAACACTCACAGCTGGAGACTTGATAAGAGGAGACAGCTCAATCCACAGACCCCAAGCACCTTTGCCCCACCAGCAGCTGATATCTAAAATACTTCAGTGGGCTGTGTGGGAAACGATTAATAACCTGCAAGCATTAATGTTACCCACTCATTAACTATGCCCAATCATGTAACAATTATACCCATTTCTAACAAATGACTTAAGATGGTCTTTTTGATCATATCAGCCTATCTCTGGATGCATAGTCTTTATGTCTCCTAGCACCCAAAGTTGTCTATCTGCTTGGAATCTTGCCCACTAGAGGGAATATTATTCCAAGCGAAACTGTTAATCCCACAGATGTGAGAAGAAAGACCATTGACCCAAATCATCATGGCCAAATTAGTTAAAGCAAGCAATAAATTAAAGCAAACTTTTTTTTATTCTTGTACATTGGTGTTTTCCATCAGCACTGGACATGGGCAAGATAAGGGCTTTTTATAGCTCAGAGGTAGGCAGTTTCCAAATGGGGGAATTGGTGGGCAAAATAGGTGGGGTTAAGGAAGCAAAACACAAGAATAACAAGTTGGCCATAACAACCTGAAACAGACATGGTTGCAATGTGGTCATACCAACAGGTTGCCATAATAACCTTTAGAAACAAAGGACTGGTTGCCGTTTCCTGGAACAGGCAGTATAGAACCGTTTGTAGTTAAAGTTATAGGTGGGCATCACCCAATCTTTGGGAAAGAGATTTAATCATAAACCGGAATGAACCTACTTTGTCTCTATTATTATAAGATGACTTTTTGAAACAACTTTTTTTTATTGATTTTTATTGAGCTCTGGGTTATCCCAATAGTGACATACTTAGCTACTGGGAAATAAAAAACCTGTTGGTCAGGTATAAAGGCCTTAGCCTTTAGACAATTTCGGATGTAGTTGAAGATACTAGGCAATATGTGGTCCTATTCACGTTCTTTAGATTTAATTTCCTCGACTATAAGTTAGAGACAACAATACATTACTTTCAGAAATTTATGAGAGCTCTTGAAATGCAGTAACCATAAATTTCTTTACTACAGATTTGGGATGCTCAGAATTAGCTTCATCTTAGTTCATTTTAATTATTTTATTAATTATATTAAAAATTGGAGTACTTATTTGCAAGTAGAGGCTCAACTTGGGGAAAATCTTCAAAGGCCACCAGAATAATTACATCTCAGCACTGCTGTTCATCTGTTCACAGACATGTTCTCTGTGCTTACGCTGGTGTGCTAAACAACTGGCTGATCTGAGCTCTAGTTCAAATATTCTGCATCTCACTTCCTTTTGTGGGTGAGAAATTCTCACTTTGAGCCTATTATAAGATATTAATAATTAACAGAGACATTTCCTTTGCAGTGGAAAAGTATCATTTTGCGAATCTTTGCCTTCAGATCAGAAACCTTAAAGCAGAATTTTCTTGTTTTATAAGAATATCTAATAACCACACTTTGACTTCAGTTTTATGAGTGTGTTATAGAATAACCTGAGAAGCCTTGCTATTGAAGAACTCAAATTCTAGCTCCCAGTTTGGACTTCCACAGTCCTGAGTTGATTTTTATATTTGTAAAAAGCTATTATTTAACAGAGTGAACAGAAACCCCAGAAGCAAGTATCTGTGATAGTGAGGATCTGGTCAGAAACATATCATAGAGTCAGATAGAATCAAAACTGAATAGTGCTCCTTATGCTTCTACCATAGTTATATCAGGAAGATTTTGGTCATTATTTTCAGCATGCATGGATATGTGTGTGAAATATCTGGAGTGTGCAAGACCCTGGTCTTCACCAGGAGACACTCTTCACCTAATCTTCTGCCACGCCTAAAGTTTGCAAGCCAACCTTTCTGGAAGAATAATTTGCATAAAATAGTAACTGCTAACAGGCTATTGTTCAGACTGACTACACAACCAGGAACTGAAAGGGCTGGAGGAATTACAAACCCAAGCCCAAACCAAACCAAAAAACCCCAAAAAGATAAACTAAATACAGTTGCTGGGGAAAGGTAGCTCACTGCAACGGGGCTGTGTAAACATGGTAGAGTCTCTACATGCCTCTGGCTCCACACACAAATAAGTAATCACAGTTTACCTGTGAAATGAGAAACTGTAATAAATCACAGCAGAATTGCCTTATAGACCTTTTGGGTTGAAAGGTGAGGGTTTCAGAGTTCATTTGCTTCAACAATAGTTTATTAAGAACTTATAATTTTCCTAGCTAATTCTAAGTCCTGGTGATAGAAAAAAAAAACACTAGCTATTATCAACCCTTTTCTAGAGAACCCATGATGATAGATGGGGAAGACAGTCTGTCAGGATAGGAGAGCAGTAGATTAAGGTGGAAGGCATCTAAGAAGCAGCAGATTTCATGCTCAAATGTTCTCGACACAGACAGAGGTGATCTCATACAGGAGTTATGGAAGTGTCCCTTAAGACACTTAACCCCTTAAGAGCTAAATCAAAAAAGTGAAGTGGAGGCTTTCCAAGAGCAAAGGTGGAGATGGGTGTTTTAATGAGAGGGAAGTGCTGTGCAGAGTGCAAAGATCACATGCATAAACCTGTGGCTGAGTGTGATGGACTCAGAGGCATTTGGGGAAAAGGTGTACATGTATCTTTAGAGCCCTACCTAGGTTATTTGGGCTCCTACAACCAAATGCCATAAACAAGTAGTATAGTATGCAACACAAATTGTTTCTTACAGTTCAAGCTATGAGTATGGTTGTGTGACTTGAAATATGACAATGTCTAGGATACCAGTGTAACAGCAATCATACCAAAAAGGTCACTTGCTACTCTTTTACTCTTTCTCGGGCTTTGTTTCTATATTTTTATGTTTTTAAAAACATTCAGTGTGTGTGTGTGTGTGTGTGTGTGTGTGTGTGTGTGTGTGTGTGTGTACATGCACATACAACCCGTAAAAGTCCATTCTCCTACTATGTGATTTCTAGAGATCAAACTTAGAATATTAGCTTAGACAGCAAGTATCTTTACCCACTGAACCATCTTTCTGGCTTGGGATTCATTAAGAGACACTAAGCTCATGATTAGGGCTCTGAGATCTCAGTATCCTCATCTCCTGACTGACTCACTGAGAGGTGGAATTAATACTTAAGTCCATGGAGATATATACATTCAACCTATTACAGAGATGCATCATGACTTAAAAATAAGCTGAAGTGTAATTCAGTGAACAAGTGTAGTTGATTTTTTTTCTTTGCTCATTAGGAGCAAATGAAAACAATAAATAAATAAACAAACATAGTAAGACTCCCAAATAAACACATGAAGGTTATTCTTTCTTATGAATATCCGGCCTTAGCTTGGCTTCTTTTTAACCAGCTTCTCTGAACTTAAATTATCCCATTTATCTATTGCCTCTGGACTTTTATCTTTCTTCTATTCTATATACTTTTCTTAAATTCTTACTCCATGGTTTGCTGTGTAGCTGGTGGCTGACACCCGATGTTCTCCCATGCTTTTCCTTTTCTTGCTCCCTGATCATTTCCTCTCAGATTTCTCTTCCTATTTATTCTCTCTGCCTGCCAGCCCCACCTATCCTTTCTCCTGCCTTGCTGTTGGCCATTCAGTTCTTTATTAGACCAATCAGGCAAAGTAACACAGCTTCACAGAATTAAGCAAATGCAACATAAAAGGCTGCAACACATCTTTGCATTATTAAACAAATATTCTACAGCATAAACAAATGTGACATCTTGAAATAATATTCTACAATGGAAGAACATTTGAGTATTATGTGTGAGGCATTAACTTCATTTCCCATGACCTCAAAAAAAGAGAAAATATTTTTCCTAAGCAAAGCTCTAAAAATACAGATATTATACTTGTGTCTAGTTAAAAAATCTTCCTATTTTAAATTCATTTTAATTGAGTCTACATAAAATTTGTGGAACAATTTCAAAGAAGTTTAACAGATTATCTGGCCAGGAAAGGAAAACTAAAACATTATTGCTGTCCTGGGTATAGTAATCTGAGGTGGGGCCAGGGTTTGACAATGCAAACAAGAGTGGAAGGGCTATGAGAAGTGTGCTATGTCACGTGCAGGGTGTGGGTATGAGATGGGCTGCAGGGTGGTGAAGCTACTCTTGAAGGGTGGGGGGTGGTAACTAACATTTATAACCTGAAGAGGTTTATAAGTGGCACAGAGTGAAAGAATAAAAGAAAATCATCCAGGCTGAGGCCCATGAACCAGATAAGTGAGAAGATAGATTAGTGCAGGGTAGGTTAGGATCTGAGCAAGCATGGGGCGTCTGTCAGTGCTGCTGCTGCTGTGGAAATGACTCTTGAGGAGATATGGTGACAAGCACGCCTTTCTTGCTGCTCTCTCTTTGCTTTAGATACTTCCTGAACTCCCAGTAGGTAGAGAATTCTGAAGTGAAAGATAAAACTGGCTTCTACCCCGAAACAGAAAAAATGGGAAGATGATGTTTTCAGCTGGAGGGGACTCCATACCCCACCCTGCTGTGGCTTTTGTTGAAGGTCCTCTGCTGTGGCTTTTGTTGAAGGTCCTCTGCTGTGGCTTTTGTTGAAGGTCCTCTGCTGTGGCTTTTGTTGAAGGTCCTCTGCTGTGGCTTTTGTTGAAGGTCCCCTGCTGTGGCTTTTGTTGAAGGTCCCCTGCTGTGGCTTTTGTTGAAGGTCCCCTGCTGTGGCTTTTGTTGAAGGTCCCCTGCTGTGGCTCCTGTGGCTCCACCTCACTCTTGTCTACTTTATGTGTGCAGATGCTGCTCTGGCACGGAATATGCCCTCAGTTCCTTGGGCTCTGTGTGGACTGCTTGGAGTAAAAAGTCAACTGATCTCTTACTACTCTACCCCGTGCACCACCACATCCAAATCCTTAGCACATTCTATATCTTTGTATTAACAGATCCAAACCCAGCATCTTTGTCCTCTTTGGACCGACCTCCTTTATCTAATCAGCATCATTTGTACCTGGAACTTCTGGGGCTTCTTCAATGGAATTCAAAGGATTTAAAGGACTTTTTTTTTTTTTTTTTTTTTTTTTTTTTAAAGAATGAGTTCAAAAGAAAAAAATTTCAAAGAAAATTTTCTGTAATATTGAGGCAAATGATCTTTCTATCTACTCTCTCAGCACTTTTAACCACACATTAACAAAATCCAAAGTCCTTCTATGTCACCGAAAGCCTGCTTATACTAGCTTCCACCTCCAGTTCCCATCTCCCAATACATCCCTCCTGCCCACCTCCAGTTGTATTGACTTCCCGCTACATATAAATAGCATGTTTTTGTATCAGGATATTTAAGCTTCTCCTTCTTGAATTATTTTCTATTTGTACACGTGATTTGCCCATGAACATTTAAAAACTCTTAGTTTGGCTCAAACATGCCTTCTAAAAGATGCCTTAGGAGGTTATTTGTTTAAAACAGTAGCCACCAATCTTGTGGTCTCCTTGTCTCATTTTATGTTTTTCCTCCATGGGTTTAGGCACACGATGCTGGTCCTCATGCTGTGATGACCCCCCCCCCCCCCCATCATAAAATTTCTGTTGCTACTTCATAATTTTAATTTTGCTACTTTTACTAATTGTAATATAAATATCTATCTGTGTTTTCCAAAGGCGTTCATCAACTTATGAAAGGGTCAGGGGTCGTGACCTGTAGTTTGACGTTCTCTTGCCTATCCCTTTCTTTGAACCACTGAGGATGAGTTTGGTCTGTTTACTACCTCAAGGGGCTCTGTCTGCATATCCATCACACTTTCCCCCCCCCCCCCCCCCCCCCCCCCCCCCCCGCACGCTGTTGATGTGTCTGCCTCCTCTGCTTGTCCACAGACCTCCAGGATCAATGCTATGTCTCATTTGGCTTCAGAGTCTGGCCATCTGTCTTGGGCCCTGACACCGTGTGTGGTGTGCTCATTAGACGGCTATTGAGTTGAAACTACAGCAAAGTGAGTAAGACTCAGTCTTCTCCATCCATTGCCCCTGGCTATTTGGAGAGGAGGATATGTAAATTAATAATTGAGCTGTGATGAGGTGATAGCTACAGCAGTTGTGTAGGAGAACGCGACTGTAATGCAGCGGCAGGCACAGCCAGCACTGAACCAAGGGGGATTCTTGTGCCTTCCCCTGGTGTATTCAAGCAGGTTTTCCATTCCTTTAGGGAAGAAAGAATACTGACTGCAGAACTATTAGATTATTTGTAAGGTTATAAAGCTCTTAGAAACTCTCAGACGGGAAGTTACCATCTAAGAGTGAAATATTAACTCCAGAGCAGCTGCTGGAGGCCTGTTTCTCATGTGTGCCTCAAGGCATAGTGCTGTATCTATTGACACCTACAAGGTTTCTTTTTTTTGTAAAAAGAAACAAAGAAGAAGAAGAAGGTATTATAGAAGTTTGCTTCTCTAATGTTCTTACATTATCTCAGGAAGGGTATTTTTATAAAGTAGTGAAGGTCAGAATATTTAAATCAGACAGCTAATAGGGCTAGCAACAATGAAACGAACAAGCTCTTTATCCCTCTGTGGTTAGGGATGTAAGCTGTGTATTCTTTGTCTGAGCCAAACAATTGTTGGGAGTGCTTCAGGAAAACGTAAGCTGCCCTCTGTTCATGCTGTGCATGCTGATTCATTTGAGCAGACACAGGTGTTGAGAGTGTTCACTGAATGCTTTGACAGGATCCTGCTTTGATGAAAATACGACTTACCTGTTCTAGAATTTTATATATGTCTCCCACAATCTACGTAGTTTTGTGAAAATGGTGTAAAATCTCTTAGGTTGTTTCCTTGGCCATAGAGCCATAGTTGATATTCAGGCTTGCTTTGAGAATATAATAAAATAGCATGAGGGACTGACCCAATATTTAGAAAATAATACATATTTAATAAATGTATGTTTGTTTTCCTCTTTCTGCAGCTAAGAATATTCTATTGAAAACGCACCCCTAGTGGCATTCTTCCTCCAACAAAGCCACACATCCTTATCCTCCTCACTAGTCTCACCTTCTGATGATTAAGCACTAAAATATACGAGCCTGTGAGGGCCATCCTTACTCTAACCGCCATAGGCTCTCCTGGGTCTGAATCTTTCTTCATGGAAAATGTTCGCTAGGATGAAGTTGAGATAAGAAATGGTTGAGAAGTCATTCTGCTACTGTGATACTCCTTTTCTCTTCCCTCTGTTTTTGTGGCTGTTGATACAGGTCTATGATAGTGCTTACCAAGATCCTAAGGTAGAACAGTATGCCTTCTGTTGATAGAGGGATAACTTCAGTTTTAGAAGCGTGTATGGATTTGCCATGGTTACATAGCTAGTTAGAGTGAAGCTGAAGGTCTGAGCCTCATCTACAAGAACTCCTGATTCTAAGCATGGCATTTACTGGCTCCATTTGCTTCCAGTTTTGCCAATAGTAGATACACTACAATGTGTTTTGGAAAGTTCATTAAATAAATAAATATTTCCCTCAAGGCAAGCTGGGGAAGGATGAACATGGCAGCTTTGTAGAATTTGCTTTTTGCCCACTTGTACCCCAACTGTCCGTGAGCCTAGATCCTGTGATTGCTGCAGAAGGCCTACAGTAGGGGGTGATACTGGGATGAGTGGGAGTTTTCTACCCCACAGTGCACTGAGCAGGG
This sequence comes from Arvicola amphibius, assembly GCF_903992535.2. Taxonomy (NCBI): domain Eukaryota; kingdom Metazoa; phylum Chordata; class Mammalia; order Rodentia; family Cricetidae; genus Arvicola; species Arvicola amphibius. The sequence goes on along the minus strand of NC_052049.1, from coordinate 150,600,636 downwards.
GAGGGCGGAGGGAACCATGCTGCTGACATATTCTGGCATTCTCCCCTCCTGGAATAAAATAGGGCATCTGAGGGGTGGGACAATCTTTGCTTAGGTTGCTTGTAAGATAAATCTGGAGAAGCATGGTTGTCCCATTGAACAATATTTGAGCAAAAACTACTGTAAATAACTGGTTTTTGTCTTTTGTCAAATAAAGTTGTTTGTTTTTATTTTTAAAGTCAAAAATTAAATAAATCTTGAAAAATAATGTTTTACTCATCCTTCTAGAGAATTCCCCCAACAATGAATACATACTTTTCAGATTAATGATACAAACAGAGCAATTAAATTTTGTGCTGTCTACTGAGCAAATATAATTTAGTCCCATCTCAATTAATAACTGTTGAAGTCATGTAGTATGTGAATGGCATTTGGGTTTCAGCTGAGCATTTTGATTGCCAGTAGTCAGCATGGGTGTTTATCTCTGACTACATTTCCCCCATTTCAGTCAGGTTATATTTAAAAGAAAATATTTCAGAGTGTTTTCATAAGTAATTAAATGATAGCATTGCCACATACCTCTGATGTGTGACTGTTATTTTAAAACTTGTACTCTTATTTTTATGTATATGGATGTTTTGATTGCATGTATCTCTGTGTCCTGTGTACGTGCTTTGTGCCTGAGAACTCTAGATTAAGGTGTTGCTTACTGAACTTGGGTCCTCTGGAAGAGCAGCAAGTGTTCTTAAGTACTGAGGCATCATTCCAGGCTCTGACCTCCTACTCACAAACTTGTTTGGGAGAACAGACACATGGGCATGGGAACTGTTTTCAACTTTGTTTTTAATCTTGCAAATTAAAAGTTAGGAGTTTTAAAAATCGAAGACAGAAAAATAGAGCAGACCTTTTGAGTGGAGTAAGATCAATTTGTTTACTAGAACTAGCATTTCTGTAAGCTGGATTTCCTGATTTAGCATTTTTGCTGGCAGTAATTTATAATATTAAAGAGAACCCAAGAAGAGACTTGCATAGAGCACATGAGAACGCGTAAGGCAAGCCTCTTGAAATTGATTTGACTCTATCTGTGTTGTCTTCTGCATTAGATTCTGCTTCTGCTGTCAGACATTTTATTTCCTTTTGAAATCTTGTATAATTTGAGCCATCCTAATAAAATATAGGCCAGTCATAAATATGACTAACAATTTGTGCAAGTAAAATCTGAAATATCTGCAATAAGGATACTAATTGATATACACCACCTAAATTAGATCATTCAGAGAGCAGGCTGCGTTTTGAAAAACTATCACTAATTGCTTTTGGAGAGATTACATTTTCACGCTAGAGCCCCTTGATGTCTTTGATGCCAGTCTTTGGTTGCAAAAATCAGATTTCTATAACCTACAATTAACAGGGCATGCACTGAAATGACCTAAACCTAGAGAGAAGTGGGAGATTTCCCCCCCATAGTAAAAAAGATTTTGAAAGTAAATATATTCCATCGACATATAGATGGAATATATTGTTTCTAGGGTTGTATTTTCACTCCAAGTTATGGAGTAATTGTGATTAGCTCCACTCTTCACACTAGAGAGTGTGGGGAAACAAAGACAGCCATACCACATAGCACGGTAGGATAACGGGAGAGTTTCTCGGCCATAAATTAAAATAAGAAGTCATTAGCTCCCTGTGGCACTATGAAAAACAAGAATGTTTGCCTTTCAATATTCTCAAAGGAACGTTACCAAAGCCTAGCTCCCTGCTGTTGTCTAACCTTTCCAGTATCACACATGGCAATGACACAAGTAATTAAGTATAGATAAAATTGTGTGGGGGGAGTTCTTGTATGAAAGTACCATGGCAGTTCCAGAGCACTGTGCACTTGCAGACTTACAAAAGTGTGGATTTGCAGTGTGACCCTTCACCCCGAACTTTCATAGAAATGGAAAAGAATTCCCTTTTGTTCTACATCCCCCTCCCCTGCAGTAGCAAGCAATTATATTTGGCCAGAGTACAATTACTAATTGCTAACTGTTGAGTAAGACATCAAGGAAAGAACGAGATAGCTTCCAGGTGGAAAACTGATTCTGACTCTCGTGCCAGCTCTGTGGAATGGCGTTGTGAGGCTGCGTCCTGCCTCGGGCAGCAGAGAACACGGTGATTGATTCTGTCTTCAAAGGAGTTAGGAGGGGTAGGGATTGTGGTACACGAATCTTGTAATTGTTCTCCCTAGACTAATTACTGGAAAAGGAAGGATTTACTACCCATGAACTGTCAATCCAGCATTAGAAGTAAGAATGCATTTGTCAGGGAGAGAGTCCATCACTCTGCTGTGTTCTGCACTGTAGGGTAAACCTTGCTCCTAACAGACTTACCTTGTCAAATCGCATCTTGATCTAAGGACTCACAGTGCCACAGAATGCAGCCAACAACTGCTCTCAGTTAGAACATGAGGATTCTGGAATTAAAGGTCCTGGTACATTAAAACATCATTATCTGAAGACAAATTTAATTAGCAATTCCAAATGAACTATATTGAATATTAGGGCAGAAATTTCTGAAGGAAAATGTAGTTTTAAGGTCCACAAATGTAGATCATGTAGATGTTCTTCCTTCAGCCACGTACTTGAAGAACAATGTCCACCATAGGGCTCTTTGGTTCAGGGCTAACACCCAGAACTTGCAGGAAAAGTTATCGTGGTTGAAAGGCTGCTGACCATCTTACCTGATGCTGCAGATCTGTTACAGCCCGTGAGCTAACAGAAAGAAAGTGCCTCTGCTCCTTCACCTCCCTGTCATCCCGCTTTTCTCTTCTTCCCATCCCCATCTCAGTCAGCCTCCTCCTGTCTGGCTCCCACTCTGCCTCATCACACGTGTGGTCTCTCAGGCACCCTTCCCCACCCAGTCTTTTCTGGACCTCTTTTCAACACACGTCTTTTAAGTCTTTCCCTTTATGGTATGGTTCTTCTCCCATTTTTATAAGGTTATTTACTACAAGGTAAATATTAGTTTAAGCCAGAATAAATGTTCAATTTTAAGTAATGCAGCTCAATAAATTATATAATATATATATGTGTGTGTGTGTGTATATATATATATATATATATATATATATATATATATATATATAAAGGGAGAAATTCCACCAAAGGAATTTATTCAGGATTTTTGTTTTATAGAGAAGGTTTCAATCAGTTAACTGTTGTTTCATTTTCCTTTGTTTGTTCCAAACTGCATGTTATGTTTTGAAATTGTAGAGGTGGCTATTCCTTCCTATCAGATGCACTGAGCAGACATACGGACACAGTCGTCATCCTAGGTGAGACCTTGAGGAAGAAACCACTCAACATCTTTGTTTCTCCTTTCTTCTTTGCATACATTTCTATTTAACATATTTCTCCCTTTGTATATTATCATAAGAATATTTAATCTATCTTCCTTGCCAAACAGCGGAGGCGTAAGGATCAGAGTGTGATTTGAGCTCAGTTTGGCTGTCTTTGTTTGCCTCATGTGTTTAAAATATTTAAAATTCATTTTATTACTATAAGCCTTTCATGCTTTCTCTTAGAGGTGCATTCTGAATATTTTACCAATCAGCTATATAAATATTATTTACTAAGCTTTGAAACTATATTGGGAGATGTAAATTTATTTCACTAAATTTTGTTTTTTGAATGAGCTTTAAAATTTGAGACATGGAGGTAAGCATTTTACTTATTTTATTATTATTATTATTATTAGTTTTGATTTTTTGAGTCATGGTTTCTTTGTGTAGCCCTGTCCTGGAACTAGCTCTGTAGACCAGGCTGGCCTAGAACTCACAGAGATCGTTTGCCTCTGCCTCCCAAGTGCTGCCACCACCACCTGGATAATATTTTTCTAATTAGTATAACACGAATTTCTTTACTTGCTACAATGATATTTTCACAATTCTTTTTGTTGAAGGAAATTAATTTCTTTATTCAGTTTTGTTTCTCAAAGTTTCTGACATTCAGTTCTCCTTTGGGCCCCTTCCCTTCCCATTCTGAGGCATATCCAGTATCTCATGATTTCACTGAACTGCTGGATTTGATTTCACAGAACTGTTGAATTTGAGCCTGTGTAGTTTTGTGTCTATTGCCGTTCTTATTTTTTTCTTTTATATTTTAATATTTTGTTGAAGAGTAGATGATTTTTCTGAGTCGTTGGAAGTTCCAAAATGTCCTTAGAGGACAAGGTGGTTCAAGCACCTGTTTCACTTGGGTAAGAGTTTTTGTTGCCAAATCTGATGACCTGAGTTCCATCTCTGGAACCCACAGGATTCATGGGGAGAACTGACTCCTGAATGTTGTCTTCTAATCTCTACACTACATGCACGTGCATGCACGCACACACACACACACAGACACACACACGCGCGCACACACACACACACATGCACACACAATACCCACAATTAGAATTAGAAAATGTAACAGAGAATTTAAAACTAAAAGTGCTTATAATTTATTCATGGTTAATTTGAGTAGCAGTTTGGCCAGGTTTAAATTAGTTGTCCTGACTAGCTGTGCACCCCCCCCCCCCCACTATTCTTCCAGTGCATAGTCACTGTTGATGTGCCTGAGTCTTATCAACTTGGAAACTGTCTTTTTATTTTTCTGAAAACTTACTGAAGTTTTCTCTTTGTTACTAGAGCTCTACATTTTTTACAGGCGTTGTATAAGGAGAGTGTTCCTTGAGAAATCTGTGCAGTTTAATTTAACTTTCAGTTCTGGGGAGTGAAAACAGGGCCTCACATATGCTAGACAAACGTTCTCCTCTAGCCCAGCAGACTAACTTTGCAAGCACTTTTAGGCTTACAGAAAACAGAGCAGGCACCGTCTTCCCTGGTGCACCCAACACATACACCAGTTCTTTATTAGTAACACATTGCTATGACACAGTTCCATTATTATATCCAAAGCCTACGGTTTCTCCATCTTTCCTTATTTATGACTAATTGGCTTTTTAAATATTCTCGGGATTCTGTACTACATCATACTTAGCTGTTGTGTCTTTTTTTAGAATCTCTTGATTGTGAGTTTCTTAGATTTGATTTTCGTGGCCTTGACAATTTCAAGGAATATTTTAGGGTTCCCATTTAGTAGGATTTTAAATTTTTCTTTCTCATGATTGGACTGTGGTTGTAGGTCTGCAGGAGATTATAGAAATGCTATTTTTATTAAAACATGTAAAGACTATTTTATGTCAAGAAGATTTGTAAGTGTTGACCCTAAGAATGTGGCTGAAATACTTTTTTTTAGGTATTTTTAGTTTAAAGCTCCTCCTTCTTCTAGTCCATATACCACACTATTATGAAGAAATCACAATGGACATCTTATATTTAAGGAATGAGGAGGATGTTTCCCTTCAATTAGGATAGAATGACTGCACAGATGTGTTTGTAATCCCTCAGCAAAGGGAGTCTGTCTCTGCTCCATATGTACCAATTCATTTAATGATTTATTTATTTCAGGATGGACTTATTATTTTTCTTGTACTTAAAGTTATAATGAAGTACTAATTAATTTTGTTGATTACTTTGTTTCAGCTTTTGTCATTGGGAATGTTTCAGTTGGCTTCTGTGACACTCTTCTGTCAATGCAACCCTCTCTTTCCTAACTACAGCTTTGCCTTCTGTTCTCATAAAAACTCTCCTTGTATATTTTCTATTTTGGTCCTAGAATCAGCCATTTCTCAAATGAGTGATGTTTGTTTTTATTAAGATTAGGACTGCGGGATGTGCTTATTGCTCCAGAGCGTCATTACTTCTAGGGCCTTTCATCTAACACAGTACAGTCATATACATGTACAACTAAGCCATTAATATGCAAATATATATATATGTAATACATACTACTCTATCTATACATTTCCACACTAAGCTAAACATAAAATTTTATTGATCTCTGTCTCTGTATTTTGTGTCTGTGTGCGTGTATGTGTGTGCATGTTGTGCACCATGTCCATGTTTGACTATCTCCATGCCTAAGACTTGGATACAATGTTAGCATATATGAACTGGCCAGGTTTACTTTAGACTGTGGTCAGGGTGAACACTGGAGCCTTCATGCCCTCTGGTCACCTTTCCTTCCAACTTTTGTAATGAAAAGAATGTTTTGGTAACAGCATACTATAAAGTCAGGCGGTGGTGGCGCATGCCTTTATCCCAGGACTGGGGAGTCAGAGGTAGGCAGATTTCTTTGAGTTTGAGGCCAGCCTGGTCTACAAGAGCTAGTTTTAGGACAGGCTCTAAAGCAACACAGAGAAACCTTGTCTTGAAAAACCAAAACAACAACAACAACCCCCAAAAACTCTACTTATTTGGTAACTCTGACATTGTTTCAAAATTATTTCTTTTATTTTTTTGAAATTTGATTGCAATAATATCATTCCCCTTTCTCTTTCCTCCCCTCCAAAACTTTCCAAATTCCCCTACTTGCTCTCTTTGAAATTTATGGCCTCTTGTTTTATTAATACACATATGTGTATATGAACATACATGTATGTTCCTAAATACACAGATGTAACCTGCTCAGTCTGTTTAACATTACTTGTAAGTATGTTTTCAGGACTGTTCATTTGGCATTGGACAACCAATTGATGTGCTCTCAGGGGGAAGACTATTTCTCCAGCTGGTCAGCATTCCTTAGCTATTTGTAGTTCTTTGCGTAGGGTTGAGGCATCATGTATAATCCCTAGTTACATTCTAAATATTTATCTTATACTTAACCCTAATCAGGGAAACTTCTGGTTACAACAGATGGAAACCATTACAGAAAGCCAGGACTAATCAAAACACAGAGCTGTGGAGTCCAGTCCCAATGGATACATCTGTAACACAACTCCCACACACGCAAGGCTCATGGATCTCTGATGCGGAAGAGGGGATGGAAGGATTGTAAGAGTTCAAGGATCAGGGAACTGGCTGTAAGATTGTGTCTCCTAGGAATGTCAGAAGCTACATCCACAAAGTCCCACAACATGACTGCCAAAACACGAGCTGGACAAGGACAGCAGCAATGGAGTGCTGCACTTCTAAAGATGCCATCTGTCTGACTTTAACCACAAATACGGAAGGACTGTGATGGCTGGCACATGCACGGCTTCAGGTACCTCATAAATTCTTCTCATTTATACTTCCGTATCATCTGATCAATGATGCTAAATATGCACCTCAGCGACCTGTGAAGATGAACAAGCGCAGTGTATGGAAGCTTCTCACACTGCCTGGGCTTCAGCAAATCCTCACTGAACTAAGTGGATAAATACCCCACATTTGAGATAAAGGAAACCGCTATCCTCCTCTTGAAGTGAGGTGTGTCGTAACTGATGGGCACTGTAGGAACTGCCAGCTTTTCTTCTAAATAGCTCTGGATAGGAGTGAAATTTATGTAAGATAATTAAAGGTCTGAAATTCATACTGCTCAATATTGGTTGCTATTCTTTTTTGATAATGATGTGTTAATATATAATTTTCTCCATAAATCTCTCTTAATCTCTACTTAAACTTTCAATTTTAATTTTAAAAATTAAATTTGTTTTTTAATATTAAAAAAACAAGCATTTTTCCTGTAGCACAAAGCAAAGCAAATTTTATTGATTCTCAAATGGTTAATACCCCATAGAGGATTTGTTTTCTTAGTACTGTTAGTTGATAAAGTTTAATTTCATAATTGATGAGTGCAATTCATTTTCAAAATAAAGGAGCAGGTTTGCTATATGGGAGAGTGTTTTTACTTCTCAATAAACTGAGCGGCAGAGACATTCAGCACTTAGGACTGTTTAAAAGTCTCTTCATGTGCACATGGAGATTTGATTATATCCATCTTCATCATTTTATACTAAATAACAAAAAAACCCTCTATTTGTGGGAAAAATGATGAGACTTCACCTGTTAGAGATCTTAAGCATGATTAGCGTAATGGAGTTTGTGGAGCATGATGTTCTAGAAGGAAAAATAAAAGTAAAAACTTAATACAGAATCATCTGTCTCAGTTTTGCAGAAATCTTATAAAGTCAAAGCTTTATTAAGTTGAAATGAACGTAAATAAATGGTTTTTGATTTATTTTTATAGTGCCTATTGGTCTTCCATGAAGAATGAGAACATTTACAACTCGGGAGATTTAATGTGGATGTCACACCAGAATTGGATAGAAGTGCTAACACTCAATAATTGCCTTTTCACAAACTTATATCTTGATAATAGAGAATATTTGCTTAAAGCACATTTCTGTGCATTCAATTTTGTTTAAAAATAACTCATTAAGAAAACAAAAAGTAACTTTGAAAAAATCTGAGTTGAAGAAAATGACCCCGTAAAAAGCTCTGATGAGCCATGAAAAGATAATGTTGGATCAAAGAGACTGTCTCTTCCACAGCCCATCATGCTGTCTGAGGAGCATTAAACTCTGACCTGATTTGCTTGTGCTCGCCAAAAATTATGCCTAGCCAAGAGTACTTAGAGCTTGCAAATAGAGAGATAGTTCAAGGTTATGCTATGTAAAATATTGAATGTGCCACCTCTGTGAAAAATCACCCAAGGCAACAAACAGAAAATACCCTTCTACTTTGGGTCTGAGATTTACTACCATTGTATGCCCTTCACTATATACAACTTTAGGGAAACATGCTTCCAAGGGTCTCCAGTGGGGCTTTTTAGTTCATACTTTTTATCCAAACACAAGGACACAAATCCTTAACTCATCGTTCCTGACAAGGTGAAAGTGTTCCTATTGGCAACGGTTAGAGGTGAAATGAGGGGAGCAAGAGAAGAGCAGAACCAACAATTCTTGAGCGCCTTATGTACTCCACACTCAATAACAGTAACAGTGGTAAATAATATGTTTAAGCAATTGTTGTATGAAATGATTGATGTGGATCGTTTTACTTCCCATGAAATAACTATAAAAGAAATGCTCCTGTTTAAGTTATGCAGGGAAAATAATACCCTTCAGGGTTAAGTAACTTTACTGGATGTAAAACAGACATTTGACTCTCCTGTTTCAAACACCGAACCAGTTTACAACTGTTAGTTTATGTAACTGTAGGGTTGGTGTTTTGTTTATTATGTCCATTAGGACTTGGAAACAGACAAGGTTTAGATTGCTTGTCAAGGACTGTATGAATAACAAGTGTGGCACTCAGAATTAAACCCACATCTATAAATTCAGGGTTGATATTTTAATATGGAGGGAAATACATGCACTGTGTTGTTTGAAGTGAAGATTGAAGGTATATATTAGAAAGAAATACTTTAATAGAACAAGTATATAGAAGATGTATTCAATATACTTTCATATTTGAAGACTGTGGCAAGCAGAGAAGGATGCAGGGAGCCTTCAGTTTTGGTCCTTGTCCCACAAGGGCTTTCTTTCAAGGACTAAAGGGTCCCAAGTGGATCTGGACACAACTTTAACCATGTGTACAACAGGCAAGACGTTTGTTTTCTATTTCATTTCCTCTTCTTTTCTTTTTCTTCTCCTTTCCTCCCCCTTCCTCTCCTTTCTTCCTCTTCTTCCCTTCCCTCACTCCTCTCCATCTCTCACTCTAGGCTGAGGCTCTCCTGAAATTTAACTATATACCCAGACTGGTTTCAAACTCATGACTTCATACCTTAGCCTCTTGAGCACTGGGATTAGAGTCACAAGACACTGTACCTGGTTACTGTTTCTCAAAGAGCATTTGGCTATCTGTGCATAGTTCTCTTTTCTCTTCATTTCAGTGGAGGACTCATCTCAGGGTCTGCTTGCAGCTGAGTGTGTTGATCTTAACATGTTGTCCCTATTATTTTTAGCAGGGAGAAGCTACACAGATGACTAGGTTTGGGATCAAAGTTGAGGGAAGGTAGTGTGTAAACTAACTTGATTTGAATATAGGCTGAAGCTAATTCATCAATATAAGATGAATTATTAAAATATCTTTAATATCTTTACCTTTATTAAGATATCAAATGCTCTTCCCTCCCTCTTAAACCATTGCCTGTGGTACTGTCAGGAACTTTCAGACAGAGTGAGGGTTAGCGTAGGGTAAAAATCTAGCCCAGGATTTTACTGTTCAACATTCCTAACTGAAATATCAACCATTCACGGAATCAAATAAAATATTCCCCATGCAATATTAACTATAATAAATTTAATTATCATGATATTCAACTAGGAAAAGATAGACCAAACTGATAAAATATCTTTTTTAATTATTATTTTTATTTAAAAATTTCCATCTCCTCCACTCCTCCTCCCCCTTCTCTCCCCTCCCCTCCACCCATACCCCCCCTCCCTCTCCAGGCCAAGGAGCCATCAGGGTTCCCTACTCTATGTTAAGTCCAAGGTCCTCCCAACTCCCCCCAGGTCCAGGAAGGTGATCAACCAAGCTGACAAGGCTCCCACAGAGCCCGTCCATGCAGAAGAATCAAAGCCCAGCGCCATTGTCCTTGGCTTCTCAGTCAGCCTCCACCATCGGCCACATTTAGAGAGTCTGGTTTGGTCGCATGTTCCATCAGTCCCATTCCAACTAAAGTTGGTGATCTCCTGTTAGTTCTGTCCCACCGTCTCCATGGGTGAACGCACCACTCACGGTCCTTCTGATAAAATATCTTATAGCAATATAAATTCTTAGAAAATCTTAAGCCTAGAGGTGGTGGCGCACACCTTTAATCCCAGCACTCAGGAGGCAGAGGCAGGTGGATCTCTGAGTTTAAGGCCAGCCTGGTCTACAAGAGCTAGTTCCAGGACAGACTCCAAAGCTACGGAGAAACCCTGTCTTGAAAAACAAACAAACAAACAAAAAAATACTTAGAAAATCTTGATTGCTAACCAATTGATTGTTGTTAGAGGCTGCTCATTTGTTCCTGGCTGCCTGGCACTTAAATAATCAAACAAATTATATTATTTGCAATGTAATTTGAAATTATATTATTTGGCTAATAGTTTAAGCATGTTTTTAGCTAGCTCTTATATCCTAAACTAACCCATCTCCATTAATCTGTGTATTGCCATTGGTTGTGGCTTACCAGGTAAAGTTCTGTCCAGTGTAGTGTCCAGCATCTGTTTTCGATGGGGCTACAGGGCTTCTCCCTGACTCTGCCTTCTGTCTATACAGTACTTAATACATTAGTTTCTGTACTCAAGTACATCATTAGGATAACAGGCAATTTGAGAGGTGTATTTATCTCTTTCTAATTAGTTTCTAAAATATCTCTATATAATAAAGATGTGTTATCTTAACTAATGTATCTTCACATTTCTGTACTCACATTTTATTGTAAAAGTCAAGCTCACTTATTCTCTTGTGTGCAAGGTTAATATTTTTTTGTTTTCAGGAATATAGTTCTTCAATTTTCTTGTAGCACTTAAGGAACTGATCTATCTATCTATCTATCTATCTATCTATCTATCTATCTATCTATCTGCAAAATAGCCATGGTATTGGTTATTGGAGGTTGAAGTCACAGGAAGACAAAAATTAAATAAATTAATACATTTTAAGGATTTTAAAATTATGCATACATGTGTATGGCCCTCTGAGTATATGCCACATGTATATGGATGCCTGCAGAGATCAGAATACTTAGACCCAGACTTAGATCCCCTAAGTTTGGAGTTAAAAGTCTGTGGGTGCTGGGAGCTAAACTGGGTCCTGTACAATGACAGGAAGCTGTCTTAACCACTGAGCAATCTCTTCAGCCTCTATACATCAGCTCCTGTGGGTAAGAAGTGACTGACTACTTGGATATATGAACTATTTCTACATATTTTATAAATATGAAGAAGACTTAATAGTAAGATGAAAATGACCAGATTATGTCAAAAGTATCAAAAATAACTTGTTTCTCACTGGATTATCTGGTTGGATATATAACAGAAATACAAATGAATTGAGATCTTGACATCTGAATTTTGAAGGATTTGTATATATGTTTTTTAACCTCATCTTTATAATTTTTAAATAAATTATAATTTTAGCATTAGAGAGTTTAAATTTAGGTTCCAGAACTAAGACAGCAGAAATGATAATAGTACACTTTTATAGGGTTTGTTTTATGAGCTCAATAGTCCATGTTAAACATATATCCTGGCAAAGTGAATGATTAACAAGAGATAAGCATTATAACTAAGATAGTATTTTAAAAATTAGAAACACGAAATCTTGAAAAGCACATCCATTAGAAAAATATGGAAGAATTGGAAATTTGCACTGCGTGATTTGAACCTCTTTGCTATGTTGCCTTCCATTAATCATAAGTTTCTGATGCACATAAGGAAATTATTAAAAGGAGAGACTTGCAAACCCAATGAACAACTCAGCTTGCATATTCTGGTTGGAAGAAATGAGGCAGAGCGTGCTTTCTCCCAGATGGTAGCAACCAGCGTTATCAGTCTCTACTCACAAAATAGAGTCAAAAATATACATGCAGGACCCCTGTTTCTTTTATAAATGCTAAAGTGTTGTTAATCTGGCTTTCAGTCAATCACTCCTCACACACATTTGTTGAGATTTGATCAGGCTTGTCCTTGCACTCAAGATGCTTTCTGACTGCTGTCCTTAGCCTTGACTTCCCTGGAGTGGCAGTGATGTTAGAAATGAATAAGCAGAGGAGTACCTAACTCTGGCTTAGGGAAGGTGTTTCATGGGGATGTTGTTTTCGTTTTCTTTTACTAAACACACAATCAGTATTTATTCATTAAAATTTTAAATTTAACTTTATTCTTGTGTGGATGTGTGACACTTGTGTGCAGGTTCCCGTGAAAGCTAGAAGATGGCATTGGATCCCTTGGAGCTTGAGTTATAAGCAGTTCTAAGTTGCCCAACACAGATGGGTCATCTGGAAAACCACTAAGCCCTATGAAGTGCTGCTCCTTCTCTTCAGCCCCTTATTTTCTATAGACAGTAGTCTCTGATAAGAACTGTGACAGGTGTACTATCAGAGGGATGAACAATGAATAGTCTATATTATTAAGAAATTTAGATAAGCAGAGACGATTTCATTGAGTATTATGGGTGAATAAAGGGGCTTGCAATGAAAGTTAAGGATGTAATTAGTTTGGTAAGAAATTCCTTTCATAAGAAGGCTGAACAAAATTTGACTAAGAGCTGATAGGAAATAAAGAAATTAGAGATAGAGGCTATAGATACATGAGAGAACACAAGTCTTGTCTCAGATTATAAGAAAGACAGTATAGTGGACTTTTATTGACTCCCTGAAATCCATGTCATATCCTCTCATGTCTGTCTGAGAGATGGGTATGGTAGTAGTAATATAGGCCAATGAGAATCAAAGAGGGATGTTTAGAAAGATTTATCTATTTGTCTCTGTCTTTGTGCCCTTGCCTTTTTCTCTCTCTGTCTCTCTCTCTGTCTCTCTCTCTGTGTCTCTCTCTCTGTCTCTCTCTCTCTCCTTGCAATGTGTGTTAGAGAACAATTTGTGAGAGGTTCAGGTCTCCTTCTACAGTTCCTTTGTCTTATCATCAAACCACTTTGTCAATTGACTCAAAGTTCTTTGCAGATAGTCTAGGAATCAAACCCTGAAAACTTTTAATTTAAGAGTTAACGAGCCAGTAGAAGAAACAAGGAAAATATATAATACAAGAACACAGCCATAAACTGAAGCAGACAGCACTACATGACAACTTGCAGCAGTGGTACTGTTGCTTAAGTGAGACAATGCACTTCCTTGTTTATAAATCTGAGAACATGTGTCCTTTGTTTCCCTTTGTCTATAATGATCAGATACCAATCTGGGAAAAAACAGACAGATTGCATTCGATGATGTGCTGTGAATGCTGTACATCTCACTAAGGAGTTGAAACTTCAAGCTGAAAGCAGTTAGGGGATACCAACTGGGTGACTGTAAGTTAGGAAGTATAGTTGAGTGATGTGTTCCCTAAATGTTCATAATTTTCAAGAAGAAGTCATTCTTTCTGGTATAACCCACAAGACTTGGCTTGATCACTTTTAGAAGTTAGTTAAAATTTGGCCAGATAATAACAGGTTTTTATGTGGGGAGTAGAAGGGCAGATATTTTATTTTACTTGTGTATGGCTCCTTTAAGTCCTTTGAGAAGAAAACAGTGAGAATCATTTAAATAATGTGGAAACCCCCTATCCTGTGGCACAAGCTCTGTCCATGCCTACATGTTCTCCACTGTCCATACACCTAGCCAGCAACACTATCTGCCTTGCACTGATGACTGTCTTCTGTGTTCTCATTCTCATAAATGTCTTGCTAACTCCTGGGTCAGCTGTTTTTTCATTGCTTTCCTGGACTACCTGGATCAGAACCATCTGAGGTCTCTGGATGCTCAGCAAGCTTCTTGGGTCATATTTTTGTATGTGGACTGTATTAGAGATGCTGCATGTGTGCTTGCCCTCTGAAGAGAATAAAGATCAATAAAATAGAGGTTTCTGCTAGGACCAATGAACAAGACTTTTGAAAAGAAAAAGAAGAGTAAATATTGGCATCTTATTTTCCCCATGTGTGGTTTGTCCCTTTTCATTTATTATTTTTTGTTTTTTTTATTTTAGAAAGGTGCATGGGTTACATTTTCTAAAAATCAAAATTATTTAAAGTTAAATGCATATATTTGATTTTTAGCTTTTAATTTTTTACTTCATTAAGCTTCTCTTATAATAGTATATACAAGCAGTGGATAAAACTCTGATAGCTGGTTCAATGTTTTAATTTTGTCTACCAGATGTATGAGAGAGAAAACACCTGGTGAGCTGGGTTTGGCTTCAGGCCATGAATCATCATCATCATCATCATCATCATCATCGCTTGGTTTAACTCGTTACTTTAACTTGAAGAAGCCTGAAGAATCTTAGTTTTCTTATATAAAATATACGGATTAAGTGCTCAAAAAGTGAAATGAATGAAATTCACCATTCAATAATATATCAGTAGGAACCTAATGAAGTATTTGAATCAGTTGAAATTAAATTTGATCTTTGAAGGATTTAAAAAAAATGTTAGAAATTATTTAGGTATATAAATTATACAGCTATTACATATTCTTATACACAGTTGACAGTCTATACAACAAAATTTGTGTAAAGGTACTAATGGATTGCACCTGCTTGTGTTTGTATGTCTGTGTACACAAAATATATCTTTTCCCTACATCTTTAAACCTTTGGATTTTCTTTTATGTATATATATTCTCCCCTGAACTATTGTTTTTTTCTTCTTCTTCTTCTCCTCATGTGTTTTAGTGTATGGTGTTTATTCATATTGCATAAATGTGACCCTATGTGTGGAAGCCAGTCTTCAAAAATCTTCCTCAACTGATCTTCTACCCTGTGCTTCTTGAGGCAGGGTCTCTCATTCAAACCCAGAACTCAGAGGTATTGCTAGTCTGGCTAGCCATCCTTTTGTGGGGAACCCATATCTTCTCTTTCTGAGGCTTCAATTACAGTTGAGCTGCCTCATATTTGTATGGGTTCTGGGAATGTCAACTCTGGTTCTCTTGCTTGCTTGCAAGAAGCACTTTAACTGTTGGGCCTTCTTCCTAGACCTGAAATGTTATTTTTTAAACTAAACTTTGTAAATTTCTTAAAAATTCAAACACTCCATTTTATTCTAAAACATGAGGATAAGAAGTGACTTTTTAAATATTTTATCAAGAACAATGATTCCAAACCCTTTTCTTTGGTTTGTATCATATTCGCTTTGGTTTCTGTTTTGTGTAACTGGAATTTTCTCAATCTGTCCAGCTTTGCCTTCATTATTTTCTTTCTGTGCTATGATAATAACTTTTTCTCTTTGCTCTAATCAATTCTATTTATATTTTCAGTCATTGGTTACTTTCAGCTTTCTTCTCCATCTAAATTCACCGCCACTACAGGTCATAGTAAAAGACCATATTTCTTTCAGATTCAAGACACCTGAAAAGGGACAGCGACAGACATAGGGTAACCTGTGGAATTTCTTTGCTGGTTATTTCTACCTGTTAATTGCTTAGTTAACCGAGTTATTGTAATTTGTTTAGTGAACTTAATTTTGGGCAGCTGGCTAGAATTATTGGTTATCGGAAGCCCAATAGTGTAAGTTCTTGTGTAAATAGCCAAATGGTATGGATTTTGATAAAAAATATTCTATCTTCTTTCTTTTGTGATATCTCAATTATGCTTTTATCAAATTCAATTCTATTTAAGAAAAATTTGAACTCCTATCTTTGTTTTAACTTGGTGTGTGTGTGTGTGTGTGTGTGTGTGTGTGTGTGTGTGTGTGTGTAAGAGGAATATCATGTGTAGCTATGAGGGGATTATCAGGGTAGTCAGACTTAAAATAATCTGTCAGCAGTAGATTTTAATCATTGTCTATTGTTCTAATATTTCTGCTACTCATTTCTCACTCTTATTTTATTTTCACACATTTTTAATTCAAAATAGAAGTAGAGTTCTCCCTTCATCCAGCAACTGATAGAAACAGAGGTAGAGACCCACATCAGAGCACTGGACTGAACTCCCAAAGTCCAGTTGAAGTGTGGAAGGATTGAGAATATGAGCAAAGAGATCAAGACCGTGATGGGGTCACCCACTGAAACAGTTTACCTGAGCTAATAGGATCTCACAACTCCAGCTGGATTGGGAAGGAGCAAGCATAGGACCAAACTAGTCCTTCTGAATGTGGCCGACAGATGGATTGCTGGGGCAGACTAGGGCCACTAGCAGTGGCACCAGGATTTATCCCTACTGCATGGACTGGCTTTTTGGGATCCCATTCTCTTTGGATGAATACCTTGCTCAGCCTAGACATAGTAGAAAGGGCCTTGGACCTTCCCCAAAGCAATGTGCCTTATCCTCTATGAGGAGTGGATGGGGGTGGGTGAGAGGATGTGTGGAGGGAATGGGAGGAGGAGAGGGAGTGGGAACTTGCATTGGTGTATTTAAAAAAATCTAATAAGTTAAAAAAAGAAAAAAGAAGTAGGTTCTCTCTAACTCTTGATTGCTTTAGCATTTTCAGAGTTTAGGGTTTTATTTTGAGGTTCATCATTCATTTGGAGTTGATTTTTGTGTAAGGTGAGAGAAAACGATCTGGTTTTATTTTTCTACGTGTAAACACTCAGTACCCCCACTTCCTTTTGAGATGCTGCCCTTTCTAAAATGTTTAATTTTTGAGTTTTTTTTTGGTCAAAAATCAGGTGGCTGAATTTGTGTGGACTTTGTTCTGGGTCCTCTGTGTGGTTTCACTAACTTATATGCTGTGTGTGTGTGTGTGTGTGTGTGTGTGTGTGAGTGTGTGTGTGTGTGTGTGTGCCAATGTCATACTGTTCTCTTACTGTGGGTCTGTACTGGAGTTTGAAATCAAGTATAACTTCACCGTTGTTCTTTTTGCTGAAGGGTGTTTTAGCTATCCTTATTTTTCATACTAAACATGAGTTTTAGTATTCTTTTTATTTTTGTGAAAAATTGTTGTGGGATTTTGATAGAGATTGAATTGAATCTGTAGATTGCTTTTGGTAAGAAGGCCATTTTCACAATATTGATTATATTAATTCATAAGCCTTCCATATTTAGTTCTTTACTCAATTTCTTTGTTTAGTTTTTCAAAGTTTTTGTTGTAGAAGTCCTTCATTTCCTTGATGACGTTTCTTCCAAGGGTTTTCATTTTCACAAGGCTAATGCGTATGGTATTGTTTTCCTAACTTCTTTTCAGTTGTATTGAAATCATTGGTACAAAGGAATGTCATATTGCCTTTGTGTGTGTGTGTGTGTGTGTGTGTTAATTTTGTACTCCATACTCTGCCAGAGGTGTTTATTAGGTCTGTGAGACTTTTGGGGTCATCTTTAGGGTCTCTTAAGAATGATATCATCTGCAAATTCTTTTTCTTCTTTCTTTCTTTCCTATTTGTATATCTTATATTTTCTTCTCTCATTTTGTTGATCTAACTAGGACTTGGCATATCAAATTGAATCAGAGTGGGAAGAGTGGATACCTTTATCTTGTTTTTGATTTTAGTGGGAATGCTGCAAGTTTTTCTAGATTTAGTATGATATTGGACATATGTAAGCTCTGCAGTTACTAACTGGGAAAAGGCTTAATATGGCCAGTCCAAGAATTAAACCAGCTTTGGGTTAAAAGGGTCATAGCAAGACTGAGACTAAGACAATTTTTATTGAGAACAATCAGACTTTTTATACCCTTATCAGAAATATAATATAGTTGCCAACTGCCAGAATCAATACAGTTGTAGTTGCCAGGATACAATGATGTTTGCAAGCTGTTCAGGGTACACAAGATTAATGTCTCAGATCAATTGTCCTGTCAAGCTTCCATGCTTCCTTGACTTCTAAGGGAACATACAGAATCACAAAGCAGCCTGAACACTTCACTGCCTTAGGCCCTTCCTGCTATATCTAGGCTGAGCAAGGTATGGGTTCCACAATGCCAGTTCAAGCACTACGGATAAGTCCTGGTTCCACTGCCAGTGGCTCCACAGAATGCCCAAGCCACACAACTGTCACCCACATTCAAACCACCTAGTTTTGTCCTATGCAGGTTCCCCCATTATCAGTCCAGAGTCAGTGAGCTCTCACTAGTCAGGTCAGTTGTTTCTGTGGTATTCCCATCCTGGTCATAACCCCGTTGCTCATATTATTGTTCCTTCTTCTCTTGGACTGTTCTCCAGAAGCTCAGTCCAGTGTTTATCTGTGGGTCTCTGCATCTGCTTCCGTCAGTTTCTGGATGAAGGTTCTATGATAACAATTAAGGCAGGCATCAATCTGATTATAAAGGAAAGCCAGTTCAGGCACCCTTTATACTATTGTTTGGGGTCTTAGCTGAGGTTATTCTTGTGAATTCCTGAGATTTTCCCTAGTGCCAGGTTTCTTACTAGCCCCATAATGGCTCCATCAATCAAGATATATCTTTTTTCATCTCTTTTATTGATATTGACATCCTTTTACATTTCCCCAGTGGCTGAGGATCTTAAATAGTTTTAAATGTGTTTCTTGGCCATTTATATTTCATCCTTTGAGAACTCTTTGTTAAGTTTCAATCACCATTGCTTAATTGAGTTATTTGTTTTCTTGATATTGACTTTTTGAGCTCTTCACTTATCCTAGTCCTTGGTAAGATATGTAGTTGGAAAAGATTTTCCCTATTTTGTAAGTAGGCTGCCTTTTGCGTCACATGATAGTGTTCATTGATTTATAGAAGCTGTTTAGTTTCATGAGGTCCCATTTATAAATTGCTGATCTTAATGTCTGCACCATTGGGGTCCTGTTTGGAAAGTTCTTCCTGTGTCAAGAATAGTCTTAGCTCTATCAGATTCAGTATCAGATTTTATGTTAATGTCCTTGATCTACTTGGAGTTGAGTTTTATTCTGGACGAAAGATAAGAATCTAGTTTCATTTTTCTACAAATAGTTATCAGTTTAATAAGCACCATTTGTTAAATAATTTTTGAAATTTGACTAAATACATATATTATATATAAAGTGTTGAATATATATATATATTTATATTATGATATTCATATCATATATACAGTGTTAAAATAGAGTTACCCTACAATGGGGGTAATAGTGACCTTATTGGATGCTATAGCAAATAAACAAAAAACCCAGTGCAAATAATGGGTCAGCTCTTTTGAAATTACTAGCTATAAAATCCTGTAGGCCCTCCAAACATTAAAGGGTATTGCCAGCGCTCTTGGTTACCCTTCAGAACTTGAAAGTAGGAGCCTATCTGGAAGCTTAATCCCTACTGACTGGCTTCCATAGTGCTGGAAAGTGTTTTGCATACTGTAAGAGCTAAAAAGTCATTACCTATATTTTCAGCTGTGGATGCTGTAAGTTATAGTACTGACCTTTTGGGCAAGAGATGCTGACTAATACAATGGTGGTAGGGTTATCATGGGACTCACCAATCTTTCTAAAGTGGTTTTTGCCCTTCCCCAAAAGTTGATCTTACTGGGGCTCAAGGAACTATGATCTGATAGGTCATAGTCCCTAGGAGAAAACTAACTATTTTTATTCTGCCAAATGGCATAAAAGTAAACCAACTGCTAATGACTTAGGGTTATACTCATAGAATTTACATCTCTCAACCATTATCAGAGAAGCTCTTTTTTGTAGTTGATGATAACTAGCACAGAGACTCATGACTAGCCAAAGTTCATAGAATTAGACTAAGGAATGCTCAGCCCTAAATGGGACATATGTATTATGCCCCTCTTCTTAAGGCTCAGGAATCATTGCAGAAGAGGAGACAGAAAAATTGTTAGAGCAAGAAGCAGTAGATTACTACAACAAAATAGGTTTTTTTGATATAGTGGAACAGTTGAACATATGAACTCACAGGGGTTGTGAAAATATACACAAGTCCCATGAAAGCTCAAGACAGATGTGGAAGGCAGAATAGGCATAAAATCCCCCCTCTGTAGCTAAGAATATGCTGCCAATTGAGAGTTGCTGGGAGAGGGAGAGTCAGTTTATTTTAAAGCTGTGGTCCTTGTTGGTCTACCATGCTTCTGCGAAAGGCCACATATCCAAGAGGATGGGTTCAACACAAATTGGGATTGACAGGTTGAATAATGGAGGACACAAAGTTCGGTAGTTAGAGACAGAGCTGGGCATGTGAGGTGAATATGATTAAAATGCATTTAATGAAGTTATCAAAGCGTTAATAAAAATGAAAAAAGAAAGTAACCTCTTTAAGAAGGCCCTCAGTAGGTCTCCCGAGCAGAGAATGGCTTTGTGAACTCCTCAGATATTCTCCATATGCCTTCTTAGTTTATTTTCTTCAATGGCATTACATAACAAATTCTGCAGTTTAGTATTTCTCTATGAGATAATCACCATCTGATATATTAGTTGACTTTCTTACCAGTTGTGTTGTGTGTTTCTCTTCATTAATATTTTATTTAAGATGGTTTTTATTTATGACTACATATGCCCCATACCTATAATACCACATAGTAGATGTTCAATATATGACTATTTTTTTTCTTTCTTTTTTTTTTTTTTTTTTTTGGTTTTTCGAGACAGGGTTTCTCTGCAGCTTCCCCCCCCCCCCCTGGAACTAGCTCTTGTAGACCAGGCTGGCCTCGAACTCACAGAGATCCGCCTGCCTCTGCCTCCCGAGTGCTGGATTAAAGGCGTGCGCCACCACCGCCCAGCAATATATGACTATTTAAGAAAGCTCATTTCATTAATTCACTACTGTATGCCTCATACCTACAACAGTGTTTCCAGGGGAGTAGATATTCAAAATAGACAAAATAAATTCTTATATATTTTAAAGGAAAATCTACCATAAAAATAAAAATAATTCTAAATTTTGTGTCTTTTTCTCTGAAACCTCTAGGGAAGGCCTGAAGAGATGATTTCAGTAAAAGAAATTTCTTCATGCTAGCCATGATGGCACGAGTACCTGAATTCTGTCTTCAGAATCCATGTAATAAGAGCTGGATGTGGTGGTAGTGTGATCTATAATCCCAGCCCTAGGGAGGTAGAGATAGATGGATATTTAAGGATTGCTGACCAGCTGGCCATGGTTGCTTTGTGAAGTCCAGGACTATGAGAAACTCTGTCTTAAAAACAGCTGAATTATACCTGAGGAACAACAGGTTCTTCTTTGGCCTTTACATTCAACTGTGCATATATATGAACATACGAATGCACACACACACACACACACACACACACACACACACACACACACACACACACACACATGCGAAAATTAGTACCTTTTCTTTTCCAGCTGTTGTACCTCCAACTGTGCATTAGCTCTCCTGTCTTAACCCTCATTATCTTTCGTCTCTGCAGACCTCTCTTTCAGTGCCTTCCTACATGGGCTTTTCTTCATCTTCCCTCCGCTTTCCTGTACTCACACTGACCAGGGTCTTCTCTGTTCTCATCCTCTGCTGTGTGAGGTAGCAGTAGCCACCAAGGTATCTGAACACTCTTTCCTCCTAGTTGAAGTGGTAGGAATGGCACAACATACTTTGGTTAGCAGTCAATCATGACAGTAAAATACATGCTTTTGAAAGAAATTTCATGTTAAAATTCTGAGAAACTCCAGTATTTTTTCAAATTCATTTTTTGGCTTAATAGTATGTGTTGCTGCATTCCACTGTGTTTTGACATTTTTCTTTAACTAGAGCCTGTTTAAAGTAGATTTGGTTGCTGCAAGCCATTGGAAGCCACCATATTCACTGCTTTGCTATTCTCAGGTATAAGAATATACACAATTTGTTTTTGGTCATAGTTAAACATCTCTAAAAAAACTTGCTTTTTTCTATTAGCATGGATTCATGTTTATTTCTAGAATATTGCTACTCTGCCTATCTGCACATTGTGCTCTATTTTGAACAAGAGCAAACTAAAGTAATCCATCATCACAAATTGTTGCAAACATGCTTGAGAGTAGAAACTTCATGGCTTGCAATGGAAATGTCATGGGGTGGATGTGCAGCACACATACAAGTGCAATCCAACATGTGGGCAAAACACATTCTGCTCCCTTTCTGAAACAAGTTTCCTAGACATTCCTACAGACTCCATTCGATGGTTAGCTGAAGGAATGTAGTTCTCTGTAGAGGTGAGGATTTAACCCAGAGGTCAAAGGACTTCTCACTTGTAGATGAGTAAAAGGAATTAGCTGTTAGCACATGCACGTGCCACATGCAAATCACACGTTGGGGCTGACTAACACTACACACAACAAATATCCAAAGTACTTCAGTTTTCTCACTTTAGTTTAGTCATCTCTACATTGTCTCTGTCATATCTCAGAGATAATTTCCCTTCAGTTATTTAACTTACTTGTGCCAAATTACTACAGCAGAATCAAGACACTTACCTAGTTTCTCTGTTCAAGCGATTATGTCGAATCCCTTGTGGCTGAGTGTGGTTACAATAGGTAGGATGTAATGAACCGTAATTGAAGCGTCAGTGCTACAATAAAAAGTAGACCTAAAGGTATTGTGTGCTTAAAATAGTATGCTAGAGAGTTTAAAGACTATATTTGGAAAAAATATGACTACCCTATTCTTTGTGTTATCCAAATCTGACATTTATTAGTACCTGCTATGTCTAATATCTTTTGAAAAAAAATAGTTATCCTAAGGGGTGAGTGTCTTGATATTTCTTCAACCTCAGGAAAATTATTACCAAAATATTTTCTCTTGAACCTCAAGAGATAAACAAATAAAAAGGTATGTTTGGTTTGAATTATGATTCATCTTATTCTGATACTGAATGTAATTTATTTTTTACCTATAATTTCTAGCATGGATTGCAATTTGGAAGATAAAAATAGAATAAGGTTCCAGTGTCTGGCCACAATGGTTTGACCTGTGTAATAAATCAATAAATGTAATCTACCATGTGAATAAGCACTGAAGACAAACTTCATGGTGATCTCACTGAATACTCTAAAGCAATTTGGAATGAAAGGAACAGTAGTGGCTGTATCTTAACACCTGATTTCAAATTGTACCAGAGAGCCAAAGAAACAAAAATATGTGGTACTAGAGTAATATAATCAGACGTGTAAAATGATTCAAAAGAATATGGACCCAGAAACAAACCCTAATAGCTGCAGCTACCTAATTTCAACAAAAGTGTAAAAAGCATACTTTTAGAAAAATAATCTTTTCAACAAATGATTCTGGGAAATTGAATTTTCATATGTAAATTTGTTTCTTACCCTGAGAAATTATCAGTTCAAAATTAATCAAAAACTTAAATATTACATCTGAAACTTTATAAATTCTAGAGCAGTGGTTCTCAACGTTACCAATGTTGCACCCCTTTAATACATGTTGTGGTTCCTCATGTTGTGGTGATTCCCAACCACAGAAGTATTTCATTGTTACTTGATAACTGTAATTTTTCTTCTGTTATGAATTGTAAAATAAATATCTGATATGCAGGATATCTGATATGTGATCCCGAAAGGGATCATGATCCACAGGCTGAAAAGCACTATTCTGGAGGAACACAAAGATAAAACAGTTCAAGATACCGGCCTCACTAAGAAGACTCCAAGAGGCACCCTGATATCACAGGCAATGATCTCAGAATCAATACATAGGCTGACATAACTTAGATGCTCCTTCACAGAGAAGACATAGTCATTACAGTGGAGGGAGAGCTCAGAGAGTGGGAAACAACTTTGTCAATTACACAGGTACTAAAAGACTACAGGATGTAAGAGCTATAGAAACTAAACACTATGAAACACATCATCTAATCAGTAAATGGATTAATGAACTGCATAGAAGATTCTTGAAGGACCCAGATGGCCAACAATCATTAAAAAAATTGTTCAACATACTTAGCCCTCAGGGAAATGAAATGAAAGCTTCTTTGAGATAATGGCTATCAAAAATAAGACAACATCAATTGACACAGGATATAGGGAAGAAAAACCCTTACATACTGTTGATGGGAATGTAGACCTGTGCAGCCACTGTGGAAATAAATTTGGTTTCTTATTTTCCCATCACTCAGCCTCCTTCTATTGTGTCTTCATCACCTTAGATTCTCTCTTCTATCTGTCGAATTCTGTTGCTAATGCTTGCATCTGTAGTTCCTGCTTGCTTAGCCAGATTTTCCATTTCCTGAATTCCTTCAGTTTTTTTTTTTTTAATTGCTTCTAATTCCATTTCAGGTCTTGACCCACATCCTTCATCTGTTTTTTCTTTTCCCTTGGTGTTTTTTAATGGATTTGTTGATTTACTCCATTTTTTTTGGTTGTCTTTTTCCCAATTTCTTTAAGGGAGTTCTTCAATTCCTCTTTAAGGACTTCTTCAATCATCATCATCATCATCATCATCATCATCATCATCATCATCATCATATCATCATCATCATGATGTTGGTTGAAGACCATTTCTTGTTCTTCGCTGTTTTGGAATATTCACGGCTTACTGTAGCAGGATGGCTGGGCTCTGGTGGCGCCATATTGCCCTGACTATTGTTGTTTGTGTTCTTACACTTACTTTTCGGCGTTTGGTCTAGGTGGGCAATTTCTGGATTGTCTCTGTTGATGAGTGTTTTTCTTCCTTAGTTTCTGTTTCCTTTCTGGTCTTCTGGATCCCGTGGCTTGTGGTTGAGTAGAGGGTTTCTGCCCATGTTGGGAGCTGGACTTGATGTCCTGGATGAACTCTGGTTCAGTTGAGGGGTTGTTGCCCAAGTTTAGGGATGAAGTTTTGGCTATGTATGTGCATGGCCTCTGATCTGGGTCTTTTGGGGTTTTGATACAGACCTGGCTTCTGGTGGGGTAGGAGGTTTCTGCCTGGTTTTCAGGGAGTTGGTCTGGTTTCTGGGGTTCAGAATGCTTGTTTGGCCTCTGGGTATCAGGATTCTTGCTTGGCTTGTGGTGGGATGGAAGGCCTGTTTTCAGGGTGCTGGCCTGGCTTCTGATGGGGTAGAAGGCTTCTGCTTCTGAGAGATATGGGCCTGAATGTGGTGGGTGGTGAGTTGAGGAGAGGCAATTGTAGTTACACTGAGTGAGCACAGGCTAGGTGTGGGGCAGTATTATCTGGAGTTCAGGAATGGCCGGTCCTCTAGAGGAAGGGGAGGTTCCTGACAGCTGTGTGGGCGCAGGACGCAGTAACAAGGAGCAGAGGCGAGATCATGGTTATGTTGTATAGGCATGAGTCAGGTGGGCGGTGGTCTTACCTGGGTTCAAGATGCTGGCCTGGCCTCTAAGGGATGGGAGGATTCGGTAAGAGGTGTGGGCTGGGATCACATGTCAGGAAGAGGAGAGCATTTGGGGTTAAACTGGGCGGGGCTAGGGGGTTGGGCAGAGTCGTGGCTTCCTGATTTTCAGGATGCTGGCCTGGCCTTTCATGGGATGAAAAGCTTCTGCCAGAGGTGTGGACTGGGATCTGGTAAGGAGTAGAGTAGGAGCAGTTGGAATTATGTTGAGTGAGCCTAAACTAGGTGATTGGCAGCATTACCTGGAGTTCAGAATGCTGGACTGGTCTCAGGGAGAAGAGGAGGCTCCCACTAGAGGTGTGGCCCAGGACGTGGTGACAAGGAAACCTTCCTTTCTCCTCCTACATACTTTGTTTTGACACTTTTCTCAAGTACAAACAGTAGAGATTAGCTATTCTCCAACAGAGGACGACCTGTCTACACTGTCTTGTAGGAATAGTTTATTTCTATAATAATGATAAAAAAACCTTAACATCATTTTTGTTCCTTTTAGAGATTTCCAGTTTCTAATTTGGTCGTGGGTCAGATGCATGTAACTGTATTAAACAATGCAACTCTATTAAACAATGCAACTCTATTAAACAACGCAAACGTTTTCGTGGACTATCAAAAGACACATTAAAACAGTGCTAACTTATTTAAAAGAATTTATTATCTCTGGGAGACTGAACAGAAGAGTCATCAGGCACTTCTCAGGTTTCCGCTCTGGTTGTAACATTTGTATTCCGTGTCTGAACCTTCTATGATGGGACATGATTTCAGGTGAATTTTAACAGGAATATGTGCATATTATACATAAGTGGAATAATTAGCATTGCCATTTGTTTATATAGTTGCAATTAGGGCTCCATCCATATCTTTTTGTAGGACAGGTAGAGCCATCACCTTGCTATTGGGGAGGGCTTTCCAGCCTTCCAGTTTCCTTTCCTCTAGGTGGAAATAAATTCCACTCCCAGTGTCAGACTGAGGCTGGATTTCAGAAGACAGCACATCTTCACCTTCACTATCTTATTTCCCTGCCCCAGCCACTTCCTTCCCAAATAAATCTATCAGGCAAGTATAGCTGCTTCAACCTGTGTTTCCAGGTAATTTGACCCATGGTAGTATTTAACTTTTTCCATCTTCTTCCTTTTGACCTTACTTCCTTGCACATTCGAACACTGAGAATAGCAAGGAAATGTTTCCTATTGTCTTTGGATCTTTCGGGTTTTTAAAAAACATATACACAGGGAAGAACTCATTCTAGAAATTCTATTTTATACCTCTGTTGGGTTTCAAGACCATTTTATTGTAGCACTATTGCTATATATCTCTGGCTTAAGTATGTTAGTCGAAATTACTTTTTCCTCAATATGTTCTAGATATTTGGGTTAGGAATGTAGCCTATCAGATATCCCTCAGGACAGGGGGATTTTAATTCAGCCTCGAGGTAGATGAATAGTTAAGAGTTGAAGATATGTATATTTATATACATACATACATACATACATACATACATACATACATACCTTGTGTTGGAGAATAGAGAGGGATCCAGAGTGATTCTTTTGAAATCTTAGACCAGGGTCTCCTCTTATTAGAACATTATTTTTACTAACAAACCTGGTCTCAGGAGAGTTGGTGAAATGCAGCTCCCAGTTTTCTATCTGTGACATAGGAAGAGCTGTAACAGCATGTTGGTGGTGAGGGTGGGAAGGAGGGGGTGGTGCTTGCCAAAGAGCCCAGTGTTCAAGAGTAACTTCCTCTTCATTCTAGTTAAACTTGTATAAGCAAAAATGAAATCTTCATGATTCTAGGAATGGGCAGGTAAGATTTTGACATACAGCATACACCTGATTTGATTTGGCCTTCATACTAGATCTCTGACTTACATAGTGAAAATATTGAGAAATAAATTTAACAAAATCCAACCTGATTTAAGCCACAAGTCACTGACTATTTTATAAAAAAAATGTATGATTTAATAATCTGTTCTATTATAACATCCACTTTAATTTAAAAAGATATTTTAAACAGAGCACAGTGGTACACACCTGTAAATCTAGTGAATAAATATGTAGATGGAAGCAGAAGAATCAGGAATTCAAGGCCAATTTTGCTTACATAGTGAACTGGGGGTTAGCCTGTCTATAAAATATTCTTTAAAAGCAAACATGCAAACAAAAAAATTAAAAAAATCTCATTTTAGAAACATTGGAGACATAGGTGTCATTCTAGTTTTCTTTTTGTTGCTGTGAAAAAATACTCTGCACAGAAGCAACTTAAGGGAGGAAAAGGTTTATTTGGTTTACACTTCTACATCACAATCCATCCCTGAGAGAAGTCAGGGCAGGTGTTGAAGCAGGATCTTAAAAGCATGCAGGAATGATGCTTGCTGGCTCATATGTGGGCTCATGTTTGGCTAGCTTTCTTATCCAGCTCAGGATAACCTTCCCGGGGAAATCATGCTGTCTGTAGTGTTGAGGGCCCTCCTTCATCAGTTAACAGTCCAGACAGTGCCCCACAGATATGTCCACAGGCCAATGCAATCTGGGCAATTGCTCAATCTCAAGTCACTCTATTCTGTGTCAAATTGGCAGTTAAAACTAAGCAGGACAGACGGCTCCATTTGAGATCAATTTTGGACTTGGTTCATGGGAAGAAGTTTGTAATAAGAAAACAAAATTTACTTATCAGAGCCTTATGGTTGGCTAAGGAGAGGGAGGTTAGGGAGGCGGGGAAGGAGGAGAGGCTGTAGTTGGGATGTATGAAAGAAGAATTCACCAAAGTAGAATCTAGATAGGAGCTCTTGAAAAATTAAATCTGAAGGAGAGCAAACAAATGAACCTGTAGGAATTCTTAGTTCATCTAAACTGGCAATCAAGATGGGTTTTAGACTATGTACTAAGGTAACTGCAAAGCAAATAGTGAATTGGGGGTGGGGTGAGTGGATAATTGGTGAGATTTCTGCTATCTGAAAAATAAAAACTCTAAATAGAAATGATTTATTGAAAAATTAAGGAAATCCATGGTTATTTTGGAGAGATGTTTGTAGCGTTACCTTTAACCTATCATAGCTGGGATGAGTGATAGTATGGACTGGATATGATAGGACAGAAACCCTGCTGTGGTAGCCTGTCTCCTGGTTGTAGTTATTCTACCCCTTTAAACGAGGAAATATTTGGAACTGAAATCCAGCAATAGGACAAAACAGAGATTTAAAGGTATTTGCTTATACCTTAATGCCACTTGATGAGAAACTAGCACCCATCTTTCTAATGTGAATTGCTTTGGAATGAAGATAAATCAAAGAGTGCAATTTAAAGTTAATTTTAAGTATACACTACAGAAGTGAATGTCTTGGTTTTGCATGAATAGACACAAGTCTCTTACCATAATGTACTTCGGAAATCAGAAAAAATAGCATAATTGTTGTGAGAAATGAGAGATAATATGTTGTTCTGTGGTCAACTTTGAAGTTAGCTCTTTTTTACATTACATCCTAAAGTTATTTTCCTCTAAAACTATGTTTTAATATGAGACGAAAGCAAGAGAAATAGAAGAAATTATGAACGTAAACATTAAGGTAATATTGGGAGGAGAATAACATTTCTGTTAACAAAATGATGGTGCCAGAGGGGAATAAAACTTCAGACTACACGGTATACAATATACTTTTTTGTGGTGGTTTGAATGAGCATGGTCCCCGTAGGGTCTTGCATGGAATGCTTGGTCCCCAGTTGGTTAAGTTATTTGGGGAAGGATTATAAGCTATTGCCTTGTTGGAAAATGACTATCACTGGGGGTGGGCTTTGCAGTTTCAAAGGCCCCCATCATTCTTAGTTCTTGTGGTCACCTCCTACTCCAACACCATGTGTACTTGCCTGCTATCATTCTTCCCTCCATGGTGGCCATGGAATCTAACTGCCTGGAACCATGAGCCCCCAAATTAAATGCTTTCTTTTATAAGTTGCCTTGGCTATGGTGTTTCTTCACAACGATAGAAATTAACAAAAACAGTATTTTATACAATGTGTATATTCACCACAAATAATATAGACCAAAGAGTATATATCCTTAGTATTACATATGAGTTTTCAAGACTAAATTGAGTTAAAAATCTTAGAAGAAAAAGCAAAGTAATTATAAGGAGAACTATAACATTAACAATAATAGATGAAAAAATTAATAAAATGATGCTTATTTGACAAAATCATGTCATGCCAAAGATTGATACTCAGCGTTCTTCCTGGGCACATAACCAGGAAAATATTCTTTTTCAAGTGGTATGTTGCATCTGTCCTGAGTGAAGAAGTGCCTGGCATTATCAATGCTTAAAACGAATTTTTTAAACACATGGCAAACTTCCTGAGAAACAAACAAAAATGAATGCCTTTGAAAAATATTTGAAGAGTCTTAAAATGCCATAGAGTTCTCCATTAGTTTCATTTTTTAATGAGTGTATTTTGACAAACATTTCTTGTATATTCTTTAGGAGTGAAATGTAATTAATTTAATTCTCTTAAAAAAGAAGTGTAGGAGAAAGCCTAAAAAATAAAAGGTGGTAATTCTCATATAATTCGCTTACTTTTTAAAGCTGCAGAGAGAAATTAGCACTGGTGCAAACCAAGAGTTATTGAGTTATTCACCACTGTGTGGTAGAGCTCATGGGAGCAAATTCAACTTTGTACAGCAATCATGTTCAAATAAGTACAATTTGATATAACAAACATATAGTGAATAAATTAATTTCTGAAGATAAGCGGATATATCAAATTTGTAGTATGTATAGCCTTGAGGGCTATAGTATATGTGATAACAAAGAATTTGGGCACTTAAAAACCGAGTACCTCCGAAAAGTCATCCTTTTCATCACACAGACATATGGAGAGAGAGAGAGAGAGCGAGGAGAGGAGAGAGAGGATGAGAGCGAGAGGGAGAGAGAGAGAGAGAGAGAGAGAGAGAGAGAGAGAGAGAGAGAGAGAGAGAGAGAGAATAGATGGAGTCAGGGAGATGCCATGTAGCCACTGAAGGAGAAAGACACGAGCCACCAGCCAGAAACTTACTGGTAAACCATGAGTTTTGTTGTAATAAATAGAATAATAGAAAAGGGTTAATTTAAGGTATAAGAGCTAACTAGAATTACACTTAAGCTATTGCCCAAACAGTATTGTAATTAATATAGTTTCTGTGTGATTATTTCAGATCTGGGTGGCCAGAAATGAATAA
Source organism: Arvicola amphibius (assembly GCF_903992535.2). Classification (NCBI taxonomy): domain Eukaryota; kingdom Metazoa; phylum Chordata; class Mammalia; order Rodentia; family Cricetidae; genus Arvicola; species Arvicola amphibius. The sequence goes on along the minus strand of NC_052049.1, from coordinate 150,569,757 downwards.
GCAGTCTCCACCTATAACCTCTGACTTGTAGTTTCAGGTAAAGTTGTAAACAGGTTAAAAATATAAACTTATTTTATAACTCACAATCTGAAGTGCTACTAAATATTTGTTACAAAGATATTTTCCATAGCATTCATGGCACTGATACATAGATAGACAGATTTTAATTTGGACCATTAGCTCACAATAAAATGACTTGGGGAATTATTATTAATTATGAAAGCTTGGCCTTAGCTTAGGCTTGTCTCACTAGCTCTTATAATTTAAATTAACCTGGTTTTATTAACCTACATTTCCCCATGTGGTTTTTTACCTTTCTTTTATTCTGTATACCCAACTCCCCCAGTCCCCATGGTGTCTCCTGCGCATCTCGATTCATCTCCTTTTCCTTTCTCTCTGCATGGGTACTTCCTGCCTGACTATTGACCCTACAGTCTTTTATTACACCAATCAAAGCAATACATTTTCACACAGTGTACAAATATTCCACAATCTTAATGGTGCCAAAGTGAAACAGTTTCAAGAAAACATTAGATACATGATGGTGCAAACCTTTTAGGTAGGTGGATGTTTCTGAGTTCAAGGCCATATTTATTCAATACATAGCAAGTTCAGGCCAGCCAGGATTACACAGTGAGTCCTTGTCTCAAAGAGAGAGAGAAAGAGAAAATCAGAGACAGAGAAAAGAAAAAAGATGCAATGATGATAGAATGTTCTCAGGGCTTTAAATTATTTACAAAATATTTAGAGGGCTAAGTACCTTCTATGATATAAATATTATTGTAAATAGGATGAAAGTTATATATACAATGATCTCATTTTTATCTTATGTGGATGAAAGGCAGGATGCAAGCACATTAAATAACAATAGTTATTATTTCAGAGGTGGTATAAATGTGCTGGATGTTTAGTTTCCTTTAATTTTGTGTTTTTCCTAAATGTCAGCAATGAGGGTACAGCATTTCTAGAATCATAATTTTATTAGTGTTCTTTATACCATCACAATAATAAATTTACCATAGATGTGCAAATTAAGTCTGTCCAAAGAAGGAAAATTGTTTAAAATAGAACCCTTAAAATAAATGTAAAGAATGTTTTACTCAAACTGAAAATATAATATAAAAGAGCAAATATTGTAAACTAGGTATGCACTTCACATGTTAAAGATGACTATCAAAGAGCATTTGTATCTATTTATATTATGTCAACATTGCCTCACACAGATTTTTTTCCAAGCTAGAGCAACACAGTGAATCAAACAACATTTGATATTATTGTTGGACTACAGGTAAGCTGTGTAGCCTTCTAAGGCTATGTATGGACTTGTCATTAGCCATGATGGTGTCTATTTTAACAGACATACTTTTGTATGCATAAAAATGTGAAATTTACAGATAAAGATCTACTAACATCTACACAAGTGTACCGTGGGCAGATGAGCATCTGATGGTGTGTTCAGTGCTCTAGATGGAGGGTTTGATAGGAGCTGCGTGGTGAAAGACAGCTTCTCAGGATCACAAATATTGAATGGTACAGTCCCGGGAAACCCTTCTTCTCACAGGATCAATAGGCTAGACTGTAAGATAACTATGTTAGTGATTGACTCCTGACTGTGATCCATTCAGAAATTAGGAATGTTTTGGGAAAGCAACATCATTTGTAAACATTAAGTGTTCTTATGATTACACTTACAATGTGACTTAATTTTTTTTTTTTTTTTTTTTTTTTTTTTTTTTTTTTTTTTGGTTAGACAAGCCTTTGGTCACTTTAAAAGATAGATGAAAGGTATGTGATGTTGGCAGAGTCCAAGAGTCCAGCCTGGGTTTTGCTAGGTTGATCAAATGTGGGAGAATAAAAGCCTAAAAGAGCAAAATTCAGAAAAGAGGAAGGGACTGAACTTTTCGGAATATAAGCTGCATTTGGTGGCAGAAGGATCTGGAAAAGGGACTGTAGGAGATTAAAAATCACTGGATCCAGAATGAGAAGGCTTAGGAGGGAGGCACTTTAGTGTGGCCAAATTCTTCAGAACAACAGGAAAGGGAGAATGCAAAAACGTAGAGATTTGGCAGTGGCATTGCTGGTAAGGTTCATATCCACAAAAGAGTTCAGTGAGTAGTGTAAACATGCGGAGAAAATAAATGTGAGCAACGTGACACAGAGGACCTGAGGAGAAGCTGTCCCCTAGTAGGAATGCAGAGGGAAGAGGTAGAAAGGCAGGAACAAATCACTCAGAGAAGGTGTAGCACTTTGTCATACATGTAGATGGAAGCAGAAACCAACAGGGAGGACAACACTGTAGGTGGTTAAAATGAGTGTTCTTGTGACTCGGATGAGATCATAGCTGCTGCTGGAGTGATCAACGATATTGTTGTCTTTAGGGCAGCAAAAATGGAAGGGGAAGATTTCAAAGATATACAGGCAAACTTCATGTCAAATAGAGAAAGATTAGATCTTCACACATCACAGCATGGCTACTCTTACAGTGGCACAGACTATATAAGGGGTCAAAGTTGGACAAACCTAAGGGAGAATACTTCTAGGTTGGCTGGATATAGACAGAAATGTCCCCAAGAGAAAACTAAATGGAACTAGTGTTTTAAAACCTAAGGCAGTTTCAAAATTGACAACAGAAGATATATGTTAATGTTTCTAGGGCTTTCTAACCGTGACCTTTACTGTAGTCTTCATATTTAACCTGAAATACAAAATGCTAAGTGCACAGAGAGCTAACTGTCATCAGTGCTCAAGTAGCCTGTAGCATATCTGTGGGTTCCAAAGTAGCGTCTTTACTGAGTTATATGTTCTGAGCCAACTCTGGTTGTGTATCATTTCAATGTCTGTGCCAGGCATTTTTGTTGGTTGGTCTTCCAAATGTATTCATGCTGGCATTAAAAATACACAGCTCATCAGGAACACTGGAGATACCTCTGCACCAGGAAACTGTCATCTTTCTAAAGTTGAAATTCCTCTATTTTAGGTAATGAATACTGAATACTAAAACAGAGTAGAAAATCACGTACAAACACAGCTGTAGTTATGCCTTAAAACATCCACAGTTATCTCAGTTGTTTGAATGCATCAATAATAAAGTTCTAGTCACCAATAATGTGTCAGTGTTGCATTGAGGAAAGAAATCAAGGTCTTCCACCTTGGTGTTAACCAAGATTGAACCCAGATTCTAACTCTATTTTGCTCTCCCTGTGTATTGTTTTCTTGTCTGTCTCTCAAATGAGTCTGAATCTGTGCCTGCTCTAAGGCTATCTTGTGAATCTGTTCCTATGTCTGTCCCTAACAAAAGGCTTTGCTTTGTATTTACTGAGTCCAAAAGAAAGCATCAAACAGGGGAAGGAGTGAGGGATAATTTCCAGAAATCGTCAATGGAGTTTTAGAGAGAGATTAAGCCATTGACCTAACTGACCCAGAATACAAACAGTGATGCGAACATTATTGTTTATCAATCAACATCCTTATATCATGTTCTACATTTATGGTATATATTTATTTTATAAAACTGTTTTAAGTTAAATTTCTGTTTCCTGCAAATGGTTATCAGAACACAGATGCAAGCAAACATGGAAGTCATGGAAGGGTACATAATTTAAAATCATAGCTATGATTATCTTAGGTTGTCAAAGTTGATTATATGACAAATCTAAGGCAAGTGAGGTTCACTATTACATCGTTCTCTCAAAGGCAAGTAAACAAACAGGCTGAGTACATAGTAGGATAGCAGTCTTCAGTCTTAAATGGCCTGTAAAGTCCATTGTAACTTTAGCTGTGCTGTTCCAAAAAATTCTAGTCTCTTAGAATGCGCAAGATATTTTTTTTTATCATAATGCATTGACACAAAGCCATCTTTGAATTTTATGCTCCAGTTTAGTCTTCAGACTGTTTTGCAGGAAATGGAAAAGTAGCTAGTTTGTTTTATCATTCTGTTGGGCTTTTTCAGAAAGTGGTGTACACATGTTTATCTTGGCCATTAATTCCCATTTCCATAGATTCTGTGCTCACACTCTAGGCTTGGGAAATAAGCTATAGCTTCTTCTCCAACTAAGTGTTTTCTCAAAGATAAATTCTCTTTAGCCTCCAAAAATTCTGTTTTGTAAAAATGTTGTTCTCTTATCTGAGGGTGTATGGGATTTTTTGTACATACTTCATATCATAGTTCAATAACCTATCGCTTTCTTATGCTTTTCAGCTTTTCTGTACTCTAACCAAATCGATATTTATTTCCTTTGTTTGGCTACTATACATCCTAATTTAGCACTCTCTGAATGCTGCTGAAGTAATTTGTTTAATATTTGAATATCTAACAGTCAGTGAGCTTGTTAAGAACAAAAATGGTTGATGTCTTATACATCTTTCCCTCACTAGGCTTAGAAGTCAATCATTACATATTAACATGTTGTATACTTGACAGGAAGTTGCAGCATACAAGTCCTTTAGGATAGTTCATGAGCAAAAAATTTTGTTGCCTTAAATAAGTATGTGAGAAATCATTAGAGATTTCATGTGATTAAAAACTCAAAAATCTTATAGAAAATTGCAGTTTTACTTAATGTTTCCTATACCTTTTGAACAGATAGTTATTGTCAATATAGCAGAGCTAGAGCAAGACTTGAAGAAAATTTTCTATAAAGGCCAAATAGATGTTGATTAAAAGATAAACCAACATAAACCAGGACAGATGAGTGACCCACCTGCCAGCAGAACTATACACCTCCTTGGATTATTACTCTAGGTCAACACCATCCCAGCTCATTCTTGGCCCTGTTGCTGCTGGGCTCTGCCCCTAATGCCTGCAGACTTCTGCCATTGAGGCACAGACCATACCAGAACAACCCTGACCAGTCAACAAGTGGCCCTTCCCTGGAACTCAATACCAGTTTGAATAACAGACACAGGCCCATGTAGAGTCCACACCAGTTGGAGAACAGCCCGAGTACCTCTACTAGAGGCCAGGCTGATACTAGATACCCCAGAAGAAAACTCAGGCTTTACTGGAGGCCAGCCTGGATCAAAAGTCAGTCCCAAGAAGACTTCTGTTTTACCAGAGTTCAGACTGGTTCAAGAGACCCAAAGCTTTGAAAACCCTAGTGGAGACACCCTACTGGGCTTGAATACTCACCAGTCACCAGAACCCTTGACCATTTAGGTCAGAAGACCAGAGAGGAAACAGAAACCAAGGAACGAAATATCCACCTAACAAAGACAAACACAAGAGCCAAAACCTAGATCTATAAAAACCCAAATCCAGATGCCTAAATGCCAGTGTAAGAATGCAACCGATAACAGAAAGGACAATATGTCATCACCAGAGTTCCGCTATCCTACAACAGTAAGACCTGAACAATCCAATGCAGCTGAAGCACAAGCAAACAACCTTAAAAATAACTTTATGAAGAAAATAGAGGTCCTTAAAGAGGAAATAAAAAAGGAAATGAAAAAAATCCCTTAAAGAAATGAAAGAAAAGGTAACCAAAAAAACTGGAGGAAATCAATAAATCTCTTAAACAATGTTAAGAAAAACCAAGAAAAAAACAAACATTGGAAAAAATAAAACTGTTTATGACTTGAAAATGGAAACAGAAGCGATAAAGAAAATATATTCATAGCATTCTGGACGTGGAAAACCTGGGTAAGCAAACAGGAACTTCAGATATGTCACCAACAGAATACAAGAGATGGAAGAGAGAATCTCAGGTACTGAAAATACAAAAGAGAAAATAGATGTATCTGCCAAAGAAGAGTTTAATTCTAAAAAATTTCAAACACAAAACATCCAGGGAACCTGGGACACATGGAAAGACAAATCTAAAAATAATAGAAACGGAAGAAGAAGAAGAATCCTTTCTCAAAGGCCCAGGAAATATATTCAACAAAATTATAGAAGAAAAGTTTTCCAAACTAAAGAAGGGCATACCTACAAAGGTATAAGAAGCTAATAGAATATCAAATAGGTTAGTTCAGAAAAAGATTCCCCTTGACACATAATAATCAAAACACTAAACATACAGAATAAAGAAAGAATATTAAAAATTGCAAAGGAAGATAGTCAAATAGCATATAAAGACAGACCTATCAAAATTACACCAACTTCTCAATGGAGACACTAAAAGCCAGAAGAGCCTAGACAGACACTTTTTTTTATTAAAAATTTCCATCTTCTTCCCTCCTCCTTCCCCTTCCCTCCCCTCCCTTCCACCCATACCCCCACTCCTCCCCTCTCCAAGACAAAGAGCCATCAGGGTTCCCTACACTATGTTAAGTCCAAGGTCCTCCCAGCTCCCCCTAAGTCCAGGAAGGTGAGCAACTAAACTGACAAGGCTCACAGTGAGCCCATCCATGCTGTAGAGTTCATGCTCATTGCCGTTGTCCTTGGTTTCTCAGTCCTCCTCCACCGTCAGCCACATTCAGAGAGTCCTCAGACACTAAGAGAACATGAATGCCAGCCCAGACTTCCATGCCCAGCAAAATTTCAATGACTATAGGTGGATTAAGTGAGATGTTTCATGACAAAGTTGAATTTAATCAATATCTATCCAAAAAATCCAGATCTACAGAAGGTACTAGAAGGAAAACTCTAACCTAAGCAAGTTGAGTACACCCATGAAAACACAGCAATAGATAATCCCAGACCAGCAAAAACAATTCTGTACAATCAAAGAACTGCCTGAGGTATCACTCTCCCTGATCTCAAGCTCTCCTACAGGCTTATAGTAAGAAAAAAACACATAGTATCAGCATAAAAACAGACACAATGATCAGTAGAACTGAAGAGCCAGACATAAATCCACATTCCTATGGACACTTGATTTTTGATAAAGAAGCCAGAACTATACAGTAGAGAAAAGAAAGCATCTTCAACAAGTGGTGCTGGCATAACTGGAAGTCAGAACGTAGAAGAATGCAAATAGATCCATATCTATAACCCTGTACAAAAAATAATTCAAGTGGACCAAAGACTGCAACATAATTCTAATTACACTGAACTTGATAGAAGAGAAAGTGGGAAAAATCCTTGAACACATTAGCACATGAGACAACTTCCTGAATATAACATCAGTAGCACAGACTCCAAGACTATCAATTAATAAATGGGACCTTCTGAAATTGAAAAGATTTTGGAAGGCAGAGGACACTGTCAATAGATCAAAACAGCAGCCTACAGAATGTGAAAAGATCTCCACCAACCCCATATTTGACAGAGGGCTTATTCTTAAAATGTATAAAGAACTCTAGAAGCTAGACATGGAAAAATAAATAATTCAATTAAAAAATGGGGCACAGACCTAAATATAGGATTCCCAACAGAAAAATCTCAGATGGCAGAGAAACACTTAAAGAAATGTCCAACATCTTAGTCATCAGGGAATGCAGATCACAATAACTCCAAGATTCCATCTTTTACCTGGCAGAATGGGTGAGATCAAAATCACAAATGACAGCTTATACTGGAGAAGATGCGGAGCAAGGGGAACATTCCTTTATTACTGGCAGGAGTACAAACTTGTACATCTACTATGAAAATCACTATGGAGGTTTCTTAGAAAATTGGGAATCAGTCTACCTCAAGATCCAACTATACCACTCAATCATTCCATAAGGACACTTGCTAAGTTATGTTCATAGCAGCACTATTCATAATAGCCAGAACCTGGAAACAACCTAGATGCCTCTCAACCAAAGAATGGATAAAGAAAATGTGGTACATTTACACAATGGGGCATTAGTCAGTTGTTAAAAATAATGACTTCAGGGAATTTGAAGGCAAACAGATAGAACTAGAAAAAAGTCATCCTGAGTGAGGCAACCCAGACACAGAAAGGAGAACATGGTATGTACTCATCTATAAGAGGATATTAGCTATAAAATAAAGGATGACCATGCTGGAATCCACTGCCCCAGAGAGGCTAGATAATAAGGAGTGCCCAAAGGGGGATGGGGACACATGGATTTCCATGGGAAAGGAAAATAGAAGAGATTTACTTAACAAACAGGGGACTAAGAGGGGATTGGAACATGAGGGATTGGGTTGGGGGTGTGAATAGAGGAAGCGAGTAATGAAAGAGACCTCTTGATGGTTGGCATTTTGGGGTCAGATAGAAACCAGGTGCAAGGGAAACTCTCACGAATCTACAATGATGACCCCCTCTAGGACTCCTAGAAATAGTGGTTAGGTAACGTGAACTGGCCATTTCCTGTAATTAGATTAGTAATCATCATCTTCAGAGAACCTTCATCTGGTAACTGATAAAAACATGCAGAGACCCACAACAAACATTAGGTCAAACTCGGGGAATCCTGCTAAAGAGAAGGAGGAAGGATCTTAGGAGCCTGAGGGGTCAAGAAAACCCACAAAAACAACTACCCTAGCTCATAGGAACTCACAGAGTCTGAATTAACAACTAGGGAGTCTGTGTGGGACTGACCTAAGTCCTCTACCTATATGTGACAGTTGTAGCATGGTCCATTGTGTGACTCCTTAAAATGGGAGCAGGGGCTGTCCCTAGTGCTTTGGGACCTGTTCCTCATACTGGATTTCCTTGCCAAGCCTAAATATGAGGGTAGGTGCTTAATCTTACTGTAACTTGATATTTCATGCTTTGTTGATATGCATGGAAGGCCTGCCCCTTTCTGAACCAAAACAGTGGATGAGTGGTTTGGGGGCAGTGTGGAGGGGAATGGGGAGGAAGTAATGGGAAGACAAGGGGGAGGAGCAACTGTGCTCGGGATATAAAATAAGCCAATAAAATGAATTAATTAAATTAAATAAAAAGATAAACTGATAGAAAATGTGTATGTTTACAGTGGTACATTATTCAGCCACTAAAGATTGAGATTTTATCATTAATAACATTCATGAACCTGGAGGGTGTAATGTTTAACAAAGAAGTACAAATACTGTATGATTTCACTTACACATGGATTATGAAAACATATGTTTCATAGAAGCTGAGGGTAGAATGGAGATTAAAGAAGCCTGGGGTTGGTGGGAAGGATAAATGGAGAAAGCCTGATTGGTTAATTAGCAAAAATTGTTGCTTTTTTCTTAGATATATACTGTTTAATATACCATTAAGTTTTATGACCAGTTTTAAAAATTATATTCAAATAAAAAGCATTTTATTTTTGTATATATGTGTTTTGCCTGTGTGTATGTCTGTACATCACATGTATGCAGTGCCTATAGAGGTTGAAAGAGCCCCTGGATCAGGAGTTACAGATGCTGTGAACTGCCATGTGGGTGCAGGGACTCGAACCTGGGTCCTCTGGAAAAGCAGCTAGCGTTCTTCTTAGTCATCTCTTCAGCCCCTTTAAATGCACTTTATATTAAATTTTAAAAGATTTATTTTGCTATTTTCTGTGTATGAAGCTTTTCTTGTATGCATTACATGTGCACCATGTATGAGCCTAGTGTTTGAGGAGGTCAGAAGAGGGCATCAGATCCTGTGAGACTAGAGTTATAGATGGTTGTGAGCCATCTTGCAGGTGCTGAGAATTGAATCTGTTTCTTTTGTAAGAGCAACAGGTGGTCTTAATCACCGAGCCAAGTCTCCAGCCCTTTATACACATTTTAATTAAAATATAATTATGTCACTTCTGCCTTCTCTACCCTCTCTCCAGGCCTTCCCATGTTTATTCCTTTCAGCCTCTCACATAACTTCCTCTCACACTGATGGCCTCTTTTCTTTGGTTATTGCTACACCACACACACACACACAAATATATATATATATATATATATATATATATATATATATATATATATATATATATACAAATTGGTGGGCCTGTTTTTCTTTGTGGGTATATGGTTTATGAATTGACCACTTTGTATTGGATAACCATTTAAGGAGAAGCTAATTCTTCCCTTCTCTGCAGTCACTAATTTCCTGTAGCTGTCCTTTTTTTTTTTTTTTTTTTTTTTTTTTGCCTAGGGGTGGAATCTAATGAAAAATTTACCTTTCTGAACTATCATGTCTGTGATGTTTGAGTACGAATGACTCCTTCAGGTCCATATATTTTAATGTGTGGTCATTATGGAGTGGTACTACTTGAGAGGTATTGGGATTTGTGGCCTGGTTGGGATAGGTGTGATCTTTTAGTGGAAGAAGTGTGTCACTGGGGTTGGACTTTGGGTTTTCAATTGCTCAAAGCAATCCCAGTGTCTTTCTCTTCATGCTTCCTGCAGATCTGAATATTGAACTCTCAGCTACTTCTCCAGCACCATGTCTACCTGCATACCACCATGCTTCCTCCCATGCTGATACTGGACTAGCTTCAGATCTGTAACCCAGCACCAATTAAATGCTTTCCTTTATAAGAGTTGCCATAGTTGTGGTGACTTTTCACAGCAAAGAAACCTGAACTAAGATAGAAGTTGGTGTTAGAGACCAGAATATTGCTTGTCACACGTCTAATCATTTTTTTGTTTTGGTTGGGATGTGGAGTTTGGATGAGGAAAGCAGTTCAGTGCTTTCAATGGGGCTTAATGAATTTTCTAAGATAATATCTATGATACTGTCATTTTCCACATCTTGTTCATGCAACCATTTCTAAGAGAGATAGTCTCTCTGCACACTTCCTGGTATTCTGGATATTATGATCCTTCTGCCTATGATCATTTTTAATACTAAGGCAAGTTATAATTGAGTTGAATTAATCATTTTTGTTACCTTTAATCTGTACCAGTGTATCTCAACCTTCCTAATGCTGTCATCCTTTGAATACAGTTCCTCATGTTCTGGTGACTCCCAACCATAAAATTATTTCATTGCTACTTCATAACTATAATTTTGATGCAGTTCTCACTCATAATGTAAATGTCTGATATTCAGGATATGATATATGGCCCCAGGGATTCACGACCCACATGTTGAGAATCACTGATCTCTACATGTTTTGGTATAAATCAAGCATCTGTTCTAAATAATTTTCCAGGTCTTCAGTGGATCTTTCCCTTTATTCTACATCCTTGTTACAATGAAAACTTCAAAGTTAAATAAATTTTCTGGATTATGCAAGAATCATTATTGTTTTATGGACAGCTCCGATAAAGTCCTGAGGTTCTGGTCAGACTCTGAACTTTATGGGTTCCAGTGTTTCATCTGTGGCATGATTTTCAGGTTTACCAACTGCAGAAAAATTCTGTTTAATTATCCTCCTAGCAGACCTTTCTATCTGCTTGGCAATCGTGATATTTGCCCCAACTGCCATGTGCTCCAAACCTCCCAAAATGTCTCTTTCCTTCTTGACTTAGCCTATCGTTTCCTTCGCTATTTTTTTTTTCTCATGGTTTATTTTTTTTTATATTTAAAAATTTCCATCTCCTTCCCTCCTCCTCCCCCCTCCCTCCCCTCCTTCTCCCCTTTCTCTCCCCTCCTTCTCCCCCTTCCCTCCCCTCCCCTCCACCCATACCTCCCCTCCCTCCCTCTCAAGGCCAAGGAGCCATCAGGGTTCCCCACTCTATGCTAAGACCAAGGTCCTCCCAACTCCCCCCAGGTCCAGGAAGGTGATCGACCAAGCTGAGAAGGCTCCCACAGAGCCCGTCCATGAAGAAGAATCAGAGCCCAGAGCCATTGTCCTTTGCTTCTCAGTCAGCCCCCGCTGTTGGCCACACTCAGAGAGACGGGTTTGGTCACATGATCCATCAGTCCCATTCCAACTGGAGTTGGTGATCTCCCATTAGTTCTGTCCCACCGTCTCCATGAGTGAACGCACCCCTCTCGTTCCTGACTTTCTCCCTCATGTTCTCGCTCCTTCTGCTCCTCATCGGGACCTTGGGAGCTCAGTCCAGTGCTCCAATGTGGGGCTCAGTCACCTTCCCCATCTGTCGCCAGCTGGAGGTTCCCTCACGGTCCTGACTTTCTTTCTCATGTTCTCTCTCCTTCTGCTCCTCATCAGGACCTTGGGAGCTCAGTCCGGTGCTCCAAGGTGGGGCTCTGTCATTTTCTTCATCTATCGTCAGGTGGAGGTTCTATGGTGATATGCAAGAAATTCATCAGTATGGCTATAGGAACTGGCCTTTTCAGGCTCCCTCTCCTCAGCTGCCCAAGGAACCAACTGGGGGCGTCTCCCTGGAAACCTGGGAACCCCTCTAGGGTCAAGTCTCTTGACAACCCTCAGGTAGCTCCTTAAATTCAGATATATGCTTCCCTGCTCTCATATCCACCCTTCCTATATCCCAAGCACCCCATTCCTCCGAGCTCCCCCCGCTCTCCCCTTCACACTTTTCTCTCCCCATCTTCCCTTGGCCCAGTCTTGCCCAACCCTCAAGTTCCCAATTTTGCCTGGCGATCGTGTCTACTTCCACTATCCAGGAGGATTACTATATCTTTTTTGGGAGTTCACCTTCTTATTATCTTCTCAAGGATCCCAAACTTATAGGCTCGATGTCCTATAATCATGGCTAGAAACCGAATATGAGTGAGTACATCCCATGTTCATCTTTATGGGTCTGGGTTACCTCACTCAGAATAGTGTTTTCTATTTCCATCCATTTGCCTGCAAAATTCAAGATGTCATTGTTTTTTACCGCTGAGTAGTAGTCTAGCATGTATATATTCCACAGTTTCTTCATCCATTCTTCCACTGAAGGGCATCTAGGCTGTCTCCAGGATCTGGCTATTACAAATAATGCTGCTATGAACATAGATGAGCATATGCTTTTGTTGTATGATTGGGCATCTCTTGGGTAGATTCCCAATAGTGGAATTGCTGGGTCCTGGGGTAGGTTGATCCCGAATTTCCTGAGAAACCGCCACACTGCTTTCCAAAGTGGTTGCACAAGTTTGCATTCCCACCAGCAATGGATGAGTGTGCCCCTTACCCCACAACCTCTCCAGCAAAGGTTATTATTGGTGTTTTGGATTTTAGCCAATCTGACAGGTGTGAGATGATATCTCAAAGTTGTTTTGATTTGCATTTCCCTGATAGCTAGGGAGGTTGAGCATGACCTTAAGTGTCTTTTGGCCATTCGAACTTCTTCTGTTGAGAATTCTCTGTTCAGTTCATCGCCCCATTTTTTAATTGGGTTAATTGGCATTTTACCGTCTAGTCTCTTGAGTTCCTTATATATTTTAGAGATCAGACCTTTGTCAGTTGCAGGGTTGGTGAAGATCTTTTCCCAGTCAGTAGGCTGCCTTTGTGTCTTAGTGACAATGTCCTTTGCTTTACAGAAGCTGCTCAACTTCAGGAGGTCCCATTTATTCAATGTTGCCCTTAAAGTCTGTGCAGCTGGGGTTATGCATAGGAAACGGTTCCCTGTGCCCATTTGTTGTAGAGTACTTCCCACTTTCTCCTCTATCAATCTCAATGTGTTCAAATTAATACTGAGGTCTTTAATCCATTTGGACTTGAGTTTTGTGCATGGTGATAGATATGGATCTACTTTCATTCTTCTACAGGTTGACATCCAGTTATGCCAGCACCATTTGTTGAAGATGCCCTCTTTTTTCCATTGTGTACTTTTGGCTCCTTTATCAAAAATCAGGTGTTCATAGGTTTGTGGTTTAAGATCCGGGTCTTCTATACGATTCCATTGGTCAACTTCTCTGTTCTTATGCCAATACCAAGCCGTTTTCAATACTGTAGCTCTGTAATAGAGTTTGAAGTCAGGGATGGTAATGCCTCCAGAAGTACCTTTATTGTATAAGATATTTTTGGCTATCCTGGGTTTCTTGTTTTTCCATATAAAGTTGATTATTGTCTTCTCAATCTCTGTGAAGAATTTTAATGGGACCTTGATTGGGATTGCATTGAATCTATAGATTGCTTTTGGTAGAATTGCCATTTTTACTATGTTGATCCTCCCAATCCACGAGCAGGGGAGATCCTTCCATTTTCTGGTATCCTCTTCAATTTCTTTCTTCAAAGACTTAAAGTTCTTGTCATATAAATCCTTCACTTCCTTGGTTAGCGATATTCCCAGATATCTTATGCTATTTGTGGCTATTGTGAAAGGTGATACTTCTCTGATTTCCCTCTCTGCTTCCTTATCCTTTGTGTATAGGAGGGCGACTGATTTTTTGGAGTTGATCTTGTATCCTGCCACGTTACTGAAGGAGTTTATCAGCTGTAGGAGTTCTTTGGTGGAGTTTTTGGGGTCGCTTATGTATACTATCATATCATCTGCAAATAATGAAAGTTTAACTTCTTCCTTTCCAAATTGGATCCCCTTGATTCCCTTATGTTGTCTTATTGCTATTGCTAGAACTTCAAGCACTATATTGAAGAGATAAGGAGAGAGTGGACAGCCTTGTCGTGTTCCTGAATTTAGTGGGATAGCCTTGAGTTTCTCTCCGTTTAATTTGATGTTAGCTGTCGGTTTGCTGTAAATAGCTTTTATTATATTTAGGAATGACCCTTGTATCCCTAATCTCTCCAAGACCTTTATCATAAAAGGGTGCTGAATTTTGTCAAATGCTTTTTCAGCATCTAATGAGATGACCATATGGTTTTTTTCCTTCAGTTTGTTTATATGATGGATTACATTAATAGATTTTCGTATGTTGAACCAGCCCTGCATCTCTGGGATGAAGCCTACTTGATCGTAATGGATAATTTTTCTAATGTGTTCTTGGATTCGGTTTGCCAGTATTTTATTGAGAATTTTTGCGTCCATGTTCATGAGTGAGATTGGCCTGTAATTCTCTTTCTTGGTTGAGTCTTTGTGTGGTTTAGGTATCAGGGTAACTGTAGCTTCATAGAAGGAATTTGGCAGTGACTCTTGTGTTTCTATATTATGAAATACCTTAAGGAGTATAGGTATTAGGTCTTCTTGGAAGTTCTGGTAGAATTCCGCATTGAAACCATCTGGTCCTGGGCTCTTTTTGGTAGGGAGGTTTCTGATAACAGTTTCTAATTCTTCGCGACTAACAGGACGATTTAGAGCATTTACCTGGTCCTGGTTTAACTTTGGTATATGGTATTTATCTAAAAAACTGTCCATTTCTTTTACATTTTCCAATTTTGTGGCATACAGGCTTTTGTAGTAAGATCTAATGATTTTCTGAATTTCCTCTGTGTCTGTGGTTATGTCCCCCTTTTCATTTCTGATCTTGTTAATTTGCGTGTTCTCCCTCTGCCGTTTGATTAGATTGGCTAAGGGTTTGTCAATCTTGTTGATTTTCTCCAAGAACCAGCTTCTTGTTTCATTGATTCTTTGGATTGTTTTCTGTGTTTCTATTTTGTTGATTTCTGCCCTCAGTTTGATTATTTCCAGTCTTCTACTTCTCCTAGGTGAGTCTGCTTCTTTTTTTTCCAGAGCTTTCAGGTGTGCTGTTAAGTCACCAATGAGTGCTTTCTCCGTTTTCTTTAAGTGGGCACTTAGTGCTATGAACTTTCCTCTTAGCACTGCTTTCATTGTGTCCCATAGGTTTGAGTATGTTGTGTCTTTGTTTTCATTAAATTCAAGAAAGACTTTAATTTCTTTCTTTATTTCTTCCTTGACCCAGGTGTGGGTCAGTAGTTGACTGTTCAGTTTCCATGAGTTTGTGGGCCTTCTGGGGGTAGCATTGTTGTTGAATTCTAATTTTAATCCATGGTGATCCGATAAGACACAGGTGGTTACTAATATTTTTTTGTAACTGTGGAAGTTTGCTTTGTTACCAAGTATATGGTCAATTTTCGAAAAGGTTCCATGAGCCGCAGAGAAGAAGGTATATTCTTTCCTATTTGGGTGGAATGTTCTATAGATGTCTGTTAAGTCCATTTGGTTCATTACCTCCATTAAGTCTTTCAATTCTCTGTTAGGTTTCTGTCTGATTGACCTGTCCATTGGTGAGAGAGGAGTGTTGAAGTCTCCAACTATTAGTGTGTGTGGTTTGATGGCTGCCTTGAGTTCTAGAAGTGTTTCTTTTACATAAGTGGGAGCTTTTATATTAGGGGCATAGATATTCAGGATTGAGACTTCATTCTGAAGGATTTTTCCTGTTATGAGTATAAAGTGTCCCTTTCCATCTCTTCTGATTGATTTTAGTTTGAAGTCAACTTTGTTGGAAATTAGTATGGCCACACCCGCTTGTTTCTTAGGGCCATTTGCTTGATAAACCTTTTCCCAACCCTTTACTCTGAGTAGGTGCCTGTCTTTGTGGTTGAGGTGTGTTTCTTGTAAACAGCAAAATGTTGGATTCTGTTTTCGTATCCAGTCTCTTAGCCTGTGCCTTTTTATAGGTGAATTGAGTCCATTGATATTAAGTGATATTAATGACCAGTGGTTGTTAACTTCAGTCATTTTTAGTAGTAGAGTTTGTGTGTTTCCCTTCTTCTAGTTGTGCTGGTGAAGGGTCGCTAGATGCCTGAGTTATTGTCGGCGTTGTTGGACTCCTTGGTTTGTGATTTTCCTTCTATTACTTTCTGCAAGGCTGGATTTGTGGCTGCGTATTGTTTAAATCTGTTTTTGTCCTGGAATATCTTGTTTTCTCCATCAATGGTGAATGCAAGCTTTGCTGGGTATAATAGTCTAGGCTTGCATCCATGTTCCCTAAGTGTCTGTAGCACATCTATCCAAGCTCTTCTGGCTTTCATGGTTTCCATTGAGAAATCAGGTGTAATTCTGATAGGTTTCCCTTTATATGTTACTTGACCTTTTTCCTTTGCAGCTCTTAATATCTGTTCTTTATTCTGTATGTTTTGTGTTTTGATTATTATATGGCGTGGGGATGCTTTCTTTTGATCCAGTCTATTTGGTGTTCTGTAGGCTTCTTGTACCTTCATAGGAACATCCTTCTTTAGGTTGGGGAAGTTTTCTTCTATAATTTTGTTGAATATGTTTTCTGGGCCTTTGAGTTGTAATTCTTCTCCTTCTTCTACCCCAATTATTCTTAGGTTTGGTCTTTTCATGGTGTCCCAGATTTCCTGAATGTTTTGTGTTAAGAATTTGTTAGATTTGTTTAGTTCTTTAATCTGTGAGTTTATTTCTTCTATAGTATCTTCAGAGTCCGAGATTCTTTCTTCCATCTCTTGTATTCGGTTGGAAATACTTGTCTCTGAAGTTTCTGTTCGTTTACTCAGAGTTTCCATTTCCAGTCGTCCCTCAGATTGTGTTTTCTTCAATACCTCCATTTCATTTATCAGGTCTTGTACTGTTTCCCTTACCTGTTTGATTGCTTTTTCTTGTTTTTCTTGTTTTTCTTGGGTATCTTTGAGAGATTTATTTATTTCGTCTACCTTTTTGTTTGTCATCTCCATTTCTTTATGGCAGTTTTTTACCTCCTGTTTAAGGTCCTCTATTATTTTTATAAAGTACTGTTTAATGTCGGTTTCTTCTATATCTTCTGGGGTAGGGTGTTCAATTCTTGTTGTTTCGGGATGTCTGGCTTGTGGTGATGTCATGTTGCCTTTCATGTTGTTGGAGGAGCTCCTGCATTGGCGCCTGCCCATCTCTTCCTTCAAAAGGAGCGCGGAGGTGTTTGGTGTCCCCAAAGAATGATGGATCCTCCCCAAAGAATGATGGATCCTCCTGCAGACTGTCAGGTCCCCTTGCAGGCCAAGCAGCTCTCAGACAAAGGCCTACCTTGCTCCGGGCAGTCAAATGCAGGAGGGGACCTCCCACCGGCCTGGGTGCACTCAATTCCAGGTCCCCAGAGCCCAAACAGGCTGAGCTGTGGGATTTTGTGGCCCCAAAGACGGGAGGATGAGGCAGGGGGAGGGGGGGAGGATTCTGGGTGCAAGCTGGGAAGGGACAGGGAGAGAGAGGCAGTATCCGGGGAGAATAACCCCTGCAGGAAGAGCAGGAAGTGTGCTGGTGGCAGGGGGAGTTGTGGAGAGTCGGTGGTCCCTCACCGGGCAGCTGCCGCGGTTCGGGCACTCACTCCTCACTCACCCCAAAGAATGATGGATCCTTCTGCAGACTGTGAGGTCCCCTTGCAGGCCAAGCAGCTCTCAGACAAAGGCCTACCTTGCTCCGGGCAGTCAAATGAAGGAGGGGACCTCCCACCGGCCTGGGAGCACTCAATTCCAGGTCCCCAGAGCCCAAACAGGCTGAGCCCAAAGAACGATGGATCCTCCTGCAGACTTTCAGGTCCCCTTGCAGGCCAAGCAGCTCTCAGACAAAGGCCTACCTTGCTCCGGGCAGTCAAATGAAGGAGGGGACCTCCCACCGGCCTGGGTGCACTCAATTCCAGGTCCCCAGAGCCCAAACAGGCTGAGCTGTGGGATTTTGTGGCCCCAAAGACGGGAGGATGAGGAAGGGGGAGGGGGGGGAGGATTCTGGGTGCAAGCTGGGAAGGGACAGGGAGAGAGAGGCAGTATCCGGGGAGAATAACCCCTGCAGGAAGAGCAGGAAGTGTGCTGGTGGCAGGGGGGGTTGTGGAGAGTCGGTGGTCCCTCTCCGGGCAGCTGCCGCGGTTTGGGCACTCACTCCTCACTCACCCCAAAGAACGATGGATCCTCCTGCAGATTTTCAGGTCCCCTTGCAGGCCAAGCAGCTCTCGGACAAAGGCCTACCTTGCTCCGGGCAGTCAAATGAAGGAGGGGACCTCCCACCGGCCTGGGTGCACTCAATTCCAGGTCCCCAGAGCCCAAACAGGCTGAGCTGTGGGATTTTGTGGCCCCAAAGACGGGAGGATGAGGCAGGGGGAGGGGGGGAGGATTCTGGGTGCGAGCTGGGAAGGGACAGGAAGAGAGAGGCAGTATCCGGGGAGAATAACCCCTGCAGGAAGAGCAGGAAGTGTGCTGGTGGCAGGGGGAGTTGTGGAGAGTCGGTGGTCCCTCACCGGGCAGCTGCCGCGGTTCGGGCACTCACTCCTCACTCACCCCAAAGAACGATGGATCCTCCTGCAGACTTTCAGGTCCCCTTGCAGGCCAAGCAGCTCTCAGACAAAGGCCCACCTTGCTCCAGGCAGTCAAATGAAGGAGGGGACCTCCCACCGGCCTGGGTGCACTCAATTCCAGGTCCCCAGAGCCCAAGCAGGCTGAGCTGTGGGATCCCGTGGCCCCAAAGACGGGAGGATGAGGAAGGGGGAGGGGGGGAGGATTCTGGGCGCAAGCTGGGAAGGGACAGGGAGAGAGAGGCGGTATCCGGGGAGAATAACCCCCCAAAGAACGATGGATCCTCCTGCAGACTTTCAGGTCCCCTTGCAGGCCAAGCAGCTCTCAGACAAAGGCCTACCTTGCTCCGGGCAGTCAAATGAAGGAGGGGACCTCCCACCGGCCTGGGTGCACTCAATTCCAGGTCCCCAGAGCCCAAACAGGCTGAGCTGTGGGATTTTGTGGCCCCAAAGACGGGAGGATGAGGAAGGGGGAGGGGGGGGAGGATTCTGGGTGCAAGCTGGGAAGGGACAGGGAGAGAGAGGCAGTATCCGGGGAGAATAACCCCTGCAGGAAGAGCAGGAAGTGTGCTGGTGGCAGGGGGGGTTGTGGAGAGTCGGTGGTCCCTCTCCGGGCAGCTGCCGCGGTTCGGGCACTCACTCCTCACTCACCCCAAAGAACGATGGATCCTCCTGCAGATTTTCAGGTCCCCTTGCAGGCCAAGCAGCTCTCGGACAAAGGCCTACCTTGCTCCGGGCAGTCAAATGAAGGAGGGGACCTCCCACCGGCCTGGGTGCACTCAATTCCAGGTCCCCAGAGCCCAAACAGGCTGAGCTGTGGGATTTTGTGGCCCCAAAGACGGGAGGATGAGGCAGGGGGATGGGGGGAGGATTCTGGGTGCGAGCTGGGAAGGGACAGGAAGAGAGAGGCAGTATCCGGGGAGAATAACCCCTGCAGGAAGAGCAGGAAGTGTGCTGGTGGCAGGGGGAGTTGTGGAGAGTCGGTGGTCCCTCACCGGGCAGCTGCCGCGGTTCGGGCACTCACTCCTCACTCACCCCAAAGAACGATGGATCCTCCTGCAGATTTTCAGGTCCCCTTGCAGGCCAAGCAGCTCTCAGACAAAGGCCTACCTTGCTCCGGGCAGTCAAATGAAGGAGGGGACCTCCCACCGGCCTGGGAGCACTCAATTCCAGGTCCCCAGAGCCCAAACAGGCTGAGCTGTGGGATTTTGTGGCCCCAAAGACGGGAGGATGAGGAAGGGGGAGGGGGGAGGATTCTGGGTGCAAGCTGGGAAGGGACAGGGAGAGAGAGGCAGTATCCGGGGAGAATAACCCCTGCAGGAAGAGCAGGAAGTGTGCTGGTGGCAGGGGGGGTTGTGGAGAGTCGGTGGTCCCTCTCCGGGCAGCTGCCGCGGTTCGGGCACTCACTCCTCACTCACCCCAAAGAACGATGGATCCTCCTGCAGATTTTCAGGTCCCCTTGCAGGCCAAGCAGCTCTCGGACAAAGGCCTACCTTGCTCCGGGCAGTCAAATGAAGGAGGGGACCTCCCACCGGCCTGGGTGCACTCAATTCCAGGTCCCCAGAGCCCAAACAGGCTGAGCTGTGGGATTTTGTGGCCCCAAAGACGGGAGGATGAGGCAGGGGGAGGGGGGGAGGATTCTGGGTGCGAGCTGGGAAGGGACAGGAAGAGAGAGGCAGTATCCGGGGAGAATAACCCCTGCAGGAAGCTCCTTCGCTATTTTTTACACATCTTTTTTCACATAGTCAGAAAGCATTATCACAAATAAAACAGAATTCCAATGAGACTTTGAAATTGCCAGATTTTAATATTCTTCCTACTATAGATATTTTGGCAAACTCAAAGGGAAACTTCCTAGAAATCAGGAGGCCATGTAGTGTTTTACCAGAAGAATCAAGGAAAACAAACATGAGGGTTTAAAATGTGAAAACTGTACAACTGAAATTTATCAAGTAGCAGAAGAGGCAAATATGGCCACCTAGCTTCAAAGAGATGTGAAGTGTAGCTTTTACCTAATATAGAATGATCACGAAATTAGTCCAGGGCTAAGAAAGCAATGGGGTTACTGGGGAAATATACAGCAGCACCTGACATATCTATGAATAAATAACTTCACTTATCATTGATGTTAAATTATGAGGAAATATTAATGGAATGATGATTATCATTTTGAGGACCTCTTGGCCATAGTAATAATCAATTAGATGCATTTAATGGAGCAGTGAAACACATGCTGCATTTCCATCTTTCACAATGAAGCCACATGCACTTGGCTGGACGTCGGTGTGTTTTGTACTTGCAATAAAGGCAGAGCTGTAAGGTAATTTGTTTTTCTTTGATCGGTGCCCTGAGTAGAAGACCTTAGAACTTTTCTCCTTTGCACATTTTGTTTAAAACAGGATGGGTTCCCTAGACTCAGCTCCTAGGTTCTTATTTCTCTTTCTAGTCACCAGAACTAGTATTTGTTCTCATCTTGTATTTTGTGAGAAGTTTGTCTTGACACTGGCAAATGACATTTATTTTGTTTTTTTGTTTTTGTTTTTGTTTGTTTTTCGAGACAGGGTTTCTCTGCAGCTTTTAGAGCCTGTCCTGGAGCTAGCTCTTGTAGACCAGGCTGGTCTTGAACTCACAGAGATCCACCTGCCTCTGCCTCCCGAGTGCTGGGATTAAAGGCATGCACCACCACTGCCCGGCTGCGCCACCACCGCCCGGCACAAATGACATTTAATATGTAAAGTTTTACCAGGAGAATATTACTGCTCTGCAAAGCCATGAAAATCCTACTCTCAAGAATGACTCCTTAAAAAAATACCAATTTCTACCTTATTCCTGTCTGACGAAGGCTAAGAGTAGAGTTTTCAAAGCATAGGAAGCAAAGGCTTGACTTCATGAAACTGTCCTATGTGCATTTGTTTACATAAATCTCAACTTCCCATTTATGTGGGACAGCATAAGTGGCAAAAAGAGAACCCCTTGCCTTCTCACCTCCTTCTAATATACTCTGCTTGTTTACTGAAATTATAGGTAGAGTATGATATATCCCATGTTGCAGCAGCAACATATTCTGTAATAAAATTTGGGAAGGATTGCTGGCATAATATTATTTTTTGTATTTTCTACATATTATTTACAAACAAACCCTCATATATTTTAAGCAGACTGTTAGAACATACTGTAATACATTTCTACTCTTATCCAAGGTATTGTAACTATACAACTCATTTAACAACGTAATAAAAATTTCTAGTCCTTGAAAATTATTATTGCCAACTGTTTAGGATAATAAGGAAATGGATGTTACTAATTTTTCATCTTTTACAATTGAACTTGTAGTCAAATTAGGTATGTTTTTAAGGTTAAAAAGATATATTTTAGATAGACAGTTTATCTTCAAACACTTCAGACTGAGGTTGAGGTAAGAGCCAGTAGCTGGCTGTTTTGCTTTTTTGGTCTTCAGGTTGAACTCCAATATCTGTCTCTTTATTTTTTTTTCTTTTTCTTTTTTCTGTTTTTTTGAGACAGGGTTTCTCTGCAGCTTTTTTAGAGCCTGTCCTGGAACTAGCTCTTGTAGACCAGGCTGGCCTCGAACTCACAGAGATCCGCCTGCCTCTGCCTCCCGGAGAGTGCTGGGATTAAAGGCGTGCGCCACCACCGCCCGGCTTATCTGTCTCTTTATTAACCGTGCTACAGCAGATGTCAAAACTCAGAAGGGACGTGTTGAAGACTGATGTGAAGTAAACAAATCTGAAACTAAGTTTAATTTCTATTGTAAGTCTCCAGAATTTTTGCTTCTCACTGTTGCTAAGGTCTGTGTTGCAGTTAATTGTAGAAATGATGATGAAATGTAGAGCTTGTCCTTCAAAATGGCCACAAAACAAATGAGAAATAGGGCAGATGGGGTGCAAATTGTCAAATGGAATCCAGCTTATGCCCAGTCTAAGTGTATGTAACTATGTAATAAACCAGTGGGTCGGTGTATTAGGAGGGGTCATTTTAAGTGAGTTCAATTTGCAAGAACAGACTAAGTTAATAAACAGAGCTGTGTCTAATATAAATTACTAACCTATTATTGGAGTTGTCTAGAGTGATAGATCAGTTTTTGACTCAGATCACCATGTTCTTGTATCTACACAGAAGCCATGTGTGCATTCAATATACAGCGCTTTTAGGTAAAGTATGGACCCCAGTGAATTACTCTGGTGGATCTGTAGTCCAGTGTCACACAAAAGAAACTTCAACCATTCTTTTTCAGTTGGATATGGAACTTTGGCTGGTCTCAGAAGTTCTAAAGTGAATTCACATGTCAGCCAATGCAAAAGCAGTGCTGGTGTCTTGAAGCAGGAAGTCTCCTGAAGGGATGCTCCCTGGCAGCAGCTGGGTTAGTTCCTGTAGAGAATTCTGAAGTAACTAGGGGTATTTGTTGGTGGCTAGGGGAGCTATTTGAGAGCAAGAGCACATTTGACAGAATATTGCAAAAATAATTTGAAGGAGCTATTGATTGATTGGAAGATCCAGGAATGGGGGAAGACTTAGCGACAGGAACAGTGAAATTGTAGCAAACAAGATGGCACTGAGTAATACAAAGGATTATGTGTTGAGAGATGGAGAGGGGAAGGAAACCGAGCAACTTGCTTCTAATGTGATGGGGGTCAATGAGAAGCCGTGCTGAAGAGTTCTTGAGGGAAATGCTGTATAAGGATAAAGATACTTGCTGCCTAGACTGGTTGCTTGGGTTTTCTTTATGAGACTCACAAAGCAGGAGGAGAGAAATGACTCCTGCAAGTTGTTTTTGGACCTTTACATAGAAGACACACGTAGCCCACACCCTAAAGAAATAAAGTAAAAACAAAAAAAAAAGAAGGTGGTGTAAATTGTTCCAGATGAAAAAGAAAAACCCTAAAAGTAGAGTATCATGTGTGTCAGCAGCAAGAGCGGTGAACCGGTGAGGGCGCTGAAGAGGAGTAACTGTGACCCCTGGACAATGTAGAGGGGACTGGGCATGGTAGCATTGTGTAAACACTGCTGGGTGAGAGCTGTCCAGCAGGGTGAGAACTTAGGCCTCAGTAATCAGGTTGCTCCCCCCAGGTGCTGTTTGTTTGAATGTAGTGGTGTATGTTCTTGTCATTCAGGGTTTGTGCTCCACCGGATCCATTCAGTGAAGTAGCATTCTTGTATCTACCTTTTAAAGTCAAAGTTAAATTGACCTTGTACATTGAGATTTATTTCAGAGATGGCCACTAGAGGGCATTGCTTTATTTCAATAAAGGGGCATACTAGAAATCAAAAAAGCCTGTCTTAATTTTAAGAAGGGGACCTGTCTAGGATAAAGGAAAACTTGGTCACACAATATTGATTCAAATTTCAGTTCTTCTTAGTTGTTTCATGATTTTTTGTCCCCCCCCCCCATTTTTTTCCTTCTCAGACAGGGTCTCACTATATAGTCTAGGCTAGACTGGATCTTTGTATCTCAGGCTGGCCTCAAGCTCATAGATCTTCCTGCCTCAGCTTACCAAGTACTGGCATTATAGATATGTACCCATGTATGTCCACACTTCCCTTTGTTGCCTTCCTTTGATTTTAGCACTTCTCTTCGCTGGGCCTCGCTGTTACATATATGCCATTCTCTGCACTATAATATGTGAATTTAACAAAATGGTGTAAATGCTTTGTTTTTAATCAGTATTTGTCACAGAACAAAAACAAAATCCAAATGAGAATCCGTGAAAGTGAGATGGGGACTTGAGGGAAGAAAGGGAGGTGGAGGGTCTTGAAAGAGTATAAGAGAAGGTAGAGAGATGTCTGTGACATGATGGTATGCTATGCATTATGACATCATCAAAGAACAAAGTTACAATAAGAAAAAACAAAAGTAAATTATTTATCTCTGTTTCAACAAGTTCATACTCATGCACATGTATTTGCTTCTTCCCAAATATATGTTGTCCAAATATACATGCTGAGCGGAAAATACAGAGGCTTATTAGTGCAATATAACTTTAATCTTATTACTATGAAGCAGTAGATGATGATATTCCAATAAATGAGTGGTTGATTGATTTGGCCTCCTTCTGACTTATGTCATACCATATTTCTATCTTAGAACTTCAGTATTCTCCTAACTGGTAGTTAACTCCCTGTGTAACACAGTTGACCAAAAGCAAAGAATGCTGAGTATGAACTGGACACAGCTGACCAAGAGCAAAGGATGCTGAGTATGAACTGGACACAGTTGACCAAGAACAAATGATGCTGAGTATGAACTGGAGTGCCTAGACATTTCTGTGTGCTTCTTTTAGATGCAGGTTTCTCAATCATTGTTATTGGAAGGAAAACACTCCTATATTTTGGTAAACTCCAGGGAAGATAGAATATTCATATATTTCTGAACCTGGTCATATTATTGACTTTTCAAATGACAGAAAATTGGCCCAGAAGCTATGGACAGCTACAATCATGGCATTGAAGTGAGGGCTAGAGAGAAGATACTGTAACAATAAACAAGACCTGAAGTTACTCTCTGGGATAATATGTCTCCTTTGTTCTGCTCAGGCTCATCTTAGACCACTAAGTGAGTTCATCCATGCATAGTATCTGCTATGCATTTATATCTATTATATGTGACAATGTTCTAACAGGTTCCTACCTGCAAATGGAAAGTCAATGCATTCCAGATTTAAAAACTACAGAGAAGAACATTGGATTGATGAACCCAACATTGTTTCTCAGTCAATTTTAAAGTAAATTATATGAGCATGCCTGACTTGTTCAAACGGAGATCTAGGATCACTTAATTCCTTCTTATTAGCAATTACTTGGTTCACAGTACATGCCATTGTATGTCAAAATTACATCTTTGTATATTAAACTGAGAGTATTGTTCACTAACCATACTCTTTCATAACTAAAGAAAGCAAGTTGGTTTTACCTTTTGTATTATAAAATAATTTATTCATCAACTACATTTCATGATGTAGGATTCCTCTCTGTATGCTGTGAAAACCATCGGTTAATAAAGGAATTGGCTTGGTCTATAGCAAGGTAGAACTTAGTTAGGTGGGGGAAGCTAGGCTGAATGCTGGGAGAAGGAAGACAGAGTCAAGGAGAAGCCATGGAGCCACTGCTGGAGACAGATGTGCTGAAACTTTGCTGGTAGGCCATGACCTCATGGTGATGTACAGATGAATGAAGATGGGTTAAATTAAGATGTAAGAGTTAGCCAATAAGAAGCTAGAGCTAATGGTCCAAACAGTGATTTAAATAATACAGTTTCTGTGTGATTATTTTGGGGCTAAGCATGCGGGAACTAACTAGTGGCCTTCTTGTTACAATTTTAATCCTAGCAAAACAAGGAATCTTGTAAAGATGACCTTGCTGGAGCAGATGGTGAGGTTTCCTCAGACCAATACAAGTGTCACTTTTACTTAAAGATAATTTAAGCTATTTTTCTCAGATTCTTGTCAACCCTTGATCAGTCACACAATTAAACTCTCCAACATGATTCACTTGCAAGCTCCATTTGTGTCTGGGCTGTGTTAATAATAAGGCATGCATATTCCATACTGGGCATTGGCAATGAATTTTTTTTCCATTTGTGTCTCCAGAAGCCTGAGTCTTTCATCATTATCTGTCAAACACCCAGTCTGGCTCTAGGAGACATTTTAGATTAGTGTGCCTGTTGTTCTAAGTTTTATCTTGTGGAGATTTTAATTCAGTCACATTCATCATCTTTAGCTCTTTGTATGAGGTCGGTGATGACTCGACTCTAATACTGCTTGCAATTTTCTGTTTGGTTTAGTAGAACATTATTTAAAAATGCTCTCGAAGCCTTAACAAATACTATTAATGGGCCAGCAAGAGGGCTTACCGCAGTGGTTCTCCCCTTCCTAAAGCTGCAGTCCCTTAATGCAGTTCTTCACTGTGACCCCCCAACCATAGAATTATTTCATTGCTACTTCATAACTGCAATTTTGCTACTGTTACTAATTGTAATGTACATATCTGATATGTGACTTCCGTGAAAGGATTGTTCAAGCCCCAAAGGAGTCTTGACCCAGACTGAGAACCACTGGCTTAGAAGGCAAAGGAATGTGTCCTACAAGCCTGTTAACCTGAGTTCTTAGACTTGAAAAATTTAAATTACATTTATTTATTTATGTACCCATGTCTGTGTGTCAGATATCAAAGGACAACTTACTAGATTCAGCTGCTTCCTTTCACCATGTGGGTGTCCAGAAGAATAGAACTGAGGTCATTAGGGTTGACTACAAGGGCCTTTACCTACTGAACCATCTTACTAGCCTGGATAAATGATTTTATAAGACCCATAAACTAAATCTTTCCATAGAGCATGCAGTTGTATCATATAACTGTCAGATAGCAGACCATGAAGTGACTCTTTAACTACACACTAGCATTTCCTACTGTTTATCATTTAGTGTGAAACAGTTTACAGTTAGGGCAAGGAAAGCACTGTGGTCATAAATAAGAGCTCTATAAAGGGTAGGGGAGCAACCATTCCACTGTGAATGTCTTGGCTGGTTTCTGTTTCTCTTTAGCTCTGTACCCTAGTTGCCAAATCAATTTGCCAATTAGGCTTCAGAGAAATGAAGGGCCAGTCTAATGTCTTAATTACCCTTTGCTTTAACTAAAGGCCAGATACTCATCAATATAAGTATGCTCTGAAATCAACTTCACCTCTTATTCTATCTCCTGCCTTTCTGTGGTTTTTATCACCTATCGAATGACCTAATTTTATAACACTTACAGAACATTTAACTTTAACAGAAGATGCACATGCCTGAAAAAGAAAATTATTTTCACTAGAGCCAGTTAGAGATGATAACTAAATAAATAAGGATTTTTAATGGAGCACAATTTTCTTAATCAAATCTTCTTTCCAAATTATTCTGCCTGTAATGTCAAGATAAGACTCCAAAAGCAGTAATTGCTCACAGATTAAGTCCTATTCTTTTTTATCTTGAACAATATGGTTGTTCATGATATAAGGAAGAATTTGATATTTGAAATGAAAGATTTTTGAGATGTGTCTTCTGCCCTCATTTCTAAACTGCATCACTTTGAGACAGGGCCACTGTCACTGGTAGGGTTCATAACAGTAGGAGGAGAGCAAAGAAAAACACAAATATTTCCATGTCCAAAGGCGTGTGTCCCTGCCTGCCCTGGAACTGTGAGTAGCAAGAATGACTGGTCATTATGCTGTTCCAGTAGAATCTGGAAGGCTTTAGACAGAATTTCTGTGTAAGGGGCTATGCTGAATGGCCAGATATAAATAATGGCATTTTCTATCTGTACAAATACTTTACTTTTTAAAGACTCACCCACATGCCTTCCTTAGGTACTTTCATGGCTATGTAAGAAACAGGTACACAGTATGAGTTATGTTTTCTGCTTCTGAGAAGCCCAAGAGGCAGCCAGGTTAGATGACATGCTCACAGTTAGTTATCAAGGTGATGAAAACAGTACCAAAATTCAACCGTACACTTACTGTAACTACTTCCTTTCTCAGTGGCCAATTCCTATATACCTTCCTTGTGTTAGGACATGGGTTTTCAGAACACAGCACATTGAGTCTCTCCACTGCATTGTTCTAGTCTGTAACTCCACCGCTTTATCCTACAGAATGTCTGTGAAGTTATATATTCATAGAGCAGAATTTTTAGGTGGTAACTCAGCATTGCTTTTAAAATGCCTAGTTTACAATTTCAGCTCTTCTTCTTTACTTTGAGATCGATCTCTTATTTCTAGGCTTTTGTGTTCATTTCTACCACTCAACAACAGGTCTTGTGACTCAATTAGATAGACTTCTATTTTGCTCTAAGCCATTAGAAGACCTATGGATAATTCTGTGCACTACAAAATTCTATGGAGATAAATTATACACCTGAGAATGCAGCAGCAACACATTGTCCTTGATCCTCGACAAAGATTAGAGCCCCTGGAATTATATAAAAAATAGAAACATATTGGCTATATCCCAAAGAATGTATGATGTAATAGTTTAGGAATTTAGGTCTCAATGAAATGTGTTTTAGAATAAAAATACTTTCTTGTTTGCTTCTATGTTCAATTGTTAAGCGATAGAACACCTCTCAATGACACAAGGGAAGATGTCCTGTCTTCAGGGGAGGACCTGAAACTGAAGTTTCATAAGTCTGGTTCATGGAATTTAGAACCCAAACACAATATTTATGAACACTAACATCAATGAATCAAGTATCTTGAAGACATATTTCCCTGAAGACACATGAACTTGATGTCAGAAACATTTTTTTCCTCTGGATTATAATAATAGAATTTGAATTTGAATTTTCCTTATGTGATCTAAAATAAGTTACCTAGGTTCTTTAAATTCTAAGATTTTTTTAAAGTTGTGTGTGCGCTATGGGAATGTTTTAGGTGATAAGGATGCTTAAATTTTTTTCTGATCTTTGTGGTAACTATATGATTTTCATTTTGAAATGAATAAAATTGTTGCTATTGTTGTCAGCCAAGATTATGTTTTTGAAAAAAGACTAAATTCTCTAAAATAAGTGAACTACACATCCATCTACTTCAAACATTTTTATCCTAGATTCTAGTAGAATTTCAGCCACAAGGTCCTTGTCTCTTAGCAACCTGAGTAACCATAGGGAAGCTATCCATTGAGGCTGGGACAGTTGCCTCTGATCCAGGGCCACCATGGACGAGCAATGGCTGCCTTGGAATCGCCCCCGGCAAGTACTTCAGCCAATGCCTCTGGGCATGACCTCCAAGCCCTGGTTCAAGGACAAGTTGCCTTCTAAGTGTTTTGCGAAGCACAAACAGGAACAACAGAAGTTCCCTGCCTCTCTGGATGGCCGGCGATGGGTGTTTGTGAAGGACGGCATGGACGATTTCAGGAAGGGCTGTCCACCTTTTGAAGGTATGATCCTTCGTGGGCCCAAAGAGGGCTTTCTCCCCACAATTTCTCATAGAGGCGGCCGCAGCTCCAGGAAGAGTCAGAAAAAACCGTACCAGGACTTAAGCCTGTTTTCATCGCTGTCACAGGCCCAGCAAGCACGCCAGCTCTTTGTAAAGAGAACCGAAGAAAACCTGAGCCAGCATCCCTTGGCTTTCTGGCCCCTGGAGGAAGGAATTTCTGAAGATCTCTTATTAAATGTGCTGGAAGCCCTTGACCCTGACCAGAAGTTAGAGGAGAAGTGGGATTATTGTGAGGGCCACAGTAAATGTATGAATTTGGATACTGCTGCTGAGAAATGCCCTCCCCCAAAATTTGACTTGGATCCTCCAAAGTTTCCTGGGTCACGTAAACGTGGTGTGCATCATGAAAACAAGCCCAAAAAACAGGACTCTGGTGAGTCTCTTTATTACCGGTACATACCCAAAGGAGTCTATGAATTCTGTGAATGGGTTGCATCATTTGGAGACTTGGGCATTGATGAAGATTTCATGATGAAGCAATTTGACATTGGCTATGAGTGCAAACCAAGCTACGAAGACACTTCCATCAAGAAAATTAGCCTGCTTCCTTCTGAACTCAGGTTCTGCAGGAGGCTGAGCAGAGTGAAAGAGATCAGATTCTCCATACAGGAGGCAAACTTTGAAAGGAAACTCCGAAAACCACAAGATCCTTACAAGTCCACCAGGGATAAGATTAGATATGGAGCATGGTACCTGAAGCCTGATCTGTGGCAAAAGCTAGTAAATGATGAGCCTTTGATGGATCCTGAAGAGTTACTTGAACTTCAAGGTGGAAGGTCTGGTAAGCCAGACATCATTGAAGACCTTTATGGAACTATTGCCTTTAAGGATTTCATCATAAGTAAAGGCTACAATATGCCAAGAATCCTTGAGAAGTTGTTTATGAGGAAAGGATGGGATTATGACACTGTTAACACTCCAATACCAAGAGTACTAAAAGCACATGAATTGATCATGCAGAAAAAGGATGAAGACTATGATGATGAAAATGACTAGGTGGTTTTCAATTTTACTCAACTTTATTCTGTTCTCATTTCAAATATTGAACAGAATATATAAGGTGAAGATATCATCATATGTGAACATCTTTTTAGGACAATATAAATGTTAGACTTAATATTTACAAACATTTCTCAATGAACTAAAATTAATTTCTGCTATGCTGGAACCAACATTTTATCAACTACAAGATCACCATTCATAAAGTTCTCAAATTTATCTGCTATTGAGAATATGGGATTCTTACACCAGTTACTTATAATACATAAAGACAGTAATAAAAGGAAAGCAAAATTTAAAAAAAAAACATTTTTATCCTAGAAAACTCTGTTTCTTTTTTTGTCTACTCAGGTAAACTGTACCTTGATCAGTGGAATTAAATATGTAATGACTTCCTGGGCTCGGTTGGCATTTGGCCATGAATATACAAACGTAATAGAATACGTTAAATTGGCTAATCTATGAAGAATCACTAATAACTAAAGACATATGCTTTTAGGATTTGAAGAAACAATTCTCACTTGAATTTGACTTTCAGGAGTAGAAAACAGAAAAACTTGTATGTTGGCAGCCCTTCCTCCACTTTATCACAATCCAAACAATTTCTTTGGAAGTTGCAGTTTATAATAGAAATAGCCATTCCTAAAAGAATTAACATCAGACTACACAAGATAATTGTATTCAAAACTTTTGAGCAATTATCTCTTATTTCTCAGTGTCCCCTCTTCACTACACATGCGCGCGCGCGCGCGCGCACACACACACACACACACACACACACACACACACACACACACACACACACACTCCTTTCTGCCCTCATTCCCATACTGGCTAATGCCATGACCATTTTGTTGATAACTGCAGCTTATGGATCTTCAAGTGAGCTCACATCTTCTTTCTCTTTTAGAATTGTTTCCATTTCACCTCTTCTTTTTAATCTTAAAGTGCATATATCCATCATGTCTCTCATCTGATCTACGGCAGTAGATTTTCAGGTAATCTCTGGCTCCAATTACTACCATTCTGATTAATCCTAAACCTTGCTAAAGACAATCCTTTTCTTTTCTTTTAAATTTTAATTTTCATGCTATTCCTTGTTCTACCTCACTCCCTTCCTCTTGCTAGTGACAATCATATTCTTAAGATCACAATTGGTAGATTTCCTGCTCAAAATTCTCTTTGTATGTTCAACATAAGATAAATACACTCCTCAACATGTAACTTTGCATAGCAGTGCTTACTAAATTGAATTTTTCTAGATGCTACCACACTAGGGAAGCAGGTACACCCTCTGGAACTGAGGGTCAAGCCGAAAGTCAAATGAGGATGTTTTAGTTAAAGCCCATTACAAAGCAGTAATCAAGCACCTATTAACTTAGAACATTTAAATGCCGATTACTAGGTTTCTCAGTTTTCTTCTCTCTTCCAACTACCTATCCATCCAGATTCTTAAACAGAGACAGTGCAGATGGAAGGGAAACGTTAAAACGAGAATGGTTCATTCTATTATTTTTAATTTGTTTAAGCTGGATTTGTTTACAAGTGAAACTGGGCTTTAGGGTAAGTGAGCTTTTCTTTTTAAAATTATAATCGTTTTGTTTGTCTTCAGTGTCTGTCAACACACAACTAACAACCTACCTCATCCTGCGAAGCTAAATATGTCAGTAATTACTGCGGCCTGTGTAGAATTACATTTATTTTTATGTAAATTGATTAAAAGTCTTTTCCGGCTCCATTGCAACAAAGACTCTTAAGTTTCTCTCCCAGAAGCCAGGATGCCAGGCATCCCACAGGGCATCTTTCTTTGCCCATGTCTGTTCCTAAAAATGTTTCAGGTTCTTCATTGCCTCCATTATTGCTTAAATAATAGATTAATAAGCTTACAACTTTAATAAAACCTAGACTGGGTTAAATTAACACCAGTTTTCATATTTTATTGGTGACGATAATATGCTTTGGAAAACAGTAGGAAGAGTGTGGCATTTTAGTAGTTCAAGTTAAAAATGTTTGAAAACAAGTTCGATGAGTCCTTTATGTCTTCACCTGGAGGAAGACTGTTCTTATTGTTGCATTAGAGGGAGAAGAGAGCTTTCTGACCTGTGACAGCTTTCAGGCCCCGTCTGGGGGTACAGTGACACTCGGCATTCTTTTTGGAAGCCCTGTATCTGGAATTCATTTGGTTATAATTGTCACATCAGATCAGATTGGAAAGGCATTCGGTGGCCTGTGCATCTTCCTCATAAGGTTTTTTAGCAAACACCGAAAATCAACTTTGTCTTCATCCCTTTTAAGTCTTATTTGCCAAAGAAAAATTTCTTATCACAAACACTTCTAGTGCTTTACTCTAGGAGATGGGATATTTGCTCAGAGCTTTCAGAAATTCCAATTTCATTAAGTTTGGAAGCCTGTCTCCACCTCTTTTGGAGGAATTTTTTTTCCTATATTAAATGGTAGTTGTGGTAGTTGTGCATAATTTTTTTTTTTTTTTTTTTTTTTTTTTTTTTTGGCTTTTAAGCCAAGGGAACAAGATGGACTTTCGGTCAGCTGTTGGAACTCAGTGACAGAGTGCCACTTTTTTAACTGGAGTTTAAGAAGTAGTCTTGGAATGGAGTTGATTTTATAGGTTTCCCCAGATGCTTATGTCTGGTTGCAATCTGTAAAAATGTTGTTGAAAATGAAAGCAGAGGTTGCTTCTGTAATGGGAGGAAATTTAGATGCCAGTTTCTTTGCGGGTTGGTGCAACATTTGGTATGAAAGAATCTAGTGTTATTTAGTTATTGGGGAGAGTGGATTTGGGCTTGTCAACAAATGCTCTGTTGCAAAGTGATCTCTGGAAAGGGATCTCATGCAGAGGCGAGAAGTAGCCTTTACTGACTGCATTTGTCTAGCAAGGACTACACTTTTGCAAACATTTGTTGGGTCCTACATTGACACAGACTAAACAAACTTATGACTGAATGAAAAATATGGTGGAAGAGTGAAGATCAAAATAGAATTGCCTCAGATTACTGAAGTACAAAGAATATGAAGTCAGTCTACTGGGATTACTGGAACTTTTACCCCCTCAAATCTTATTTTTCATGATTGAAGTTATAGGCCACCCCTGAGTGGTTTATGTTTTAAAACATTTAGAATTGAAATACAAATTATGGAAGATGCAAATATTTGACACAGTGAATCAAATATTCATGATGCTTACAAAAATGATATTTACTTGCTACATTTAGATGGAATAGTTAAAATTTTACAGGATTTTACCACCACTCTAGTCTGGGAACTCCCAACAGCTAAATATTTTAATGCCTGTGATGATAATTAAAATAACAAAGATCATTTTACTGTTTGAATAAAACAGATGTAACCTCAAAAATCTATATCAAGGGCCAGGGATATAGTTAAGTGATAAATGGCGAAAAAAATTTAAGTTAATAAAGAAATGGTGTAGGTCTTGTTTATATACAAGTATCTGGTAAAGTCTGAGTAGGGTAGGATTGTTTTTTAGTGATCATTTAAAAATATGTGAATTCTGTATAGGAGAATTTGATACAGCACTGGTCAACACAACATTATAGGCTGGAAATTTCAAAGAAATGTGCAAACTTACTCAAAAGGATCTTAAGATCATACTCTTAAATCTTTTTATTTTTTATTGGTCATAGACCTGTAATGTCCCCACTCAGTAGCTGTTTGTCTTGTTTAGGTCTCTACTATGACACATGCCCAGTTAAAATCAATTGCTCTTTTTCTAATACTTCTATGGAAGCATTCTGCCCTGAATTCTAGTTCTTTATGTGTATCTGTCTGTTTATTTCCCAGATGGCACGTTCTAAAGACAGGTAATGTTACTCCATATTGTGTCACATATCCTGGTAACAACTAGCATATGCCTTCCTTATGTATAATGAACCCTGCATAAATATTTGTTGAACAAATGAGCAAAAAGAAAAATGACGCAGTTAATCAACTGGATGAAAATGACATTAAAACCCTACAAAGTCCTGACTGGAAATCATTCTCTTGTTATCTTGGTCATGAAATGATATTTAGTGTGCCCAGGTGTAGGTAGTATTAGGTGTAGATGGTATTATACTGAGTTACTGAGTTCAATTAGTCCATTAATTCCATCATTTTGGAAAATCTGTCCAAGAGATACCTTAACTCATAATTGGAATTGAATTACCTTAGCATTTTATTAACAGACACGTTGGACTCACATCTCCATTTAAAGGGTAGAGCTTCATAGTCTTGTAAGTGGACTTGCTCAGTGCACTCCCAATCCCTGGACAGAGTGCACTGAAAATGACATCCTGACATGGATGCAGGACACTTCAGAAATGAGGAAGTACAAGAAGAATATGAAGGGGGTTGTCAAGAATTTTCAGAGTGGTAACAATTGAAAAGTTTGGAGGTGGCTCTCTTGTCCCACAGTGAAGCTCTGGAGCTTGATGGACTTTATGTTGAAATTGATAGTCAAAATAGGCCCCTTAAATTGAAGAAAGCAACAACAAGGAAATGTGAGAGCTTCCATTTAACATTAAGTCCTCTGTCAGGTAGGCAAGTTCATCCCTCACGTTGAGGTACTTAAGTGCAAAGGAGAATCTGAAAAGGAAAAAGAAAAAGTAATGTAGATTCTACCCCATAAAAACTTTCCTCCATTTCCTAATGCCTCTGTATCTTCTTTCTGTCAACCTCAGTAGGCTAGGAAAGTTCTAGAAGGTAGAATATAATCTACTTCCCCAGCCCCGTTGGCAATTACCTCTCTTGAGCTGGCCGCTTCCTGCCACCCGGCGAGCTTTACCCAAAATAATTACATGGAAACTGTATTCATTTAAACATTGCCTGGCCCATTAGTTTCAGCCTCTTATTGGCTTATTCTCGCATCTTGCTTTAACCCATATTTAGTAATCTGTGTAGCATCATGAGGGGTGGCTTACCAGGAGAGATCTTAACCTGCATCTGTCTCGGAGAGGAGAGGCATGACGACTGCTTGAGGCATCTGCCTCACTTCCCTTCTTCCCAGCATTCTGTTCTGTCTGCTCCACCTATCTAAATCCTGCCCTATCAAAAAGCCAAGGCAGTTTCTTTATTAACCAATGAGAGTCTTCCATCATACTCCATTGTGTAAATGCATATTTTCCTTGTCCATTCATTGGTCGAGGGACATTTAGGTTGTTTTCAGGTTCTGGCTATGACAAACAATGCTGCTATGAACATAGTGGGAATTGAACTCAGGACCTCTGGAAGAGCATCCAGTGCTCTTATCCACTGAGCCATCTCTCCAGTTCCATGTACAATCTCTTTTCATACCGTGTCATGACATTTCTTTAGTTTTAAAGTTGGCTTATCGTCACCTTCCTTCTGTGTGTACCTATTTAGAAGTTGCTCAGCAGCAGTTCTGACTTGATTTTCTGTCTTCCAGGTGTCTATATCTTCCGGTTTCTCCCTGACATGGGTAAGTTCTTTCTGAGAGAGTTGCTAAGCCACTGCTACATGTGGCATGGCTCATTATGAAGGCCACACAGCTGACTGATGTTGATCATAGCCTGCTTGCAATCCTGTCCCATGTGTCCTACGTGTGCTACTTTCAGGGACTGAAAAATAGTCTCTACTCAATTAGCAAGTCGGGGAGGGACAGTCTCACATGTAGGTGGTGGATCCCATTCAGTGGGATGCCATCTAGGAGTTCAGAAGCAGGTTAATGTTCTCTACCAATTAAAGAATTAAAGGACAGGAAAGAAGTATTTCTGGAAATCTCGGGGAGAGTCACAGCAGAGCCATCATATGATACCCTGGGAAACTGGGTCTCCCCTTCTTAGTCTCATTAATAAAAGAATTTATGAACAGACACAAAACAGAAGCTCAAGGACAAAGAACAGAGTCAAATGGAAGCTTGGGGACAATTTATTAGATTTAAAAGTAAAACCCCAAGGCAGGGAAAGCTGTAAGTCTCACAGTTGCCTGGGCAGGAGCAGGATAATGAAGAAGAGAAGGAACAAAAGTCATGCTGCTTGAGATAAAGCAGCTTGGAGGTCAGCCACCTGGCAGCAGGCAGTCACTTTGTAGGAAAAGGAACTTTAGAAAAAGAGCTCTTTAAAGAGTTTAAAAGCATACTTAGGCTCTGGAAACATCCATGAGAAAAAGAAGAGTAGAAAAAGAAATAGTTATATCTTTTTGAATCACTTCTCAGGAAGGTGGCCAGTTTCGGCTGAACCTCACAGAGGCATGTAGGGACAGCACAAGGAGTCAGGAATCTTGGGAAGGAAAGGCTTATTATCTTAAGGTGATGTAATCTTTCTAGGGGTGGTTCTTTAGTCAGATTCTTGACTGCTGTACTGGACAAACCCTTAAGGGAGAAGACAGGGACATGGCTAAAACATGCGACAAGATTGGTGTGCCACCTCACCCCATGTAGAAGAAGATGGCCACCCTGGGTTCTCTATAAGGTTGCTCCACTGATATATGACTTGGTCTTGATTTTACATTGTCTCAAGTATTATGCACCCATATTTCAGGAAGGAGGTACACCATCCCAAATCATACATGGAAAGGTAGCCACATCAAGATGGACTTCATGTCCCATCCATATGAATAAGCTTCATTTGCTTGTCTTATCACTCATTGCATGGACAATGGAATCTACCCCACCCACTTATCTGTGGTTCTGTTGGTCCCTTTTTAGGAACCAACTGTGTGACATTTTCCTGGACAGATGTAAAGAAACATCTATTGATCCTATATAGATCACTAACTGTAGACTAAAAACGAACTTTTACCTAAAGCTAGCTTAGAAAACCAGTAAGCTTACTGGGGTTTCTTATAAGAACATGAAGACCTCAACATAAAATTGACCATAGTGCACTTCATAGAAGACAAAGTGGGAAGTACACTTGAACACACTGCCACAGCAGACTACTTCCTAAATATAACCCCAGTAGCACACACACTGAGAACATCAATTAGTAAATGGGACCTCTTGAAACTGAGAAGCTTCCGTAAAGCAAAAAACATGGTCAAGACAAAACAGTAGGCTACAGATTATGAAAAAATCTTTAATCCCACATTGGACACAGAGGACTGATCTCCAAAATATACAAAGAACTAAAGAAACTTGACATCAAAAGAATAATTAATCCAATAAAAATTGTGGCACAGATATAAACAGAGAACTCTCAACAGACCAATCTCAAAGGGCTTAATGAAATGCTCAGCATCTTCAGCCATCAGAGAAATGCAAATCAAAACAACTCTGAGATTCTATCTTACACCTGTCAGAATGGA
Source organism: Arvicola amphibius (assembly GCF_903992535.2). Taxonomy (NCBI): domain Eukaryota; kingdom Metazoa; phylum Chordata; class Mammalia; order Rodentia; family Cricetidae; genus Arvicola; species Arvicola amphibius. The sequence goes on along the minus strand of NC_052049.1, from coordinate 150,531,724 downwards.
CAAGATAAAAAACGCTGATGATAACTTATGCTGGAAAGAATGTGGGGTAAGGTTAACACTCTTTCATTGCTAGTAGGAGTGCAAACTTAGCCACTTTGGAAATCAGTATGGAAATTTCTCAGAAAATTAGGATAACAATCTACCTCAAGACCCAGAAATACTTCTGTTGGGTATATACTCAAAAGACGCCTAATCATACCACAAGGACATGTGCTCAACTATGTTTATAGCAGCATTATTTGTAATAACCAGAACCTGATAACAACCTATATGCCCTTCAACCAAAGAATGGAAAAAGAAAATGTTGTACATTTACACTCAGTGGTAAAAAATAATGACATCTTGAAATTTGCAGGCACATGGGTAGATATATACAAAGCCATATTGAGTGATGTAACCCAGATCCAGAAAGATGATTATAATATGTACTCACTCATAAGTGGCTTTTAGACATAAAGCAAAGAAAAAACCAACCTACAGGCCATAGACACAGAGAACCTCGACAACAAAGAGGACCCAAAGAGAGACATACGTGAATCTACATAGGAAAAAGAAAAAGACAAGATCTCCTGAGTAAATTGGGAGTGTGTTTGTTGGGGGGAGGGCACAGGAGAGGTTAGAAGGCAAGGAGAAGATGAGAGGAGAGTGGAGAAAAATGTATTTTTCAATAAAAACAATAAAAAAGAACATGGATAAGGGACTACTAACACGAGGGTGGGTGACTTGAAGCTGCATCACAGAGAAACCCACTGCAGCCTGTATGATGAAATCTGTATCCCTGGAGAATCATGAACAACTTGAAGGTAGCTCAGATAGCCAGAGTGTCTCTTCTCCCTAGAATTCTCTACTACTTCTACAACTCTGGGAAGGCCTTGTCAATCCTCCAAATTCCTGAGAGTGGTAACTTTCATTAGTTCCCCCGGTCTCCTGAGCTTGCTTCTAGCCTGGAGGAGGCAGAGTGCCAGGTTGGAGAACAGAGCAAAGGATAGTGAGCTCTACTTAACCCCTGGTGTTCAGTTCTGTGTTTGTTCCCACAGTCACTGTCTCAGTACCTCAGGCACTAGCATCTGGTTTGATTTTGTCAACAAATATGTATTTATCCTTCCAGAATGGGGGGCAGTGCGGCAGCTGCGTGGTTGGTGCGGTGGGAGCTCGAGTAAAGTTTTCACCCTTCGCCCAGTCTGACTGAGTTTTGTTCAGCCCAGTTCCGTGTCCCTCTGCTCGGCTTTGTAATCTAGCTGGCAGTGTTTGCGGAGTTCGGTGCCAGCAGCAACTTGCCTTTGTCGGCTTTGTCCTTTCCAGGAATGTTGGTTTCCGTAATTCCTATCTGAGATAGTCGGGGTTTGCGCATCTGTTTTAATTCTTCTAAAGTTTCATTGATGTTTCCCAGCTCTGGTTATCCCAGCTTCCAGTCTCTTCGTCCCATGTCTTTATTACTTTTAAATTCTTCTCACATATATTACATTCTCCCTGCCGTTTCTTCCCCCTCCCCTCCCCTAGCACCCCCCCCCACTCCTTGCCATCAGATCCACCCTCTGGACTCCCCTCAGAAAAGAACAGGCCTCCAGGGACACCAAACAGACATAGCCTAATATTCTAATATAAGACCAGGGATATACTATCGCATCAAGACTGGGTGAAGGTTAATTTTGTGAAATTTAGGGGTGTTTTGAGAACATTTATGGATAAATATATATGTTAAATTTGTATCATATAGATGTAATTTATTTATTTTTAAAAAGTAAAAAAAACTCCACACACATCTTATTTTGCAATGAAGAATTGAACCTTTCAAATTTCTATAATCTATCTTTATTTCATGGTTTAGGAAGGAGGGTTTTTTTTCAGTGCTGATATCTGTAGTTTAAAATGACATGTACCGAGAAATTACTTCTCATTTATCCCCATTGCTGAGAATATGGCACCAAAGAGGCATTTGGCTTTGCTTCTCTACCCCTATACTCTGCTAGCATGACTCTTCTCCGCATTTCCCCTCTCAGTCTCCTTAAGCCCCTTGGTGGATTTGATTCGGCTTTTGTGTTATCTGTGAATATATGAGCTTATGTATCCATAAAGTCTAGGGCCCATAAACAAGAGATAATATGTGATATTTGTCCATCTGAGACTGACTTAATTTGCTTAATATGATTATCTCCAGACTCCTCTATTTTCCTGAAAACGACATGGCTTTACATTTTAGTGTTGAAAAAAAACCCAACCCAGTGTGTATGCAAACCACAGCTTCTTTATCCATTCCTTTGTTAATATATGCTTAACTTGGTGCCATTACTTATCTGTTATGAAAAGTGGTGTTGTAAAATGAATGATATGTAATCAATTGAAAATCGATTTGCAAGCATCTCAGTACTATGTTGACTTGGTGTCCTTTGGATGAATGCTGGGAGTGATATAGCTGGGACGTATGGGATTATTTTTAAGACCCTCTGTATTGATTTTCACAGTAACTGGAGACTTGTTCATATCTCATCAGCGAAGAAAAGGAGCACTCATCTGTCCACACAGGAAAGGAAGTTCTGAAGGGCTTCATGATTTACTAAGCCAGGTGCATCAGTTTAAGGAGCATTATGATGTATTATAGGAGCTGCTTCATTTATGACAAGTGTGGCAGAAAGACCTGGGGGAAATCAAATTTATAACTTTCTAAGAGAAACTTTCTTTCATGAAAACACTATCATTGTATCTTTAAACGGGAAAAAAAACCAAACCTCAAGTCTGTAGTTTTCACTTGTGTGTCTGTCAAGATCAGTGATCACTCCACTGATTCAAATGTTTTAACACCTATAATAATGAATGACAAAAATTTCAGTGTGTTGTGAAATCTTTAAAAATATCTTGGTAGTTATAATTGCGACCAAAATGTTGGCATTTAATGAGTTGGAGATCAGGGATAGGCATGGACTCAAATTCCAGAAACTACAACTTCTCACTGAAATTTTCTACAGTAAAAATAAGTTCTGATATGAAATCATTATTTTTTAAATGAAATCTTTAAAACTAAAGAAACACCAAAGCACACTTTTGCTAATTGTCAGTTGGGCAAATACCCTAATATTTGTTCATGTGCACATTGGTGATTAATTCAACAAACACAGTTTTATATAACAGTTCTAATTTCAGGTCCTTTTTTATTCAGTAAAAGTATGAACCATCATCTTCATAACAGGAAATAACTCATCTGATTGCTATATTAAAATGTCCCTCTACTCTCAATACAGCTTCGTAGTAGTTAATACTCAACAAGTGACATGAACTACACAGTAATTAATTCTAGACATAGAGAAGAATCTTGGATGGCAAATGACTCTTATATTCCTGTCATTCTTACATTGGCCCAACCTTGTTATACTGCCTTGGTCAACTCATTTCATCTCTCTGAATTTATATTACTTGCCTGGAAAGCGAGTGGCTCAGTTACATGTCTAAGATGCACCCTCTTCTGAGAATCAATAAAATTGTAAATAGTATCAACTTTTACTCTCAGACTGCAGAATAGGATTAGAAACTGAGGCAAGAAGGTAAAATACCCCCTTTATGTCATCAAACAGAATTTCCAAATAGACCTGGAATTGTTTCTTGTACAGCTTGGGGGGGTTGGGGTGTGTGTGAAGAACACTAAGCACAAGTTCAAGTTCACCCCAGTTCACAGAAAACACCTCAGGCATTATTTTATTTTATTATTATTTTTTTTTTGGTTTTTTTGAGACAGGGTTTCTCTGTAGCTTTGGAGCCTGTCCTGGAACTAGCTCTTGTAGAGCAGGCTGGTCTCGAACTCACAGAGATCCACCTGCCTCTGCCTCCAGAGTGATTTTATTTTATTATTGCATAGAATTTATTCAAATACCTATTGAGATGACCTGAGAGTCTAGAGAAAAAACGATGAATCATTGATGAAGATGAATCATAAAGAGAATCCTAATGAAAACTTCGTTATTTCATTTTAATTTATTGCCTTCCTTTGGATGAATGTAAGTTGTTTTAGTCACTGTGAAAAACGAGGTTTGATTAAGCTTCTACTCCTACTAAGGACTGTGAATGAGGTTCAGTTTTCTATGATGAAGCAAGGTCACCAATAGGTACAGTTTCTTGCCTTGTCTACCATACTTAGGCCAAACTGCCAACTTCCCATGAAGCCAGAATCAGTATGTGAGTGTACAAGGGTGGAGAAGTTCTGGAATTGCTGATGGTCTGATTAATCTTTTTCTCTCTAGGTTATTGCCATTCAGTTAAGGATGACAGAGGAAAAAGTAGGGACCATATAGGCCTCTTGCAAAAATTTCTCTTCTCTAAAATTATCTATAGTGTCCCTTTATCTCCTCTCTGGACTTTAAAAAAGATACTGCCTCTGTTTTTAGTTTTGTGTGTGTGTGTTTGTGTGTGTGAACATTTATGTGCAAATGCCTGCTGAGTCAAGAAGATGGTGTTGTAGCTCTTAGAATTGAAGTTACAGGGACTTGTGAACTGCCCAGTGTTCTGGAAACCGAATTTGGTTCCTCTGCAACATCATTTTGTACCCTCTACCAATTATCTCTCTCTCTAGACCCATCCTTGTAGAAGGAGCTGCAGGCTGCGTTCCCACTGCCCTGCTCCCAACTGCCTGGCTCCTGCACGACTACCTTAAAACCCGAAATAACAACACACAAACTGTATTCATTTAAACACTGCCTGGCCCATTAGTTTCAGCCTATTACTCACATCTTGATTAACCCATATCTAATAATCTGTGTAGCACCACGAAGTGGTGCCTTACCAGGAAGATTCTAGAGTACGTCCATCTTGGGCCGGAGCTTCTTTGCATCTGGCTCAAAGAGCAGAGGCATGGCGATTTATTAACTTCCCTTCCCAGCATTCTGTTCTGTCTACTCCGCCCACCTAAGGGCTGGCCAATCAAATGGGCCAGGCAGTTTCTTTATTAACCAATGAAATCAACTCAAACAGAAGACCCTCCCACATGACATCCTCTTGGGAATTCTTTCATAGTTCTTTGGTCATCAGGATTCTGCAGATTTCTCACATAAAATGACCTTCAAAAGAAATACATTGGATTTTGACAAATAATAATTCTTTACATTTTATGTGTGCTGTTCCATGCTTTGATATATGCTTACATCTCACATATTCATCACTTTTTGTGGCAAATAGATTTACAATAGAATCTTACAGGAATTAAAAACATGTTTAAAGCATCACTGTTTTGTCACCATTTGATGAAGTGAATGATGATCACCTTTTAAACACACTAACAGCCAATTTATACAATTAATAGTGGTTGCTATCATTAGCAGTGGTGTTGATTTCTGCATGTGTTTGTGTATGTAGTCATGTGAGTAAGTGCTATGCACGTGTGTGTGTGTGTAAAACCCAGAGGTCAATGTTAGGGGTCTTCTCAATTATTACACATCTAATTTTTTAAAAATATTTATTTATTTATTATGTATACAATATTCTGTCTGTGTATATGCCTGCAGGCCAGAAGAGGGCACCAGACCCCATTACAGATGGTTGTGAGCCACCATGTGGTTGCTGGGAATTGAACACAGGACCTTTGGAAGAGCAGGCAATGCTCTTAACCTCTGAGCCATCTCTCCAGCCCCTACACATCTATTTTTTTGAGACAGAATTCACTGGTCATCAATCCTTTCAGACACTCTAGTTTCTAACTTCCTAGCATTGTGATTACAAGTGCATGCAGACACACCTGACATTTTATGTGGGTGTTGATGCAAGATCAGGTTCTCATTCTCAGGTGGCAAGCACTTTATCAACCAAGTCAACATCTCCCTAGGTCCCAGTTAGGCTGATTTTCAATTATTTTTTTTCTTTCCTTTCAAATTGATTTTATACATTTCAGTAAGCAGCCTTTTCCAACTGGAGGATTATTAGGAAAGGAGGCAGTTATGAAGAAGAGTCACTTCATTAAGAGTTTCTTCCAGGAAGGTGAGCAACCAAACTGACAAGGCTCACAGTGAGCCCGTCCATGCTGTAGAGTTCATGCTCATCGCCGTTGTCCTTGGTTTCTCAGTCCTCCTCCACCGTCAGCCACATTCAGAGAGTCCGGTTTGGTCCCCTGTTCCATCAGTCCCATTCCAACTGGACTTGGTGGTCTCCCATTAGATCTGTCCCACCGTCGCAATGAGGACCTTGGACTTAACATAGTGAAGGGAACCCTGATGGCTCTTTGGCTTGGAGAGGGGCGGAGTGGGGGTATGGGTGGAAGGGAGGGGAGGGAAGGGGGAGGAGGAGGGGAGGAGATGGAAATTTTTAATAAAAAAATGAGAAAAAAATAAAAAAAAATAAAATAAAAAAAGACTTTCTTCCAGTGAATGTCCTTGGAAAAACATCATATAGACATGGTTACTAAACTTGGAGTCTCCAATTCTGAAGTTACACAGCAGTTTTATGGACTCGGAGTCTCATTATTATTTAAACAATAGTCAATAGCTCATAAATTGATTCTGGTGATTAGTGTTGTATGAGCCAGCCTGCTTTCTTCCTTCCTTCCATCCTTCCTTCCTCCTTCCCTCCCTCCCTCCCTCCCTCCCTCCCTCCCTCCCTCCCTCCCTCCTCCCTCCCTCCCTCCCTCCCTCCCTCCCTCCCTCCCTCCCTCCCTCCCTCCCTCCCTCCCTCGCTTCTTCCCTCCCACCCTTCCTCCCTGCCTCCCTCCTTCTTTCCTTCCTTCCTTCCTTCCTTCCTTCCTTCCTTCCTTCCTTCCTTCCTTCTTTAGCTTTCTTTCCTTCTTTCTTTTTTCTCTCTTCCTATTTCTCATGCTAGGCAATCATACATAGTACATACACATACTTGGCAAGTGCTCAACCACTGAGATAAGCTTCCAGTTTGAGTATAATTTTAATTTGACAGAAAACCTCTTTAGCAAGAATTTAACAGGCAAATGTTCCATGTTTTATTAGTGTCTCAAGGGCATGTGAATCTTGGAGTTCAATTCTTTCAAACACATTGTTTGAAAATGAACCACCATGCCATACCTCTTAAAACATTCTCTTAGCAGTCATGTGGATCGTGAACTGTTATAGCATGAGAGTATAATTACCACTTTGTTAGAAATTATTCAGCTCATTTTAAGTTTCGATAGAGATCACATTAGTTGGCTGTTTGAGGAAAAACCAACTAGTAATATAGGATGTAAGAGAAAGAATACTTGGAGTAGTTTCTGTTTTCCAGATAAGAAATATAAATGGCAGGAATGAAGAACATTAAGACAAGAAGATTGGCCTGAAGTTGATACGTACAGAATTAGAAACATGAAATGAACTCGCTTGCATGTGGATATTACCTGGTAAAGAAAGGATAACCATGTAATAATCCTCAGACTCAGAGACTTTAAGAAACAAGGAGGGCTCAATGGAGGATGCATGGCTCTCATGGGGAAGGGAAATAACAGATTTTTGCCTGTTTATTTTCTAAGGAGATACAGATAAAGTGTGGATTCAGATGGAGAGAGGTAAGGGAGAATTGGGAAAACCTGGGGGTGGAAAGTTAATCAGAATACATTGTTTTTAAAAATCTATTTTCAAAAAAAGACATAGAGGAAAAAGAGATAAATGAAAAAGAGGTAGAGGAACAAGGTACAGGAAAAAGAGGTAGATAAAAAAGAGGTAGAGGAAAAAGAAGTAGAGGAAAAAGAAGTAAAAGAAAAGAGGTAGAAGAAAAAGAGGTAAAGGTAAAAGAGGTAGAGGTAAAAGAGGTAGCTCAAAAAGAGGTAGAAGAAAAAGAAGTAGATGAAAAAGGGTTAGAGGAAAAAGAGGTAGAGGAAAAAGAGGTAGAGGAAAAAGAGGTAAAGGAAGAAGAGGTAGAGGAAAAAGTAGTAGAGAAAAAAGATGTACAGGAAAAAGAGGTAGAAGAAAAAGAGGTAGAGGAAGAAAAGTAGAAGAAAAAGAGGTAGAGGAAAAAGAGGTAAAGGAAAAAAAGGTAGAGGTAAAAAAGATAGAGGAAAAAGAGGTAGAGGAAAAAGACATAGAGGTAAAAGAGGTAGAGGAAAAAGAGGTAGAGGCAATAGAGGTAGAGGAAAAAGAGGTCCAGAAAAAAGAGGTACTGGAAAAAGAGTTACAGGAAAAAGAAATAGAAAAAAAGAGGCACAAGAAAAAGAGGTCCCGTTAAAAGAGGTACAGAAAAAAGAGGTCCCGGAAAAAGAGGTACAGGATGAAGAGGCAGAGGCAAAAGAGGTAGAGGAAAGAGATGTACAAAAAAAGAGGTAGAAGAAAAAGAGGTAGAGGAAAAAGAGCTACAGGAAAAAGAGTTACCGGAAAAAGAGGTACAGGAAAAAGAGATAGAGAAAAAAAGTACAGGAAAAAGAGGTACCGGAAAAAAGGTACAGAAAATATCGGTACAGGAAAAGGAGGTACAGGAAAAAGATGTATAGGAAAAAGAGGTTCACGAAAAAGAGGTAGAGGAAAAATAGGTACCAGAAAAAGAGGTAGAGGAAAAAGAGGTACAGGACAAAAAAGGTACCAGAAAAAGAGGTAGAGGAAAAAAAGGTACAGGAAAAAGATGTACAGGAAAAAGAGGTAGATGAAAAACAGGTCGAGGAATAAGAGGTACAGGAAAAAGAGGTATAGGTAAAAGAGGTACAGAAAAAGAGATACAGGAAAAAGAGATACAGGAAAAAGTGTTAGAGGAAAAAGAGGTACAGGAAAAGGAGGTACAGGAAAAAGAGGTACAGAAAAAAAGGTAGAGTAAAAAGAGATACAAGTAAAAGAGGCAGGGAAGGGAAGGGAATGGGAGGAGAAAAGAGGTGAAGGGAGGGGAGGCTGATTTTCAATTATTTTTTTTTTCTTTCCTTTCAAGTTGGTTTCATACATTTCAGTAAGCAGACTTTTCCAACTGGAGGATTATTAGGAAATGAGGCAGCTATGAAGAAGAGTCATTTCTTTAAGAGTTTGTACCAGTAAATGTCCCTGTGAACAAATGATATACGCATGGTTACTAAACTTGGAGTCTCCAATTCTGAAGTTACCTAGCAGTTTTATGGACTCAGAGTCTCATTTTTATTTAAACAATTGTCAATAGCTCATAAATTGACTCTGGTGATTAGTGCTCTATGAGCCAGCCTGCTTTCTATCTTCCTTCCTCCCTCCCTCCCTCCCTCCCTCCCTCCCTCCCTTCCTTCCTTCCTTCCTTCCTTCCTTCCTTCCTTCCTTCCTTCCTTCCTTCCTTCCTTCCTTTGTCCTTTTTTCCTTCCTTCCTTCCTGCCTCCCTCCCTCTCTCCTTCCCTCCCTGTATCCCTCCCTCCCTTTCACCTTCCTTCTTTCCTCCAACTCCTCCTCCCACCATCCATCTCTCCCTCCCTCACTCACTCCCTGCCACCCTCCCTGCATCCCTTCATCCCTTCCTCCCTCCCTCCTTCTTGCCTTTCTTTCTTTCTTTCTTTCTTTCTTTCTTTCTTTCTTTCTTTCTTTCTTTCCTTCATTTTCTTTCCTTCCTTCTTTATTCTGTCTTCCTATTTCTCATGCTAAGCAATCATACCTAGTACATACACATGCTTGGCAAGTGCTCAATCACTGAGATAAGCTTCCAGTTTGGGTATAATTTTAATTTGATAGAAAACCTCTTTAGCAACAATTTAACAGGCAATTGTTCCATGTTTTATTAGTGTCTCAAGGGCATGTGAATCTTGGAGTTCAATTCTTTCAAATACATTGTTTGAAAATGAACCACCATGCCATACCTCTTAAAACATTCTCTTGGCAGTCATGTGGATTGTGAACTGTTATAGCATGAGAGTATAATTACCACTTTGTTAGAAATTATTCAGCTCATTTTAAGTTTTGATAGAGATCACATTAGTTGGCTGTTTGAGGAAAAACCATCCAGTAATAAAGGGTGTAAGTGAAAGAATACTTGGAATAATTTTAGTTTTCCAGATAAGAAATATAAATGGCAGGAATGAGGAACATTAAGACAAGAAGATTGGCCTGAAGTTGATACGTACAGAATTAGAAACATGATATGAACTCACATGCAAGTGGATATTACCTGGTAAAGAAAGGATAACCATGCAATAATCCTCAGACTTAGAGACTTTAACAAGGAGGGCTCAATAGAGGATGCATGGCTCTCCATGGAGAAGGAAAATAACAGATTTTTGCCTGTTTATTTTCTAAGGAGATACGGATAAAGTGTGGATTCAGATGGAGAGAGGTAAGGGAGTATTGGGAAAACCTGGGGGTGGAAAGTTAATCAGAATACATTGTTTTAAAAAATCTATGTTCAAAAAAGAGGTAGAGGAAAAGAGGTAGAGGAAAAGAGGTAGAGGAAAAAGAGGCAGATTAAAAAGAGGTAGAGAAAAAGAGGTAGAGAAAAAAAGGTAGAGGAAAAAGAGATAGAGGAAAAAGAGGTATCGGAATATGAGGTACAGGAAAAAGCGGTAGAGGACAAAGAGTTACAGGAAAAAGAGGTACCGGAAAAAAGGCACTGAAAATATTGGCACACGAAAAGGAGGTACAGGAAAAATATGTACAGGAAAACAGAGTACAGGAAAAAGAGGTAGAGGACAAAGATGTACAGGAAAAAGAGGTAGAAGAAAAAGAGGTAGAGGAATAAAAGATAGAGGGAAAAGGTAGAGGAAAGAGAGGTAGAGGAAAAAGAGGTAGAGGAAAAAGGTAGTGGAAAAAGAGGTAGAGGAAAAAGAGTTACAGGAAAAAGAGGTACCGGAAAAAAGGTACAGAATATATCGGTACACGAAAAGGAGGTACAGGAAAAATCTGTACAGGATAATATGTACAGGAAAAAGAGGTACATGAAAAAGAGATAGAGGAAAAAGAGGTACCATAACAAGGGGTAGAGGAAAAAGAGGTACCGGAAAAAGAAGTAGAGGAAAAAGAGGTAGAGGTAAAAGAAGTGCAGGAAACATACGTACAGGAAAAAGTGTTACAGGATAAAAAGATACAGGAAAAGGAGGTAGAGAAATTGATGTACAAGAAAAAGAAGTAGAGGAAAAAGAGCTAGACGAAAAAGAGGAAGAGGAAAAAGAGGTACAGGAAAAAGAGGTAGTGGAGAAAGAGGTAGAGGCAAAATAGGTAGAGGAATAGAAGTCCAAAAAAAGAGGTAGAGAAAAAAGAGGTAGAGGAAAAAGAGGTAGAGGAAAAAGAGCTACAGGAAAAAGTTGTACCGAAAAGGATGTACAGGAAAAAGAGATAGAGAAAAAAAAAACATACGGAAAAAATGGTACCGTAAAAAAGGTACAGAAAATATTGATACAGGAAAAGGAGGTAAAGGAAAAAGATGTATAGGAAAAAGAGGTTCATGAAAAAGAGGTAGAGGAAAAATAGGTACCAGAAAAAGAGGTAGAGAAAAAGAGGTACAGGACAAAAAAGGTACCAGAAAAAGAGGTAGAGGAAAAAAAGGTACAGGAAAAAGATGTACAGGAAAAAGAGGTAGATGAAAAACAGGTCGAGGAATAAGAGGTACAGGAAAAAGAGGTATAGGTAAAAGAGGTACAGGAAAAAGAGATATAGGAAAAAGAGATACAGGAAAAAGAGTTAGAGGAAAAAGAGGTACAGGAAAAAAGGTACAGGTAAAAGAGGCAGGGAAGGGAAGGGAATGGGAGGAGAAAAGAGGTGAAGGAGGGGAGGCTGATTTTCTTTTCTTTTTTTTTTTCTCATGGTTTATTTTTTTATATTTAAAAATTTCCATCTCCTCCCCTCCTCCTCCCCATTCCCTCCCCTCCTCCTCCCCCTTCCCTCCCCTCCTTCTCCCCCTTCCCTCCCCTCCCCTCCACCCATACCTCTCCTCCCTCCCTCTCAAGGCCAAGGAGCCATCAGGGTTCCCCACTCTATGCTAAGACCAAGGTCCTCCCAACTCCCCCCAGGTCCAGGAAGGTGATCGACCAAGCTGAGAAGGCTCCCACAGAGCCCGTCCATGCAGAAGAGTCAGAGCCCAGCGCCATTGTCCTTTGCTTCTCAGTCAGCCCCCGCTGTTGGCCACATTCAGAGAGTCCGGTTTGGTCGCATGATCCATCAGTCCCATTCCAACTGGAGTTGGTGATCTCCCATTAGTTCTGTCCCACCGTCTCCATGAGTGAACGCACCCTTCACGTTCCTGACTTTCTTTCTCATGTAGAAAATGACTGAGCCCCACATTGGAGCACTGGACTGAGCTCCCAAGGTCCTGATGAGGAGCAGAAGGAGAGAGAACATGAGAAAGGGGAGGCTGATTTTCAATTTTTTTTCTTTCGTTTCAAGTTGGTTTCATACATTTCAATAAGTAAGCAGACTTTTCCAACTGGAGGATTATTAGGAAATGAGGCAGCTATGAATAAGAGTCATTTCTTTAAGAGTTTGTACCAGTAAATGTCCCTGTGAACAAATGATATATGCATGGTTACTAAACTTGGAGTTTTCAATTCTGAAGTTACCTAGCAGTTTTATGGACTCGGGGGTCTCATTTTTATTTTAACAATTGTCAATAGCTCATAAATTGATTGTGGTGATTAGTGCTGTATGAGCCAGCATGCTTTCTATCTTCCTTCCTTCCTTTGTCCTTTTTTCCTTCCTTCCTTCCTTCCTTCCTTCCTTCCTTCCTTCCTTCCTTCCTTGCCTGCCTCCCTCCCAGCTTCCTTCTTCCCTCCAACTCTCCCTGCCACCCTCCCTGCCACCCTTCCTCCCTCCCTCCCTCCCTGCTTCTTGTCTTTCTTTCTTTCTTTCTTTCTTTCTTTCTTTCTTTCTTTCTTTCTTTCTTTCTTTCTTTCTTTCTTTTTCTTTCCTTCCTTCTTTCTTTATTCTCTCTTCCTATTTATCATGCTAAGCATCACACCTAGTACATACAATGGCTGGCAAGTGCTCAACCACTGAGATAAGCTTCCAGTTTGGGTATAATTTTAATTTGATAGAAAACCTCTTTAGCAACAATTTAACAGGCAATTGTTCCATGTTTTATTAGTGTCTCAAGGGCATGTGAATCTTGGAGCTCAATTCTTTCAAACACATTGTTACCTAAAACAGAACCACCATTTCATACCTCTTAAAACATTCTCTTGACAGTCATGTGGATTGTGAACTGTTATAGCATGTGAGTATAATTACCACTTTGTTAGAAATTATTCAGCTCATTTTAAGTTTCGATAGAGATCACATTTGTTGGCTGTTTGAGGAAAAACCAACCAGTAATATAGGATGTATGAGAAAGAATACTTGGAGTAATTTTTGTTTTCCAGATAAGAAATATAAATGGCAGGAATGAGGAACATTAAGACAAGAAGATTGGCCTGAAGTTGATATGTACAGAATTATCCTCAATTTAAATCCCTTAAATTTACATCATTTTCTGTCTTATTCCACTGTGCCTAGATATTTGAGGAACCAATCAGAACTGAAAGGAGAGATTATTAAACAATGGTACTCTATTTTTACTATTTTAAAAGTCAGAACTAACTACCAGAGTTTTTCTTATGAATAGATTGTATATCCTGCTACAAGAGAGAATGAAATAAAATGTTGCTTTCTTTTTTTATCAAGTATTCTACAAGTTGAAAAAAAATAACAAATAAGCAAACAAATACAAACAGGCAAGAAACCAGTCAATATATTATTTACAAAAGTAGAACTGGCTGATTTTATTATTTACCTAACAGATATCCTCAATTTATGTGAATGGGCATCAACTGGCCACTACCTTGTAGTCTATCTACACCTCTACTCATGGGATAAATTATTATTGTCTTATGGTGTCCTGATTTTAGCAAACACCAGGCAGCTACTGAATTCATGTCTGTAGTTATATTGAGCCTATCCCAATTTTCCATTTATCATAACTATTATCATAAGTTATGGCTTCTCAACACTTTATAAGTAGTTCAGATTAAATTCTACTTCTGACATGCCTGAAATATCATGTTGTTCCCTTCATGCTAATTTTCTTCATACCTTTTATTTTGTGATTATAATTTACTTACTTGATATAATTATGTGTTTCTATATGTTAGGTTATGCCAATACCTGTCAAAATCAACATGGTTTTTGGCATACACTGGTGTCAAAAATTTAAAATTAAATAAAGAGATAATTGTATATATAGAAATTTAGATTTGTTTATTTTTTGATAGATGCATAGAAGCACATTATTTAGGTGCCAAGAGCAAATAAATAAAAATCGTTTAAAATTTTCTTTAGATTTATTTTATTTTACACATATGAGCATTTTGCTTGCATGAATGTATGTACACCATATGCATGCCTTGCACCCTAGGAGACCAGAATGCAACAGATCTTCTGGATCTGAAGCTATGGATGATTATGACCTATCATCTGGGTGATAGAAATTGAATCCAGGTCCTCTGCAAGAATAACGACTGCTCTAATCTGCTGAGCCATTTCCCAGTGTCCTGTAACTTGTTTTAAAACACCAATTACTAAATTGATAATTCAATATTGCTTTCTGAAAATTAAGACTTGCGGAACTCAGCATGTTTGTGGAATGTAAATATATTTTCACTCAGTAATAATCAAGATAACAAGTTATTCCATAGCTATCAGGAGCAAACCAATTACTGGGATGTGGAAATTAATTTATAAGCATAATTTCTACATTTGCTGATTGCTTTTTTCTCTTCAGAATAAGATTAAATCTTAGATAGATAATTGATATTAATTAATTTCCTCTAGTTTCAAAGACTATGGTCTGGAAGGAAATGAAGATAATACTAAGCTTACTTAGATTTTGATATAGCAGAACTGTAAAAATGAAGGAAATATAAGTAAAAAGCCTCTAAGTTACTGACTTTTTATCCATGAATTAATTTCAACCATTTTCTCTCTGTAATTCACTTTTTTTCCTCATTGCTGATTTGTTGGATGTTTTAGGGTTCTGCAATATCCATGTTGCTAATATCCTAGTTCAGTTTGTGTTGCTGTTATAAATACCATAACTGAAAGAAAATTGGTCAGGAGATGACCTATAATAAAAGTTACAGAAGCTAATTTAGGAATACAAAGCAGGAGCTTGAAGCAGAGGCCATAAGAGAACACTGCTTACTGACTTTTCTCTGTGACACAAGACCACCTGCCAATGGGTGGCACTGCCTGCAGTGAGCTAGTCCCTCCTATGTCAACTAGCATTTAAGTAGATGCTTCACAGATATACCCAACAGGCTGGTCTGCTACAGAGAATTCTTTATTCATGTGTCTTCTTCCCAGGTAACTCTAGGCTTGTGTCAAGTTGGGAGCTGAAGCTGACTAGCCGGTTGTGAGGGTTGTTTGTTTGTTAAGCAAACTGTCACTTAGTTTCAGCTGTGGCTTGCTTTATATTCATTTCGAGAATCTTAGACAGAATGGTAAAATTTGGGCATAATGAGGCTCATGGAAAATGCTCAAACTCTTTTGCTTTCGTTTGTGTAATGTATATGGAGGAATTGGCTCTTAGGAGATACACAGAAGTAACAGTTTAATTTGACATAAATTGTAAGATAACTTAAATTCATATATAGTCCCCACACCCTTAACACACTAGATAAGAAGATTCTGTGTGCAAATAACACTCAGCTCAAATTTTCCTTAAATGTATTTGATTTTATCATTTTATTAATCACTATAAATCCATTTTAGAGCAATGATGTCATTATTTACTCTTGTGCACCCAGCTATAGCTCTGATTCCTATTTATTTTATGTATACATCTAGTGTTTTTGACACTTTTTATACAGATATGTCAATAAGTGAATGCAGGGCCATGTTGTAGGAGGCCGCTTGTTCCTTCCCAGCAGCTCAGACCCAAAATAATCACACAGAAACTATGTTATTTAAATCACTGCTTGGCCAATAGCTTAAGCATATTCCTGCCTTACTCTTATATCTTAAATTAACCCATATCCATTATTTTATATTTTACTATGAGGCTTGTAGCCTACTGGCAAGGTTCCAGCTGGAAGATCACATCTTTCCCCTCTGGCGGCTACATGCTATCTTCTAATTTTGCCATATATATATATATATATATATATATATATATATATATATATATCTCCTCCATCCTGGCTATATTCTGTTAAGCCATTGGCCAAAAGTGGCTTCTTTCTTCTTTATTCATTAACCAATAAAAGCAACATATATACAGAAGGACTTCCCACACCATTTCCCTTTTCTGTTTAAATAAAAAGGAAGGTTTTAACTTTAACATAGTAAAATTATGTATAACGAAACAGGTATCAAGAAAGAATTACTTTATCTTTTATCATAACTAAGGAAAAATATAACTATCTATTCTTCAACACCATCAAAGACCCCAGAAGGATGCAATATTACCTAAGTTAATAGGAAGTGCATTGTAAGCAACTTCCAAAACTCTAGAATTGTTTACATAAAACCGCTTGTATGTTACTACTGCATACATGTTTTCATTTTTGTCAGCTGTGTAATTGGAACAGATACAAGTATGAGTAGAAATAGAGCCTAAAGTCTATCACTCTCAGGTCTCCAAAAATACTAATCTCTATGCTTATGTAATTTCCCCCTGCTCTATACAAACAAATCAATTAACTACAGAAGCTACTTAAACACAAATATATACAAAATTTTATATACAAGCATATGTGCACACACATAAGTGCACAACAAAAATTTTCAAGAATGAAGTTCAATAGGTTTAACAGGTTTTGTTAAGGTTTTACTTTGTCAAAGTTAACTATTAATGCATTCCAGAAGGAGGAACTCTAAACGATTGTGTTTGTGTGCATAAGGGAATAGTTAAAGACTGGAAATAAAGAGTAACTTCATTTTCTTAGAGGTTTTCGGGATCATTCCCTGTGAAACAATTAAAAATTGCTCAAGCCTTTAATATATGAAGTAGAATGCAGTTTGGAAAGATGGTTATAAACTTATATAGGATGAAAATAATATAGTCAAATTACAAATGAAAATACTGTAAAATATAAAAAGGTGATTGTTTACAAGATCTCCTCTGTTTCTACTAGCACTTAATAAAATGTAGAGAAATAAAAGTAATTATATCTATTAGTAAGCAATGCACAATTACTTACTCAAACATAGTTACCCCATTCCTATTCATTAAAGGAATCTTTTTTCCTCATTTCTTTATTAAAAATTTCCATCTCCTCCCCTCCTCCTCCCCCTTCCCTCCACTCCCTTCCACCCATACCCGCACTCCCTCCCTCTCCAGGCCAAAGAGCCTTCAGGGTTCCCTACACTATGTTAAGTCCAAGGTCCTCCCAACTCCCCCCAGGTCCAGGAAGGTGAGCAACCAAACTACCAAGGCTCACACAGAGCCCGTCCATGCCATAGAGTCCAAGCCCATTGCCATTGTCCTTGGTTTCTCAGTCAGCCTCCACCGTCAGCCACATTCAGAGAGTCTGGTTTGGTCGCATGTTCCATCAGTCCCATTCCAACTGGACTTGGTGATCTCCTGTTAGTTCTGTCCCACTGTCTCAGTGGGTAAACGCACCCCTCACGGTTCTGACTTTCTTTCTCATGTTCTCCCTCCTTCTGCTCCTCATCAGAATCTTGGGAGCTCAGTCCGGTGCTCCATTGTGGGGCTCTGTCTCTATCTCTATCCATCGCCAGGTGAAGGTTCTATGGTGATATGCAAGATATTCATTCTGTGAGTTCGAGGCCAGCCTGGTCTACAAGAGCTAGTTCCAGGACAGGCTCTAAAAAAGCTGCAGAGAAACCCTGTCTCGAAAAAACCAAAAAAAAGGAAAAAAATATATTCATGAGTATGGCTATAGGATCTGAACTTTTCCGGCTCCCTCTCCTCAGCTGCCCAAGGAAATAGCTGGGGGCATCTCCCTGGATGCCTGGGAACCCTTCTAGAGTCAAGTCTCTTGACAACCCTAAGATGGCTCCCTTAATTAAGATATATGCTGCTCTGCTCCCAAATCCACCCTTCCTATATCCCAAGCATCCCATTACCCCAAGCTCTCCCGGAGGCATTACCATCCCTGACTTCAAACTCTATTACAGAGCTACAGTATTGAAAACAGCTTGGTATTGGCACAAAAACAGAGAATTCGACCAATGGAATCGAATAGAAGACCCGTATCTTAACCCACAAACCTATGAACACCTGATTTTTGAGCCAAAAGTACACAATGGAAGAAAGAGGGCATCTTCAACAAATGGTGCTGGCATAACTGGATGTCAACCTGTAGAAGAATGAAAGTAGATCCATATCTATCACCATGCACAAAACTCAAGTCCAAATGGATTAAAGACCTCAATATTAATCTGAACACACTGAGCCTGATAGAGGAGAAAGTGGGGAATACTCTACAACAAATGGGCACAGGAGACTGTTTCCTATGTATAACCCCAGCAGAACAGACATTAAGGGCAGCATTGAATAAATGGGACCTCCTGAAGCTGAGCAGCTTCTGTAAAGCAAAGGACACTGTCACTAAGACACAAAGGCAGCCTACTGACTGGGAAAAGATCTTCACCAACCCTGCAACTGACAAATGTATGATCTCTAAAATATATAAGGAACTCAAGAGACTAGACTTTAAAATGCTAATTAACCCATTTTAAAAAATGGGGCTCTGAACTGAACAGAGAATTCTCAACAGAAGAAGTTCAAATGGCCAAAAGACACTTAAGGTCATGCTCAACCTCCTTAGCTATCAGGGAAATGCAAATCAAAACAACTTTGAGATACCATCTTACAACTGTCAGATTGGCTAAAATCAAAAACACCGATGATAGCCTTTGCTTAAGAGGTTGTGGGGTAAGGAGTACACTCATCCATTGCTGGTGGGAATACACACTAGTGCAACCACTTTGGAAAGCAGTGTGGCGGTTTCTCAGGAAATTCGGGATCAACCTACCCCAGGATCCAGCAATACCACTCCTGGGAATTTACCTAAGAGATGCCCAATAATACTACAAAAACATTTGTCCAACTATGTTCATAGCAGCATTATTTGTAATAGCCAGAACCTGGAAACAACCTAGATGCCCTTCAGTGGAAGAATGGATAAAGAAACTGTGGAATATATACATATTAGAATACTACTCAGCGGTAAAAAACAATGACATCTTGAATTTTGCATGCAAATGGATGGAAATAGAAAACACTATTCTAAGTGAGGTAACCCAGACCCCAAAAGATGAACATGGGATGTACTCACTCATAATTGGTTTCTAGTCATAATTAAAGGACATCGAGCCTATAATTCATGATTCTTGAGAAGATAATAAGAAGGTGAACCCAAAGAAAAACATATAGTTATCCTCCTGAATATTGGAAGTAGACAAGATTGTCGGGCAAAAAATTGGAAACTTGGGGGTGGGGTGGGATGGGGGCAAGGGGAGATGGGGAGAGAAAAGCATGAAGGGGAGGATAGGGAGAGCTTGGGGGAATGGGATCATTAAAGGAATCTTGTTATTAAAAACAAAATCAAGAAGATTTAGATGATGAATAAGAAGGCCAACAAAACAGTAGTAAACATAAGGATTTTCAAATGTACATTGATGCTTTGTGGAAGCAGAGAGAAAGGGAAAACTGTGAAGAAGAAAAGAGGAGAGGCTAGGGACAGATCAGAAGAAAGAAAGAGTGAGTGAGGAAGAAGGGAGGGAGAGAAGTGTCCTTCCCTCTAGGGGCTCCTTAGCAACTTCACTGAGTGTTGCCTGCCATTTCATATGGAAAGTGAGAACAGAGCTTTGACTGTAGGAGTTTGTTATTTGTTGAAGCAATGCAAAGGAATTTGGGGATTGGTCTATTGTATAAGAGCTGCAGTTATTCCATTAAGACAAGTGGTAACCTTTGCAAGAAACTGTAATCATTTAGAAACTGACATTTGAGTTCCCGTGTGCTCAATCTCTACTATAATTTGCTTCCTCTAAACAGCCACTGAATAGTGTTCAACTTAAGGTTAGGCACTGAACAAAAGGCCTACCCCAGATACTGCATTTCACAAGCTGGCAGACAGGGCACTTAATTGGTGGGAAAATTATTAGAAAAGACAGGAACAGTTTTTTATGAAGAGAACACAGAGAAAAGCAATGTTAACAAAGAGAAAATGCATTGCTGTGCATTTCCTACCTGACACATAAACAACCCTAAGTCCTCAGGGCATGTCATTCAAAATCAGTGTGTCGGAAAACAGTGCCAAGGGTCATCTATGCCACTGATGTTGACTTTACAATCCCAAGCTTTGCTACTTATTACTATATGTGTGCAGTTCTGTACAGACAGGAATATCTCTTCCAATTTTCTTGTCCATCAGCTTTGGAGGACATCTTTATTTCCGTACACATATGAATTCTGGGCGAGTCACTGAGGTCACTTCACTACTGGGACTCTGGGCCCCTGTCCTCTTTACTAGGCCATTATCTACAGACACACTGACATATGTTCACAATATTTCCCACATTAAATCAGCATCAGCACTTTCTTTTCAATCACCCCCCTTTGCTTTACGTCCAATGAATGCTGGATCTGACCTTTCCTGCTCAGTGTAATTTCTTCAAACAGTTGACTGTAGCCTCTTCCTTCTTTTTCTTTAGGATGCCAGAGTAGCCCCCAGGAAGGGTGTGAGGCCAAAGCCATAGACAAGGCTCCGCATTCAGAACTGGCTCCCCGAGTTTGTGGTGTCTGTGAAAACTGGTGGTGGCATGTTGGTTTGTGACTTTATTCTCAGTACTTTGTGAGCCAAGTATTTATATTCTGGAGCAGAAAAGGTGTAATGGACAAGTTACCAATTGAGAAAGTAGGGACAAGGCCTCAAGTGTAATACCTCAGCAACTATGATTATAGTCATAGACGAAAAAAGACACACAATTTGATAACAAAATTTACAAACTTCTTGATACTGGTGGACATCTTGAAAGACTTTGCACAAACCTACAGGGGTTGCAAGATAAGTCCACCAGATAATACACATGGACACTCTGAAAGTCAAATGCAAAGTATGCATGCCCAAATAACGCAGCCCTGGACGTCACTGGGCTTTATCTTGGTCCACACACTTCAGTTTGTTACCACATTTAGCAGCAAGTAAAACTACAGAAACCAAAAAGCAGAGCTAGTACATTTAGATACTTTCTTGGACCCTGGAACTATGGACTAGGTTGCTAATCGATTAGATCTTTGTTCTTGTTTTGGTAGGTATTGGGGCCTATGTGTGGTTTAAAGGCTAGAATGGTGCCTCCAACATGGTGTCTGTTAGGTTGAGGTCTGGGGGGCTTGTTGCCCAGTCCTACACTCAAGTTTATAAGTCATAAATCATTGAGTAGCACCTTAAGCACAATATTTTGCAGCAAATGTGACATAGTGAGTTATTTCCTGAATGATATCTTTTCGTGCTGAGACAATACATCGGGCCTGTGGCTTTGATGCATTCACGGTGTACCCCAAGCAGTCATCCTTCCTTTGCTGCCTGTGACTACTTGGAAGATACATCTTCCAAGATGGATATCAAGTCATTTGTGAATGGGATTCATAGGTGGGATGCTCTATTAATTGTTTCTGTCCCCCTGATCTATTGCCTAGGCATGGGCACAAACAGGGTGGTAACAAGGGAATTCTGTGTATCTTGAATCACTAGGGAAGCAGCCTTCCTTCACTGGACTTCCAGCATCACTAGAGGTCAAAGTGGCAAAGTGAAGTGGCTGGGCCCATTTCCTAGCTCTGGGAGCAGTACCCAGGCCATCCATATCAGGTAGTTGGTATCCACCAACCACACCCATGTCCTAAACTCTTCTCTTTAACTTGTCTTTTCTTCTCATGGTCTTCCTTCTGCACGGCCTTGCTTATACAGTTCACATGATGGTTAAAGGTCGCTCAACAGCTGGATGCTCAGATGTTAACTAAGTTCCAAATGTGTTTCTTTCTACTGAAGTCACAAATCAAGGCCATCAGTCTCTGCCACTATACACAGTCCTTTTCTCATTCTCTGGTGGCCAACTGTCCTGAGGCTCTGGGAAGTGACTTTCTCATGCCTCATATTCTCTGCTTTCTAAAACCAGGCACTAGTGTGATTTTACTTTGTTTTCTCTGGAAGAGTTAAATTTGTGAAATTTATTTTGACAAAATTCAGACTGAGATATTTTAAAGACAAATTCTGTCTTTAGTTTTGTGCTGAGCCTTTTTGCTTCTGGATGGAGAATGTGAACAATGTACAGTCTTAAATTATTCCTTTGAAGTTTGAATTAGCTACTCTTGAATAACATGGGGGGAATGAAATACTTAAAATGCTGAGACAAGTAACCATGGAAGCAACATTTAAAATGTATAATTGATTCACTCATCAAATATTTATTGGAAGTCTGCTATGTGCCAGGTACCATACAGTGTCTGAGAAGATATGGATTCCATTTACATAAGGTTCAGTCTTCAGGAGAGAGGGGGAAGTATAGGAGCCATAGCCTCATGAGACACATGGCCAGTAGGGTCTGCAGTATTCCTGGGGGGGGGGGGTGATGGGGAAGCCTGTCTGCTATCTGTACATGCAGTCTGTGCACATCTACCATTCAAAAACCTCACTTTCTTCAGCTGTGGAAAGAGTTCCTGCCTCACTGAACTCTTAAAGGAGTATAGGTGGCCAAATGATAGAATTTAAGATACAACAGTCATTAACAGTTGAAAAATATTATTACTGTTGTGGTAACTCTCGTTAGAGCTGAGGCTGAACTCGGGAACACAGATGTCTCTGGTCCATGAACAGCTCATCTTCAATGGCTTCCACATATCCAGAGGGTTCAACTAAGCATCCATTACATTAAATGAAAGAGGCTTTACTTGGGAAAAACTGGAATTATCTGCCTTCTACTTCTGTGGTTTCTCTCCTGCATTATGGGAACTCAATCATGGCTAGAGATGGCATAGCTGGCTGGGAGTTTTGCCAAACTTATATATATATATATATATATATATATATATATATATATATATATATATATTTCTGAACTTCCATTTAAAGGCATTGCTCTAGTTTAGTCCAGAAATACAGTCAGTGCTACAGCTTCACCTGTACAGGTAGTGGGAGCAGAGCAATGTCTTTGTCCCAAAGTCCAAGTGTCTGCAGATGTTCTTGACTTCCATATCTGGGAGCAAGAACTGTTTCTTACTGGACCATCTTACCCAGATCCTATGCCTTGGATGTAAGCCATGCTTTCTGGGTGACACCTTCTAAATTGTTGTAATGGAGGACTGCTTCTTGGTTCCCAGTTGCTCAACTCCCAAATAATCACATAGAAACTGTATTAATTAAATCACTGCTTGGCCCATTAGCTCTAGCTTCTTATTGGCTAACACTTATATCTTAATTAACCCATTTCTATTAATCTGTGTATTGCCACAAGGCTGTGGCTTACCAGCTTAAGTTCTAGTGTCTGTGTCTGATGGGACTATATGGCTTCTCTCTGACTCTGCCTCCTTTCTCCCAGCATTCAGCTTAGTTTTCTCCACCTACCTATATTCTGCCCTGCACAGGCCCAAAGCAGTCCTTTATTAACCAATGATATTCACAGCATACAGATGGGAATCCCACATCACTAAATTTATTTACAGATAAAACTTACTTTGTTAATAGAGGTTGCTCTTCCTTTAAGGCACATTTTGAGTCATTTTCTGTGATGAGGCATCACATGTAACTTAAAAAGATTGATTGTAAGGGCTCCCTCTCACTGTGATGAAGGATAGGGCTCCCTGTTCCATCAGTCAGAGAAACAAAAGGCATACTCCACATCTTGATGGAAGAAACTTGAGCTTGGAAATCAACTAAGTGTTCAAGTACTGAAAAAGGAGAGAGGACACTGAGGGAGCTCGGTTAATAAATGATAGAAATAAGCAAATACCATCCCTATGCCAGGGGAGGAAACCAAAGTGCTTGAAGAAGTCCAGAGCTGAGCTCATAGCACAGTAGAACCTGTGGTCGGGGGAGGGAGGGGGCCCAGCCCTGTTGCACAGAGAAGGCAGAAGGATGGACATGGGGCTGCTGTTTTGGAAACATGGATAAAACTGAAGTCTGGGATTGGCTGCTTCTACCAGAGTGAAAATCCTCATTGAGGAAGCACATTGAAGGAAAGAGTTTAAGCAGGGAGCACACATGTCCACTCTTTGTCTTGCAGCCTCTCAGTCTCTCAGAATGGACTACAAGAATGGGCTCATTACTAAGAGAAAATTTCTTGATCGCTCTAACAATCCCTTGCCTGCTAAACTGAAGATCAGATATGGTGAGCAGTTCTGTAGTTTAGTGAGGTAATTCACCATTTAGGTCACAGGAGAGAGGAGACAAGATGATTTAGTAGACTATAAAGAAAGCAGTGGGCATGGAGGTAACGAAAGCATAGCGTGCTTATTTTTACCCCAATAGGTTCAGCTGTATTGATTCGAAAAGGGACCATGTTCCCTTAAGGAAATTCCTTAAAGATTGAGGCTGATAACACAAAGAAGATCATTTAAAAGATTGCTTTTTATTCAACTATTAAGATTGTCAACAGGGCGCTGTCTCTTGACACAGGTGACTGTACACTAGAAAGTCGGAGAAGCTGGTAGCCCAGGTAACCTCCTCTTAATGCTACCTTGGCACAAGTTCAACCACTGTCGTGAATCTTCTTATACTGACTGAGTATAAACTCAAAAAATTCTTGTGAGTTTCAGGGAGCATTATTGAAGGATTCACCTTAAACAGGTCCAAGAAACACTAGACAGTACCACACCACAAACCCTGGACAGGAGTGAAACAACCAGCTTCCTTGTGACTGGCATCCCAGCTTTTTCAGGTCCCCCAAGACTCTGAAGTCCACAAATCAGCAGGAAGCAGTCTTGAGAAGTCAGCAACCTCATCCCCTTAACCCACCATGCCTAACTTCTTGCCTTTTTATTATAAGACAGGAATGTTATAATTCTTTGGGCCTTCTCTGACAGCTGGGTACCCTGTTCCTTTAAGAGACAAACTCTGCACCCTCTCAGTCTCCTGGTTCTCAACATTCTCAACTAGGTAAGCTTATTTTACACCTCATCTCTTCCTCTTTTTTCCTCTCTGTTCCTTCTTCTGAAGAGGCAGCCTCTGCCTCTCCTTCCCCCTTCCTCTTTTCTCTTTTTCTCTCTTCCCTCCATAACTCCCTACCCTTATGCCCTTCCCAGTACTTACTAAATAAACTCGATACCTAAGTTCTCCCTGCATGGCACATCATTTTGTCTCCCATGCACTGAGGTCTCTCCCATCCAGACCTGCCAGGGTCACTCACACCATAAACCATAAATC
This sequence comes from Arvicola amphibius, assembly GCF_903992535.2. NCBI lineage: Eukaryota > Metazoa > Chordata > Mammalia > Rodentia > Cricetidae > Arvicola > Arvicola amphibius. The sequence goes on along the minus strand of NC_052049.1, from coordinate 150,506,538 downwards.
ATTACAGTGAGTCTTTGATTTAGTTTCCTAAATGAATCCTACTCTGTTGAATTATCTCCGGTTGAGAAAAAAAAATAGGCTAACTAAAAGACCAATTATATTTTTCTTTATTATGAGGGGCAAACTTATGAAACAGGAATGAGAAGTCCAAGCTCAGCTGTGTAGCATGGAAACTACAGAGAGAGTGAGCCCCTGGATTGCACAGCTTTTTTTCTCTAGGTACCCAGGAAGCCATGCCCTAACTTGGTCCCACCCCTTAAAGATAATTGGCTGACAAAGAGTCCCCATCACTATCCCAGGATTTTCCACATGCCATTCACTTTGTCAAGAAGCTTCTTTCTCACACATTATAGTTCATTACTCAACAGGTCTAAGCATACCTCGTAGAGAGGTTGTTTTCACCACACAGGTGACATGATGTAAGTCAGTCTTAATTTCTAGCATTTCACACCCATTGTAATTAGGGTACCCGTCATCATTGATACCACATCTTTATTTCTTCTGTCCTTATTTCCCATCCACATAACAAGGAGTGCATGTTTTCCCTTCCATTACTGGAAGTCACCCAATGTTCTCTCAACATCTCAGACATGGCAGGGCTCAGTAGCTATTTGCTTAATAAATGGGTCTCCACTGAAGTTCATTTCCAAAGCAAAAGTCTCTGGGTGACTTTTTTGTGGTTTGTGCTTTCTCCAGTTGGAGGGCTGGACTGATACTGCGGAGATGCATTTAGAACATTCAACTTGCCAGGGAGCAGCACCATTTCAGTGCTTAGAAGCCTTTGAATCCCATTTGAGAGCTGTTTCTTTTGACTAGCTCTCTGTTAGTTCAATTACAGATCCAACGGGCAAGGCCTGCAGCATTGCCACGCATGGCGGCATGCTGGGTAGGCTGGGCATTGAGTAGCAGTGAAAAGAGCCCTGCTCCATCTGTTAGGGCATCAGCTGCTTCGCAGCTTGCATTACAAGTCTGTACTCTGCTGGAGGGAATGGGAATGGGAGGGGTGGTTGGGCTCCCACTTCAGTAAGATGGATAGTGGTGCTAGGATTTGCTCTGTTTGTGGCTGAAGAAAGTGCTGGGCCGTGACAGGTTACTGAGAACGAGGCAGGCCACCGGAGCACCTTTTACTGTAGACGGTCAAGAAAGACTGATTTTAATGAAATAGAGACTTGTGAAGCGTATAACTGGGCAAGCAAGATTGCTTGTAGGTAAATAGATCTGCAATCTCTTTTGGAAAATGTTTTCTACCTTATTTTATGTTTCTGCTTCAGTTGCTTAAAATCATGGGTGGGTAGTTTTATTTTTCAAATGCCTTTAACCACCACACTGATGAGCCTTAATAACATTAGTGATGACAGCAGAGGATCTCGCTGCACAGTGTTATTAACGAGGCGCCGAATTCCCCAAATACCAGAATTTCAATAGAGAGGTTGTCCACCTCCTCCTCTTCTCCCCCAAGGTCTTTGATTTTAAGGGAGTAAACAAATTCTTCTTCCTGTAGCGTCCAAGCTTGGCCTTCTTTTGTGATCTGATATTTAGCTCTGATTAATTAAAGAGCAGACCTTTTCCTCTGACCTTGGCAGTTTCTCCCTGCTGCGGATCGGTTGTGACACACTCCACGGGAGCTCCTCGGTCTGTGGCCTCTGTGGAAGCTGCCTGACCTGTGCTGTGCTCTTTCTGGAGCCTCCAGTCCCCAGCTCAATAACAGAAGGTGAGCCAGCTATGCTGTCTCCCAAGTCTCTTTCCAACATCCCTTTCTCCCTAGCCTCTGAAAGTGCTGCGGGAGCATTTGTGGTCATCGACCCAGAAGCCAGTGGTTCAATGGGAAAGGAATCAAGTACTTTGTGCTGCTCTCTTCCTGCTCAGCTCCTGTCTGTACAAATAAGGGGAGGAAAGTGGTGTTCCCCATGGATGAAAGGAGAGGAACAATAATTTCCTGAGCCCCTTCAGGAAATTGAATCCCTTCCAAGTCTTGAGTTCCAAGGTTTGAGCATTTACCCAAGGGTCAGAGGAGCCAGGGTTTAAAGAACGGCTCTATTGATGTCCTGGAACCCTCAGTCTTTATGTGGCTGACCTCTGTCCAAGATCAGAAGCATCTTTCTGCTTTTAAAACCTCCCATTTCTGTCCTTTCCACCATAGTTGTCAGGATTTCATAAAATGCGATGCGTTTAATTAGAGTTCGTTGTGAGATCTCCCGTGCGGTCCAGTTTAAAGGTTACATTCTTTGGGGGTCTAGGAATTCTATTTTTAGTAGATTCTCATAAATTTTCTTATACTGACCGGTATCTGCAATCCACGGGAATGAATAAAGCCCCCAGGCTTAGTGTAGGACTCATGGGAGACCCCATACCACCCCCACTCCCATTCCCACCCCCCATGTGTATTAACTTTTACTGTTTTAACTAACCAAGAGGAAAATATATAGGAAATAGGATAAAAATAAAAAGTCTACTATCTCTCATAACACACCCTTCAGGAATTTCTACTTGAGGCAATTCCTCTGTACGTGGCCACAAAATACTTGATGTTAGAAGTTCTAGTTTTCAGAAAGGAAGTTGGTCAGAAAACACTCTCTGGGAACATTGTGATCTAGTGATAGAAACATCAAAGGGACTATTACAACCACCACAGAAATTCTAAGCGAGATTTTTCTTTAGAGGAGAGCTAGGAAAACTTTTATTTCTAATGCAAAAGAAGACACCCAGTGCTTTGAATTTTTAAAGCATATTATTGTTTGAGAAAATTCTCTCTTCCCTTTCCACCTTTGTTCTGGGTATTTCTGTGTTTTTATATGGCATACAGTAGAGAGGAATCTGTAGAGGGAACGGCAGGCTGTGTCCTGCCACCCGGTTAGCTTTACACCCGAAATAACAACACACAAATTGTATTCTTTTAAACACTGACTGGCCCATTAGTTTCAGCCTCTTATGGTCTAATTCTCATATCTTGCTTTAACCCATATTTAGTAATCTGTGTAGCACCACGAGGTGGTGGCTTACCAGGAAGGATTTTAGCCTGCATCCATCTCGGAGAGGAGAGTTATGGTGACTGCCTGAGGCGTCTGCCTGACTCTGCTTTCTTTCTCCCACAATCTGTTCTGTCTACTCCGCCTACCTAATTTTCTGCTCTATTAAAGGGCCAAGGCAGTTTCTTTATTTACCAATGAAAGTAACACATAGACAGATGACCCTCCTCTATCAAGAATCAAGTGTGAAGGCAGTGAGGACCAACAAAATGAGTGTGTGGCTATATCATAGCAAAAGTATAAATAGCATCCTCTCATTGGCAGTTTCAGGAGTTAGATAGAGATCATAGAATTCCTTCTATGAGAGTGTCTACTATGTGGACTATTATATCAATTTATATTAAAAGAAATTCATTTCCTAAAATAATATGTGTTTTGAATAATTCAGTGCTAGAGTAAACCTAGGGCAGGCAACCTAGAATGTTCATTATATCCACTATGCTGCACGTCTTGGTTTCTCTACTTTCTTAAAATGTATTTCCTATTACTTACAGTTACGTTAAAGACTATATATTGCTTAATTGAATGAACACAGCATCAGATTCTTACAGCCGTTTTTCATTTTCTACCTGCAGAAGAACTGTTGAGTTTCTAAACTTAGAAGGAACACAGAGACTTAGATGTTAGGCAGTCTATAGCTCCAATATGCGTAGTAACAGAACCAGCAAATGGGACTTTTCATCATTGGAAAATATTAGAATTTTAGGCACAAAGTAATGAAAAATCTTTCAAAATATGTATATTTATAAATTCGACATTGTTAATGTGATACTAACAGACTATTGTATACGTTGTACTGTATTATGAATATTTAGTTTTTCATTACAAATTTTGTTTTTGTTGATCTTATTGAAATTTATTCAGAAGATTAAGTGAAACGTAGAAACATCTCTCTCTTTATACACACACACACACACACACACACACACACACACACACACTTTTCTTTGGTTACAAATGTTAGTAAATGGTGAAAGAAAAGAAAAATCAATCTAGGTATGGGAGTACAATTGTCTTTTATTGATTTATTATTATTATTTACATCTCAACTACAGTTTTCCCCCTCTCCTTTCCTTCCAGTTTTTCTGTCCCACCTTCCCTCTGCCACCTCTATCCATTCTTTGTCAGTTTTTATTCAGAAAAGGGCAGGCCTCCCACAGATATTAACCAAACATAGCATATAAATTTGCAGTAGGACTAGGAAACATCTTTGTATCAAGGCAAGACGAAGAAACCCAGTATAAGGAATAGGGTCTCATGAGCTGGAAAAGATTCAAGGGCCAGTCCCTGCTCCCACTGTTAGGAGTACCATAATAAGACCAAGCTATACAACTGTAACAAATATTTAGGGAACCTAGGTCAACAACCTATATGATAGCTCCCTGGTTGTTGGTTCAGTCTCTGTGAGCTCTTATGAGCCCAGGTTAGTTGATTCTGTGGGTTTTCTTGTGGTATCCTTGATCCCTCTGGCTCACACAATTCTTCCTCCCCCTCTTCCACAAGATTTTCCTAGGTTCACCTAGTGTTTTGCTGTGGGTCCACATTTGTTTCCATCAGGTGCTGGGTGAAGCTTCTCTGATGACAATGGGCTAGGCACCAATCTACAAGTACAGCAGAATATCATTGGGCATCATTACATTCAAATATTCTTTTCCAGTACTGCTTGGTTCTATCTTAGGTCTCTGAACTATCCATCCTCTGGGTCCTGGCACTCCAGGCAATGTCATGGGTGGGCTCCCTTTCATGGAATGGGTCTCAGGCTGGAGAAGTTATTGATAGGCCATTCCTACAATTTCTGTGCCACCTTTATCCCAGTACATCTTGTAGGCAGGAATGTGGTACATTTACACAATGGAGTATTACTCAATGGCATCATGAAATTTGCAGGCAAATGGATGGAGCTAGGAAAAAAAATCATTCTGAGTTAGGTAACACAGACCCAGAAAGACAAGCATAGTCTGTACTCACGTAGAGTGGCTATTAGCTATAAAGGATAACCATGCCACAGTCCACAGACCCTGAAAAGCTAAGTAACAAGGAGGTCTCTGGGGTAGGCAATGGTGCTGGGATCCATCCTGGGAAGTGCTAAGTTTTCATGCTTTATTCCCCGGACAAACATAATTAACGCTGTTATATGTTCTCTCAGAGGTTCAGAGTCTTGTTGTTCTACATGTAAGGCTATGTTTTATGCGAAGGGAAGGTAAGCTTTTGGCTTTCCTTCTTGGTTTGGCGTTAATTCTTTCTTTTGCTTGTCCAGCTTTTCCTGGTTGGAAGGCCTTCCCACTCTTGTGCCTTCTGATTGGACCTGTTGTAAGAGGATGAATGGGTGTGTCTGACTACATGGAACCATAGATCTGCAAACCTCTGAGTCCCAGAGCCATGGAATCTGCACCTCCATTGTGAGTCAGCACCCATGATGGTGGACGTATTTCCCAGGCACAATCACATGGCCTTTTCAAAATAGTTTTCTTCTGTTTTGGGCTCTATGATGATGGTAAAACCTGCATATTGAGACTCTTATAGATTCACATTTGTGTTGATTAGTAATTTGTTTATTCTTTATGGGGAGATGAAGGCCAAAGACATTTTTATTCTTCCATCTTGCTGGCAGCAGAAGTTTTCATTTCATACATTTTAAGAGAAAGCATCTTAGTCCATCTTAAGAAGGCTTTACATCACTGAACATTTGTTGAAATGCTGGAATCTTCAAACTGGCTCTTATGGAGAGAGCTTTGTTACCAGACATGCATTTGCTAATCAGGCAGTGCCCCACCAATGCCTAGAGAAAATTCTTTCATCATAATCGTTTGTAAAATCCTAGAAGGCAAATCTGCAAAGCTTGCACACAGTTCTTAGTCAGTGCAGCTACATCCAGGTGTTAGCTCAGAAAGCTTGGGTTCTGTTGCTTAGAGATCGAGAGTGTGTGCAGAAAGGTAGGAGAAAGTTACTCTGCGATGAATACTAGCAGCACAGAGCTTTGCAGTGAACACTTGGTTCAATCACTTATCCTGTGCTTATTCCCCGAAGAGGAACTGCCTGCCTTATTATTCCCATGTTTAGATGTCCCCAAGGCAAGCTTCATGTAAGGGTGCATGAATTAAGATAGCAGACCTTAGTTATGGATTCACAGCATCCTGATCATACAATTACACAACACAAGAGCATGACAAAGGCAGAAACCCTTCTTATTGTGGGTTCAGGGTTATACTTTTTGCTTTGTCAGTGCACAAAATAATGTGTACCTGAAAATGAATGAAAGCTTCTGCAGCACAAAGTGAGAAAGAAGAAACTGAGAAAAAAGTAGAATCACCTTCTTTTTAATCCTCCGATAAGCCAGAAAAATCTTTGCCGTATGCATACATTATATACATATGCATCATATACATGTACATCTAATACAAACATATACAGAAACAAATAAACATTCATATACATCATATACATACAAAGCCTTAAAGTAATATATATATATATATATATACACACACACACACACACACACATATATACACATATTTTTTAAGTAATGTTTGTTAAGCCTTTCTCTTGCAAATTCCCCTCTCCTGCTCTGTGCTATTTCCATCACTGGTGAGCAGTGGATGGCAAACTGAAAGCATCCATTCTTCAGTGAGAGGAGACAAAGACAAAATCCAAGTTTTCTATTAAGAGGAGATCGGAGAGGCAAGGGTTGGATGCTGCCTGTTTTATCATATCAGCTCCCTCAGCTGCCTCGTAGAAGCTGCCTTTGTAGAATTTCCAGCTTCTTCCCATACATTCACCATAGTCTTGCTGTATGTGAAATGAAAACAAACACTTTCGTTGTCTATGAAAAAAATGTGGGAATTTTGAAGTGTAGGGAGTTAGTCATCAAAAAGCAATTCTTAAATAAAAAGAAAAAAAAAAAAACCAGAAAAGTTTTGCCGGTGTTGCATGGCGCTTCAGCTGGAGCCCTGACCCCCTGGCTGCGGACGCTACTCTCTTCAGTACTCTGTCTGTTGTACCATATGCCCAGAGTCTCATTTATTAATACGATTTCAGCTAACAACAATGAGTCAGTGGCTCTCAAAGGCCAGATTTCATTTAGCTAGTTTGCCTGGGAGCATTTACTGTTGTTTGGTAGAGGATAACAGCTAATGATTTCTTTTTCAAGACCCTCTGGCACATGGGGACTTAGAAGAAAAAAATAGCCGTCTGTATTGTAATGATATTATAATAAAAGTTGTGTTCATTTTATTTTTAATTAGATGTGTGTGCACGTGCCCGCGAGCGTGCACGCACACATACACACTTGTGAGTGCAGGTGCATGTGGAGGCCAGAAGAAAGTATCATATCCCCTGGAGCTAGGGTTGTAGGCATTTGTGAACCATCTGATGTGGGTCCCTAAGGACTAAACTTGGGTCAGCTGAAAGAGCAGGATATGCTCGTAAATGCAGAGTTATTTCTCTAGTCATAGCTCTGCTGATTGTTAATTTTCCTTATTCAAAGCTTAAAGCTCTTATTTTAAAAAACCCTTATTGTTAACTTTGTGCCAATCTAGGAAAAAAATTAGGTTCACTGCAAAAACCATGGGTACCATTATGTTGGAGAATGTAGAATTCTTCCTTTCAGATAGTCAAAACCATGTCTTTTTTTACCCTTAATCTTGGGGACTACGAGCATAAATGTATATAATTGTTTTTTATCCCTTTGCTTTCACTAGACAATTACTCATTTCAAATAAGTAGATTTAGTCAGATAATTTTTGGTCTTATCAAGTGAGTCTATTATGTAAATATAAAATGTTGCCAAAATGTATACTTGGCAGAGATCTGCCTAATTAGTAGTAGGATGTTGGTAACTGGTGGAAGTCTATAGTTAATGACTTCATAATGGATTTGTATACACAGGGAAATGAGTCCATTTCATATCTTACTGTTTTCAGAGTATTCATAATTGACTCTTGGTTTAACCTGGGTTCTCTCTTGCTTCTTTCCACTTTATCAGAGTTGCTTTGTGTCCTAAAAACCTGTAAATGGCTTGCAGATGTTCAAAGCAATATACTTTATAATGACTAGGGATTTACATAAGTGTAAGGAATCTGCACTTATTTCAGTCCCTAGTAGTGGGAATGCGACTTAAACTCTAAACAATCTCTGCAATAACTGCTTGAGAATATTGATTCCCCAATTAGAATAGAAAATTCGTAGTAAAGAATAATAAAATCACAATTATCAGAGACTGTAACAATGGTTTCAATCTTAATATCTAAGGGAGCAGCGCTAGATATGAAATTGTTAATGATGCTACACATAAGAAGATAGAGGGACTCAAAATTAATCTAAACAAGTCAGGTATTAAAAAAAGAAAAAATATGTAATATAGTATCAATTTTAACAGTGACATGGATAAAGGGTTGAAAGGGAAGGTTCTCAAGGTTCATGTGCACAGTCAGATGGCAGCTAAGACTGTCAGAAACATTGTAGATCTCCTTCAAAGCAGAGTGAGTATCAAATGGTACATGAGGCACTTAAGAATTCTACATGGGAACGGCAGCCAGAAGGTCAAAGTGCTGCCTCATGCAGGATCATTCATCACACCACCTGATTATAGTGTGTTGGGCAGAGTGTGAAATGCCCAAAGAGATGCTAAGTCTAAAGAGATTTGGGGGTAATAGGGATGACAAATGAATTGTACTTCACCAACATCCATCCTTTTTGGAAACACGGAGAATGGAAAATGTTAATTCCTGCAGCAATAGTGGGAACTTTCTTGAGACCGTTAGCTGGATTTAGATTCCAGGTGTACCACTTATTTTCTATACAAATTGGTCAATTTCTGTGCACCCTCAGTTTCTTTGCATCTGTACACTGCCCATCTCATACCATTTTCTGGGATTCATTATATGCAAGTTTGCAGGGACACATGGTCACGCTTGTTTTATTTAATACTGTCTCAATAATTCTTGAGGATATTTTTCTGCATTTAATAGTAGATAATCAGGAAAAGTGTTTTTGAGAACAACCAATTAGCTTAAAGTCAGAGATATAATCTTGATCAATTTCATCCCCAAATTCAATTTTCAATCAATTGTGTCATCAGTGGAAATACTGATAAGATAGGTAGTTTCTCAACAAATCTTATTTCTATTTAACTTTTTGTACTTATTGTATTCTAGATATTCCACCCAAAGTGAAGAGAGATGAGAACACCCTAACAGAGAGTGCGACAAGATAAAGAGATTATGTTATCTGATGTCTGACTAAGCAGGGAAGGACACAGTACAAAGTCAGATTCCACATCTCACTAAAGGGATTTGTCAAAAAGGTGGTGGTTAAGAGCACCAAGAAATCTATCAAGGAATAAAATTTTCAGACTTAAAATTCCATTTTATATATTATATAACTCTATGGTCATTTACTTATAAACATACAAGGAAAGATACCAATGTGTAACTATAGTTAAATATATAATATTTTAAAAGATGAAGTTATATAACAGTCTGATATATATATATATGTATATGTATATCAATATGTGTCCATTTATCCATCTGTTCTCTCTCTGTCTCTGTCTCTCTGTATCTTGACATATCAAGACATTAAAATTGTGCAGAAAAATACTGAAGACCAGATAACATTTCTGAATTCAATATAATAGAACAATGTTCACAAAGAAGGACTTGGGGTATTAATGTTGAAGGATTAATAGAATGGGAGCAGAATTTCATGCTTGAAAGGGGAATTAAGCAAGTGTTCTAAAAATCCTGGGAATATGAACCAGCACAGACTCTGTGGGGATAAGTTATTGCCAGTACATGAAAAACATGTCAGTCATCTTGATAAGTCAACTGGAGGGGTGCAGGGGGCAAGTGCTGTGGTTTTTAGTGGAGATTTGTATGTCTGGAATTTTCTTCATGTTGTACAATTCTGTAATAACAACAAGAATCAGTGACCACAGTAGCAGACACCTCAGAGCTTACTTAGGAATATATTAGAACAAATGTATACTGAAATGGAGAGGAGAGAGAGAGAGAGAGTGAGAGAGAGAGAGAGAGAGAGAGAGAGAGAGAGGATAGAAGGAGGGAGAGAGATCGAGAGAGGAGAGGAGAGAGAGGCAGATAATGCAAACCACAATGTGCAAAGCAGAAGAACCTCTAGGTTAGCCCTAGTTTGGCAGGCACCTAAAAGACAAATACTCATCAATACTTTGCTCTTTATGAAGGAGGAATTGGGTGATCAACAGGAAACTTCGTGTAAGTCTATGCATTTTATATCCATACTCACATACACTATGAACATGGCTATATCTGTCTAATACATTAACTGTGTGCTTGTATTGTGTTCATGTTTGGTCTGTGTCGTTGTGAGCACAGGTGTCCATGCATCTATGTGAATATCGATGGTCTCATTTACTTTTACTTTTTGAGACAGGGTCTCGGGTCTCTCTCTGAACATTAGAGATCACAAACAGGCCAGTGGAGCAGCCCGCAAGCTGCAGAAGATTCTCCACATGTATGCAAAATTAGTTAGATCTACAACGTCAAACTCCAGCTAAATCATGAAACTCATTTTCCCAGAGAGGCATAAAATATGGATTTGACATGCTGCTTACCGAGGAGAGAACAGTGAATGAGTGAGGTGGACCACAAATGATGTCTTAACTATCTAGTCTCTAGGGAGACTAGTTCATAGTTTCATTGCCTTCCAGATCCTCCTGTCTCAATGTACGGCTTCCATTTCCTTCCAGTTTTCTCAGTTTGAAGCCCTAGAAGTGGTGCGTGTCCTCAATACCCCATGTCTACAGGACCATATTGGTAAGTGTGTCCCCTGACATTCATTTTGGGAAAAAATTGCACAAATATACCTACCTCTTTTTAAATTTATTTATCACCAACAAAAAATAATCTTGATTTTTAATCAAAATCCTTTAAAAATTCTTTATTGTAGCTATCTTGGGTTCTCTAAACTCTACTCTAGCTCCTCGGGTTTCCATTTATCTGGAGTACATTTTTAACTTCTGTCAGTAAGAGCGATGTTAACTCAAGTCCCAGACTAGTAAATCTAACAAAAATGTGAAGGCTTTTTTTTTGTGTCTACTAAATGAGCATAATATCTAAAATTGACTAATTTTAATTAGTGGATTGAAAGAGACTGTCAGTAAAATCATCTATTAAACAAAAGATGGTTTAGATTATTTTCTGTCTTGAAGTCCAATTCTTGACATATTTAAAATTCCATTTTAAACAAGACACACATGTTGATATCTAGCTAAAATACTTTAAACCATGTCTTATTTGCTTCATATAAATAAGCAGGTGTGTGTGTGTGTGTGTTTGTGTGTGTGTGTTTGTGTGTGAGTATGGCGTATGAGTGCACCTGTAATGTTGCACTCAGAGAGGCCAGAGAAGGACATTGGGCACCCTATCTCTGTCACCATCACTGTCACTGCATCTTTTGAGACAGGGTCACTTACTGAACTTTTGTGACCCTCCTGTATCTGCTCTACAATGCTATGACTATAGGAATGCATAGACAATCCATACTTTCACATGGGTGTGCTGTCCTCATGAATGTAACACGTGTTCTTGCCCACTGAGACATCTACCCAGTCTCCCAATGAAGTTATTTTAAGTGCAAAATCACTATTTTAGTACTTGAGATTCTGATGATATTAAGAAACACCACTCATGCTTTAATCATTAGCTTAGGCTGAAATAGAAATGAAGCCATTTTAGAAGAAAACGGTGTGATACAGTGTGATTGCAAAACATCCTCTACCACCAAACTGTTATCTTTTCTAATAACAGATGAAAATGTTAGCACAATTTATTACACAGCCCAAGAGAAAATAGAATTTATGTTATGGAAAACAAAGCAGAAACAACCCACGGGATGTGAAACACACCCTTTTGCTAACTAGAGTACACCACACATATCTCAAGCCTTGTGGAAATGGAGGAACCACTGTCATGAGCTCTGGCTGACATGCCCTGTCGGTGCTTCTTTCTAAACCATTCTTCATAATGCACTTCTGAAGGACTTTCAGAAACTCTCCCAAATAAATTCTTTTCCCCTGGAGTTTTAGCACATTGCTCTTTTATATATCTAACCACACAATAATATTCTTTTATATTTTCTCTACAATAATTTGGTGATTTGTCAGATATCTGATGATTTTAGAACTTTTGATTGACCATATAAAATGATGTATGTCACTGAAATAAAAAGTGATACCCTACCATTCAGCGAGTCCATGTCCAGCAACTATGGATGATGTTTACAAAAGCGATAGCTCCCAAAAGAATGGTTCTTTGGCCCTTTGAACTCAAATTTTGGTAGAGACTGTCCTTGGATTATTGGACACAAAAATGTCTTCTCCCAAGCCCATTGCAGAAGGTGGGGAAGGGAGAGAGAAAAGACCTGTCTCAAAATTCACAAGTAGCACAAAATAGAGGTGGAAGACAGTCTTCCCTGGAAAGTGTGCCTATAGGGCGCTCCACATCTCAGTCACAATGCTGGAGCAAGCGGTGAAAGAAACAGCCAGATGTGCGGCTGTCAACAGAAGAGACTTCAAGGTGAGGATGTGAACTGGTTTATGCAATAGTTTGAAGAAAAGACTTCAGATTTCAGTATACAAAATAAACAATATAACAAACAAATAAAACAAAATCAAGTGAGCAAGCAAGCAAAAACGGAAGGTAGTTAGAGTTAGATGAGATAAAAGAAGGGTCGTAAGATGTACCTATAGGAACTAAATGGCTTAAAAGGCAGATGGCATACTTGGGCTCCACTCTAGAATGGATTCAGAATCTGACTGGTGGAGGGAGAAGCTAGTGAAGGCAAGAGTAGTGACCTGTTTGGGTTTTGTGGGTGACATTAGTCTTGGGTTGCGGTCTGTGATTATGGTTACTTTTTGCTATTAGATCAGACGTAGGGATGAAGAAAGACAACACCAGGAAAAAAATACCATGAAATCTGTGTGTGCCCAGACTAGAATATCAGAGAAAGAAATGATCCAGGGCTGGCATTTTCCTACCTCATGATCTGCCAAATGCTACTGTCTCTGAGTTAGCATGCATTCTTTACCCCAGTTTTCAGCTACGGTCATTTCCCATAGTGTCTCTGTGGTTTATAAAGAATACTTCCAGAAACATCTGCTAAACAAATACTGCACTTTAAGGACTCTTTTGCAGAGATTCAGATCCTGTTGTTGAGATATCTGAATTTTACTACTTTTAGACATTCTTCATAATTTTTTTCTTTTGATTTTTCTTTTTGAAACAGGGTTTCTCTGTAGCTTTGTAGCCTGTCCTGGAACTAGTTCTTGTAGACCAGGCTGGCCTTGAACTCACAGAGATCCACTCACCTCTGCCTCCCAAGTGCTGGAATTAAAGGCATGTGCCACCACTAGACGGCTTCTCTTGATTTTTTTTCAAGACAGGGTTTCCCTGTAGCTTTGGAACCTGTTCTGGAACTCACTATGGAGACCAGATTGGCCTCAAACTTGGTTACTCTTTCTCTATTCTAGTTTCTTTAACAACTTTAGCTTTGAGGTATCTAATATTTGTAGGTAAGTGCTAACTCTTGACCTCAGAATGTATACCCCAACCACCAACAAGGACCGGAAATTCTTCCAGCATAGATCTTGTCTGCTAAAATCTTCTTCCTGATTCACACTGTAGGAAAAGTATGAGTTTAGTAAGTGCTTGTTGGTTTGTTGGCTCCTTTTCTCTTAAAACCGGGGGTAGGTAGTGGGTAGTTATAAATTTTGTTTCTCACTAGGGTTTTTTGTTTTGTTTTGTTTTTTATCATGATGTCTGAGTAGCTTTGTAATTTTGAAAGGCTTTAACATCTGTTTAAATGCTTTCAAGTTTTAGAGAAAAGGGTTTACAACTGTTAGACAGAAGTTTAGTGATAAATAAGCTTATATACAAGATGGACTTTATTATATATTAAGAAAGGTATAAAGTAGGCCATAATTTTATGGTCTGATGGGTATAAGCTTGCCTTTGACCCTGTAAAGCTGAGAGGAATTACTTAACATATTTGGGTATGTAATTAATAGCTTAATCTTAATGTCATTTTAACTGGATATTTTGTCTTACTTTATTGCTCATGGTAATGTTGTCTGCATGTTAAACTAGTATTTGTGATTTAGATAGTGTTACAATTTTAAACAATTGCTTCAATGGATATTAAAGGAAGGCTGTGAACATGGTAATAATCATATCAACTGAAGAAAGAGAGATTTAGGAAAATGCCTAGGTCAGTGATATAAAAAGTCACACCTGAGGAAATGAAAATCCAAAGAATTAAGATTTTTTTACTCAGTTATTAGCTAAATAGTCAAAGCTTCATGTTCCTACTACTTTGAATCTTATTTTGTATGTTGCCATTGGTAACTAAATATAACCAGATTTTTAAGTAGAACATGATATTTTGGTTGCCTTTTATAATCATGAAGCATTCTAGAAAAACTTAGTCAATGTTACACAAATCATTTATTCTGTTTGTAATCCATAGGCTATGGATGAAGTGCCCCATTATCCTAGAAATAATGTCCATTAAGTCCCTTCCTTTCACAGTGGCTGTGCACAGCACATTATGTTACACTTTTTGCAAACCCAGTGGGGACCCAAGAACAACGTTCTTGGAGGGTAACTCATTGCATATTATTTTCTCAAGTGTTTTTAGACAGCTATCACTACATTTCTCATTTTATATTTTGCTTTTTTTGATAGAAACTCATTTGATGCTTATCTGCAAAAATGTTTAAATTTACATTCCTTTCTTGTGCTGATCCGATTAACTGTACAAAGGCAGCAACTACTATTTTATTTTAGCAATAGCATTTTTTTTCCCAGCTTCTTGTGGTTCTCCTATCTTCTTCCTGATTATCCTGCCAATGCGTGGAGTAAGGCATACATATTGACGTATACGTCTGGAATTTATTAAGTAGCTACCGTTTTCTAGATTGATGCTCCTGGCTCTGTGCTTGTGAGTGAAGGGAAACTGAGCGCACCTCCGAGTGACTTACAACTGAGTGACAAGGATCGACAGTGGTTTGCAGTGCTGAAAGTAAACAACTATGGTAGCAGCAATAAGATTAATTTCTTCTCCTGCACATGTTTCCAGTTCAGAAAGGCAAATGGAGCTCTGGTTAGAAGTGTTGTTCTACACTGTAGTCTTTGTTTCTAGCTGAGATTTTTTCAAGACCTCCATTTCTCCTTGAACTATCAAAAATGATAAAAAAAAAAAAAAAAAAAAAGAAGAAAAAAAAGGGAAAAGAAAAAAACCTTCCAGTGGATTTGCGGGATGTCTGTTTCTATTATCTTTCTTCCATAGCATTTTTATGGAACTACTGAGTATTTTTTTCTCCCTTTTTTGCACCCATAGGTGTATATGGTGTGCATGCTGACATTTGTGTGCATGTTGGTGCACATTTACACGTGTATGCTTTTATGTATGTATATGTATGGAAGCCAGAGGTCGGTGTTGCATGCTTTCTTTGATTGTTGTCTGCTTCCTAACTGAACTCTATTGCTGAACCTGGAGCATCTGGATTTGGGCAGTTTGTGCTCTGGGAATCCCCAGTCTTTGCCTCCTCAACTCTGGGATCACCAGGTTGACCACCAAGGCTGCTTGGCTTTTTTCTGGGTGCTGGGGTTCCTAACACCTGTGCTCATACATGCACAGAAGATGCTTTGTCAACTGAGACATTGCTCAACACCAGAAATCCTTCTTAAAGACAATTCTCAAATTTTTAGGAAGAACTTAGTGTGTTGTGTACACTACACTATAAGAGCATCCAAACTCCTTATAACTCTTAGTTGATTCATCCTTAAAAATGGAAAATCACAGTGACAGGTTATATCATAATTTTCATCATAATAGTATTAGCTCTAGTTCCTTGTATTTTAGGTGTGTGTGTGTGTGTGTGTGTGTGTGTGTGTGCAGGCAGAGGCTGTTCATTTGTTACTGGCCACCCAGACCCAACATAACTACACAGAAACTGTATTAATCAAAACACTGCTTGGCCAATCACTTAAGCATATTGCTAACTAGCTCTTATATCTTAAATTAACCCATTTCTACTAATCTGTGTATTGGCACAAGGTTGTGGCCTACCAGTAAGGTTCTATCTGGTGTCCTGTGTCTGTCTCCTGAAGAGGCTGCATGGCTTCTCTCTGATTTATTCTACTTTTTCCTCCTGTATCTGCTTGGAATTCCTACCATGCCCTATTCTGCACTGTAATAGGCACAAATAAGATTCTTTATTAACCAAGGGTATTTATAGCATACAGAGGGGAATACCACATCGTGTGTGTGTGATGTAATTATAGTATATTCATAAAAGTTAAATAATTAATTAAAAAACAGACTTAGTGGTAGAAAATCAAGACAAGAAATTTTAATTAGCTAAAAGTGTGGATCAAAACTGCTTTTGGTTCTTTTCAATGAACATTAATTTACTGCAAGTGTTCAAATACTTTTTTAAAACTAAAAATAGATTCTTTTTCACACATTGTATCCTGATTTCAGTTTCCCCTCACTGCTCCACTTCCATCCAGATATACCCCTTTTTGACTTTCATTAAAATACAGACATCTAAGGGATAATAATAATATACAGTAAGACAAAATAAAACAAATATATCAGAATAGAGCAAACAGCAAAAGTTTGGCTTTTTCCTTTCCAATTTTTATCCCCTTGATCTCCTTTGTTGTCTTATTGCTCTAGCTAGCACTTTGAGTACTATATTGATTAGATATTGAGAGAGTGGACAGCCTTGTCTTGTTCCTGATTTTAGTGACATTGCTTTGAGTTTCTTGCCATTTGGTTTGATGTTGGCTGTTGGCGCTGTATATTGCTTCTATTATGTTTAGGAATGTTCCTTGTATACCTGATCTCTTCAAGACCTTTATCATGAAGGGGTGTTGGATTTTGCCAAGGCTTCTTCAGCATCTAATAAGATGATTACGTCTTTGCTTTTAGTTATTATATGTTGAATTAACTTGACTGAATTTCTATGTTGAACCATCCCACATCTGTGGGATGAAGCCTACTTGATCATGGTGGATGATTCTTTGATGTGTTCTTGACATTTTCTATTTTATTGAGCATTTTTGTGTCAATATTCATGAGGGAGATGGGTCTTGTTAATTCTCTTTCTTAGTTGTGTCTTTGTGTGGTTAGGATATCAGGGTAACAGTAGCCCTTGTATGAAGAGTTTGACAATATTCCTTCTTTTTTATTGTGTGGAAATTTGAGGAGTCTTAGTTCTTTGAAATTCTAGTAGAATTCTGCACTGAAATCATCTGTCCCTGGGCTTTTTTTAAAATGACTACTTCTATTTCCTTAGGGGTTATAAGTCAATTTTAAATTGTTTATTTGGTCTTGATTTAATTTTGGTATGTGGTACCTATCCAGAAAATTGTCTATTTCCCTTTAGATTTTCCAATCTTGTAGAGCACAGATTTTTGAAGTACCACCCTAATGCTTCTCTGGATTTTCTCCTTGTCTGTTGTTATCTCTCCTTTTTCATTTCTAATTTTGTAATTTGGATATTCTTTTTCTGCTTTTTGTTAGTTTGGATAGGGGTTTGTCTATTTGTTGATTTTGTCAAAGATTGATTCTTTGTATTTCTCTCTTAGTTTCTATTTTATTGATTTCAACCCTCAACTTGATTTTTTACTGACATATACTCCTCCTGTGTGAATTTGCTTCTTTTTGTTATAGGGCTTTCAGGTGTGCTTTTAAGTGACTAATGTGAGATTTCTCCATATTCTTTATGTAGGCGATTAGTGCTATGAATTTTCTCTCAGCACTACTTTCATAGTGTCCCATAAGTTTGGGTATGTTATGATTTCATTTTTGTTGAACTTTAGAAAGTCTTTAATTTCTTTATTTCTTCATTGATCAGGTGATGATTCAGTGGAACATTGTTCAATTTCCATGAGTTTTTAGGCTTTCTGCAGTTAGTATTGTTGTTGAGTTCTAACTTTGAGACATGATGATAAGATACAGGAGGTTATTACAATTTTTTTGATATGTTGAGGTTTACTTTGTTACTGAGTATGTGGTCAGTTTTAGAGAAGACTCAATGAAGTTTTGAGAAAAAGGTGTATTCTTTTGTGTTTGGGTAGAATGATGTATAGATATGTGTTAAGTCCATTTGAGTCACAACATCTGTTAGTTCCTTTATTTTCTGTTAAGTTCTGTCGAATGGCATGTCTATTGGTGAGAATGAGGGTGTTGAAGTCTCCCACTATTAGTGTGTGGGGTTTAATGTGTGGTTGGAGCTTTAGTAATGTTTCTTTTACAAATGTGAGTGCCCTTATATTTGTGGCATAGATGTTCAGAATTGAGACTTCATCTTAATAGATTTCTTTCCTTTGATGAGAATATAATGTTCTTCTCCATCTCTTTTTTTTTAGTAATTTTTGTTCAAAGTCTATTTTGTAAGATATCAGGATAGCTATGTAAGCTTGTTTCTTAGGTCTATTTGATTGGAAAATCTTTTCCCAACCTTTACTCCGAGATAATATTTGTCTTGAAATTGAGGTGTGTATCTTTGTATGCAGCAGAAAACAGGTCCTTTTTTGCTACCCAGACATGGTTAATTTAAGTTATAAAGCTAGCTAAAAATAAACCAAAGCTATTGGCAGAATATTTATAAATGATAATAAGTCTCAGTGTGGTTATTTGGGAGTGACTTCTAGGACACAAAGAAACTCTTCCTATAAATAAATGTTTTAAATTTGAAAAATACTTTTAAATACTGTAAAGTAAACACCAGAAATCTACTATAACAAAAAAACTCAATAAAAAAACCCAAAGTTAACACTAGGAATTTAATGTTGTCAATGCCTAATTTGATACAAACTGGAATCCTCTGAGAGATTGTCTAGGTTAGGCTGGCTGGTGAGCATTCCTATGAGATTTTATTTTTTGATTGGGTTGTTGAGATGAAATGATTCATCCCGAATACAAGTGGCATCATTCCCTTTTCAGGAGATCCTGGATTGTAGAAGCATGGAAATATGTAAGTGAACCACTATTGTTCCATTCACTTTCTTTTTATCTGGCTGAAGGCATGTGATCAGCTGCTTTAAGCTCCTGTTACCTTCATGTGCCCACTCTGATGGATTGTGTGTGCAACTGTTAGTTAACTAAACCATCTCCCTAAAGTTGCTCTTCTCAAGGTGCTCAAAACAGCATCAGGAAAAGAAGCTGAGGCTCTCATCTGTCTTTCATTTGTTTCCCTTATAAATCACTCATGCTTTACAGCCATCTATTTTTTTCTTTTTTTGATTAAATTATATAATTTTTACAAATTTTCACCTCCTCCCCTTTTCCCATTTCCCTTTCCCTCTCCCCATTTCCCCTCCCCATCTATTTTTGAAGTTTCCTCTAACCCATTTACTGTTTATCACTTAGGACAAAGTTGGCTTTGCCAAGGTGATAAAAGGAACATTTCCAAGTAGCAGTGTCTGCAATGGTAAGGTCGTTTCTCACATAAACAATGTAAAGAAGGGGTGATTTTATCCTATCCGGCAGCTCCTTACCACCAGTGGAAACTCCAGTTCCCTTGCCCCACTCAGCTTCCCAGCTTCTAGATTCTATGATTCAAATGTCTTGGTTTTGTGGTTTATTCTTGTGGCCTGGAAGAGCTTTTGATGCTCTAGCTCCCACATCCACTCCCCACACAGCAGGAAATTTAAAAAAGAGAACATTGCCAGGGTTTAATAATTAAGGGAGTTAGACCACGCTTTATAATTAAAGAGGAATGAAATAATGGATACTGGGTGGGAACCAAAGGGCTTTGTATCCCTCCGCATAATCTGCCAAATGCAGGCTGCTATTCAATTATTCTGAATGCAGGCTTATTTCTCTATTTCTCTCATGCTGCGGTTTTGTGGAATGCCTGGGTCAGCCGCTTTTGTGTTCTTCCTCTGAGATGCCGAGACTTGCTTTTGGTGAGAAAAGAAACAACCTGATTAAATCAGCACTGGAAAAAAGTTTCCCTTTATGCAGAAATGTGGATGCTGTAGTACTTTGCACTAAAACCTATTAAATGCTGTTCTTGGCAAGCATGTTATTGTACATAGTCTCACACTGGATAATTTTGAAGCTCTATAGTAGTGATATCCAGAGAATAAAAGGAGTGGTCATGTTATGATAATATATCTGCCCCTCCTTTATCTCTGTTTGCGAGGTATCATTTTTAAGTCCCTCACAAATGCTAACTCCTCAGAACGTTCTGCTTCCACTGTCTACACAGCCAGTTCCAGGTAGTTGAATGTGTGCTTGCAATTCTTTTTCTTTAACTTTCTTTTTTATTTATTCTTTGTGTCTTTCACATCATTCATCTCAATCTCATTCATTCCCCTGTCTCTTCGTATCCACCCTCTGCCCTTGCAATCCCCACCCCAAATAAAATTTAAGAGAAGAAAAGAAAAAGAGAAGGAAAAGGGGGGATGGATTCTCATCATGGAAGCTGTCGTGGGACACAGGGAGTCACACAGTAAACCCTGTTGTCCATATATCTTTATTTGCCTGTGTTCATGGCAAAAAGTCATTGGTCTGGTTCAAGGCCTCTGGTTTCTGCTTCACTACCGATGCTGGACCCTCACTGGGACTCCTTTTGGATATCCTGTTGTTGCCTTATTTGGTTACCCTTGGTGCCCTGCTGCAGTTTTGGATCTTCACATGCTCCTGTAGATCATAGATGGGGTGGTTGCTGTGGTGGGCCACCTCGTAAACCTGGTTCTGGGATAGGGTAGTTGCAGGGTTGGTCAGCCCACCAGCTGTCTTCCATCCTTACTGCCAGGGTGAGTTCTCCAGCATTGCCCTGTCTAGGACAAAGGGTGGGCCAGTTCTGCTTTCATGCCCTCAGGGTCAGCTCTCCCACACCCGGACCATGAGGGCCAGCTTTACTATGTTGCTCAGGCGAGGTGCAGAGTTCATTCTCTTGAGTGCAGTAGCTGTTTGGGGGCAAGGCCAGCTTTCCTTCCTTTCTCTGTCAATGAGGGGGCATCTTTCCTCTGGCCATACCACTAAAATGGTAGATGAGAGACAGGGCCAGATCTCCCATGCTCACATTCTGGGGCCGGGTTTACCCATACTCCAGTTAATAGGCCAGCTCTGCTGTGCTGTCCAGAGGGCTCGCTATCCTGAGTGTTGTAGCTGGTAAGGAGGCGGGGGGGGGGGGGGGGGGTCAGCTCCCTTGCCCACCACAGGGGGGTAGGGCGAGGCAGGGAGGGCATCTTTCTTTTACCTGCATCCCGGCAGGACAGATGAGGGAGGTATAGCAAGCTAGCCCACTCTCGCACCCTCGGGGCCAGCTCACTCGTACCTCTGCCAATAGAGTCAGCTCTACTGGGCTTCTCAGGCAAGAAGCTGGGCCCACTTTCCTGAGTGCTGCTGCTCGTAAGGGGAGGGTTAGCTCCCTCATCTGTCAGGCAGTGAGGGATGAGGGATAAGTGTGTGTGTGTGTGTGTGTGTGTGTGTGTGTTCATCTTCTCCCTGTCTACACTGCTGCATGGCCAATGAGTAGTAGTGAGCTCTTCCACGCTCTCAACTTCGGGGCTGACTCACTCACACGGCCACCCACAGGACTGAATCTACTGTGCTGTCCAGGAGAGATGCAGGGCCTGCTTTCCTGAGTGCACAGCTGGTGAGGGGCAAGAGCAGCTCTCCCGCTCTTATGACCTTGGAGCCAGCTCTCTTCAATGTCTCCAAATTTTGTATTTCAACTTCTTAATAGTTGATAGCAGGACATATGGACTATTTAAACAGCGGAGTTTGAGAGGGTTCAATAACCTTCTATAATTACCACACAGCAATTGTGCACCATAAGGGGACTAATTGTGCCATTTTCATCCATGCAGATGACTGTCGGATCACATCTCCCATTAACATTTTTATTCAGCCCCCTAACTCCCTGTCTTTCTCCAACTGTCCTTTTCTTCTTTCATATCCTCTCTCTTTCCTAGATTCTTTTATTGTTTTGGTCCCCATTTTAAATGATCTTATTTAATTTACACCTTGGATTGTGAACAATTGGGACATATTGATACTGAGGCTGAGATCAGATGCCTTGTCTAGCTTGTAAGAAGTTGATTTAGGCGAGTTGATTCAATGTTCCACCTGTAGGGGCGGTTTCCTGCCTTGATGCTCTAGGCTAGCCAATTGTAGAATTCCCAGGAGGGCTCACTCTGATCTTCACATGGTTGTACCGATTGTCTGGGAGTAGCACTCTTCACGCTGTGTTACGAACCTCTTTTCTCAGTACTGGGCAGTCTTGCCATTAGACTCAGTTCTTTTTGTCTTCTACTCCCTCCCCACCCTGGTTCCTTTCTTTATCTCTTCTTATCACCAGGGAATTTTATTCATGTTTACACCAGTATCAGGAATCCATTTTCCCTCCTGCTGGGTGTCTCATCTAGCCTTGCTGTGAACGTTCGTGTTTAGTCTTATTGCGTCCTGTGTCGTGTTCACGTTCAGTTGATACCACTGGAAAGGCAGCTCTTTTCTGGGAGGAAATGGAGAAGCAGTACTTTTGGGGAGAGTGGAAGTGGTGGGGGACATGGAGAAGAGGAGGGAGGGTGGCTATGGGCAATATGTATTTATGAGAGAAGAATAAACTAAAAAGAAAATAAATAGATTACCCCCTCCCCCAAAAGAAAGTGGCGAAAGGAGTGATACATAAAAAAAGACCCTTGCTGAATCTTTTTATACAGAGTAAAGAATCCTCTCAGTTGTCAGTGGTTTAGGTCTCAAAACATCAAGACTTACTTTTGCCATCTATTTAATGAAAATCAGAAAGGAACTCAACAAGTTTTTTTATATTAATCGTTTCAGGATAGGGTTTACTTTGTAGTCCAAGGTGCCCTCAGACTTACTTAGTCCAGGCTGGCCTCAAACTCATGCTGATCCTCCTGGTTTATCTCCCTAAGTTCTGTGATTGCAGTTACAGGACACCAGGCATGACTTAAATTCATAATTGACTGTGTCTCTACTTCCCCACAGCATCCTTTCCCATTTGCCTGGATCAGAATCACCAGTCATTGCTACTGTTTCCTTGTCCTTCACAGAAAGACTCTCTTCCCCATATTATCGTCTCTTTTCTTTTTCCATTCTGTTACTGATGCTCAGCCTCGGACTATCACAGATTGTTCATGAACTATTATTACAGTTTCTTAATTTATGTCCACATCTGAAAACCTTGCTGCTTTTTTTAAAGATTTATTTATTTAGTATGTATACAACATTCCTTCCATGTATGTTTGCATGCCAGAAGAGGGCACCAGATCTCATTATAGATGGCTGTGAGCCACCATGTGGTTGCTGGGAATTGAACTCAGGACCTCTGGAAGAGCAGTCAGTGCTCTTAACCTCTGAGCCATCTCTCCAGCCCCCTTGCTGCTTTTTTTAAGTTTTGGGATTATAGTGTTATTAAATTTTCCTCTTATCCCCTACCTCCAAACCTTCCCATATACCTCTTCTTGCTCTTTTTCAAATTCATACCTTTTTTCATTAATTGATTTTTGCATGCATGTATAGCATAAATTGTTATATGCATATATGTATAAACATATGTAGTTTTTTCCCTCATCAAGAAAACTCTCTTTGCAACAGAGGGAGACTATTTTGAAAACCACTACCAATCAAAATACAGAGTTGTAGAGCCTAGTCCCAATGAATACATCTACAAAAATTACCCATACATGAAGTTCAGGAAATATGGCAAAAATGAAGTAGAAAGATTATAAGAGTCAGAAGATCAGAGAATTTGCTGTGATATTGTGTTTTCTAGAAATATCAGAAGCTATACTTGTAAATTCTCATCATTGTGACTGCCTAAACATGAGCCAAACAAGGATAACACCAACAGATATGTCAAAGTGAATGGGGAAAGGCCCATGTGGCCTCAGTCCTACACAAAGAACTACAGGCAGCTAAGAAATGCTGGGAGCAGGAGACATAGTCTTCCCCAGGGAAGAATACATCAATTTGTCATCTAATACCAAAATAAATTATTAGCCCTAAAGACCTTGCTTCTTCAAAATACTTTGTATTATTAGAGTTGAAAGAACATCTTGTTCAAGCATACAGTAGAAAGAAGTCTTTATGCTAGCAAGTTCTTCCAAGACAGCAGAATAAAGAGATTATATATGGGATGCTCTACCATAGGGATGAAAAGTTGTGTGATTTGCTTGTGAGCTCAAGCATCATTAATGCTGAAAGTGAACTTCAGCCTTAGTTCGAAAGCCTGATGATCTGAAGCTTGATGTCTAAGGACAGAAGAAGAGAGCTATCTGAGCCCAAGGAAAGAATGAGTTACCCTTCCTTCACCATTTTGTTCTAGTTAGACCTTTAATGCATTGGACAATGCCTGCCCACACTGATGAGGATAGACCTTTCCATTTTTCTCATGATTCAAACATTGTATGTTGAAAACACACTCATATACTGTCACACACATATCAAAGAAAAATGTTTCAATAGATAGATGAATCTATTTTGAGCCTAATCAAACTGACAGAGCTAATTATCACATGTTTATCAGCTGAGAGGGTTTAGCAAGATTCCTGAGTCATCAGCTCTAAGGAAGAAGGTTAGACCTTTACTTTGCTGTTGTATGAAGTCTATTCTCTCTTTTTTTATATGATGATCATGATCAAAGTCAGTAACAAACACATGCTCAGCCTAGAACACAGCACAGCTCTTCAGCGGGAGCTGAATCCAAAGCTTATTCTTCATCCAGGCTTATGTTGTATCTCAATACATTTTAAGAATGAACCCCCTAATTTAAGTGAATTGTCCAATATACCAGGCTTATCAAAGTTACAACAAGGCTGCATAGTAAGTACTTGTTCAGAATTCCAGAGTTTCTTGAGCTACATCTGTGTATTATGCTTTCTTTGTGTCTTCATGAATTAACGAAGGGCAATGATCACTTCTAAGAGATTCAAAGGAATGTATTTATTGGTTTTCTAATCATTCACCCTAGAGATGATCATAGCTTACTTTCCAGATAATGCTTGTCTTTATTCTGACATTATGGCATCTGCTTCTATCCATTTTCCATTCAGAAGACATGATTTCACTCTTCCTTGTAGCATACCAATACTGCATTGTGTATACATACTTTGTTTTCTTTATCCACTTGTTTCTTAATAAGTTCCTAGAGCTATTATGCAATTTGGTCATTGTGAATAGTTTCATAATAACAATGAGTGTGCAAGTCTCCTCTGTATGGCTGCTCTGTTTTCTTCTGACATGTATGCAGGAAGTGTTTAACTGGATAATGCAGTAGTTCTGTTTTCAGGCCTTTGAGTGACATTCATGATGTCACTCAAATCACTGGCTGGGTTGATTTGCATTCCTGCCAGTGATGTCCATTGGTTACTTTTCCTCCACATGCTTACTAACATGTCTTTTTGTTATTATTATTATTTTGGAAAATAGATATTCTGACAGGAGTGTGATGAAATCCCAATATAGTTTTGACATTCATTTCTCAGGTGACCCAAAATGTTGAATTTTTTCATATATCTATTGATAAGTTGCACTTCAGAAGTGTCAGCTAAGTTTATGTAAAAACATGATCAAATTTCTTTAATAATACTCTACACACAATGATGCTTCATTAATTCAGAGCACACTCCTGTGGCTTTCTATTATTTCAGTGACTGGGCTGGGTAGAGGAGGAGCGTGTGTTTGCACTTTACCACTGCACTCTACCATAAGATTTATGCTTGGCCTAATATATTTTTATTTAATTTTCATGAAAAGAAAATGAAGTGGGTATTAGTATTTTGCTTTAGTAGATGCAAACACTGAAGCTCAGAGAGTTAGATTTTGTAATAACTCATGTTGTTTCTCTCAGTATAAATAATAAACATAAAAACTTTCTAAATCAATAGCGTAGAAGATTGTTCAGGGCATGTCTAAATTGGTTTAGATGTACAACTTTGTAAATTTTTGAGCATTTCAATATGTCAGTATAAATATTAATTGAGTAAACCAATTTATTTATTAATTTCTAATACACAGTATTTGGTGTATTGGAAACTATTAACATTGCTTGAAAATCTACTCACAAAAAC
Source organism: Arvicola amphibius (assembly GCF_903992535.2). Taxonomy (NCBI): domain Eukaryota; kingdom Metazoa; phylum Chordata; class Mammalia; order Rodentia; family Cricetidae; genus Arvicola; species Arvicola amphibius. The sequence goes on along the minus strand of NC_052049.1, from coordinate 150,480,416 downwards.
AGTGTTCCACTGTTCTTATTTCAGAGTAGCAGATTCTCTTATTTAAATTAGTGAGTTCTCACTCTGTCACATGGGTAAGCAGGATTTATACTCAAAGCTGTTGATGAACTATAAGGAAGACAAGAATATTTGGAGGTGTGAGATGGCATTCAAGTCCCTCTACTAAAATGATACATAAGAACTGTAAGTCCGAGGATGCATTTAGCAGAATGCTGTTCAGCCTTTTTAGCTGTGTTTGTCCTTTACATAACCATATGGTGTAGATGCCACACTCTGTCATCAATGGGAAGCCGCTTTCCTCAGACTGTTCTCAATAAGTTTTCTTCACTGTATTCAGAGAGAGATGAAGCCTGAAGTGACTTAACATCGGTCCATCTTTGGCACCTATCTTTGGTCAAAGGATGTTGAAAATAATCTATGGTGTTCCTTTGAATCTATTGAAATCTTTTTAAAACTGTTTTTATTGATATATATATATATATGTATATATATATATTTTTTTTTTCGCTTCCCTCTCCTTCTACCCTCTCCCATGATCCTCATGCTCCCAATTTTCTCAGGAGAACTTTTTTTTCTACTTCCTAAGTAGATTAAATCCAAGTATGTCTCTCTTAGGGTCCTGTTGTTTAGGTTCTCTGGGGTTGCGAATTGTAGGCTGGTTTTTCTTTGCTTTATGTCTAAAAACCTCTTCTGAATGAGTACATATTATATGTGTTTTTCAGACTCTGGGTTGCCTAACTATGTTTTTTTTCTAGATCCATCTCTTTGCCTGAAAATTTCAAGATGTTATTATTTTTTTCCACTGTGTAGTACTTGATTGTGTAAATGTACCAACTATGAACATAGTTGAACACATGTCCTTGTGGTATGACTGAGCATCCTTTGAGTATATACCCAAAAGTGGTACTGCTGGGTCTTGAGGTAGATTGTTTCTTAATTTCTGAAAATCGCCATACTGATTCCCAAAATGGCTGCACCAGTTTGCAGTCCCACCAGAAATGGAGGAGCCATCCCCTTTACCCCACATTCTCTCCAGCATAAACTGTTAGTGTTTTTGAACTTGGCCATTCATGTATAAGATGGAATCTCAGAGTTGTTTTGATTTTGATTTGCATTTCTCTGATGGCTAAGGATGTTGAGCATTTCCTTAAGGGTCTTTCAGTCATTTTAGATTAGTCTGTTGAGAGTTCTCTCTTTAGGCCTATATCCCATTTTTAATTAGATTATTTGTTCTTTTGATGACCTGTTTTTTGAGTTCTTTTTATATTTTTTTATCTTTTTATATTTTGGAGACCAGTCAGTCCTCTGCCCAATGTGAAGAACTTTTCCCATTCTGTAGGCTGCCATTTTTGTCTTGTTGACTGTGTCCTTTGTTTTACAGAATCTTCTCAGTTTCAGGAGGTACCATTTATTAATTGTTGCTCTCAATGTCTGTGCTACTGGGGTTATATTTAGGAAGTGGTCTCCTGTGCCAGTGCATCAAGAGTACTTTCCAATTTCTCTTCTATGAGGTTCAGTGTGGTTGGTTTTATGCTGAGGTCTTTGATTATTTGAACATGAGTTTTGTGTATGGTGTTAGATAAAGCTCTATTTTTATTCTTCTACATGTTGATATCCAGTTATGCCAGCACCATTTGTTGAATATTGTCTTGACTATGAGGACTCAAATTGGGTACTCAGAAGAACCTGGAGGGGAGAAATGGAGAGAAGAGAGACATAAGAAAACAGACAGCAAGTCTGTATTCTGATAAAGCTGCAAATTTTATTTTTTTTCCTCAGGAGCATTATATAGCAAAAGAGCAAGGGGATAGGTAGGTTGTTATGTAATTGTTCTAGCTGGAATGTCAGGTCTGGAGACATCCCTAGCTGACAGAAAGAGATAAGGAAATATTGAGGGTCTGTAAATGTTAATTGACAGGGGGAATACAAATTACTTCTGGGGCCTGGGACCTATAAGTCTGTAGGCATTCTTTACTCACAGGGAGGGATAAGGGTTATTTACTGAATAGCTTACTTAACTTGTGAACCAATATGGCTTGGCTATATCCAATACAGGTCTTTGCTCCCGGCAGAATATGCTTTCTTTGTTCCATTTTATATTTTTTGCTTCTCTGTCAAAAATCAGGTGTTTGTCAGTGTGTGGATTGATATCCAGGTCTTCGATTTGATTCCATTGGTCCTTCTGTCTGTTTTTAATGCCAATACCAGGCTGTTTCATTACTGTAACTGTGTATTAGATTTTGAAATCTGGTATTGTGATGCCTCCAGAAGTTCCTTTATTGTACACGATTATTTTCACTATCCTGAGTTTTTTGCTTTCCATATGAAGCTGAGTATTGTTCTTTTGAGGTCTGTGAAGAATTTTGCTGGGCATTGCTTTGAATCTGTAGATTGCTCTTGGTAAGATTGCCATTTTTACTAGGCTAATTCTACCTATCCAAGAGCATAGGAGATCTTTATATGTTCTGGTGTCTTCTTCAATTTCTTTCTTCAAAGATTTACAGTTCTTGTCATATTGATCTTCCACTTGTTTGGTTAGAATCACTCCAAGATATTTTATGCTATTTGTGCCTATTGTGAATGGTGATGTTTCTCTGGTTTCTTTCTCAGCCCATTTATCATCTATGTAAAGTAGGGCTACTGATTTTCTTCAGTTAATCTTGTATATTGCTACATTTCTGAAAGAGTTTGTGAGTTATAGGAATTCCTTGGTAGAATTTTTTTTTTTGAGACAGGGTTTCCCTGTAGTTTCCTAGAGCCTGTCCTGGAACTAGCTCTTGTAGACCAGGCTGGTCTCGAACTCAGAGATCTGCCTGCCTCTGCCTCCCGAGTGCTGGGATTAAAGGCGTGTGCCACCACCACCCGTCCCCTTGCTAGAATTTTTGAGGTCATTTGTATGTAAACTATTATATTATCAACAAATAGTGAGAATTTGAATTCTTTTCTGATTTGTATCCTCTTGATCTCCTTTTGTTGTCTTGTTGCTCTAACTAGAACTTCAAACACTATATTAAATAGATATTAAAGAAGGCAATAGCTGTATAAATTTGAATAACATCTCTTTGCCAATAAAATATAATTATTGTCTATTTTAGCTGTAATCTCAATAAAATTTAGTTTAAAAATCTTTTAAGTATAAAACAGAATTCAGAAGTTTTCTCCTTGATTCAACCAAGTATGCTGGAGTTTTAATAGCTTTTAGTCTTAGGAACATAGACATAAAAGAATTTCCCATGTGCGATTGTGCTTATACCTAGTGGATTTTCTATAACTACCTTTTCAAAATATTTTTAATTGAAAAATAATTGAATCACATTCTTCATCACCTTTTTCCCTTTCCATCTTCTCCCAGTTACCCTCTCTTTAATCCCTCCTTTGTACTCCAAATTGATAGCATCTTCATCTTTGAATATATATATATATATATATATATATATATATATATATATATATATTAGGCACAAATGTACATAAATAATTTGACCACCCTACATAAGACAACCACTTAGGAGTCTCAGCATTGAGAGAGGTTTGTTATCCTTCCAGCAGTCAACAGTTGCTTGTAGTTCATTGGTTGTGGGTAGAACTTGCTGAAATTTTCCTCTTTCATATCAGTGTGTCTATTGATATTTTTGTTCCAATTTTATTTATACAGTTATTTCTAAGAGAGAATGTTTCATTGAAGATTTCTTGTTTTTTTAATTTTTATTTATTTATTTTTTTGGTGTTTACAATCTTCCTGTGATGCTCCCTGAGGCACAGATACAGGAATTGTGATGTAGCTGTATTTAATGTGGCTGAGCTCCAATTATTCATTGATCTTTTCATTATGTCCAGTTGTGGTTTTCTCTGGTCCTCTCCACTTGCTGTAAGAGATCTTTCATGAATGAGGGGTGGTTGCTACATCTGTGGGCATAAGATTATAGTTTAGAATTTAGAATATATAATTTAGAATACAGTAAAGATTTATGCTGCTCTAGAAAGGTGGCAATGGTAGATTCTTTTCTAAGGTCCATGACATCACTAGACCCAGGAAGCTAGCTAGGTTTCCAATATGAGGCAAAATGATTTCCCCCACCATTGAGTGGGCCTTAAGTTCATCCAATTAGATAGCTGTTGGTTGACACCAACATGCAAATGCCACTTCTTAAACCATTTTGTATATCATGCCACGTTGGTATTTGTCATGGTTCATAGGTGTTGTAGCTGGGTAGGGTTGTTTAACTGTTTCCCTGCCTTGGCAGCTTTCATGGTGCTTTCCGTGAAAGTGAGACTGCGGGAAGAGACTTTGAGGTCAGATCCAATTTCAGTCATGAAAGTCATGTGTTCTATGTGTGTGTGTGTGTGTTTTCAGCAATAAGAGTTGATGTTAAACCCCCAAGAGATGACTAAATGTTATGTTAATAATCTGTATGGTTTTGAGAGTCACATGGACTACCATGTCCAATCTTTTGAAAGGAGGTTCCTTGTGTCTATTATTGGGCTTTTGTTAGTGTTGGAGGAGGCTGCTTGTTTGTTTCCTAGCTGCTTGGTAGCTCAGACCTGAAATAATCATACAGAAACTGTATTATTTAAATCACTGCCTGGCCCATTAGCTCTTGCTTCTTATTGGCTTACTCTTACATCTTAAGTTAACCCATCTCCTTTAATCTGTGCATCACCACGAGGTCATGGCCTACCAGCAAAGTTTCAGCACGTCTGTCTCTGGTCACAGCTCCATGGCTTCCCTCTAACTCTACCTCCTTTCTTCCAGCATTCAGTTTAGTTTTCCCCACCTACCTAAGTTTTGTCCTGCTATAGGTTCAAAGCACTTTCTTTACTAATTAACCAATTGTATTCACAGCATAAAGAGGGGGAATCTCACATAAGTTAGTGTATAGTTCTTGTTGGGATACATTTTAAGGCTAAGTAGTTTAACTTCCTCCAGGATAGTATGTGTTTTGTTACTCTCCCCCTCCATACTGCCTCAAACTCGCCTCCTGAACCCAGTCCACTTGCTCCCTTTAGCTCTCATTCCTTAATTCTCCCAATCCCTCCCCCACTTTACCAAGGAGATATTTTCTACTCCCCCTTCCCAGGGAAACCAAGCATCTCTCTGTGGATCTTCCTTGTTATCTAGGCTTTCTGGGACTGTGGATTGTAGGTTGATTATTCTATACTTTAATCCTAATAACTACCTATAAGTGAATACATACCATGTTTGTCTTTCTCAGTCTGGGTTACCTCACTCAGAAGGAGATTGTCTAGTTCCAATCATTTACCTGCAAATTTTATGAGGCCATCATTGCATAATACTCCACTGTGTAAATGTACCACATTTTCCTTATCCATTCTTCAGTTGAGGGGCATTTATGTTGTTTCCAGGTTCTGGATTTTATGAATAATGCTGCTGTGAACATAGTTAAGCAAGTATCCTTGTGGTATCATTGAGCATCCTTTCGGAATATGGCCAAAATTGGTATAGCTTGGTCTTGAGGTAGATTGATTCCTAATTTTCTAAAAAACAGCCATACTGACTTCTGAAGTAGCTGTACAAGTTGACACTCCCACCAGCAGTGGAGAAGTATTCTCTTTATATTGTCTTTAACATAAGCTGTCGTCAATATGTTTGATCTTAGCCATTCTGACAGGTGTAAGATGGTATCTCAGAGTCATTTTGGTTTGCAATTCCCTGATGACTAAGGGTGCTGGGAAATTTTCTAAGTGTCTTTCAGCCATTTGAAATTCTTCTGTCAAGAATTCTTTGTTTGGAGCTATATCACATTTTTTAATTGGACTATTTGGTATTTTGATATTTAGCTTCTTGAGTTCTTTATATATTTTTGGAGTTTAGTCCTCTGTCAGATGTGGGGTATTGGGCTGTTTTAGGTTTAGGGAGAAACTTGGTGCCAGAGAATCCCACAGAATCCAATGAGGATGACCCCAACTAAGACTCCTAGCAATAGTGGAGAGGGTGTTGAACAAGATTAGCTCTTTGGAATCATGCTTCTTTTCACAGTCAGCACAAGTAAATCAGACTCCAGGAGCCCTTGGCCCCAGCATCACTATCCTTTATAAGAAATTTAAAGCTTTGGCTTGTGTCTGAAAAACTATACCAGATCAGTCATGCGGCTAACTGCCAAAGTCTACTAACTGGCCTTCCTGAATCCAGTTTTAGTTTTCAGACTATTTCTCACACAGCAGGTAGAATTTCAATTTTTAAAATCAAAATCAAACCAAATACTCTTCCAAGAGTCCACAGTGAGAAGGGTTGGAATGTGATGAAAACATCTTGTGACGGTTTGTTTGGCTGCACATGGAATAATGCCATCCCACAGGCCAGACTTAGTTCTTAATTACTTTTGACTCTTTGGCCAAACAGAACAGATTCTGAACTATTTTAAGCTTTTTTGTTAGACTTTCTCTTGGGAACTACCTGCTCCCAAATAGCAGCAGGGAGATTTATTATTAATTATGAAAGTTTGGCCTTTAGTTTAGTCTTGTTTCCAACTAGCTCTTATAATTTAATTAACATGTTTCTATTGATCTACATTTTGAACATGACTTTTGATCTCCCTTCCATTTTGCATGTCAGACTCCCTCCATGTCTCACAGGTGTCTCTCTCACATGCCTTTTTTCATCGTGTCCTCTGTATCTGCCCAGAAGTCCTCCCCAACCTCTTCTGCCTAGCTATTGGTCATTAAGTTTTTTTTTTATTAAACCATTCAGATACCTTAGGCAGTCTAAGTAGCATGGTGACACATCTTTACATAGTTTGCTCAAATATCCTGCAACATCCAACCTTCCTTAGCTCTTGGCATACACTAAATGCTCAACTTCCAGATCTGAATGCAGCTTCTCCTGTACTTCCTCTGTTCAAGTGCTATCCCTTCAGTGTTTTCCTGACCCATTAAAAAGTTCTTGTTTCCCACTGTATGCTCCTTGCTCTATATTCATCTTCTTCTGTTGGAGGAAGCCTCTTGGCTGCTTGTTGGTTCCCGGCTGCCTGGCTAGCTTAGACCTGAAATAAGCACACAGAAACTGTATTAATTAAATCATTGCATGGCCCATTATCTATAGCTTCTTATTGGCTAATCTTTTACATATTAACTTAAGCAGTTTCTATTAATCTGTGTGTCACCACGTGACAGTGGCTTATAAGCTAAAGTTCCCAGCATCTGTCTCTGGTGGCTCCATTGTTTCTCTCTGACTCTGCCTTCCTCCTCCATGCCAAAGGTCAAGCCAGTTTCTTTATTCATTAACCAATAAAAGCAACACAGAGACAGAGGACTTACCACACCATTCTTTACCTCCAATAGCCTGAATCTACAGTGTTTACTTAATAATTGTTAGCTTTCCTTAGTACACAAACACTTTGATGACAGGGTCATGAGATCCACTGTATGTTTAGATCCCAGAATAGTGTTTGAGAAGGAGTCGGCATGTGAAAATTATCTGATGAGTAAATGAATCATTTACATTAAACACAATGAACATTGGTGTGTTCTCAGGAATTAGTTGGCATTTAGAAGTTTATTTATTATCAATGCTTTAGAATATTGTATCTTTCCTAAATTATTCCACCTGAACACTTTCATCAATTTCTTTTTTATGTTTTTATTAAAATTTTAAGTTCTCATATAAAGGAAAGGTTTCATCATGGCATTTTCAAACATTTTCAAACGTTTTCCTTTACTGTCATTTGGTCTCCCCCCGACAGTCCTCTTTACTCACTCTATATCCAGTTCACATCTTTCTTTTCCCAGTTTGCTCCATCTTTTTTCTTATGTTTTACATATTCCACTAGTCTATTCAGAAAAGGGCAGGCCTCCTATGTATATCAACAAAACATGGTATATTAAATTGTAGTAAGACTAAACACTTTGCCTTGTATTAGGACTGGGAAAGGGGACCCGGTATGAGGAATAGGGTCCCAAAAGTTCGTAAAAGATTCTAAGACAGAAAAAAAAAAAGAATCAAAGACAGCTCATGCTTCCACTGTCAGGAGTCCCACAAGAGTATCAAACTACACACACAATTGTCACATATTTTCAGCTCCATGGTTGTTGATTCAGCCTCTGTGAACTGTATTAGCCCAGGTTTGTATATTTGTGGGTTTTCTTGTGATGTCCTTGAACCCTCTGGCACTTACAATCCCTCTTCTCTCTCTTCAGCAGGATTTCCCAAGCTCAGCCTAATGTATGACTGTGGGTCTCTACATCTGTTTCCAGCAGTTACTGGATGAAGCTTTTCTGATGACTATAGGGCTAGGGAATATCATCAGACAACACCTTACTGACATTTTCTTTTCTCCAGTCATATTTGGTACTATCTTAGATATCTGGGTCATCTGGCCTCTGGCTTCTGATGCTACAGGCAGTGTCAGGGGTTGGCTCACTCTCCTGTCATAGGTCTCAGGCTAGAAGAGTAATTTGTTGTCCACTCCCACAGTATGTGTCACCCTTACCCCAGCACATCCCATAGGTCAGACAGACTAGGTATAATGTTATATGGGTGTTAAAATTCTTGCCTCACCACAGAAGGTAAGCACTTCAGGCTATGTATCTTATTTTGCTAAGAGTCTTAGCTGGGGCCATCCTTGTAGATTCCTGGGAGTTTCCCTTGCATAAGCTTTTTACCTGACCCTGAAATGACCCCCTTTCTAGTCAGCTCTTTCAGTACTGTAGATGATTATTTTTAATTATTTTGGCTCTTTGCTCTTTGGGGGAAACACCACCCAGATACCAAATATATCACATTGAGTCTTATTTTTTCTTATGAATGCCTAGCCTTAATTTGGCTTGTTTCTAGCCAGCTTTTCTTAACTTAAATTGTTCAATCTACCTCTTGCCCCTGGGCAAAATTTTACCTTTTTCTTTCCATGTATATCTTTTCTTTCTTTCTTATTCCATGTCTGGCTGTGTGACTGGGTGGCTGACCCCTTCTTTTCTTACTCCTTGATCTTCTCTCTTTTTCTCCTTTTATTTATTCTCTTTGCCAGCCCACCTATTCTTTCTCCTGCCTTGCTATTTGTTGTTCAGATGTAAGTGTTTGACCAAGTCCACAGTACCAGGTATGTATTTCCTCTTGCAGAGCACACCTCAGATTCCATCAGAATACAGCTGGTTATCGCAAGACTGTCATGTTACTATTGAACAGTAGGCACATCGTGTCTGGCAGGTAAGACCTCTGATGATTTTTATCACTTAGCTACCTGGATGACAACTTCTGGCACTATGAAAACTAGCCGTTAGGGAGGCAGCTTCCAGCTAAGTTCCAACATGATTTCTGTATGTCCTACAACCACCATACATGTTCTTCTTCAGCAATGTGAAATAGTTGATGGGTAAACAAGAGCAGCAGCAATAGCCTGTACTGCTTTGGTGTATTGTATTGCTACCATTGGTGCCTGCTTAGCCAACAACTCATAGGGAGGTATCAAACCCGGTACTGAAGTTTTCATTTAACAACTCATGGCTTCTGAGATTGGTAATATTTACCTTGCAGTGTACCTCTGTTCAAACTCTCTTTTTAATATAACTCAGATTTTCAAATTGTCAGATATGAGGTTTCACATGGCTTCTTCTCACATCCCTAGTTTTTGTTAACCTTCCTCACTGTTTTGGTTTTTGACAGCATTGAAATAGCAGGTTTGAAATGAACTGTATTTCCTAGGCATTTAATTCATTATTTTCTCTTGAATATAACTATTTCTTGCTGTCACCTTCCTTCTCACTGAAGTTCCTCCTGTCCATATCAAAACCTTAGTTTTGTTTGTCTTGTTTTGTTTTCGCTGTCTCAATTCTAAAGCTGTGTTTCAGAATCACAGGTCAGTTAAGCATGCCACTGATGTTCTGATTGTCTTCTGATTGTGAGTTACACAATCCCTTTAAGCTTTAATATTAGTAGATTAATAACACAATAACCCAAACGTAGCTAAAAAGTGTCCACTGTAGGTCACCTGGACAAAGCTTCCTAAAACAGGGACCTCCTCGTCTATCAGTGTAAGTGGTTAATCTATCACATGAGAACCTGGGTTATTTTACTGGCTGACTTTGTAGACATCTTGAGTTTGCTGTTATTTTAGACAGACTCACTGAAGGCACAGACTAATCACATCCATCCCCTTGACTCAGTTGTTACATTCTACAGTCTGCCATTAAAAGCATGACTCTCATGTGATTTGAACAGAGTACACTGCTTTGTACTATTATCCCATTGATTAGGTGGCGTTACTCAGTAAGCTCAACTATATGACAAAGTGAATAGGAACTAAGCATTATTTGGGCTGTTTCTCCTATTTGACATTTTTTCCCCTTATGAAGCCCATTGTTCAGCTAGTACCAAAGCCTGGTACGTGATAACTAAGCTACTTGGCACTATAGATGACTCCTCCTCACCATAGCAATGTCTATGCCTTTCAGTTGGTGTAAAGGAAGAAGTCAAATATATATGAAGCACCCAGTGCCCAGAGTAAATCCAGTAATATCTGGGTGATGCTTCTGTTATTAACAATATGAAGGAGGGCACTTGGTGTTTTCTTTCTTCATATTCTTCCTATATACACATATATTGCCTAGAAATTATCATTAACTTCTTAGAATAAAAAATCAATAATAGATTCTAAAAAAAAGTCTGTGCTAAGACTTGGATGAAAACACTTGCTTAAACATTAATCACATCTCTGCTATCAATTATGAAGTACTTTAATAAACACAAAATGTGTAATGATTGTTTACTGTTTTTCATTTGAGAGAGATTGCTCCCTCATCACAGGAGCAGGAAGAATCTGCAATTAATTAGCAAGCGATCATGACAGCATATCATCCTATACAGTTTATGCAACACCTGCCTTTATTATTTTAGAATCCATGAATGAGAACAATCACAGTAAAGTGTCATCCAACAGACAAACCACCTAATTAAAAGGCTATCAGGCACAGAAAATGGAGCAGAAATTAATCAGAAAAAAACACTGTTTGCTAAATTCAACAGATTATTAATACAACACAGAAATACTGGTGCATAAAATAACTTCATCTTCCAAACATTCTAGGCAGAGGCTTTAGAAGACAACTTAGTTTAACAAATTTTCCTTCTTTTCAGCTATTTGGGAGTGGTTGTAGCAAACCAGACACCATTACTGTCTGTAGAAATTACAGTGTACTGGGGAATGGCAGAATTTAGATAATTAATGTAAAGATGTTATAATGCCAGGCTTGTCAGGAAAAGTTTCACACTTTTGGTGGGCATCACTTGCCTTTTAGAAGTGTGAGGAAACACTACACAGAATGTAAATAATGACTGCATGAGAGGGTTAATCTTCATTTTCAACTTTGTTGGGTTTAGAATTGCATAGAAGATATACCTCTGAGTATGTCCTTGAGGGTTTTTCCAGATGCTGAAGCAAAGAATCAAGACCCACTCCAAATATTGGTGTCATGATTCCATGGGTTGTGGTTCTAGGTTAAATATCAGCATTACCCCCTCTCTCTGCTTCCTGTCTGTGGATGCAGTGTGACTGGCAACCTTGGGGTCCTCTCAACCTGTTTCCTATCATGATGGACTGTACCTCTTCACATGTAAGTTGAAGGTAGTTGCTGTAGGAATTCCTACCGCCAGTAGCGTTTAAGTTACCTGCCCACTTGGGCATGACCTCTTATACTATAAATGCTAATGTAAAGCAACACATCTGGCCTCTTTTCTGGCTGCAGGATTCAGTTGCTGTTCCAGCAGAGGATGGCGATCTGTGAGTCTACCCCTAAAAAATAATCCTTTATTATACTCAATTCTGAGCTAGTGTGGGATTTCTTTTAAGCATCCTTCTTTATCTGGCACCCCATGTGGATCCAACTTCCACACTACCAGGTGGATCGGCTTAAAGACCTAAATGGTCCACAGCCCAGAAAATCTCCCACCCCCACCCGCTTGGCTTGCTTTTACCTCTTAACTACTAAGTGTGTGGGTTTTTTTGTTGTTGTTGTAAAACCCCCACCACAGCAGAGCTAACTGTGTGTGGTGACTTGGAAATTTCCCAAGCACGCACATGCCCCTTGTCCCCACTGCCACATGGTGACTTGTGTAACTTCCAATTTGTACTCCTGGCTCTTGAGTTCTGGGCTTCTTGCTCTGTGTTCAGAATTGATTTGATTGCTTTTAATTTGTCAAGCAAACCATATTTCTCAGTATTTAACCAGCACCAAGGTGAGAAAACCAAAGCTACTCAGGACTATTTGTTGCACCAGGTTGCACCTCTAGTCGTGACTTTGCAACTACGACACCTTCTGAACAATAAAGACTATTACTGAAGGTGCGTGGTTGATCAGCAGTTATGATTCACCAGACAAGCTTTAATATATATAATTCAGTTTTAATAAAGGAAAGGAAAGGGTACTTACAAATCCAAGGTTCCAGCGAGGAGGGCAGGAAAACAAAGAGCAGGCGGGCCGCAGGCCCGCAAGATTTTATAACTCAATATTAGCCTACGGGGGACACGCCTAAGAGGGACACGCCTTTAGACCAAGGGGGATACGCCTTTAGACCAAGGGGGACACGCCTTACAAAACAAGGTTTTTGGCTAGGCTTCCCCTTCATCTCCCCCTTTTGTCTAAATAAGATAGAACCAAACCAAATACAACTATATTCAATAGGAACAAATAATAAATATAAAATTACAAACAATATTAAGAAGAAACATATAACAAAAGTTTTACTAAGCATTCTATTTCAAGGAGTCTAAATAATGTAGAGGGTAACTACAATTATCTAATCTTCAACCCCATCAAAGATCTGAGAAGGGAAGTAATATTACTTAAGCAACCAGGAAGTACAAACAAGAAACTTCCAAAATGTGCAACAAATGACAGAGACAACTAACTACCTGGGCAGTCACCCAAAGTTTCGTTTTGCAATGTTGAGGCAACCAACTTTGGCTAAGGCCTAACACAACTGACATAACATTTTTCAAAGGCAAGGAACTTTTTGTAGAACTGTCCTACCCTGTCTTGGCAAGATAAGACAATCCTGTTTTTATCCATTTACAGATACTCTGAAACTCTGTCAGTGGTCGAGGTATGGGCTTTTTCTTTGCCTAAAGGCCACTTCTGCCAAGAAGAAGACAAGCTCCCAGTGGAGTGTCTTTGGTGCTCAACATTCTCTCGGGAGTAGAGTGGTGTTGCCAGGAGTGATTGTGTCTCATAAGTACCAAACTCTAGGTTAGATTAAAGGCCATGTTCTACAGCTCTTCAAAGAGGTCGGAGATTATACTATCTATACTAAATATAATTTCTATGTATCTAAAAAACCTGAAAAACAACTGTGCAATAAATGAGGACAATATCCCCAAACGTAAACAATGTCATTATACAAATAATATCAGAGGTAGAAATGTACATTGCAATATGATAAATATCTCAATATAACAATTGTTTTAAACAGAGGTAGAAGCATACTCTCATACAATAGAGGTAGAAGCATACTCATATACAATGTTCAGTATACAAGAATCAACACCAGTGCAATTTTCTAATAACAATAATTCACAAATACCAATCATCCCATCAAACCAGGTAATTCCCCCCCCTTTTTTTTTCATAAACACCCCTGAGTCCATATAATACCTCCCCATCCCCTCAACCCTATACCAACTACTAAATGATGTCCCTAAACCAGAGGGCAAACTCTGTTGGGAGAGGGGGCGTCGTCCTCTAAGATTGCTTCTAGCTGACATGAGGGCGACGTTCTTCTCAGGGGGTCCCATGAAAGCAAATGATGGTAAAATTCCCAGAATAATATTTTGTCGAGGAAATTGTAACTAGCCTCTGAGTGTTTTGAGGAGGTCCGGCCAGAGTGTTGTCAAAATTGTACACCATTTGAAACTGTCTTGTGTAGTTGGTACCAAAAAAAAAAAAAACCAAAAAAAGGTCTAATTTTAACGCTATTAAAAACATGACGTCATAGTAACCAGGTGAAATTGATGTTGTGGGGCCCCATCTTCATCCTGGAAACTTCAAAGATTACTGAAGGAAAATTTGTTGTTTGTTACAGGAAAGGTAAACATTATCTACAAAGACATATATAGACATATATATTCGATGGAAGGTATAATAAAGACAGACAGATATGAGGAAAGGCAAAGAAAGTTTATCAAGTATCATCATCATCATCATCATCATCATCATTATCATTATTATTATTATTATTATTATTATTACTATTATTATTCTGTCCCATTTCATGGCTCCTGACCTGAGACAGAAACTCTGAGATATCTCTTATAAACAGGCTTGGAATTGAAGAAGGACTGAGCCATAGTCCAACTCCAAAACCAGCTCTATATACATATAAATAAAAGCACTGTATATATGTAAAAAAATGTTTTATACTTACTAAACATATTCGGGTTCTGTGTTGATCCATATTAGGTTGTAACTAGTGTCCATGCATCAGTATTTAAATATCCAGGGTCCCTTAAATTCTTTGAAGATGAATGGTTTCCTGTGGAGATAAGAAAAGAACCCTGCCCCCAACCTATATGCTTTTCTTACCATCAGTATGATCATCATCCTTGTGAATGAATTATTTTTCTTCTCCATGGGGCTTCTTCTCTTCAAACCGAACCTTTATTAATTTTGACGGTATCCACAATTTTTCCTCTCCTGTGGAGACAAGAGCAAAACCCCTTCCCCAACGCAGCACATCTCCTGGCTTCCACTGCGAGGTCAGCACATCCTTGAAATAAACTGGTTGATTTAATTCAGCAGACTTTTCCATTATCCAATGTCTTTCTGCAGCCGTTGTCCCCTTCTCATTAGCGTTGAGAAAATTCAAGGTTAATAAAGCACTATGTAACCTATTTCTAGGGGTATTTTCCACCCCTTTCTGTTTGTTTAACATATCCTTTATAGTTCTATTTGATCTTTCTATGACTGCTTGACCTGTAGGATTGTATGGTATACCTGTAACATGCTTAATATTGTAATAAGCAAAAAACTGTTTCATTTTCCTAGAGACATAAGCTGGACCATTATCCGTCTTTATTTGTGTAGGTATACCCATGATGGCCATAACTTCTAATAAATGAGTGATTACTGAATCAGCTTTTTCTGAGCTTAAAGCAGTTGCCCATTGAAAACCTGAATAAGTGTCAATGGTGTGGTGTACATATTTTAATTTGCCAAATTCTGCAAAGTGAAACACATCCATCTGCCAGATTTCATTCCTTTGAGTGCCCTTTGGATTAGCCCCTGCAGGCAGTGGTGTTTGGTTATAAAAAGAGCAAGTAGGGCATTTCTTTACAATTTCCTTAGCTTGTTGCCATGTAATAGAAAACTCTTTCTTCAAGCCTTTGCTATTGACATGATGTTTTTTATGAAATTCAGAGGCCTGCAGCACACTACCAATCAACAATTGATCAATTTCTGCATTACCTTTTGCTAGAGGACCTGGCAGACCCGTATGGGATCTGATGTGTGTTATATACATAGGGCAAAGCCTGTTCCTGATCATGTCTTGTACCTGGATAAACAATGAGGTTAGTTCTGTATCATCAGGTATAAATTCAGCAGTTTCAATATGTAAGATTACTCTTTCTGCATATTGTGAATCAGTAACTATATTAAGCGGTTCTTTAAAATCCCTTACCACCATAAGAATGGCATATAATTCTGCCTTCTGGACAGAATCATAAGGGCTTTGTTCCACCTTACTCAAATCTTCTGATTTGTAACCTGCTTTCCCTGATTTATTAGCATCAGTATAAAATGTACGTGCTCCAGTTATCGGAGCATCACGGATGATTCGAGGGAGAATCCAAGAAGTTCTCTTTATAAAGTTAAGCCTCTTGCTTTTCGGATAGTTGTTATTGATTTCTCCCAAAAAATTAGCGCAAGCTCTTTGCCATGGTTCGTTATCTTCCCACAACTTTTTTAGTTCATCAGCAGTGAAAGGCACTATAATTTCTGCTGGGTCTATGCCTGCTAGTTGACGAAGTCTCAATTTGCCTTTTATAATTAATTCAGAGACTTTTTCCACATAAGTTTTTATTTTCTTACTTGGTTTATGTGGTAAAAAGATCCACTCTAAGATAATATCATCTCTCTGCATTAAAATTCCTGTAGGAGAAATTTTGGAAGGCAATATGACTAGAATACAACTGAGCTCTGGATTCACCCTGTCCACATGTGTCTCTTGTAATTTCTCCTCAATCATTCTCAGCTCCTTTTCTGCTTCAGCTGTTAATTCTCTGGGACTGTTTAAGTCTTTTTCACCATCCAAGGTTTTATTTAAATGAATTATCATATCAGGTGTTATGCCAACAGCTGGTCGTAAGCTGGAAATGTCTCCTAACAACCTTTGAAATTCATTGAGAGTCCATAACCGATCTCTCCTAATTTGTGCTTTTTGTGTCTTAATTTTTTGCAAACCTATTTTATAACCTAGATAATTAACAGAATCTCCTCTCTGAATTTTTTCAGGAGCAATCTGCAATCCCCATTTAGGTAAAAGTATTTTTACTTCTTCAAACAGTCTTTCTAAAGTAGCCATGTTTGAATCAGATAACAGAATATCATCCATGTAATGATAAATTATCGACTTGGGAAATTGCTTGCGTATTATTTGCAATGGTTGATTTACAAAATATTGGCACAGGGTGGGAGAGTTCAACATGCCCTGTGGGAGGACGGTCCACTGGTATCTCCTTGTAGGTTGAGAGTTATTATAAGTAGGCACTGTGAAGGCAAACTTTTCTCTGTCTTTTTCTTGTAAAGGTATAGTGAAGAAACAATCCTTTAAATCAATTACTATGAGAGGCCATCCTTTTGGTAATAAAGATGGCAGAGGAATTCCAGATTGCAGAGAGCCCATAGGTTGAATAACCTTATTGATAGCCCTGAGATCTGTCACCATTCTCCACCTCCCAGATTTTTTCTTAACAACAAATACAGGAGAATTCCAAGGGCTGGTAGATTCTTCTATATGTCGAGCATCTAATTGCTCTTGTACCAGCTGTTCTAAAGCCTGCAACTTTTCCTCAGCTAAAGGCCATTGCTTTGTCCATATTGGTTTCTCAGTCAACCATTTTAGAGGCAGTGCTGTTCGTATCTCTGAAGGGCCATCAATTGCTTTGCATTCTTGTACAGCCCGAACAGCCGGTTTCCGCCTTCTGTAATATCTTTTAATATTTCCCTCAGTGATATAGGCTCTAGAAGCAGCAGGAATGTTAATTTGGGTATTCCATTGCTGCAACAGGTCACGGCCCCATAAATTCACTGCAATATTGGCTACATATGGCCTTAATTTTCCTATTTGTCCTTCTGGCCCTATGCATTCAACCCATCTCGTGCTCTGCCTTACTTGAGATAGGGTTCCAATTCCCAGGAACTGAACATTTACATCCTGAAGAGGCCAATACGGATGCCAAGATTCTGGAGTAATGATACTTACATCCGCACCTGTGTCCAGTAGGCCAGTAATAAAAACGCCATTTACACACACTCTTAACTTTGGTCTTTGTTCATTTATAAAAGTCTGCCAAAATACACGTAACTCATCTTTCAGGCCATTTTTGCTTTTAACAGCAGGCATGGGGCTTTCTAATTTTCTTGACGAGGCATGTTCTCGGCAGTAACCGGAAATGATTGGACCACATTCGCCATGGGGGCCTGCGAGAGGCCCCCCATTGAGTTTCCCAGTGGCAACAGGTTGCCTTGTCTATCTCTTGTTGACCTGCACTCATTTGTCCAGTGTCTGCCTTTTCCACATCTCCTACATATACCTGAAGGCTGAGTCCTCCTACGTCTGTTATTTCTAGAAGAGGCATTATTATTATTATTATTGTTATTATTATTATTGTTATTATTATTATTATTATTTCTGAAAATCCGTTGTCTGCAATTCCTTTTAATATGTCCCATCTTGCCACAATTAAAACATTTGGTAACTTGATGTCTCCTTTTTGCATTAGAAATTGCTTCTTCTACCCATGCTTCAGTGCCATAGTCAAATGATTCAACATTCATTGTATGTAAGACCCATTCGTCCAAGGGCACTGATCTCATCTTTAAAGGCCCCAGGATCCTTTTACACTCCACATTGGCATTCTCATAAGCCAAAGACTCAATTATTATACGTCTTGCTTCTGGGTCAGATATCCCTATCTGTACAGCTTTAGTTAGCCTTTGTAAAAAATCACTAAAGGGTTCTCTCTGACCCTGTTTAACTCTGATATATGATTCCAGTCTCTGTCCTGGGTCTTGAACCCTGTCCCAAGCCTTTAAGGCTGCTGTAGTACATATGGATAAGGTGTGTTCATCATAATTAGCTTGTTCCAGAGGATCGGAGAAAAGTCCTTCACCTAGAATTTGATCTAGGGAGATCTCAATTCCCTTTGCTCTTTCCTGCTGTTCTAAAAGTTTAGCCTCTTGTCTGAACATGCATTTCCAATTTAATTGTGACCCACTCTCTAGAACAGCTGATACTAATTGTACCCAATCATGGGGCGTTGCCTTATTGCTTATAGACCAAGTTTTGAGCATCTCTCTAACAAAGGATGAATGTAGCCCAAAGTTCATAATGGCTTGTTTAATTTCTTTGAGATCATTCATACGGACGGGTTCCCATGTATATTCCTTGATGACCTTAGGGTTTTTGGAACCAGTCACCTTTTCTGACGTTATTATTGGAAAGGCAGGTAGAACTTTATGGAAATTATCCCGGAGAGTTTTACTCATTGACGGAGTTAAATTTCGCCTTTCTACCGTTTGCTCCTGTTCATCACAGTCTATAATTTCCTCAATCTTTTCTAATCTGCTTACTATTGCCTTCTGTAAGGCCTGGATCTCCTGTCCAGAATTATGCTCCAAGGCCTTCATGGAGGATTCCAAAACATGAAGTTTGTCCAGTAGAGTTAGTATCTCATCCTTGGATAGAATTTTCATGGCATGAATTGTGCCTTCTTGTATTGACAATCTGTCAGCCAATCTGTCATATCCTTTAGACAAAGTCCGATTTTCACATTCAGCAGTTTTAATTCTCTCTGATAATGTTTCAGACAGGGACTGAAGTTTACGATCCAAATCAGCTGTTCTCTCCTTAATATCAGACTGTAGTTTTTCTAAATTTTGCTCATTTGACCGAGTCATATCAGACAAAGCCCTATTCCCTTCCTTGAGACCTTCAAACTCTTTCTTGGTGTCAGTCTGAATTGTTTTTGCAAATACCTCAACCGACTTAAAGTTGTCACTCAAAACAGTTGTGCCCTTTCTTAAGCATTCAACCTCTGTCCTAAGAATCCTGGTTTCATTCTGTAAGGACTTTATCATTTTTCTATTTTCAAACCATGTAAGGGAGAAACCAAATACGAGAAAAATTGCAAGCCCTATAAACATCCAAGTTATGGGAATATCATATGTATCCTGTAATATTTCTACCATAGTATAATTAAATAGACTGCAGAAGCTTTCAACGGTGATATGGTCAGACATTTTTTTTTTAATCAAAAGAAATTTTACCTGTAATGACCGTTCCCTGCCAGTAGGTGGCGAGGGCAGTAACCGCTTGGCCAAACCGAGTCTGCAGTACCAGCGGAGCTCGAATGCTGGGACTCCGGCAGTAACCGCTAGTCTCCCGCAGGTCAGGGCCCAGGCTGAACTCAGCCGGGACTGGTGCTGCCTGAGGGGTTAGCGAGCTCGGACTGAGTCACCCGCACACACACGTCCTTTGCTCCGTACAAGCGGGGCTGGGACAGGCTAGTCTGGGAAACTGCTCTGAAGCAATCAAGAGCCCAAGGCCGAATCCCTGCCACGCAGTGTGGGAACTGGAGCTGAAGGCTCCCAAATGCCCGAATTGGACGCCAAATGAAGGTGCGTGGTTGATCAGCAGTTATGATTCACCAGACAAGCTTTAATATATATAATTCAGTTTTAATAAAGGAAAGGAAAGGGTACTTACAAATCCAAGGTTCCAGCGAGGAGGGCAGGAAAACAAAGAGCAGGCGGGCCGCAGGCCCGCAAGATTTTATAAGTCAATATTAGCCTAAGGGGGACACGCCTAAGAGGGGGCACACCTTTAGACCAAGGGGGATACGCCTTTAGACCAAGGGGGACACGCCTTACAAAACAAGGTTTTTGGCTAGGCTTCCCCTTCATATTACACCTAAAACAATTTATTGGACTTCATAACAGGTAATTAATAAATCAATAAACTTGAAAGTTATATCATGGCAGACAACATTACCATTAAAACTCCTGGTAACTTTTTTGCTAATACTATGGATTGTATTCTACAATGCTTATGTGGTTATGGTGATATATCCAATTATTGGATATTGTTTTTTCATATTATATTCTAATGAAAAAGGTTTATAACTGAGCCAAGAATGAGACACTCTTAGAAATAATACATACTTTACAGACTAATAATGAACAGCTAGCTGAAAGGATTAATACCATCAAAAATCAAAAGTTACCTGAAAAATTAATACTATTGAAAAGAGTTAATTTAGCAGACAAAATTGAATCCATGTCAAATGATACTGAGAAATTATCTGAAAGAATTCGTACTGTTGAATTTGACAAGGAAAATTTGTAAAAAAATCATGATAGGTTAGCAGATAGAGATCTCTCTCAGCAATCTGCATGCTATCCAAATAATGTCCAAGGATAAGGTGTTATCTTTAAAGGAAAAACTTCAGACTTTGGAATCACATGTGCAGAATGAGGGCCAGAGGCCTCAATGAAATTTCCTCAATGAAATCACTAGAAATATATACAGGCCAGGAGACTAAGGCTTTATAAAAGACAGTAGTAAAAAGTTTGAAACAATAGAGAAAATTACTGGAGTTGATGAGCAGGGAAAGAAGGTACAAGCACAGGATTCAATATTGCCAGTAGCTGTCAGAGATGACTTACCCAGGGTTTTAACTTTCTACCCTGTAATCTACTCTGACAAAACATCAAGTTCTAAAGGTCCAAAAGGATCCAAAGAAGTTAGATGGATACACATAGAAATAAATGATTTAAAAGAGATTAAGCAAACAATTGTATCTTGTGGCTAGCATTGCACATTTGTTGGGGAGATGGTAAAGACATGGGCTTCTAGCATTAAAGCCACGCCACATGCCTGGCTTCATTTAGTTTCAGCCATCCTGGATGATGGGCCTCAGCTGATGTTTAAATGCTATTTCAGAGAAGAGGCTAAAATTTTAGAACAACAGGGAAAAGCAAAAGGACTTGAGACTTCCCAAGGTCAAATTCTTGGTGAGGGTACTTATGCTGACCCACAGGCACAAGCTCTTTATGATGAACAAATATTGTCACTATGCCACAAAGCAGCTTTAAATACTTGGGATAGGATTCAAGAATCAGGAAAATGAATTAAATAATACACCAGGGTTAAACAGGGCCAGAGAGAACCTTTTAGTAACTTTTTTTTTTACAAAGTCTAACTAAGGCTGTACAAATAGGAGTAAGGAGTAACAGACTCACATGCTAGACAAGTACTTATCGAATCTCTGGCTTTTGAAAATGCCAACTTAGAATGCAAAATGATACTTGGTGTTAGATCAACACCAATGGATGAATGGATCCTGCATACAAAGAACACTGAGACATTTGACTATAATACTGAATCTTGGATAAGAGAAGAAATTTTCAAAGGAATGAAGAGACATCAAAATGCCACGTGTTTTAATTGTGGTAGAATAGGACATTTGAGAAGTGATTGTAGACAAGGAATTCCTAGGAATAATATCTCCTCTGGGAATGGCAAGAATAGGAGGACTCAGCCTTCAGGTATATGTAGGTATGGCAAATGCTGACATTGGATCAATAAATGCAGATTAGCAAAAGACAGACAAGGCAACCTGATACTATTGGGAAACTCCTTGGGGGGTATCTTGAAGGCTCCCAAGTCAGAAGTGTTCCAGTCATTCACAGACACTGTGAAGGACATGTATCACCAGGAAAATTAAAAAATCTAGAACATTCTGTAAAATACCATACTGTTCTAGATATGGAATAAACATGGAGGATAAATCAAAAATCCAATAGGAAATAGAAAACATACATTCTGGCAGACTTCTATAAATGATCAAAGACCAAAGCTAGGAGTGCATATAATGTAGGTTTGATAGACACGGATGCAGATGTAAGTATCATTACTCCAGAATCTTGGCATCCAAAGTGGCCTCTTCAAGAGGCAAATGTTCAATTACTAGGATTTGGAACCCTATTTCAAGTGAAACAAAGCACAAGATGAGTTGAATTCATAGGGACAAAAGGACAGAGGGGAAACTGAGGCCATATGTGGCTAATTAATGGGGTTTTTGACCTGCTGCAGCAATGGAATACTCAGATTAACATTCCTGCAGTTTCAGAAACTTATAATTATGGAAAGGATATTATAAGGTACTATATACAAAGTTCACTAGCCATTCAGGATGTACAAGAACACAAAGCAACTAGCAAACCTTTAGAGGTACCAACTGCCATACCTTTAAAATGGTTAACTGAGAAACCAATTTGGGTTAAATAGTGGCTGTTAATAGAAGATAAACTGCAGGCTTTAGAACAGCTGGTACAGAAGCAAGTAAATTCTCACCATATTGAATCAACCAGTCCTTGGAATTCTTCTGTATTTGTTGCTAAAAGAAATCTTGTAAATGGAGAATGGTGACAGATCTAAGAGCTGTCAACAAGGTTATTCAACCTATGGGCCCTTTACAATCTGGAATTTCTCTGCCTTCTCTATTACCAAAAGGATGGCTTCTTATGGTTATTCATTTAAAAGATTTTTTTCACTATGCCTTTACTAGAAAAGGACAGAGAAAATTTTGCTTTCATAGTGCCTACATATAATAATTCTTGGACTACTAGGAGATACCAGTGGACCATCCTTCCACAGGGAATGCTCAATAGCCTTACCCTGTGCCAATACTTTGTAAGTCAGACATTGGGAATAATACATTAAAAAATTTCCTAAATCTATAATCTACCATTACATGGATGATATTCTTCTATCTGATTCAATCATAGACACTTTAGAATGTTTGAAGATGTAAATAAAGTTTTGCTAAAATGGGGATTACAAATTGCTCCTGAAAAAAATGCAGAGAGAAGATTCTGTCAATTACCTAGGTTATAGAATAGGTTTACAGAAACTTAGAGCACAAAAAAAAATACAAATTAGGATAGACCAGTTGTGGACTCTTAATGACTTTCAAAGACTGTTAGGAGACATTTCCAGTCTACGACCGGCTGTTGGGATAACACCTGATCTAATAATTCATTTAAACAAATCCATAGATGATGATAAAGACTTGAATAGTCCCAGAGAATTAACAGATGTATTGGAAAAGGAATTGATGATTGTTGAGGAGAAATTACAGAAAGCATATGTGAATAGGGTGAATCCAAATCTTAATTGTATTCTAGCCATATTGCCTTCCAGAATTACTCCTACAGGAATTTTAATGCAGAGGGATGATATTATCTTAGAATGGATCTTTTTATAGCATAAACCAAGTAAAAAATTAAAAACTTATGTAGAAAAATTCTCTGAATTAATTATAAAAGGTAAATTGAGACTTCATAAATTAGCAGGTATAGATCCATCAAAGATTATAGTCCCTTTCACTACTGATGGAATAAAAAGGTTATGGAAAGACAATGAACCATAGCAAAGAGATTGAACTAATTTTTTTGGTAAAATTAATAGCAATTATCCCAAAAGTGGTAGAATTAACTTTATAAAGATAACTTCTTGGATATTTCCTTAAATTGTACATTTTATACTGATGCAAATAAATCAGGGAAGGCAGGTTACAAATCAGAAGAATTAAATAAAGTGAAACAAAGCTTTTATATCTGTCCAAAAGGCAGAATTATATGCTATTCTCATGGTAATAAGGTATTTTAAAGAAGATCTTAACCTAGTTACTGATTCATAATAAGCAGAAAGAGTTCTTTTGCATATTGAAACTGCTGATTTTATACTAGATGATACAGAATTGACTTCATTATTCATACAGATTCAAGATATAATCAGGAATAAGCTTTGTCCCATATACATAACACACATTTGATCCCTTACAGGTCTGCTAGGTCCTCTATCACAAGGTAATGCAGAAATTGATCAATTAGTGATTGGAGGTGTGTTGAAGGCCACAGAATTCCATAAGAAACATTATGTCAATAGCAAAGGTTTAAAGAGTTTTCTATTACATGGCAACAAACTAAAAAAGATTATAAAGAGATGTGCTACTTGTTCTTTCTATAACTAAACACCACTACCTGCAGGGACTAACCCAAAGGGTACTCAATAGAATGAAATCTGGCAGATGGATGTGTTACACTTTGCAGAATTTGGAAAACTAAAATATGTACAGCATACCACTGCCAATTATTCAGGTTTTCAGTTTGCAACTAACTGCTTTAAGCTCAGAAAAGGCCAATTCAGTAATCACATTTATTAGAAGTTATGGCCATCATAAGTATACCTGCACAAATAAAGACAGATTATGGTCCATCATATGTCTCTAAGATAATGAAACAATATTTTGCTTATGATAATATAAAACATATTATAGGTATACCGCACAATCCTACAGGTCATGCAGTTATAGAAAGACCAAATAGAACTATAAAGGATATGTTAAAGAAATAAAAAGGGATGGAAAATACCCCCATAAATAGATTACATAATGCTTTATTAACCTTAAATTGTCTTAACACTAATGGGAAAGGAGCAACAGCAGCAGAGAGACATTGGATAATAGAAAAGTCTTCTGACTTAAATCAGCCAGTATATTTCAAGAATGTTTTGACCTCACAATGGAAGTCAGGAGATACGTTTGGTGAGGAAGGGGTTTTTCTCTTGTTTTCACAGGAGGAATAAAAACTATAGATACCATCAAAATTAATAAAGATTCACTTTGAAAAGGAGAAGTCTCTTGAGAAAGAAATGACATTCACAATGGTGACAACCATACAAGTGGTAAGGAATCCAAATAGCGTTAGGGCAGGGTTCTGTTCTTGTCTTTTCAGAAAAATATACATCTTCAAAAATTCAAGAGACCCTGGATGTTTGGATGCTGAAAGAAGGAAAAATAACTATCTAATAAATATCATTATGAAAAAGGAATATAACTTATAAGGACAGGTTATCAAAATATTGAGCTGGCTTTAGAGTTGGACAACAGCTCTGTTCTTCTCTAAATCCAAACATGTTGTTAAAAGAAAAATTCAGAGTTTCTGTCTCATGTCAAGAACCATCTGGTATGGGACAGAAATAAGAAAGAATTTGGAAAAAAATTTGCTTTTCTTCATACCTATTTTTGTCTCTATCATACCTTTCATTGAATATATATGTCTGTATCTGTATATGTCTATATAAATACTGTTTAAGTTTTTCACAATGAACAATGAATTTTCTTGCAGTAATATTTGAAGAAGAAAGTTTCCAGGAAGAAGATGGGGCCCCACAATACCAACTCCACCTGGTTGATATGATATCATGATGCTGATAGCACTACTGTAAGACCTGTTTGGGTACCTGCTGCTCAAGATGGTTCCAACTTGCTTAGCTGAAATGTTGCACTTTTTTTTGTTACAACATCTGGCCAGAACTTCAAATAGGAGCCTCAGAAAAATCCTACCAAATATACATTGAATATTTGCAATTATACCAGACAGTAATCTTGGAACTTAACCATCATTTTACTTTCATAGGATCCCATGGAAAGAAGATTGCCCCCATGACAGCTGGAAGTAATTCTAGAAGACAATGTCCCTTCTCCCACCAAAGTTTGTCCTCAGGGTTAGGGACATCATTTAGGGTTGATTATAATTGGTATAGGGTTGGGGGTTGGGGTGGAAATTATGTAGGGCCAGGGATCTCTTTTAAACATAAGAGAGAGAAAATTTGATCAGATAATAGATTAGTGTGAGGTTACTCACACTAATAATAATAGTGAGCAATGGAGTGAATACTTGTGAACTATTATTTATTGGAAATTTACATGGGTATAGATTCTTGTATATTGATATAAACTTAAATTATATTGAATATGTTCCTATTTTTGTCTACAATATTTGTATATCTAGACAAAATGTATGCATGTATGCTTTAACCTTTGCTTAAGATATTTTATATATTGATACAATTTTGGGATTATATTTATCATATTACCATATACATTTCTACCTCTGATCAAGATACTTAAACATTGTTTACATTTTGAGATCATGGTCCTCATTTGTTATACAATTGTTTAAAATTATTTAATATTCTAATATGAAGTCTTAGTCTTTAAGTTATATAGGTATTAAGAATTATAGGTCAATCATCATCCATGTTTGTCATACTTATAATTAGACTAATCAGGTTCTTTAGATACATAGAGATTGTATTCTGCATAGATACATAATCTTCAACTACTTCAAAGAACTGTAGAATATGGCATTTAAATAACTTAGGGTTCTTTTGAAGTGAGACATAATTGCTCCTGGCATCACTGATCTATTCCAGGGAGAATGTTGAACACCAAAGATACTCTACTTGGAGCTTATTTTCTGCTTGGCAAGACTGGCCTTTGGGCAAGGAACTACCCATGCATTGATCACTGATAAAATGCACGATGTCTGGACAGGACAAGCAGGATACAAGAAGAAAGACTGTCAAATCTTGCCAAGACAGGATAAGACAGTTCTGAAAAATTTCCTGCATCTGAAAAAGGTCTGTGAGTTATTCAAGGCCTTAGCCAAGTTGGTTGCTCCAACATTGCAAATGAGACTTTGGGTGATTGCCCAGGTAGCTAGTTGTCTCTGTCATTTGTTGCACATTTTATAAGTTGCTTGATTGCACTTCCTGCATACTCAAGTAATATTATTTACCCTATTGGGTCTTTGTTGGAATGGAAGACTGCATAGCTGTAGTTACTTTCCTCTAATGA
The DNA here is from genome assembly GCF_903992535.2 of Arvicola amphibius. Taxonomy (NCBI): domain Eukaryota; kingdom Metazoa; phylum Chordata; class Mammalia; order Rodentia; family Cricetidae; genus Arvicola; species Arvicola amphibius. The sequence continues at coordinate 150,453,486 of NC_052049.1, read as the reverse complement.
CTTGGCCAAGTTATTTATTATACAAGACTTAAACTCATTAGGATAGGATAAGTATTGAAATATTTATTACATGTTTCTTGCTTGATATTGTTTATGCCGCTTGCAATTCTAATTTTATACCTGATATTTGTTCTTATTGTATATAACTTTGTATTAGGCTTAGAACTTTCTTATTTAAACAAAAGGGGGAGGTGCTGTAGGAATTCCTACTGCCAGTAGCCTTTAAGTTACCACTCCCACTTGGGTGTGGCCTCTTATACTACATATGCCGATGTAAAGCATGTATTCGGTCTCTTTTCTGGCTGCAGGATTTGGTTGCTGTTTCCTGTTCCAGTAGAAGATTGTGATCTGTGAGTCTACCCCCAAATAAATAACCCCCTATTATACTCAATTCTGAGCTAATGTGGAATTTCTTTTAAGCATCCTTCTTCAGGTAGTTACTTCTTCTCAGACTGTTTTATTAGGTATTTTGTCACAGCAACAAGAATATAGAGCGGTTATATTCTTATATATAAGCGGTTATATAATTCAGAGTGGTTATCAGAATAATCATGTATTTGTCAAGTAGCAACCCAATGTGCATGTGTGAGTATGAGAAGAAAGTGCTGAGAAGCCACAATCAAGTATGGGATTTCAATGTCTCTGGGATGCTTTACTTTTTTAAATAGCAATACTTTTAGTTCTCAATTTTAGCTTGTATCTTCTAAAGAGTCCTTAGTGAAGTAGCATATGACTTTAAGTCAGTTATTACCTAGTAATACTGATGCTACTCTACAAGTTAATATTCTTTTTAGATTTCCTGACCAAGTTCTGCCTTGTTTTAAATGTGGTCTAAGCAGGATCCAACAATTTTGATATCATCCAGAGAGCCTTGAATCAACATGATCTCCACTTGAGATCATAAACTGAATCTGCTATAAAATGGGTGGAAGGGAACAGAAAGATTATTCAGGGTGTAAAAAACTGATACCCTGAATTTAATCTTTGACTCATGTAATAACTCCCCTTGCACATGGTATGTATGTATCTGAGATCCCTGCACTCTTATTGTGAGATTAGAGGAAAAAGTAGAGATTTCCCTGAAGCTCTCAGGCCAGCCATCCTTGAGTATGCAGAATGGTAGAAACAAAAGACCCTACCTCAAATGAAGATAGAAGGTTCAAATGTACAGAGAACATGGGGCAATGGAATGCTCAACCCTAAAGGGTACATCCATATGATACTCCCTCTCCTAAGGCTCAGGGAACCTCTCAGGAGTGGGCGTAGAAAGGTTGTAAAGGCCAGAGAGGGGGAAAAAAGCTTTGGCCAACTGCTCATGACCTGGACTAGATCAAGCCAATCAATGTCTATACAGCAATGGGGGAGGAGCTCATGAAGCCCCACCCAATGTGAGAAGCTATTGGCAGCTGATGGCTGCTAGGAGAGGGAGAGTTAATTTTCTTCAGGGGTATGATCCTGGTGGGTTTCCCGTGTTCCAGTGGTAAGTGCAGCATCAGCTGAATTCAGTGAGCTTTAAAAATGCAGAAAAGAGACATGAAATTTGAAAAGGGATATAGTGTGAGGGGTCTTGGAGAAGTAGAAGGGAAGACAAGGGGTTAATATGGTTAAACTACTATATATATATTATATATATATTATATATATATATATATATATATATATATATAATTCTGTAAGAGTGAATACATTTAAAATAAATAAATTTTTAGGAAAAATAGGAAGGCGAAAGCAGATTCTCCATGAGATTCACATCTGTGTCATGGCACATGCACACTGGCACGCATACATATATATAATACATATGCACATACACACACACATACACCACAGAATTTTAAGTCTAAACTATCCAAATAAGATAAAACCTGCAATATTTGTCTTTCTGACTCTCACTTCTTTTGCTTAACCAAATGATTTCAAATTCTCTAATGTTTTCAAAAAGTCATGATTTTATTTCTTTTTATAGCTTAACAAAATTACACTGGGTATTTTACCACTACATGTCACATTCTTATCCATTCTTAAAATTAATCTAGGCTGGATTAATTTTCTAGATACTGTGAAGAGTGAAGAAATATGCAAGGATGTGCAAATACCTCTGCTATATATTAAATTAGCGTTCTTTAGGTCTATACATGAGAAAGGTACATCTAGGTCATATGGTAGTGTCATTTACACTGTTTTAAGAAAGCCCTGTATCTGTTCCACAGTGGCTGTGCATGTTTATAATCCCACAGAGTGTAAGTTTCATCTTTCTTTATATCCTCCTCATCATTTGATGATCTGCTTCTTTGGATAATTGTCATGACTGAGTTGAGATGGAAAGTTAAATCAGTTTGCATTTGCATTTCCCTGGTGGTTAAGACGTTGAGCAGTTTTTAAAAACATATTTATTTGCCATTTGTATTTCTTCTTGAGAACAGTCTATTCAGTTCATTAGCTCACTTGATGAATGGGTGATTGTTTTTCAAATTAGTTTATTTATTTTCTATCCCGAATGCTACCTTCCTTCCCTCCTCTCCTCCCACTTCCTTCCCCCACTTCCCCTCCTTATCCCTCAAAGTACCTGTTCTCTGTAAATGCTCAGGAAGGGGCAGACCTCCCATGGGCTTCAGCAAAGCATGGCACATCATCCGCCATAAGACCAAGTACCTCCCCTTGTACTGAGAATGGGCAAGGCAATTCAGAATAATTATTTTTACAGTGTTACATTATATAACAATTATCTTTTTAAAAATTTATTTATTTAATCTTCATCTGGTGATGGATGGAGATAGAGACAGAGAACCACATTGGAGCACTGGACTGAGCTCCCAAGGTCCAAATGAGGAGCAGAAGGAGGGATAACATGACCAAGGAAGTCAGGACCGCGAGGGGTGTGTCCACCCACTGAGACGGTGGGACTGATCTAATGGGACTTCACCAAGGCCAGCTGGACTGGGACTGATGGAGCATGTGATCAAACCAGACTCTCTGAATGTGGATGACAATGAGAGCTGACTGAGAAGCCAAGGACAATGGCACTGAGTTTTGATTCTACTGTATGGACTGGCTTTGTGGGAGTCTAGTCTGTTTGGATGCTCACCTTCCTAGACTTGGATGGAGCGGGGAGGACCTTGGACTTCCCACAGGGCAGGTAACCCTGACTGCTTTTAGGACTGGAGAGGGAGGGGGAGGGAGAGGGGGTAGTGGGAGGGAAATGGGAGGAGGTGGAAATTTTTAATAAATAAATAAAAATTTATTTATTTATTCTTCTCTCATATATTACATCCTGACTGCAATCTATCATCCCTCCTCTCCTCCCCCATCCCCTGCATTTATTCCTCCTCCCTTTCAGTAAATGGTAGGAGTCTCATGGATATTGGCCAAACATGGCATATTAAGTTCTAGTAAGACTAGACACTTCCCCTTGTATTAATGTTGGAGAAGGCAACCCAGTATGAGGAATAGGGTCCCAAAAGCCAGCAAAAGGGTCAGAGACAGCTCCCTCTCACACTCTTAGGAGTTCCACAAGAAGACCAAGTTACACAACTGTATCTTAAGTTCAGAGGACCTCCATTAGTCCCATGCAGGCTCCCTGGTTGTTAGTTCAGTCTCTGTGAGCTCCTATGAGCCCAAGTTAGTTGATTCTGTGGGATGATTTCTTGTGGTTTCCTTAACACCTCCGGTAACTACAGTCCTTTGTCCCCCTCTTCTGCAGGATGCCCTGAGCTTTGCCTAATATTTGACTGTGGGTCTCTGTATCCGCTCTCATCAGTTTCTGCATGAAGCCTCTGGGTAACAACAGGGCTGGGCACAAATCTATGAATACATCAGAATATCATTACCAATCATTTTATTGACTTTTTTTTTCCAGTCGTGTTTGGTTCTATCCTAGGTCTTCGGGCTATCCAGCCCCTTCTCCTAGTCCTCTAGACACTGTCAGAGATTGACTCCCTCTTGTGGCATGGGGAATCAAGTGAATACTCCCTTGAAATTTAAATCTCTACTTGCTTGCTTTCACAGTGCTTGAAGATGCTGTACATTCTAGTAGAGGAGAAAGTTGCTATCACCTAACCTGATTGTTAACTTGTAAGCTAAAATAATGACAGCCCGGCAATCATGACCTCTGGTGAATAGCAATACAATACCATGTGGGCCAAAAACCACTTTCTGATCGGGTTTAGGTCCCAATCCAAAAGATGAAACCCATACCTTGCTTACATATAGTTCAAAAGCTTCTTCACACCATGAAAATAATCCCCAGAGACTGGAGATAGTCTATAGAATGGGGAAAAAATCTTTCCCAGCTACACATCTGACAGTGGGTTAATACAAGAAAATATAATTGCTAAGTTAAAGGAGATAACCAGTTCAGGGCCTGTATCCCCCTCTGCTAACAGTCTTAGCTAGGGTCACTCTCACAGATTCCTGGGAGTTTTTATTGCACTTAGTTTCTTGCTCATTCCGAGATGCCCCAACTTCAGTTGTCTCTCCCATTCCCACCCCACCTGATCCCTCCTGTTCCTGCCCTTCTACCCCCACCCCCTGTCAGCAAAGCACAATACCCATTTTATTTCTTATTCCCAGGGAGAACAATAAGATTCATGCATCCTACCCCCTTGTGTCTTCTTTGTTATTTACCTTCTTTGGGTCTTTGGATTGTAGCATGGTTATCCTTTTTCAACTAATATCCACTTATGAGTACATGCCATGTTTGTCTTCCTGGGTCTGGCTTAGCTCACTCAGGATGATTTTTTTCTAGTTCCATCCATTTGCCTGCAAATTTCATGGAATTATTTTTTTAACATCTGAGTAATGCTCCATTGTATAAATGTACCCCATTTTCTTTGTCCATTATTCAGTAAAGGAATATCTAGGTTGCTTCTAGATTCTGGTTACTACAAATAAAGCTGCTATGAATCTGGTTGAGAAAGTGTCCTTGTGATCTGATGGAGCATCGTTTGGGTATATGTCCAGGAGTGAAGTACTTGGGTTTTGAGATAGATCAATTCTTAATTTTTGAGAAACTATTATTGATTTCCAAAGTGTCTGTACAAATTTGCAGTCCTACCAGCAGTGGAGGAATGTTTCCCTAGCTCCACTTTTTCACCAGCATAAGCTGCTACTTGTGTTTTCAGTCTTAGCTATTCTGACAGGTGTAAAATGGAATCTCAAAGTCATTTTGATTTGCATTTCCCTGGTGGCTAAAGATGGTGAACATTTCTTTAAGTGTTTTTCTTTTGAGAATTTTCTGTTTGGATCTGTATCCCATATTTTTACTTGTATTATTTGGTTTGTTAATGCCTATTTTCTATGTATGAATGTATGTATGTATATATGTATGTATGTATGTATTGTCTTACAGTTTTTTGGGGGGCAATTGGGATGCCAACCCAACCACAAAACCTTAAACCAATAATGTCCTACCTGCAGGATGTGGGATAAAGATTGCACAGAAACTGTGCCTTCTAACTCGTGTATGGTATCTTCAGCAATAGTGTCTTCCCATCAAGCACTGGAGGGTCATCAGTAACATTGGCAGAAGTAATGTAGATGGCACTCCACTTCTCCACAGCTCTAAAAAAGATAACCTACTTTTTGTATTGGGACTTTTTATGTTAGCCTATAGAGAGTAGTAGGCTAACAAGTATATATCTCTTTATATATGTGAGTGCGTGTGTAAAAATATATACCCTTCATTTACTTTTATTTATTTTCAAATTACCTTTTCATCTGTTATTTCAAACTGCTATTCCATATTTTATTTATTTATTTATTTATTTATTTATTTATTTATTTATGCTGACAGGCAATACAAGTCTCTGAATTATATCCACCTGAGCCTTCTATGTTTTGTTGCTAATTTCAATTATCTTTTAACTAACTTTGTCAGCAATCTTTGCATTGAAATCTGCAGCCATGCAGAAATATGAGAATGCTCACAGGTCATTTTATACCCACATTATTCAGGAGTTATGTTCTCTTACCTCCCTCAGATCTCTCTTCCCTCCTGTGTCTTAGGTGGACATTCCCATGACTGCTTTTGTCATACAAATGTAACTCCTTTGGAGTTTCTTAAAGAAGACCCCTTCAAACTGTGCACATTTAAGATATATCTGTGTGCCTATTTTACTTTATTTGATCTATCATGAAATGTTGTGATTTTTTTCACAGGTTCTAGTTTGCTGTACTTTAACTATACTGTTTATACCTAAAGGATGTATGTATATCTCCCTGACAAATTTGTGTGGTAATTCATTTTTTGTTATTGTTACCCCACTTCTGGTGATAATGCTCCCTAAAAGAGCCATAGACTCTAACCAAAATCCCAGGACCAGGCATCAGAAACTAAGTTCAAGTTGTTGGTCAGGATAGAACAAGTGACTCCCAAAACAATGCAGATTATAGATCATTGATGCTGCTCATGGTTGCATCTCAGAGACTAAAGAAACATTTTCAATGATGAAAACATTGAACAGTGTGGAAATGGTACTTGAAAGAACTGAGCTGGCTCTAACTTGAAGCCTCCTTCCTGAGGTTTAGTTCCTATTGTATCATAAAAGATAATGCAAGTTGACAGGAGAAGGAAGCAACCAGCAATCAGATGCAACTATGATGTCAATGAATAACAATGACAAGCAGTGCAAGATATTCCTAAAGGTACTGTTCTGGTACTCATATCTTGATATGATATGAGCAACCCATAGCTATTTAATTGGACTTTAGGCCTACTAAGAAGGAAATCATGCCTGGTACTGGAATTCTAGTCAACTTCCTGGGACTAGTGAGGTTCTGGATCTTAGAAGAAAACCTTCTACTGACACTTTATTGTCCAGCATCATTCCCATTTATGTTCTAAAACTTATAAGTTTTAGTGTAAGTGTAGCTCTCACCCTTCGTCAAAGAAGCTCCTTTTCATAACATGCAGAGGTCATCACAGAAAATTACAACAGGTCCCAATGTAGAGATCAAAAGATTGTATGGCTCTCAGCTCAGTGGATATATTTACAGCACAACTCCTACTCCTAAGGCTCAGGAAACATTAGGGAAGAGGGGGTTGAAAGGTTGTAAGAGCCGAAAGACCGTGAAGTCTGCTGTGAGATTGTGTCTGCTTGAAATAACAAGGAAACTGTACCCGTGATACCTCAACAATACAGCTGCCTAAACAAATTGGGGGAATTCTTTCTGAATTATTGTCTGTTTGCTTGTCTTGGATATTGTCATTTTTTTACATCAAAAATTGTTTTATATCCAGTAAATATTTAATTGATTCTAGTAGCATCTGTAGTTAATGGATGACCTCGCATACCACTGTCCTTTTATTATCCTCTCCCTACTGTCTTTTTTTTTTTTTTTTTTTTTTTTTTTTTTTTTTTTTTTTTTTGGTTTTTCGAGACAGGGTTTCTCTGTAGCTTTGGAGCCTGTCCTGGAACTAGCTCTTGTAGACCAGGCTGGTCTCGAACTCACAGAGATCCGCCTGCCTCTGCCTCCCGAGTGCTGGGATTAAAGGCGTGCGCCACCACCGCCCGGCTTCCCTACTGTCTTTTACTGTTTCCTCAGCGTGCTTGCCTTTAGCAGTGTATTCTGAGCAGCTCACTTTGTGCAGGGATTTAAGGCAGGCTCCACAAGTCGACTGGATTGTTGAATCTCTAATATATATGCTTCTTAAAAGTACAAATCCCATTTGCTTTTTCCCCTGTATTATAGTAATAATTTATTGCACTCTGACAGGATTCCTCTCATAGTTATGAGCAAATAGCTCTAAGGTTAATTATTTATCAAATTATCACAGGCAGGAAGAATCTGTGCCTACCAGAGAACTGTTCGCTTTCCTGGAACATTAAAAAGTTTGTTTATTTATTTTTTGTGTCATTTATCTCTTCACAGAGGCGTACAAAATGAGGATAATCTCAGGGCTCACAGTCACTGTATATGTATTATCTCATTTAATCCCCATTGCGACAAATAGCATAGACATTCCCATGAAAAGAAACATCATGGGGATGGTACTCAGTTGACCATGAAGACTGCTCACTAGGACTGGGACATTAAGGAAGAGCTGTGTTGTTCGGCTTTCTGTCACTGTGACTAAAAACTTGAGAAAACAATCTAAAAGGAGGAAAGGCTTATCACACAAAATAACCCAAATGGCTATTACTGACTAATTAAAAAAGATTTTATGGAAATTCCACACCCCCCTCAACTGGAATGTCAGGAAGCTAGCAATGCATTGTGGGGTAAGTGGTGGAATGCCTATGGCCAGAGAGCATGGTTTTGTTGTGTTTGGAAAACCTGGCAGGGTGGGGCTGCTGGTGTAGTGAGAGAGGATTAGCCCCCAGAGACAGAGTGGGTAGGTCTAGAGAGTCTGGGCAGACTAGATAAGTGATTTTGCAACAGCAAACCCAGAAGAATTTAAATTGTAAGCACATCCCTGGAAGTCTATGATTCGCTCTTCTTTTTGTCAATAAAACAGGGATAATAATGTGTGTTTTGTCCCAATATGTTTCTCTCATTGTGAAAAATAATCTATCACTTATTAATTGCTCATTATGTGTAAGACACACAGCACCTATTTTCAATGTAAATGACCATTTTCTTCACAGCAGTTTGCTGTACAATTGACATATTGGGAATTCAGAGAGTTGCAAAAATGCCAGCTGCTTTTTGTCGAGTGCCTGCTACATGCTTAGAGAGTCTAATGCAATCTGCATTCTGACCTTCTGTAAGGAAAGTAGTCTTCAAAGAGCCGAAGAAACACATTCAAGTCCACACAGCTGCTAAGGACAGAGCCAGCATTGCAGTGTTGCTGTTGGCTCTTCTATTTTGAAGCAATGCCCTGCATCTGTGCCATGTGCCACGCAGAGGGTGTGTGCCCCCTCTATTCTCATGATGCCCTATGTTTTTGGTTGGCAGATGATCTCTTCTCAAAAGCCTTCTGGCCTTTATTGAGCCTGGGTTTTATGAGCAGTTTGGCACATAAGCCATAAATCACAAAACAGTCTGCAGTAATTTGTTCTGGGTATTGCCATATTTGACTAAATGATCCCGTAAAGTGATACTTACAATTCAAGAACCCTCCCCTCAACATCTCCCCATTTTCTATGGAGTCATCAAGAGGAAAACAATCAAAGCAATAGCAACTGACAGATGAGAAAGTAGAGCTAAAGGTGGTGTTTAAGTTCAAGATGGTATCATGCTTGTTATTATTAAATGGATTACTGGGAGATGAATGCAGTAATAAAAAGAACATTTCTCCAGCTCTGTAAGCGGATGCACTTCCCTTAGGCATCAGCAAGAAGGACAATTAAATGAGGAGCTTTAGAGTTGGGGAATCAGAGCAGGCCTGAGACACCAAGCTGTGCACTGAGGAAGGCTGCAGAGTGGACAGAACATGGTGATGCTGATGGCACTCCCTGGGTGCGCTGCTGCATGTGACACCATTTGCAGCTGGTATTCAAGCTCTTTCCCTTTCACTGCACACAGTGTGTGCCTGCCAGGTCCCTTAATGCTCTGTGCTCTGCTTTGAGAGTTTGGAATGTTATTGAGAATCCCTCTTCCTCTCCTCCTCCCTCCCTCCGTCCCTCCCTCCCTCCGTCCCTCCCTCCCTCCCTCCGTCTCTCTCTCTCTCTCTCTCTCTCTCTCTCTCTCTCTCTCTCTCTCTCTCTCTCTCTCTCTCTCTCTCTCTCTCTCTCCTTCCTTCCTCTCTCTCTCTCTCTCTTTTGTCTTTAGAGATGAATAAGCCCTGAGATACTGAAAATAAGGCAGGCATTTGTGGAAAGCAGGGGCTTATCCTCATTTGCCTCTGCTGCTCCACTGTTAAGTATTTTGCTCTGAACTGACTTACTACAGCTCTTACTGTTTATTCTGTTTGAGTTCTACATATCTTTCCAATTCACATCAGTGAGCCTGGCTAACCAGTAAAGCCTGTTCTAAGGCGTGAATCCTTTTAATCATCCAGCAACTTCCATGCATAATGTTAAAACCTAATCTTTATGCATAAATGTGTCTCATGTCTCCTCTTTTGTCTCATCTTATTGTCTCTCTTCTGATTAGAGATTTGTATTAAAACTCATTTGTTTTTTATTTTATATGTGTATGTCTGAGTATGTATACAACGTGAGTGCAAGTGCCTGTAGAGGTCAGAAGAGGGGCTTGGGTGTCTAACACCCTCTTAACAGCTGAATCATTTACCCAGTACAAAACCCCACACCCCTTTTAGTGCTGTCTGTATTTGAAATCTACATTATGTTTTTGATGAACAGAGAAGTAAAGACCCTCAACCTTTTGAGGTAATGGTCCAGATTAGCATGCGTTTCAGCCAGTGTTCTATTGCTGTGAAGAGACACCACGACCATAGCAACTCTTAGGAAGCATTTAACTGAGGCTTGCATACAGTTTCAGAAATTTAGTCCATTGTCAGCATGGTGGAGAGCATGGCATCATGCAGGCAGACATGGTGCTGAAGAAGTAGCTGCAAGTTCTACATCTGAACCTGCAGAAAGAGGGACCTACTGGGCCTGGTTTGAGTTTTTGAAATGTCAAATCCCACTCCCAGTGACGCATTTCCTCCTACAAGGCTGCATTTACTCCTCAAGTAGTGCCACAACCTGTTGACTAAGCGTTCATATATATGAACTTATGGGGTCCATTTTTTTTATTGAAAAATACACCATGTGATAAGCAATAGATCATGATGAGAGATCTTTTTAGAAGAGTACAGTTGTGACAAATGAAGCTTGTATGTTTGAAGAGGGTAGCAAGAGAATTTTATGATTTGATACAAAGCTTTTCAGCTGTTTGAAATGACCATGTTATAGCCTTTAAGGTTAAAAATAAATCTAAATTTAAAATCTGTCTATTTCACATAAAAGTGATGAAATCATGGAGTCACACAGATTCGTCTTTCTTTTATCTATTCTTCTCTCATACAATACGTCTTGAATACAGTTTCCCATCCTTCCGCTCCTCTGTTTCCTCCCACACCTCCCTCTCCCTCAAATTCACTGCTCCCCTGTTTCCTTGGCAATCACGCAGATTCTTAAAGAACAAATTTGCAGGGTGGTGTTTTTCCTTTGCTTAATGGCATACCTTATTTAAACTGCTTGTCATTGTCTTGTCTGTAGAGGGTTGTCTTCACTACTGTGTGAGTATGCCATAGGTCCACCTCAGTTTAACTATTGCTTGTGAACTTTTATTCCGAAGGTCACAAAGACAGAAGAATCTCCCATACAAGAGCCTTCCAGCTGTGCAGGATAGCAGCTGTGAGATCACCTTTCAGTGATTATTAAACCATAGTCCATCATGGCACGTCTGGGAGCTCTACTTTTGCCTAGAGATTGGTGTGATTCTTGGAGTTGATCGAATTCTTCTAACCAGTCGGAGAAGTGAGTGACATGTCCCTCCATGGGAACCTGCAACATACCTGGAGGACACATTCTAAACAGCGGTTGGGTCTCTATTGGGTGGAGCACTTAGGGGAAAAAAAAATCTCAACATAAACTATCTTAAAAGGAGAATAAGCTGTGCACTCTGTCAGGTGGGGGCCTAGATCAAAGAGTTTATACTCTTTCAACATCTGGAAAGTTCTGAAAAGAATCAGCAAGAAATTAGTTTTCACTTCTTTTAACACTTTTTAGATTGAGGTCATATTCCTGTGAAAATATTTCCTCTCCGAGGGACTCTTCTATGGGGGTGGCACCCCGCTCCATCAAGTATCATTCCTGGAACAGCAGTAGTAGTGGGATCTGGGTATGTGTTAGACATATAGAACCCATCGTCCACCCAACCGTACTGAATGGAGACTCCATGTGTTAACAAGAACCCCAGGTGATTCCAATGACAGCAAGCATTGGGAAACAACGGAAAGCAAAGCCTTTCCTAAAATCTCTTTTGACCATACTAGGGTCAAAGCCCCTGCTTTGAATTTGACTTTTGCATCACAAACAATGGCTGCTGCCTCCAGTACTATTTCTTTTCTGACTTTTGTGAACTAACTCTGCTAATTATTAGGCCGGCTTGTCTTGTGCTAAATTGGCCCTTAGGTGGTGTCCAAGTGTGTTTCCCCATGAGGAGGGGCGGAGGAGGAGATGGAAGAGATAAAGAGGAGCAATTCCAGTTTGTCTGCTGCCCTGTACTAGAGCAGCCCTTGTCCTTTGCTCCTCTTTCTGTAGTAGGATCAACTTTCTTCCTGCAATGGAAAACCTGGCTTTTCTTAAGACAATATTCAACTATGTGTGTCCTAACACCTTCCTCAACGTTACTGCCAAGATTTAGGGGCATTGCACAAAGAGGAAGGACTTTGGGTCATGAATAAAAATAATGGGAAATTTCTTTTAGCTCTAATACTTTCATTATATTTACATTTGATTTTGCTCCTTTCTGACCTATCCTTGTTTTGATTTTTCAGTCAGTCCTTGGCTGACTTTTGAAGACACCAGGCTAGACCTCATTTACCAGGTCCTTGACTTCTCACCAGCATTATTTTCTCTTATGGAGGCCCCTGCAGCTCAGCGTCAGGTCAGGTCCCATTCTTTTCCCTGTTTGCTAGCCATCAGTCTTATGAGATTATTATCACTATCGTCTGAATTTTCCATTAGAGAACCTAAATTTCAAGAAAAAAAATCATTTCCTCAAGGTGATAACTCCTGGACTGGATTGTTGAGGAAGATGTTTTCTGATGTTGAGTAGCTGCAGAGGTAATAAAAATTTAGATTTAGGCAGGATGAGACAGGAACTTGCTCTTTTTCAGTCTGAAGATTTCAAAGAGGTAAGAGCTCTCTAGTGGTTTGAATGCTTTGCTTTTCTGATCTTCAGTTTGAGCCCCGGTATCGGTCTCTGTGTTTTTATTAATCATGCTACATTTTACTATTTAAATGATCAAGTAAAATAGTGTCAGTGGCTGAATGCTCCACTATTCTGTTGAAAGCATGGCCGTCAAATGTTGACGGGCCTCAGAAAAGGAGGGTTTAAAGCTCTCCACCAAACCTGTGGAGGAGGATCAAGGCCCAGTCTGCATCTGAGCTTATTTTAGATGGATGTATAATGGGCAGGTGATATGTCTTCCCCAGACAGAAAAGACACCTTTGAAGTATAAGTTGACATCCAGTGACCTCTCCAGGGTTCAGCCTTGATATGCTATTGTTTGTGTTGTGCCAGGGAAAGGAAGAGTCTGGCAGTCGCTGGAAGATTCCAAGGCTCTCTGTAAGACAGGCTGATGCCTTGGGGGACAAAGGCATTCAGAGGGAAGTGACAGTTCGGCTTCATCCATTCATGCAGGAGGAAAGCACCTTGGGGGAACTCACAGATGAGGGTGCATGTCAGGTCTCCTGCATGCTGAACCAAGTTCAGTTGCTTAATGATAACGTAAAGGAGGGAAAGTCTGGCGTATGCTCTGGTAAGGACAGAAAGTTACCTGATAAGCTCCTCTAGGTGACTGGTTATCCACCCCGCCCTTAGCAGCAGGGGAAAAAGTGTTCTGGTTACTTGGGAAAAGTCATCTCAAGGAAATGATTTTTATCTTACTGTGGAGTCTTATGTCTGCTTGGGGTTTGGTTGTGGAAATAGGAATTAGTTCGGGTCACCTGAAGCTGAGCCCAGAACCTATTCTGAGCTGCAGGGCACAGGGCAGTTTTGATTGAGAGCTCCCCAGGAGCGTTCGGTGTCTAGTGAGGCTCAGGGCAGCCGTGACTTTTAGTGTCCTCCCTGAAGCTGCACAAGAGAGAGCGGAGAGAATACAAAAGGAACAGGGAAGGGGTGTGTGAACCTGTTGTCTAGCTGGGCACACTGTATTTTAGGATCCTTTGGCTCTGGTAATCCTCCCAAGAAGATGGTACTCCCTCCCGGGTGCCATTAGTCACAGGACACTGTGAGCATGTCCTAAGGGCGTGCTCAGTGCCAGATGTTAGCATCAAGGGGAATTGGAGATCAAATGACAAACCATTGCTCTGTCAGATGCACTTGCGGAACAAGCTTCTGGTTTTATGAACTAGGAATCAGGAGCTGGGCTCTGGCTACTTTACACTAAGAGATGCCAACAAGACTGTTTTTAGTCAAGCCTAATCTCCTTTTAGTTTTCTTTTACATTAATTATCTTCTGAATCTTTAGGGATAAGGTAAGGCAACCCCCAATTCTTAATATCTTCCCAGATTTCTCAAGTCAGGAACGACAAGCACAAGGTTTCTATTCTGATCTCAATGAGAACACAGTGTACAGACATGTGCACAGCAGAAAGCAAAAGGCACTTGATGTGTATATGTACTTTAGAGAGGAACTCTGCAGAGATGCGAAAGTCACCGCTTAAAATTCTTTGCCTAAATCAAGCAAGAAATTCTACTACACATTTAAAAGAAATGACATCTTCTTATTTATTTGCTCGGAAGTATTTGCCCAGTATAAAAAATAAGTTTGAATTTTAACATATTGTCTTAAAAATAGCACTATTCTACAATGTGCCCCCGTGATTAATAAAGACCCATTGACAGAGCCTGTTTTGTTTATTTCATAACTTAGGCCATCTCAGAGTTGTCTGTTATATTTAGGCAGTACTTGTGATAAGAAAGCATTTGCTTTGGGAACGTGTTTCTGTTTCTGTCACAAATATGTAGCGTGTTTTCTTTTCTTTTCCTTCTTTCTCTTTCTGATGTGTTGCTAGTGTTGAACCTAGGGCCTCTTGCATGCTCTCTATGCATGGCAAATGCTCTAGTCATGAGCCAAACCTCCTTGCAACTTATATTATTTCATGTGTTAAGATAAGGGTACAGAAATTAGAGCCCAGGATGCCCCTCTTTCATGTGAGAAGCATTTTGGGAAAGGCGCAGGGGTGTGGACAAGTGATCATAGCCACTAAACTTCTACAGTTGAGAAAGTGATGGACTCTGTAGTTACTGTGAGTGCGTAGAGAGTTTAGTAAGTGCTTGGCTCTACTGCCTGTTTATGACAAGAACCCAGGAAAGTGTTCTATCATTGCTGTTATGTCTGCTATATGTAAATCACCTCAATTTTTTTTCACTTAAACTTCATGTTATTTTGGAGAAGAATGATTATACATTTCATACAGGTGTCCTTGGAAGCCTTGTCTATTCTTTTGCCCATCTGAAAAAACTCTTCATCCTCCAAAAGAAGGAGCACTTTCCACCTTCACGTTTTTGTAGCTGAGGCTTTCTAATAGGGAGGACTGTACTCATTTTAGGCAGACACAGAGGCCCCCAGACACCTTCTTACACTGAGGGTGTGTGGAAGTGTTGCCACGTTAAATGACAGGAAAGAACTGTTTGCTTCCAAGTTTTGGATGTGAAGGTAGAAGCGCTCCTTTGAGTTCTTCTACCTTCAGACATTTTGTGTGCTTTTCATTACCCGGTCTTCATGCAAGAGCCTTACTTCTGCCAGAAAACCCTTGCCAAATTTCTTCAGTATGGCAGTTTGCATTGGGATCTTTCCCAAGCAGGAACATAGAGTAGATGCTTCATAGATACTAGAAGCTGGGAGCAAGAGGTATTTCTTCCTTCTTTGTTTGTCCTAATATTAGTGTTTATAGTATTCTAGATATAGATTTAGTGATAAGGTCTGGATTTGGGTGTGATGGACCCACTTATTCACTACTATTCACTGGAGAGATGTTGGGGAGTAAGATGCTTCATGTAGAGATTATAGTTTAAGTTAAGGTCATTCCAATTTCATTAAACCATCATTTTGAGGCATTAAAACCTGTTTGTTTCATTAAACCATTGTTTTGAGGCATCACCAATCTGTTCCCAGAACTGATAGTTGCTTGAGCATTTAGCTACATTTCTTTATTAAACTTCCCAAGTACTTTTGGTGTACCAATGTCATATAGTAAAACTGCAGCTAATAACAGAACAGATATAATCTTGTTGCGTAATGAACATAAAAGGATACAAAAATTCCTATCCCTGATTGGTACCATGGCTGTCCATCACATCCTCGGGGAAAACATTATTGCTCTCTGTGTTGTTGCTGGTGAAGACAAACCCGCTGTGCTGCAGGCCATGTGAGAGAAAAGCAAGAATATCTGCACACACCGCACAGTGCTAGCTAATGGTTTCTAATACATATGGTTCTGGCTACCATGCCTACACTGTACCATAATTATTAGCTTACAGTGTTCGTGTGCACGTCTGAGTTTTTGTGAGGTTCCACAGTGAAAGTTTTACCAGCAGCAGCCTCATCTATCTTAAGCTTATGATTTTCTGGATTGAATCATTTCCTCTCATCCTTGATGTCATCTCAATGTATTTTCTTTAGTTTTCTAGGGGTAACAGACCATATAACAAAACATACATATACTACAGAGATGAAATGTGTAGTTGATCTCATCATATAGGTTTATGTAAATTTACACTATGATGTTCACAAAACGATAAAATCACCCAATGATTAATTTTATAAAACGAATATATCTGCACTTTTTTATCTGCACTTTTGAGTGGTGAATGTAAACAAACAAAATTTTCTATATTTTTTCTTCTTCAGGAGTTGAGAAGCCCAGTGTCCTCTTTGTTAGTTTCAGAACCTCATTCACTGGTTATAGTATGGTGTACAATGGATGGATGGAGAATGGATGACACAGATTAAGAAAGCAAAACAAAACAAAACAAATTTTCCTTATGGCAGTGCTGCATTGGAGTTTCTTTCATTTGTTAAGATGTTCTGATGTGGGACAAGTATACAAATACTGGCTTTCTCCTACAGATCATGTTCCCAGTGTGTTCAATTTGTAGGTGGTACTTCAGTTATTCCATTATTTCAAGAGTCATTCCACCAGAGTCTCTGTTGGCTTGTATATCTTTGGAAAAGGCTTTCTCCTCTAGATGCACTTTGTGTCTGGTCTGTGGGAAACAACCCCCTGGCTGGCAGTTGGAATGCAGCTCCCTCCATTCCAAGCCCCATCTTTCTATGGCATTCTGTATGAGGCTCTATACCTACGTGTAAATCTGACAGACTACAGAAGCAGTCCAGAGTCACAACACTAGGCGTGTCTGGGAGAGTGTCTAGAACGGGTTAACTGAGGTGGGAAGACTGACTCTAAATGTGCATATGGCACCATTCCATGAGCTAGCATCCTGAGCTGAATTAAAAAGAGAAAGTGGGATGAGCATCACAGTCAGTCACCCTGTGACGTAGCGACAGAAGTAGTGTGACCTCATGTCTCACACAGTGACTACTACGCTTTTCCTACTGTGGTCAACTACACCCCCTTAAGTAGTGACCAAAAATAACTCTTCTTCCTACAATTGCCTTCCTACAATTAGATTCTTTGTCACAGCAAGAAAAGAAAGCAACGTACCCTTCTATGTCTTCTTGTCTTCAGGGCAAGGCATAATATTCACTGACTGACAAACACTTCGACCCCTAAATCCCAGCCATCTGTGTGGTTCTCAGAATGTGCTTTTCTTACCTTTTGTAATGAGATGTGTGTTCCTTTCTGTGATTGGAAGATGGGGATATGCAAAGCAATTGGCAGTGCATAGCTTCCAGAGTGGCCCTAGTATCTTGGGTATCTTAACATGCAGTACAAAAGTTTCATCTTAGCGAATTTTATTCACAAATATTTGCTGCGGGAACTTCTTCCGCTCCATCAGCCAATAGCCTTTAAGATACCAGCCCACTGGGGCGTGGTCTCATACTTTAAAAAGGAGCGGGAACCAAGGGCTTGCTCTCTTTCTTGCTTCCAGCTCCCGTTTTGGTGGCTAGACTCTCTGTTTCCTGTTTGTGACGAGAGGACTGTTGTTTGGGACGGTGATCTGTAAGTTTTTTCCCCTTAAATAAATAACCCTTTTTTATTCTCCGTAATTCTTAACTGCTGTGGGATTGTTTTGTGGCTTCAAATATTGAGAAAACAGAAAAAGGCAAATTTTGCATTTTACTATATCACATAATATATATTATATGAGGCTTTATGACTACTCTATTCAATCATTACTCCTGAATTCTTTTAAAAATTTGAGTGCATATGTATATGGTATATGTGTGTGTATGCACCATGGCATGATGTGCAGGGCAGAAGATACATTGAATGGAGTCAGTCCTCCCCATCTGTTGAGATGGGCGTCTTTTATTGTTTCTGATGCTTGTGTAGGTAGAACTTTGACTATCTGACCCATTAATACTGGGTAATTCTCCTGTCTCAGCATCCTATCTCATTGTAGAAGTGGTGGAATTACAGATTCACACCACCCTATCTAGTCTTATTTATGTGGTTTTGGGGGACTGAACTCCAGGTCATCAGGCTTGCATAGGAAGTGTTTTTATGCCCTAAATCATCTTGCCAGTCCAGTTTTGAATTCTTAAACTGGGATATGTTCAAATCCTCTGGTAGAACTTTGAAGTTTTAACGATTAAATTTTTCTTAAGAAATAGACATTGAATGCTCATGTATATTCTGTGATGGACAATTAGAGCCCAAGCAAATTTGTTTTCTTTTTGTTACTTTGTCCTTGCTATGACTAATTACCCAGCAAGAACAACTAAAGGAAGCAAGAGTTTATCATGGGCCACGGTTGGAGGATGCAGTCCATCATGGCTGAGAAGGCATCATGGCAGGAACATGAGACAGATGGGTACATTGCATTCATAGTCAGGAAGCCGATATGGGTGGATGTTGGTGCTCTGCTTGTTTTCTTCCTCTTTCTGATATGGTACAAGAATTTAGCCCATGAAATGGTACAGCCCAGATGTAGAGTTTATCTGCTCTCCTCAATAACCTAATCTGAACAATCTCAAAGACATGCCCAGAGGTTTGTCTCCCAGGTGACTCTAAATCCTGTCAATTTAACAGTCAATGTTAATCATTACAAAAGGAAGTTGATGTAAAAGATCTTGAAGTTTTAATAGCTTCTAAGAGCTCACTTTTAGGTTAAATCTCTGAACAGTGTCTTTTCCCCTGACTACAGAGCTGATGCTAAGCTGTACATATAACATAACTGATAAGAACATATAATCATTGCCTTGAGATTTTCACCATTGTTTGCTGAAAGTATTTACACACCAGAGTTCTGGGATTGCACAAATGGAAATTCTGACAATCTTAATAAATTAATAGTTGAAACAGTAAAAATTTTACACTGAAAAATAATTTATTAACATTTTCCCAGTTTCCCAGACAGTCTTTGGGCAGTAAAAAGCAATTTACTAAAACTTTTTTCAAAGGGAATTCAAATCATCCTCCACAAACTATGCCTGGATAACGAAAGTGAGAATTGTTTCAAGGAAATACATTCAGAAATGAATTAAGGGGATCCTTGAGGAAGCATAGTATAATCAGGATTAATTTTGAAAATCTGAGATGGGAGCCAACTTTTATTAACTGATCGTTTTCTTTCATGGCACCTTTCCCTCTCGGGGAGAAGCACTTCATGCTATACTGTAACGTTCTGCAAGTTTCATTAATGCTGTCTCCTCAGGTTGTGCTGTGAAGAATATTTAATAGATGTTAAGACTTGGCCTTTTGGGTTACCCCTTAGTTTCGGCATCACAAAGTAACTGGAAGGATTTCTTCTGCATTTCCTTCTTCCGAGGAACGATAGGTGTATGTACAAGATGTAACTTTGTGTTGCTTAAAAGAATAAATGTTTACTTTTATTTTCGTTTTCCACTCAATGCCTTGGAGCAGCCTGAAAATTGTCAGGAATTTTCTTTTTAGAGAAGATGTCTAAGGTAATGTGTTAAAGATTATCCTGCCTCCCCCAAATGTTTCCCTCTTCCCTTCTCATCTTTTTTCTTAATACTCTGGAGCCCATCATATCACATCCCCAGGAAGCCTTCTACCACAGAGCTGTATCTCTAGCCTTCATTTTCCTTCAATTTTGAGACTGGGTCTTACTTAGTTCCCCTGGAGCCACAAGCCTGCACTAGCAGTGCCACCTTGAAAAGTCGATTTCTAAGATCTGGAATTAGAAATAACAATGTAAGGGTTATCTCTGCTTGCATGTTCAGATACAATGACAGTCGTTAGAGACCACACTAGCATCTCCTGGACTGCAGTGCTCACTGTGAAGGTTATCATATTGCTACCGGAGTTTGGAATAGTGTACACTTTCTCTGTGCCTAATATTAGAAGAGTCTTCTTGTCCTATAGTTCCAAATGATAGAGGCATTTATACCACTGTAGTGGGTATAGTGATCAATATGATAAATGTGAGATTCCTAAGTGAGAACAAAGCAAAGTCATTTAAATGTTATATATACTTTCTTTTTTAGGGGGAAAGCAATGTGTCCTTGATGCTTTGGGAATGACACAACTATCAGAGCTGGTACCTGGAAGTAGATTAATTCTCTAACTTTCATTATTATACTGTTGGGAAAGTACTATTGTTTGTAGGGAACTTGGGGACTTTGGGATTTTTCTAGCTGTATTTGAGTGAAATGTATTTTCAAATCTTATGTTACAAGTGTAGAGCTGTCCTGACTTTAAATTTTTGAGTTAACTTTGAGGTAGCAGTAGGAGAACTGTGTATTGTTCTTAGATATTGCAGTGTTCATATTGGAAAGTGTTTCTTCTTGTCAGCTGGGCTGTGCACAAAACGAGCCCAGAAGTGTTGTTTGTTACCTTTATTACCCCCCAGCATCCAGTTCACTCTTCAGTATTGTCCTGTGGTAACAGAGAGAATTCCTTTTGCATCTCTCTTTCACAGCTAAGATTATGCTAAGTCTGCTCATTATGTAAGAGAGGAAAGGGCTCTTCAGCCTTCTGCTGCTGGATTAGGGTCAGGTGGGGAATGGGAGGTTTCACTTAGCATTGATGGATGTCAGTCATATCCATGGGTCTAGAGTTATCACTCGCCTTGCAGCCTCAGACTGGTGATAACCTTTCTGGATCCCCTTCAAATTGGGATGTAGTGCACAAAGTCTTTTTGCTTGCCCATGCTCAAAGGCATTTCCATAGCACTATAGGGACTACAGGAGTCTAGCCTCTTCTGTATAGCCACACTGAGGTTCCTGATCACTTGCCCATAGCCTCTGTGCTAAACAGTTACTTTCTGCTTATCTGATGACTGGGGACTGGATGTGGAATGTCCTTCTGTATGTGTGCTGTTTTTTATTGGCTAATGAATAAAGGTGCTTTGGCTTATGGCAGGACAGAATGTAGCCAGACTAGAAGAGATATAAAGAAAGAATAGGTAGAGTCAAGAAGATGCCATGTAGCTGCTGAAGGAGGCAGATGCCATGTAGCCTCCTAAGAAGCAAGAGGTAACAAACACAAGCCTCATGGTAAAACACAAATTAATAGAAGTGTGCTAATTTAAGATATAAGAGCTAGCCAAGAATATGCCTAAGCTGTTGGACAAGCAGTGCTGAAATTAATATAGTTTTTGTGTGATTATTCTTGTATGGGTGACTGGGAAGCCTACTTGATCGTAATGGATATTTTTTTTAATGTGTTCTTGGATTTGGTTTGCCAGTATTTTATTGAGGGTGACTGGGAACTAAAGAGCAGTCTTTGCCTACAGGGCTTAACTCCAGGCTGTACATACAAGTTGATCTTTCTAGTTTCCTTTGGGCTGAAATAAGTATCCATTTTCCAATCAGTGCTGAGCCTCATCCTAAATCTCTTCCACATTTGATCTTCTTTACTACTTTCCTTTAGTCCTAACATACCAAATGGTATTTCTCTATATTTTATAACTGCTATAAACATCATGGTTTGTTTATTGTTTATATGAATCTTCTGCTTAATCTACTGTGTGGTTTCTATTTGATGATTGGACAAACAAACTATATATTCAAACCTCCATTGTTCATAATATATGTTAGTTAGTTTTAACAGAAAGAAGTGAATGAGAATTTGAATTTGGGCAGTGCGCAGAATTGGCTTTGATTTTCTTTCTCCTTAATTGAGAGTTCTCAGTGATGTGTTTGTTCTAATTACTCTGTCCCAGAGATGCAGGGCTGGTTCAACATACGAAAATCTATCAATGTAATTCATCATATAAATAAACTGAAAGAAAAAAAACCATATGATCATTTCACTAGATGCTGAAAAAGCATTTGACAAAATTCAACACCCTTTTATGATAAAGGTCTTGGAGAGATTAGGGATACAAGGGTCATACCTAAATATAATAAAAGCTATTTACAGCAAGCCAACAGCTAACATCAAATTAAACAGAGAGAAACTCAAAGCCATCCCACTAAATTCTGGAACACGACAAGGCTGTCTACTCTCTCCATATCTCTTCAATATAGTGCTTGAAGTTCTAGCAATAGCAATAAGACAACATAAGGGGATCAAGGAGATTTGAATTGGAAAGGAAGAGAATTTTTGCGTCAATATTCATGAGTGAGATTGGCCTGTAAATCTCTTTCTTGGTTGAGTCTTTGTGTTATTTTGGTATCAGGGTAACTGTAGCTTCATAAAAGGAATTTGGCAATGACTCTTCTGTTTCTATGTATTCCTTAATGTATTTCGTGAGTATAGGTATTAGGTCTTCTTGCAAGTTCTGGTAGAATTCTGCATTTAAACCATCTGTTCCTGGGCTTTTTTTTTTTTGGCGGGGAGGCTTTTGATAACAGTTTCTAATTCTTCGCAGCTAACAGGTCTATTTAAATTGTTTACCTGGTCCTGGTTTAACTTTGGTTTATGGTACTTATCTTAAAAAGTGTCCATTTCTTTTACATTTTCCAACTCCAAATGGATCAAAGACCTCAGTATAAGGCCAGATACACTGGATCTGGAAGAAGACAAAGTGGGAAATATTCTAGAATGCATTGGCATGGGAAAAGACTTTCTGAACAGAACATATATAGCACAAGCAATGAGAACAACAATTAATAAATGGGGCTTAATAAAACTAAAAACTTTTGGATGCTATCATTCAGACAAAGAAGAAGTCTACCTAATGGAAAATATTTTTATCAGCTGCACATCTGATCGGAGTCTAATATCCAAAATACATAAAGAACTCAAAAAATATAACATCAAGAAAAGAAATAACCCAATTAAAAATAGACTACAGATCTAAACAAAGACGTCTCAAAAGAGGAAGCCCAAATGGTTGTAAAACACTTAAAGAAATGTTCTACATCATTAGTCATTGGGAAAATGCATATAAAAGCTACTTTGAGATTTCATCTTGCACCAGTCAAGATGTCAAAGAACAATAAAACAAATGTCAGTTTATGCTGGAGTAAGGAGGACACTCATTTGTTGCTGGTGGGACTGCAAACTTGCACAGTAACTGTGGAAATCAGTATGGTGGTTCCTCAAGAAGACTAGAATTGATCTCCTTCAGGATTCAGTTATACTACCATTGGGCATATTCCCAAAGGATGCTTCATTATACTATAAAGAGAACCATATTTATAGCTGTCCTATTGATGATAGCCAGAATTTGAAAAAAAAATGTTTGTCAATAGATGAATGGATAAAAAATGTAGTACATTTGCACAGTGGAATATCACTTAGCTATTAAAGATCCCCAAATCATGAAATTTACAGGTAAATGGATGAAACTAGAAACATCAATCAAAGGAAGAGAGGATACCCAGACCAGAAATACAAATAAAGTATGCATTTCCTTATATACAGTTGTTACCTGTTATGTCACTGGTACAATTATTACTTTTCAAATTCAGGTATAGAGTAAGGGTCATGGTGGGAGAGATGGATCTTCCTTGGAAGGGGAGCTAGAATGGATAGTTGTGAATGGATGGGGGTGGGATGGTGGTGATGGTTATTGGAACAGAAGGATTAAATGGAAAAGAGGATGGTGTGGGGAGGTATGAAGGAGACCTCAAGGAGAGGCATCTAAAACTAAGGGCCATTTGAGGGGTCATATATTCTAATACAGAAGAAGATTTCTAAAACATATACATGTGAGGAGGAAATCTAAATGAAATTTCCAAATAATGAGGGAGACAGATCTCCAACTGGATATCTCATCACCAAATGAAACTTCCAGTACTGGGAATGGGTTACACCTGATTGGCTTGCTGGCCAACAGGATTCCATGGGCACCTGTGAATAACCAAGACTACTATTGGCAAGGCTATTTGTTGTTCTCCACAAGCTGACTGTAAGGCCCTGTTGCTAAAGGCAGCACTTATACTCTTTGAACACAGAGAAGCCAAGCTGGTGCCTACCTGGAGCCTTGACTCTTATGGGCTAGTGTTCATGGTTCTCTTCCCTCTACCAAAGGGGGAATATAAACATGAACCTAGCTACAAACCATTTGTTCTAAAATGGTACCTGCCTGCAAAATATTCTACTACAACAGTGACACAAAGCTTGTGGCAGTAACAAGCCAATGGCCATTGGATTTAAGACCCACCCATACGTTATGCTTGGGTGGCCAAGAACCCCAAGACTAAATAAGCAGCGACCTAGGAGAAAACCAAATACTGCTAAGGGAAGATAATCATAAAATGACTCCTAATGCCATTCTGTTGTACTCCTAGATGTGCCTTCCTCAGTCATCATCAGAGAAGCTTCCTCCTGTAGTAGATGGGAGCAAATACAGGTACCCACAATCTTGGTATTATTATGCAAATAATCCAAAACTGAAACTCTGGGCTTTAAATGGAATGCCTCTACCAAACTTCTCCCTTAAGGGTCGGGCTCTCTCTCTCTCTCTCTCTCTCTCTCTCTCTCTCTCTCTCTCTTAATTTTACATACCAACCACAGTTCCCCCTCCCTCTCACTCTCCCGCTGCTCTCCCCACTTTCCTCCTAGCTCATTCCCCTTTTCCATCCTCCTGTGGGGGGGAGTCAACAAAGCCTGGTACATTAAGTTGAGGCATGACCAAGCCCCACCCACCTGTGATGGAGGAGGGTCATCTGTCTATGTGTTACTTTCATTGGTTAATAAAGAAACTGCCTTGGCCCTTTAATAGGACAGAAAATTCGGTAGGCGGCGTAGACAGAACAGAATTGTGGGAGAAAGAAAGCAGAGTCAGGCAGACCCCTCAGGCAGATGCCATAGCTCTCCTCTCCGAGATGGACACAGGCTAAGATCCTTCCCGGTAAGACACCACCTCATGGTGCTACACAGATTACTAAATATGGGTTAAAGCAAGATGTGAGAGTTAGCCAATAAGAGGCTGGAACTAATGGGCCAAGCAGTGTTTAAATGAATACAGTTTCCATGTAATTATTTTGGGTAAAGCTAGCCGGGTGGCAGAAAGTGGCCCACCATTCCTTCTACAGATTCCTGCAGCTTCTTCTACACCACTGCATCAAGCCTGAGCAAGTCATCCCACCTGAGACTGGGATCCATCCCTGAAGTGCGAGCTGGCTCAGAGATCTCTTAAGAGAGGAGACAGAAAGTGTGAAAGAGACAGAGGGGATGGAGGACATCAAGAAAGATGGTCCTCTAAACACAGCAAAACTGATGCACATAAGTAGTCCCAGAGATTGTTGCAGCATACCCACCAGATGGGGTCCTAGATTGAAAGAAGTGGACACATGCCCCTATCTTTTACTCAGAAACTATCTCCAACTGATATCCATTTGCAAATGAAAAATCTTTTTTCTCCAAGGGAGTGTCACTGGGGAAAGAACTACTCTTAAGGGTAGGCTGCACGCCCAGCAATAGATGGCATAGGAAATGAACTCAACAACATCTTTGGGGTATCTTTGTCTCATAATGTTGAATCAGAACATTGTGTGTGTGTGTGTGTGTGTGTGTGTGTGTGTAAACATATGTGCCTCAATGTCTATATGTACTTTTTGTACTTTTTCTTTGGCTCTTTTGCATCTGTTCATTATATCCTATTCTGGTTTGTTGTTTTTACTTTATATTATTTTATTATTATTCCTTAGATACCTGTTTTTTTTTCTAAGAAGAAACAGCCAGGGTGTAGATCTAGATAGAAAGGGAGATGAGGAGAAACTGGGAGGGGTAGATGAAGCAGAAACTGTACTCATAATACATTGTATGAAAAAAATCTATTTTCAGTTACAAAAAATCATGTTTATGTTTCATGCTATACTCTGACAAATGGCTATTCTCTGAGATGATGTTTTCACATTGAAACTGTAAGGTTATACTTTAAAATAATCATTTAATCGATACTGCGGAAGTGGCAAATTCAGATATGTGTAACATTTAAATAAGAGACAGTATTTTGATAAAGCTGTTATAAGACCCTTGAATACTAAAATCATTTCATATTAGGAATTTGATTAATGAGGCTAATATAGCTTGATTCACTGTAAGTATATATTAAAAATGGATTTCCAAAATAATCTCATTAGACCTTTAATATATGCTTACTAGGGGCCATAATTACTTATAGTACTATCATCTTCCCCTTTACAAAATTCTTTTTATTAGGTTTGGAGTTCAGACCTTAACACAATATGTAGGTTTAGCAAAGGGGAAGGTAACTCATCATTGTTTTTAAAGGACAAACTTGGCTTGCACAACACATCGTGCATACCATACATATCATTCAATCACAGAACAGGTGAGGCTAACTGTCCTGTGGCTATGGAGAAGCAGAACCAAAAGAGTCATGGTGAGAGGAACTTGTGTTCCACCGCGGCAACAAAGAGTATGGAAAGAACTCACCCTAGAGGTGAGGATTCTGGGGTTCACTCCGTTCCCAGCCTGGTGGGCTAATCTATCTGAAGATTGGTTTCATCTGTGCAATGACAGAATTGTCCTAGATACTTCTGAGAGGCTTGCAATGATCTGGCATGAGTCCACTGCTTTGAGAGATTTTGTTTTTATGTCTGTGGATGCTTGTTTGCTAGTAAAGTCATTTGAGTTGGGAAGTCAAGGTACTAATTCCCTGTCACTGCAATTTTTCTATGTTAATGATTTATTTATTCAATATGCCTGAGGATTTGCCTGCGTGTATGTCTGTGCACCACCTGTATATCTTGTTCTGGCAGAGGCCAGAAGAAAGTGCTGGGTCCCCGGGATCTGGAGTCACAGATAGTTGTGAACTTCCATTTAGGTGCTGGGAACTGAATCCAGGTCTTCCACAAGAGTGGTCTGTGCTCTTAACTGGTGAGCTATCTCTCCAGTCTTAATTTTTATATTTCAGTATAGAAGCCTTACACTCCAGGGCTGGCACTTTGAACAGCAACCCGTTCATGTTTCTTCAGGAACTAGGCAAAGACATTGGCGATTCATGTAGACCATCCTGAGTTCTGCAAAGAAGCAGCTGCATTCAGGAGTTATTAATTTTTGAAAATGTTCTTAATTTTTTAAACAGGAAGATTCAAGGTTCCACACTCTTTTATCTCTCATTATACAGCTGAACCCCGCTAAATCTGTTTTCTCTCTGAGTTTATTTACTGGAACAACTTTGCCCAGAAGGATGCACAGCTATATTATTATTTAAGCTATGTCTTGTGAATTTTAATCTCTGTACCAAAGGAACAGCAAGGTATGCATTTTTGGAAGGTCACTCCAGAAGCCCCTGGAAATATTTTATAAAATGTAGTTCATGACCTGTAATACCGTTTTAATCTTCCTAAAGTACTAAGTTCTAAAACTTATCTGATATGAAGGGTTAAAGAATTTATGACACGTAGCAAAGGTGAGGCAAGTGGGAACATGCTAGAAGGGAAACGAATGAAATACGTAGGTTTATTTTCTCATTGTCAGGACAAAGTACTGGACAAAAGCAGTTTAAAGAAGGAAGGAAGGGAGGAAGGAGGGAAAAGAGGAAAGAGGGGTTTATTTAGTTAAAAGTTCCATAGCAGGGAAGATATTGCAACAGGGACATAAGGCAGCTGTTCTTGTGTCCATAGTCAAGTAGAGAGCCATGTGTTATATGACAGACTTTTCCTGGGAAAATACAACTCCAAGACACATATCTGGTCACCCAGGAAAGACAGTCCACAGCGGGCCAAGATAAAAATTGGATCCATGTTTAATTTAGTGAACTCAGGATTTTTTCTAATTGGGGTTCCCAACAGGATTATGGACAAGGGGTTACTTATGAGGGGCAGAAATAACTCAAAAGCAACATCATTGTAAAGCAACCTAAACATGAGTGATGGATCCCCAGAGGCCTCTATGCAGCTTATAGGTGGATCCACAATTCAAACATCTCCTCTAAGTCTCTATGCCCAGCAACTGTTTACACCATTTTATAGTGGTGTGGGGAGGCACTCTAAAATCTTCTAAGTTTCTGTTCTCCCAAATCTTTTGTTGACCATTGACTTCCTCTTTACCACTTGATGTTGCTCCTTCCCTTCTGGAATAAAGGTTTTAATTAGGAAGGAATGCTTCAGTCTAGAAGAGCATGCCATACAATGTCATGAACGCTGGCAGTCAACTTGCTTCATCTTTTTTTGTTCAGTCTAGGACTCTAGCCCGTGGAATGGTGCCAATCTCAATTAAGAGTGGGTCTTCTTACCTCAATTAATCCAGTCTAGAATCACTAAATTTTAGAGATCTGCCCAGAAGGTTGTTTCCATAGTGGTTCTAAATTCCTTCAACTTGATAAATAAGATACCACCACACAAGGTAAACAGGACAAATCACTGTCTTCAGACTTCCCAGATCTAATTGCTAGCACCATATGGTGTGCTCGGTGGAGGAAATATGGAAGGTGTTTAAGAGATGAAGCATTGATTTTTACTAGCATATAAAATACATCAGAGGAAGAGATTGTAATGTATACCAAAGACAGCTGGTGCTTCTCCTACAAGGAGTTATGCTAAGGAGAAAGAAGAGAAAAATTCATGGACTACTGAGGACCTCATAATTTTTCTGAGGCCTGGAGAAGACATGACATTTATGTTATGGGATCAAAACATATAGATGGGACTAGATTATTTATTTTTTTTACTTTAAAGGGAGAAATCTCTAGTATCCTTTGGTCTTGATCCCAGGTTTTCAAAAGTATTCTCCGCAAAGAGAAGAATTCAGATGAGACTTTTTTTTTTTTTTTGTATACCAAACCGATTGAAAGTAAGGAAGCAATAATATACTCTAGAAAAAGAGTGGCCCAAACAGTAGCAATGATCTTAACTACGGCAGACATTAGGCTTATAATTTTCTTTTACTAGTGTCCCCTTCCTTTTTCACTCCCTCAGGGTGAGCACTTCTAAAAAGAAGCTCCTTTTATAAGTAAATAGATACAATAAAAGATTATACATATATACACATTCATAAGCAGATAGATAGATAAAAGAATAGGGTTAAGTACTCCTGAAGCTGAAAAGTTTACTAGGGTAAAGGAAAACAGCATTCTGGTCATGTTCTCTGGAGAGAAAGAGAGTTCTAAATTTGATCTGATCTTGCTAGCATGGACCAATGATGGTCTCTTACATCCCTCTTGGTGGCTATAAGGTTGTCCATGTGGAGGTGACCACTATCATTATCATTTTGCTATGACCACTAGTCAGTCACTATCATTACATTTATATCCTGTTTTAGGACTCTGTAGGACTCTACATCTTGTTACTGGAGATGCTGTTGGTCAGTCCCTACTGGAGCGATCCTCCAACCTGATAGTGGTAAATAGTCATCCTTTCACCCCCACGTAGATTAGGTCCCCGAGTTTCAGACCCTGAAGGTGGTAGCTGTGAATATGTGGCTGGAGAAGCACACACAGAAAGGCTTATGAGAGAGTGTGACAGTGTCTGGAAATGGAAGAAAAGGCAGACAGAGGAGCTGACTTGCTTACTAGGCAGTTTAGAGACAGCTTCAATTTGATTCTGTGAAAGAAACTCACTAGAGTGGCATCAAACTCTCCAGTGCTCACCAGTCCTTGGGTAAGGGCTACCTGCAGAAGGTGTCTTGACAGTACAAATTCCTCAGCCCTCCAGCACTCTCACCTGACTTCTCCCAAAGCAAGTTAAGAAGGCTTGAGTTGAAGTAGGTGTGGCTATAAATGGGTGACTAGGCCATGGAGCCAGGGGATGGTGTGGTGCTCCAAAGAGGTGCGGACCAGGGAAGGGCAGAGCATCAGCACCTCCGCCTTCAGTGTCCTCCAGTTTTCTCTCAGGCTTTAAACAATATCATTCCAGTGATACCTCATTTTATTATAATTTCCCAGGAAGAACATAATCTTCAGTTTGTGGTTAAAAATTCAAAGCTTGGAGGATGAGCTGATTGTCACAGAGGAATACTGTACCCTTTCTGCCTCCAATGTGGGTATCATATTTCCCGAGATTTTCAGGGGTACTTATCTGTCCCTGTTCTTCCTTCCTTCCTTCCTTCCTTCCTTCCTTCCTTCCTTCCTTCCTTCCTTCCTTCCTTCCTTCTTTCCTTCCTTCCTTTTTCCTTCCTTCCTTCCTTCCTTTTGTAAAGTTAAGCTAAATTCTTTAAAACATAAACAGAGGGAAAGAGAGAAAGACAGAGAGGCACAGAGAGAGACAGAGAGAAAGAAAGTACATTAGGACAAATGTGGGCTTCTCAAAGAAGCACCACCAGCACCCATTTTTAAACCTGAACAATTCTTTGTGTATTCTATTTTGCATTCTGACGCCATATGCTCACTATCAAACATGCCAAGCTCGAGTAAAAAGCCCATGAGGCCTCCATCCTACAGAAAGAACTTCAGGCAACAGAATAAAACTGGGAACAGGAAAGGTGGTTCCCCACCCAAACACACACACACACACACACACACACACACACACACACACACACACACACACATGCAATAACATTTAATGAAAAAAGAGTCCAGAAATTGGAAGGAGAGTAGGAGGGGTATATATGAAAGCTTGAAGAAAGGAAAGGAAAGGAAAGGAAAGGAAATGAAAGGAAAGGAAAAAGAGAAACACTGTAATTAAATTACAATCTCAAAAAATGGGTTGGGGGCGAAGTTTCAGTGGTCAGTATTGAAAGCAATGACTTGACAAATCTAATTACTGAGATTCTGAATCCTGTTTGGTCCACTCGAACTTCGTCCATTTATGGTAGTCAAGTATTTTGACTACTTCTACAACAAGATAATGAACAGGTTTTCCTCACACCCCAAAAGCTGTGAATTAAATCTGAGTTTTAGAGATACACTTGTACATAGATTTTAAGTACTAAAAATTCCCTCCTCTATTACAAAATCCGCATAGGTCAGTTTTGTTTGAAAATTCACTTACCACATATTTGTAGGGAGCCTGCTGTCTATGCCAGAGTGAACAAAAGAGTCAAGATTTCTACTCTCACAGAATTTTCAATCTAATAGAGAAGAATAAATGTTATGATTATTTCTCATCACCATTACTGTGAACAAAATACAACAAAACAAATTTTGAGCTCTGGCATTTGGAAATCTGGGGGAAATGGTATTTTTCTCTAGAATTAGTCACTTTATATTATATATTTACCTGTGAAGTAAGAAAGCTCCTGGAAATTGAACTGAATATTTATGGGACATCTCCTATAAACCAAACACTGTTAGCACGTTAAAATAAGCGACAGTAATTTCTTTGTTGGATACAATGAGCATGGCATACAAAAACCTGCGCAGAATAATTTTGCATGAATGATGATCTTTTAAAATTCCACTGGATGCCAAAATGGAATTTATGAGTGAACCTTTGAAAAAAGGACAAATACAGGTAGGACAAATACATATCACAGTTCAGAATTTTTGCATTGTTGTTGCAGGATAGAGTTTTATACTAATAACACAATGGTCAGACAAAAACACCACCTTGGCAACTTTATTCATGAAGTTATTCCATTTAGAATGAGTTCAAAAAAGGCATTGCCTATTTGCCATCTATAGGAAGTAAGGGTGAGCCATACTGTAGGCTTCCCACATTCAGTGCAGAACTTAACTTGGCTGTGTTCCACTGCATCCCTTCTTTTTAGAGAAGAGAGAGAGTTTTCTGTCTTGTGTTTCATCAGTTCTATCAGTATTGATGAGACAAGAGCAAGTAGATGTTACTGAAAAATAAATCTGTTTCCACATCTTTCCCTGAGATTACTTCCCAGATGCATTGCCAGAATCTGCACGCTTGCTTGACTCGGTTAATCATGAGGCTGTGGCCAAGTGTGCCATGACACCCTGAGGACAGACTTGGACTTCGCACTGTGAACAGTTGGTAGAAAGCATTTTCATTATGTTCTACAGAAGGGAATATGGGACTGCAGCATATCATAGATTCTTTGCCATGCCGTCCTACCTCTATCACAAAGAACCTTGTTTACACAGCCAGTTGCCACCTCACCCCTTCCACCCGGGTTTTGCAGCCCTTTCTACATTATGCTGGGCTGATCCTTCATTTTCTTGAGATTTTCCAGTGCCCATAGGAGGAATGCACTCATCTTCCCTCTTCTTGCTGAAAGGCACCCTTCCCCAAAGCAATTCATCAACTATTGTGAAGCTTTTCCAGGGCCTGCTGTCTCTTCTCTGGGGAGAGTTTTGGCCCCAGTGAGCAGATTGCACAGGAATGACATGATTTCCAAGGCTTCTCAGACATGCCCCCCCCCCAAAGTGTGGTGGCTAATCTTATCTGTCAATCTGACTACATCTGGAATTTAGAAAAACCTAAGCTGATGGGCACTGCTGTGAGAGATTGATTTTTAAAATCAGAGTATTTGAAGCAGGAAGACTCACCCTAAATCTAGGCAATACCATTTGGTGTCAACCCACATATAGGGACTTGGAAGAAGGAGCTTCATTTTTGTCTGCTTACTTCTCAGTGCCAAGCTTGACTATCCTGTTGCTGCTGGTGTCAAAGTTAGCTTCTTCAGGATTTCTACGTGGGCTGAACACCAGCAGCTCTTCAGGAATCCTCCTGGACTCAAGCGCCAGATCTGGACGCCCAAGTCATGCAGCCTCACGGACTGAACAACTACAGAACTCTCTTGGCTTTTCCATCAAGAGTTAGCCATGGTGGGCCACTCTAATCATATCCAGTGATAAAAAATCCCCTTTGACACACATACACATGCATGCACACGTGCACTCATGAACACGTGCACACACAGGCGTGCGTGTGCACACGCACTCACATTCATTCTACTAGTTCAATTCCTTTGATTCCTGATTAAACACAGGAAGCATGCCTCACAGTCCCTGACACTCCCTCCCTGTTAGTTCATACTCCTGTGAATTCTTCCAAGCTGAAAAAGCTCCTGACTACATGATTCACATCTGGGAGCTACAGAAGACAGAAAGATTGACATAAAAAACAGAACAACTCTGCCATCCAGGATTTTATTGTCTAAAGAAGGAAAGAAACAAGGAAATATATGTAATAAGCCTGACTTAGGGACTCAGCTTACTGAGTTAAATTAAAAATAAAATTTGGGGCAGGATGCTGAGAAAATACCCTCATTGAGAGAAAGGTTGACAAAAAATGTGTAATCTATCATCTTTTAGCAAATGGAATCTACAGAATTTTCTTAAATGTAATTGGATGTATAGTGGGTGAAATAGAAACAGTGAGAAAGGAGACGGTGACTCTTCCACTATTGCCAAAGAGAAGAAAATCGTTGTCTCTTCATGGAAGCCCTTGTGAGAGTAAGTGGTTGAGCAAGCAGAGAAGTGAAGCCTAGAGTTCCTATATGCCAGCAAAAGAAAAGGCACCCCCATTCTGTCATGTCTCCTGGATTCTCCTTATATTGAAGTTGGTTTGTGTTCCTGTAAATCTGCAAGAACTGTTTTTCATGAATTCATCAGCCTGGTGCTAATGGCCACAGTGAACTTCTTTCTTGAGTGTAGCTATTCTTATCCATGCTTTTTTTTTTTTCCAACTGTTCATTTTGAAGCTTTTCTTCTGAGTCTCTAATGTGTTGCCTTTCTCTTTGGGACTGCTAATCTTTTTAAAATGTCTGTATACTTCTTTTCTTAGTAAATATCTCCCCGTCACCTCAGGGTTCTCCTGGGTTATTATCACCTGCTTTCGTGGCTTTACCTATTACCTCCAGATTGATCACAGAAGATTTCTTCTTATATTTTTGTAACACCTGCAATCTGTGTTGTAGGCACCTTTCAAACTTAGTACAACCCAAACAGAACTCTCCATTTCCACATACAAAATATTGCCTGTGGTGATTTGAATGAAAATGGCCCCATAGGCTCATAGGGAGTGAACTATTTAGGAGGTTTGGCCTTGTCTGAGTGGGTGTGGCTTTGATGGAGTAAGTGTGTCTCTAGGGGTCAGGCTTTGAAGTCTAAAGTGTTCAAACCAGGTCTAATGTGACATCCACTTCCTGCTATCTATGGATAGCAGATGTAGAACTCTCAGCTACTTTTCCAGCCCTATGTCTGCCTTCATGCTGTCATGTTTTTTGCCATGATGACAATGGACTAAACCTATGAACTATAAGTCAACCCCAATTAAATATTTTCCTTTGTAAGTGTTGACATGACCAAGGAGTTTTTCACAACAATAAAACCCTAACTAGGACTAGATCATTTACTTAAATGAAGAGAAATACCATGTCCTTGATCCTTGAGACTATCTTTTCCTTCACTTACCATATCCAATCAGTTTCTAAGTGTTTTTCAAATATGTCTTTGTCTCTGTTTATTGCCCAGGCTCTAATTCATGCAAAGTCTTATAATGGTTTTCTATGTGATATATGGACACTGTCTTTATTTCCTGTGAGCCCTATATTCTAAACAGTTAACATATTAAACTCATAGACACCAATCTGACTGATGTTCACTGTCCTTCACTGAATTGCTTATATTGCCATCATCATATGTGAAGTGGCCTCTACCTACTTTCTTCTACCCCCCCACAAGCCCTCTGAGAGCAGCATGTGACTGAGTCCATACTGCCTAGGCTTTTCCTCAATGACCCTCAGGCATCTTTCACTTTCTGCCTGCTTTTTGTTACTGCTAAAAGGAAATATTTGTAAATTATGCAATCCTCTCTAACTATGGGAAAGCTTTACAGTATATATAAAAGAATTCAGACTAATTTTAGGCATATTCATGATACTCCATGTATTCAACATGTCAGAGAAGTCAGATGTGATGAGATTAATAACAATGCTTGTTAGGTATATAGAAGTATCCTAGTGGAAATGTGGAAGTGGTAATCTTTTAACCTGTGTATTGGAAGAGGACCTCTTGTAAAAAAGAAGGATCTCTGGGCCTGGAAGCAGAGATGTTCTTTTCGTTGGGAGTGCCTGTTTCAAGTTGTCTTGGTTTGATGCTATTAGCAAGGTACCACATGAGAAGCAGGGAAACCTTGTGGTGTGGGCAATAGCATACACGCAGGAGTCAAGTCAGCAAATGGTTTGGCCTAACATGAACATGACTGGAGGAGAACCACACACCTTTCTAAAGACTTTATTGATATTATGTAAGATACAAGGACCATTTAAGGTGAATGGAGAAGGAAGCCTAACTTCTTGTTTGGTTTCAAGTAAAATAAAAAATGAATTAAGAAAATGTATTATAGAACAAGTGATAAACGGTTAAGGCCTCAACTAAACAGTGGGCAGGAAAAAGGGCTGAGTGTGATATATGACACAAATGGTCACCAGACAAAGGACATTAACATACCTAGCTTCTACAAGTGATAAGAAACCCTTAGCATCATTCACCTGTCATAACTGTACTTCAGATCCATATAGTGGTAGTGAATCATGCTTCTGAAACCAGAAGTACTGTTTCAGATTTTCTTATTGTAAACACATGTATGAACTATATGATCTTATCTACTTTTAGAAATACAGTTTGCTGGTATGAAGCATTCCCACAGTGTTATGCATCCACTGATACTCCAGAACATTTTGATAATACAGGTGAAACTCTGTATATTTACTGTTAGCTTACTATTACCTTTCCTCTCCCCGTCATTGAAACCTCTGTTCCATCTTCAATCCGTCTAAATTTCCTTATTCTAGATACATGGTACACAGGAAGTCATATGGTATCTGACATTTTGTCTGACTTCCTTTACCTAGAACAATGTTTCTAAGATTTATTTGTATTGGAGTTGTGTCAAAGCTCCATCCATTTTGATGGTTGAATAGCATACTGCCATTCATTCAGCTGTTGATAGAAGTTGTGTTGTTTCCACATTGTGAGTAAGTCAGGTGTAAGCATCAGTGCACAAACATATATTTGAATCCCCATTTTCAGTTCTTGTGGATACATACCTAGAAGTGTTATTGATAGTTTAGAGACTTCTTTTTCACAAATATTGGGTAAGTATGTGCTAGGTCCCAAAAACCTCTGCTATTCTTCCTTCTGATGACAAGAGGTTGTTGGAGTTATTCAGCTCTTCATTCTAGGATGAAGCAAGACTTTAAGTTTTAAGAGAATGTCACTTTGCTTTTTATTTAATTTTAGACAGCGCCTGCCTGTTACCTTTTATTTCACTCAGGAGGATGAACATGGCATCAGACTTTCCTCTCTAACAGCACACAAACATGGAGATGCATAAAACATGGCACATGGGTTCAGACCTCCCCGTGTGAAAATCTAGAAAAAACTAAACCACACCATTGAAACCCAAATTTTCTTACAGATTCTCCTTGTACAATAATGCCTGGTAATAGCTCCCATTCCTCTGTAGTGTAAGAAACATACTAAGTTTTCTATACCCATTCCTCTGTTGATGGATATCTAGGCTTGTTCTGCATCTTGGCTATTTTAAATAGTACTGCTATAAATAAAGATGTGTGACAATCTCGGTGGAGTGCTGACGTAGATTCCTTTGGAATACACACTGAAGAGTGGGATAACTGCGTCGTATGGTAGTTCTGTTTTAGTTCTTCAGGATTCTCCATCCTGACTTACATGGTATTTGCACCATTTAAATTCCTGCAACAGCATG
This sequence comes from Arvicola amphibius, assembly GCF_903992535.2. Lineage (NCBI taxonomy): Eukaryota > Metazoa > Chordata > Mammalia > Rodentia > Cricetidae > Arvicola > Arvicola amphibius. The sequence continues at coordinate 150,416,828 of NC_052049.1, read as the reverse complement.
TATTCTAATGAATTGACTTGTGTTATTATACTTCTAACCCATCATTGGTTTGTTTTGGGTCTACAGATAGATGGATGTAACCATAATTCTATCTGTCTCTCAGGGCCAGAAGTATGTGTGGGTAAGTCACATTCAGCTCAGATGTAATCAATCAGTATTATTGTTAGTATATATTAATGATTAAAAAAATCAACTAAATACAAGGTTTATATGAACTTAAGCTTTGGTAGCCTTGAGACTGTCAACCTGAAGAGAAATGGAGTCACACATTGACTATTGCTTTGGGCTGAACAGTATTACAACTTAAGAAAACAAAGATTCAAGTTGTTTTTGGTTATTGCTACAGGACCTTAGAGATCTCAAAATTCAAAGACCAAAGCAACAAGTGGGAGAGTCAACAAATTAGTTGTTTGTCAAATCTTACTATTAATGAAAGCAGTGTAGCAAAATGTTACATAAGACTGGACCACTTTCACAGGATCAGTAGACTAGTTCTTGCAGAGTAGGGGAAGAAGAAAAATAAGAAATTCTTAGTAAAGGCAGGAAGTTAAGGCCTTGTTGATCCTGGTGGCTGCCAGTTTGACTGGAAAGTTCTGCTTTCATGAGAGCTGTAACTGTAAACATAGAATATACAAGCCATAACAAGCACAGACGTTGCAGGTTTCAGTATATGCTGTCAACAGGATGTGTATCTACTAAGGGTCTAAAATTCCCTGAAGTAGACGGTATTAAAGCCTGGTCTCTCATACCCCTTTGGTCTAATGCCTTGAGTGTGTCTTAATTCACTTTTTCTTTAATTTCTTCCATAAAAGAACAATTTAAATATTTGCAAACTTATATGAAACTAATATACAGAAAGAAATGCTAAAGTTAACAAAATGGATTAAGAGCTGTTTTTTCATTACAGTGTCCCTTGAGTATTAGAAGAGAGAGAATCTTTTAAACTGTTTTCATAAGGTGTAGACAGAGAGATAGCTTAATGGATACTTACCTGTTTCATAAGTCAGGCCATGGTCATTTACTTTATTTTTTGGGGAGGGATTTAGTCTCCTAAATCCCTGGAGATATGTGGGAAAATGAACTTAAATTATATAAAGATGCTAACTCATGGTTTGTATTCAAGAAGTGGTAGGAACTGGGCAGAGGAACAGACAAGCATCATTGGATCCCTGGGGAGAGCTGTATTGGAAAAGGATTTGAAAACTGAGAGCTAGGATGCTGAGAATTAAGCCAGTTGACTTAAAAATGGTCCAGGGCTCACTCTGGGTACACATCATTATTAATTTTCTATGGCATCAGTGATATTTTTTAAAGTAAAGCCTTAAGGACTTGAGTACTTTGGAAAAGTTGTGAAGAGGAAGGTTTTTAATCATCCAAGCTCTTGCAAGCTGTCTGTGTGTGCTGCTTGCAGGGCATGTTGCCAAGCAAGATGATGGAAGGGCAAATTCGGTATCTAGCTTTGCAAATTTCTCCCTAGAGATTTTAGAGCTTCATTCAGATAGAATTTCATATTGAGTTCTTCCTGTCTAAATTAGGAGATGCTGGTACTTAGGGCCTGTAGTTGCTCCATTTCCTGAAGTTCCCTACTCTGCAGCTCCTCTGGGAAGCCAGAGAACAACTTACTGCTATGAGGGTTTTACGATTGATCGCTCTCTTTCCTGTACTGTTGTTCACTATGGAACACCCAGCAATTTGGGGTGAGGAGAAAAGGTGGAGCCTAAAAGTTTCTGAACTTATCTTTGACCCTAACATAGATTGTTGAATGAAAATTCTTGGAGGGAACGCTTTACCTTTCCTTGAATGTAGTATTTAAAAGGAAGAGGGAGGACTGTCCTAAATTAACATGGGTACCAGTCCTGTTGTGTCTGGAAGATGCTGTTTCCTTGGAGACACATTCACCACCATTGGTATTTACAATATTTTTGTCACTCACTGACACTATGACAGCATGCATGGGACCTGCACAGGTTCCAATCAGTTGAAGTCCCAGCACTGAGAAGAGGAGGTAGACACAAAGTTCCACACCTAACCAAGAAGCTGTTTACTATTGATACCTGCTGGGAAAGGGACTACCAGTGTTCCCAGTGGAGTGTCACTGGGTATATCAACCACACTCAGGTCAGACCCCATGGCCAGCAATAGCTGGCTAACACACGATAGCTATATGTTCGTGTGCTTTTTGTTTTGTTTTGGCACTTTTTGTCTTATTGATGTATTTTTAAAAGTTTTTTAGTTTGTTTCACTGTTTCGATTATTTTGTGTGTTTTTCTGTTTTTCTTTTTCTTTTTTTCTTTTTTTTTGGTTTTTACGAGACAGGGTTTCTCTGTAGCTTTGGAGCCTGTCCTGGAACTAGCTCTTGTAGACCAGGCTGGTCTCGAACTCACAGAGATCCGCCTGCCTCTGCCTCCCGAGTGCTGGGATTAAAGGCGTGCGCCACCACTGCCCGGCTCTGTTTTTCTTGAGAGGGAAAAGGAGCATGAAGTTAGGAGGGTAAAAACATTGCAAGAGTTAGGGGAGTGAAAAGATGGTCAAAATATATTGTATGAAAATTTAATAAAAAATTAAAAAGATTGTTATAAGGAGTGATAGTTTCTTTTATTCTATCTTTCTTATTAAAAAATATGGTAGGCTGCCATGCTGATGATGCTTCATAGGTATAGTTGAATGATACCAATTGACAAGCCAACATGGAGGGGGAGATATCTCATAATGCTTCAACCCTAGACAAAGAAGTACAGGCACTTAAGGAATGCGGGGGGTGGGATAAGTAGTAGTCTTCAGGGAGAGCACGCCATTTGGTTATTCAAAACCAAGGGTCAATCCTGAATTCATGGATATACAAGAACATTATACAGATTGAGCCGTGTGTGTGTGTGTGTGTGTGTGTGTCTGTGTCTGTGTAAATTGAGATAATTGAGATCAGGAATTTGAGAGAGAGAGAGAGAGAGAGAGAGAGAGAGAGCGAGCGAGAGAGAGAGAGAGCAAAGCAGCACATGGGAAACACTGTAAAGAGAAAGGGAAAGGAAAAACAAAGTAGTTATATTTTAATTTTAACAACTTATGTTTGTATGCATATATATGTTTAATATTATGATAATAGTATTGGACACTGGGCTTAGACTTCCCATTTAAAACTGCGAAATACAAATTTCTATTCTTTATAAATAGAAACATAGAAATATTCTTTATTCTATTATATACTTGTCTTACATTAAGATATTTTGTTATAGCAGAAGGTATGTACTAAAAATATTCCTAATAATAAATATGGGGCATAGAAGGAATATTGAGCATTTGAAAATTTGAAGCTTGCAGGATGTTTTGTAGGTTCAAGCATGAATATACCCACGTGACCAGTTTGTTGCTGGAGTTAGGGAGCCATTCTTTAAATTTTATGATTCACTGTTAGTGTGAATGTCCATGGCATAGTGGTTATCACTGTGGGCTCTAAATCCAGTTATCAGTGTGAGGTTCCATGGTGTGATGAACTCTGAGCTGAATGCATACCGTGAAGCTGACAAGCCCCATGTAGTTAGTGTGAGGCCCCATGGTAGAGTGGTTAGCACTCTGTGCTTTGAATTTAGCATGTTGCTGGTTGTGCGGAGAACAGTTTGCAGCAAAGTTGTTAACTTTTATTGTTGTTGATCTTGATGTCTTAGTTTCATAGTGATTGTGTTTCTCAGTTTTAATTGTTCCGAAGAAGCCAACAGTTTTATTTATTAAGATATTTTTTATTAGCAGCTTAATAGACCTTCAAGTCTTAACAGTGTGTTTTAGTAGTCATTGAATAAATAATACATGCAAATTAACAAAAAGGAAAAGAATTTCATATCCCTCCAAAATAGTCATCATTGCTTATAGTCTTATCTGTGGGCCTGCTGAGCAAGGCACAGTTTCTCAAAAATAGATGGCATCATTACTGAAGTATTTCTTTCACTCTGACTCCCGTGAAATACTGGTTCTCATTCAAGCAACCATGAAATAACCATTTTTAGAAAGATAAAATATTTCAAAAGCAAACCAGTCACCTAATGGTAGTTGCTGTATTCTGTGTGACAAATGCCGTGGTCTGCTACCTCTTCCACAAATAACTGAAACAGTTTGCCTCATCTTGTAGGCGCACTGCGGTGTATCTCAGAGCACCTTGGGCAACAATTTGTGGGATTCTAGAATTGAAGGGTGTGCATCATAAACACCACGAGACTCACCCAAATTGCATCTATTCTTAACTCATGGGGGAGATCAGTAGCTTGTTGAAGCTTTGGTAAAATTTTGGAGGCACATGTAAAATCTGGAGCATCTATAAGCTGTAGGGGTGCTGGTTAAAGATCTGTCTTTCAGTGTTGAGGTCTTCTTTGGAGTGGACAGTCTGTGACAGAATAGGCCAGAAAAAACACCAGTGGTAGGGTGGGTGTGGAAGGGTTCACTGTTGCTTGTAAGTCTAGTTGAATGAGAAAGAAAGCCAGGGAATACCCTGAAAATGTATATGAATTTGGTGAAAATTCCTGGAGGCAAACAACAAATGAGGTCATTTGCACTCGTATCTTGACTAAGCATTTCTTGGAAGACTCACCTCTTGTTAATATTGACACCGTAGCTCATGGCTTTGGCTGCTTAAAATGATTCTATTTTGAAGGTTTTGTATTTTTAAATGTTCACAATAACTTTGTAAGGTAGAAAGTCTTACAGCTATGTTTAGAGAGTGGGTAAAAAATGAGGATAGTGCGGTCAGTTACAGCTGAACATGGTTCTAGAGTGAAGAGGGTGCAGCATGACCTTTTGTCTGACTGCTGATCTGTTTAGTGCAAAGGCCCTGAAAATACAGGGTATGATGAAGGTCATGGAAGGGTTTGTGCATTGCTTATTTCCAAAGTGTTCCTTAGCATTCGTGTTACACCCAACTGACCTCTGACACTACCTGGGGTTCCAGAACTCTCTACTCTCATTTGGTTCTGCTTTACATCAAGCTTCCTATAACCTTCCTATTTATTAGTCCTGGTGGTCAGTGAGGGAGTGCTCTGGACCTGACCCCCTGTCTCACACTGGCTTATCTTAGAGAACTCCTGAAAGGCAGAAATCCTTTTGGAAATGGAATCCAGGTCATTATCTCGAAAGCATGGTTTCAGCTTTTATGGTAGGCTGGGCTACTTAGTTATTGAGTTATATTGCAGAGTATGACTTCATTCTGGGAAAAATGCAATGTTAAAGTGCTTTACCTTCTTGCTTGCTTAAAATGTATTATTTCAGATGTCAGCATAATGTAAAAGAGCACTGGATTTAATACAAACCTGTGAGGCACTTGGCAGTAGGACCAGGATCTATCCCTGGTTCATAGCAGCTTGTTGGAGTACATTTTTTATGGCAGGGTGCCAAACTCAGCCTTAATGCAGGGAGGGAGGCCTTACCCGTTCGGAGGAGTAGATGTGGGGTGGGCTGTGGGGAGATCAGGGAGAGTGGTGGTGGGAGAACCATGGATGGAATGTAAAATAAAATTTAAAAAAATCAAAAATTTAAAAGTTATTTTTAGATTTATTTTATTTATGTGCTTGTGAGAATGCATGCTGCGTAAGTACAGGTGCTGAGAGAGACCAGAAGAGGGTGTTGGATAGTCTGGGGCTGGAGTTATACATACCTGTGAGTTACCTAATGTAGGTGCTGGAAGCTAAACTCAGGCCATCTGCAACAGTATTAAGTGCTCTTAACTTCTCAGATTTTTTAAAAAGCTGAATTCACATTTTTATAATTCTCAGCTCTGCCACTTACTGCAAGTGACCTACTGAGCATCATCTTTTCCTATAGTAAGTTATAGTGAATACATCACAGGGTTATTGTAAAGGTCCAATGGGGTTAATAAAGTCTTAAAAGGGATTTTAACACAAGTATTACATAGAAATTTGTAATTATTGCTGTGTTTTTGTGAACACTAATACAATCAATTATGAGACAGTCATGTAATTTTTCATGCTGACCTTTGAAGCATGGGAGTTTATCTGTATCATCCTCTAATTCTGAGGGTCATTGTAACAAACACTCTGGCAACTCAGTTACAATACACTGAACATTTCTAAGTGTAACTGTTCACTGGATTGATAATTATTTTTCCAAGCTATGCTTTTAGTTGGTTGACTTTCAAGACTTTAGCAGGTTTGTTATGTGTTAGCTCAGGCACACACCTACAAATTCCGTTCCTCCTTGGCAGCGTTGCCTGGATTAAGGAACTCATTTCTAGAAAACTCTGGCTCCCCAAGGGCAGATCTCAAGGGACTTCTGTCAGGACCAGATGTCCTGTGAGATATAGTCCTTCTCTTTCATTTCATTTCATTCCCCTGAAAGTAGAGTTCACATTTACATAAAAGTATGAGATGAAGTATTATCAAAATACAGCGTCCTTTGTCCTTCTAAAAAACTAAACTTTACCTAATTTCTTAAAGATTTATAAACATTGGTTTGTCATTTCCCTTTAGCAAACGGAATCATAAACAAATCCTTAATTTATCCCATAGGTTTTGCCATGGGATGAAGACCTACAGAATATAATTTACAAATTGTTTATTTTAGAGTTTATTTCTTAGTAAGTGTTAAAAATACAACCCTCTAATTTGTCATATAATCCTGTGATTCAACATTAATTATGATGTTGCTATTACATCTCTTAGGGGTGATTTAAAATCAGTAAAATAATCCTGAATTTTTAAGCAGTGCTTTCTTTTGCTTTATAGAAGCATAGACTTAGTTGTAAGGTAATAGGATTTTGCCACACAACCAAGGATAAGAAGGAGGTGGCTCACTGTGACAGCTTTTGTAACACATGCCTCTACCTGATAATATACGAGATGCTTTATTTGCTCACCTGTTCTTTCCCTACTGAAGTACAGGAAACTATACTCCAGTTGAGCACACTTCTTGTAACTTCCTTAAAGTGGGATACACTGATCTAAGAGGCGACCAACCCCTCCCCACATTGACATTCCTATTTATCTATTTAGTCTGAGTACCTTAATGTGCCTATAATAGTATATGCGTAGAAATCAGATGACAACTTGTTGAAGTCAGTTCTCTCCTCCCACCTGTAGGTCTGGGACTGAATTTAGACCATCAAGCTAATATGAAATGTATCAATGTGATTTCTAATGCATGATGCTGAGAATTTGGAAAATTATTAAAATGAAATTATATTTTATTAACCGGAGCTAATGAATTATCATGAATAGTCTAAAGTGTATGTGTATGTGTGGAGGTGGGGGTGAGTATGTGAAGATGCCCTCAGAAAACAGAGAAGAGTGTGGGATTCCTTAGAGCTGAAATTATGGGAAATTATGAGCCACCTGATATGGAAACTGAGGACCAAACTCAGGTCCACTACAAGAAGAGAACATTCTAAACCTCTGAGCTCCAGTCCCAGACATAGTATAAATATACTATATATAAATATGTTTGGATTCAAGGAGTAAACAATCTAGAGATTACGAATTTATGTTTTCCAAGTGCCTTCAATCCCTCCCCGCTGACAGATGGCACATTTTAAAGTATGAAACTCTGGCTTCTCTTCAGCTAAGAGCCATGCTACTACAATGAGGCCTCGAAGTTACTTTCTCTTAAGGTGGAAGATTCAACACACAAAAATGGTATAAAAGCTGAACATCACTCTGAGAATGAATTCTGGCAAAAGCAAATAGTAGGATGGACTTGATTTGAAACAATCCAAAGGCGAGTGCGTTGCTGGCAGTCATATAGGCCATATGTTCCTATGGCAATAATGATGAAAATAATCACAAAATTCCTTTAGAATTGTTTAGCAACACAGAAGCACAAGAAAAAGTCTTTCTCTGCTATGTCTATAAAGATTTTCTCTTATTTTTTAATTGAAAAAATAATTTCACTATCTTTTGGAGACATCTGTTAGGAATGTGAATTCATTTTCATTCAATAGAAATCTTAAATTTTAAATTTAATTTTCAAATACACTTTCCACAGTAATGACTAGGATCCCATTAAGGATGAATTTAAAAAGTCTGTGGAAACTCTTAACAAGATAAAAGCATGTTTCTTAAATGTTTCTTAAACTTCTAGAATTCTTTTTCCTCATCTCATCCCAATTACTAGATTTGTAGATATTTGAATTGTCCCATGACTCACGTAAGTCAGTCTTTAAACAATGTGTGACTCTTCTAGAGGTCTTATTCATGAGGTGGTTGGTAATTCAAGTAAATTCTTTCTATTTTCTCCATTGTTATTAAAATTAATGACACTTATCAAGAGTGATATATTACAAATGCACAGTCAGATACCAATGAAAGAGACTAATAATAGTTAATTATAAATGGAAATCAATCTCTTAATGTGAATTAATAAGCTGTAAGAAATTGATTTCTCATTTTTTTTGCTACTTCATTAAACACATTAATGCCTTAAGTGAAAAGCTATTCCATGTTCCTTAATATCTTGCTGAATTATTTGTCAAGATAGGTCATATAAAAAAAAAACCCTTGGAATCTTCACTAGACTTTTTTTTGATGGAATTCTGGATAACACGTGGAAGAAAAAAAAATCAACATTTAAAATGTTATTTAAACACTGGTTTAATAATTGTTTTTCTTTTTTTGTTTTTTTTTTGTTTTTTTTCTCATTTTTTATTAAAAATTTCCATCTCCTCCCTTCCTCCTCCCCCTTCCCTCCCCTCCCTTCCACCCATACCCCAACTCCGCCCCTCTCCAAGACAAAGAGCCATCAGGGTTCCCTTCACTATGTTAAGTCCTCCCAGCTCCCGCTAAGTCCAGGAAGGTGAGCAGCCAAACTGACAAGGCTCACAGTGAGCCCGTCCATGCAGTAGATTTCATGTTCATCGCCATTGTCCTTGGTTTCTCAGTCCTCCTCCACCGTCAGCCACATTCAGAGAGTCCGGTTTGGTCCCCTGTTCCATCAGTCCCATTCCAACTGGACTTGGTCTCCCGTTAGATCTGTCCTACCGTCTCAATGGGTACACGCACTCCTCACGGTCCTGACTTCCTTGCTCATGATCTCCCTCCTTTTGCTCCTCATTAGGACCTTGGGAGCTCAATCCGGTGCTTCTATGTGGGGCTCTGTCATTTTCTCCATCAGGGAAATGCAAATCAAAACAACATTGAGATACCATCTTACACCTGTCAGATTGGCTAAAATCAAAAACACCAATGATAGCCTTTGCTAGAGAGGATGTGGAGTAAGGGGTACACTCATCCATTGCTGGTGGGAATGCAAACTTGTGCAACCGCTTTGGATTGCAGTGTGGAGGTTTCTCAGGAAATTTGGGATCAACCTACCCCAGGACCCAGCAATCCCACTCTTGGGAATTTACCCAAGAGATGCCCAATCATATTACAAAAGCATTTGTTCAACTATGTTTATTTGTAATAAATAAATAAATAAATAAAGCATTATTTGTAATAGCCAGAACCTGGAAACAACCTAGATGCCCTTCAGTGGAAGAATGGATGAAGAAAGTGTGGAATATATACATATTAGAGTACTACTCGGCGGTAAAAAACAATGACATCTTGAATTTTGCATGCAAATGGATGGAAATAGAAAACACCATCCTGGTTTAATAATTTAATGCCCTTCAAGTAACAGAAAACTCATGTCATATCTGACTGATTTTTTTTTTCAGTTTTTATTGATGGTGTTATTTGGGGGTGGCTGTGAAGTACCCTAAGAGCTTGTAAATAGGGGAGATGAGATTATTCTTTGAGAATTAAATTATGAAATCAATAGAAAATAGATAAGAGTAGAACTATAGAGCCACCTGAAAAAAATGATTTGTTGGCAGTGTAAGAGCAGGACATGGCTGGATGCACGATAAGTCGAAAGGAAAATATAGTCAAGGGAGAGGATCCACAGTCATAAATTGGGGGCAGTTAAAGCAGAGGAACAAATATTGGCTGCACTCATCTTAAACTCAGAAGAGCTTACTGACCAGTAGCTTTTTTGTAGATATTCAAGCTCCAGGGAGTTCTCCGGATTAAGTAACTCATGATTCATGCTCATCAAGGAAGCTTCTAATTGAAGACTAACTTTTGCTGACCATCTGCTGATGTGAGTGTTTAGCCGAAGCAGGCAAACTGTATTCCTATTTATAAATTTGTTGCTGTTCTGATTTTTTTGTTTTGGTTTTTCAAGACAGGGTTTCTTCTGTAGCTTTTTGGAGACTGTCCTGGAACTAGCTCTTGTAGCCCAGGTGGGCCTCGAACTCATAGAGATCCGCCTGCCTCTACCTCCCGAGTGCTGGGATTAAAGGTGTGTGCCACCACCACCCGGCTTGCTGTTCTGATTTCATAGATCATTCTATTAGTTGAATAAAAGCTATGCCTGAGGGACAATTGACTCTTGGGTTTTTAAGCATATGTATCTCATTGTCAGAACCAGTTACTTCGAGAGTTTAGTATTTGGGAGGCCTCGGAGATGGAGTTATAGATACAGAGAGGTGGAGGTAGAGAGGAAAGTAGAGGTAAGGATAAATTTCTCATGGGACTCAATGTAATATTGCCTTCATACAAGACAAGAGTGGATCTTTTATTGTTCTGATGCTTGAGAAATACTCAACACTTGATCTCTGTAGTATATTTTGTTTATGATCAATTCTTTCCCTTGGTGATCAAGTCTGCTGTTAACTCAATAATGAGTAGACTCCTCTAACGGTTTTCATTTTTATCTAAAAGTAAATATCCCCCTTCGTCTATCCCTCTTTTAATTTCTCCTTTTGCAATAAAAAATGAAGAGCCCCCATGCATGAAAGCCTTTACTATCACAGCCCCCCCCCCGGTTACTACTTTAGATATATTTTTTAAAAAATTTATTAGATTTTTATAAAAATACCAATCCAAGTTCCCACAGCCTCTCCTCCTCACATTTCATCCGCACACCCTCCCACACCACCCCCACCTAATCCTTTGTGGAAGGTCCAAAGCCCTCCCTACTGTATCTAGGCTGAGCAAGGTATCATCCAAAGATAATAGCATCCCAAAAAGCCAGTACATACAGTATGGATAAATCCTGATGCCACTGCCAGTTGCCCCGCAGTCTGCCCCAGCCATGCAACTGTCACCCACATTCAGAGGGACTAATTTGGTTCTATGCTTGTTCCTTCCCAGTCCAGTTGGAGGTGGTGAGCTCCTATTAGCTCAGGTAAACTCTTTCAGTGGGTGAACCCATAATTGTCTTGAAATTTTTGCCCATATTCTCATTCCTTCCACTCTTCAACTGGACTTTGGGAGCTCAGTACAGTGTTCTGATGTGGGTCTCTGCCTCTGTTTCCATCAGTTGCTGAATGAAGGCTTTATGGTGATATTTAAAATAATCATCAGTCTGACTACAGGGTAAGTTAAGATTGGGCCCTCTCTCTTCCATTGCTTAGGGTCTTAGGCAAAGTCATCCTTGTGGATTCCTGGGAATTTCTCTAGAGCCAGGATTCTGCTAACATTATAATGGTTCCCTCAATTAAGTTATCTCTTTGCTTGCTCTTATCTCTGTACTTCCTCCATCTCGACTATCCCATTCCCCCAAGTTCTCCTCAACCCTCTCCTTATCCCCCCCTCTTTCCCTTCTATTCTTTATTCCCTGCCCCTCATGCTCCCAATTCTAGCGGCAATCTTGTCTGTTTCCTATTTCCAGGTGGGTCTATATATGTTTTTCTTTGGGTTCACCTTATTACTTAGCTTCTCTAGGATCATGAACAATAGGCTCAATGTCCTTTGTTTATAGCTAGTATCCACTTATGAGTGAGTACATACCATTTTCATCTTTTTGGGTTTGGGTTACCTCACTCAGGACAGTGTTTTCTAATTCCATCAATTAGCATGCAAAATTCAATATGTCATTGTTTTTATTTTTTTAACCGAGTAGTACTCTAATGTGTAAAATGTGCCACATTTTCTTTATCCATTCTTTGATTGGCGGGCATCTAGGTTATTTCCAGGTTCTGGCTATTACAAACAATACTGCTATAAACATAGTTGAACAAATACTTTTGTAGTATGATTGAGCATATTTTGGGTATATGCCCAAGCGTGGTATTGCTGGATCCTGAGGTAACTTTATTCCCAATTTTCTGAGAAACCGTCATACTGATTTTCAAAGTGGTTATATAAGTTTGCATTCCCACCAGCAATGGATAAATCTTCCTCTTACTCCATATCCTCTCCAGCATAAGCTATCATCTGTGTTTTTGATTTGAACCATTCTGACACGTTTAAGATGGTTCTGAGTTGTTTTATTCGCATTTCCCTGATAACTAAGGATGTTGAACATTTCCTTAAGTATCTTTTGTCTATTTGAGATCTTCTGTTGATAATTCTCTGTTTAGTTCATTACCCAATTTTTAAATTGGATCATTTAGAATTTTAATGTTTAATTTCTTGAGTTCTTTACATATTTTGGAGATCAATCCTTTGTCTTATGTGGAGTTGGTGAAGATCTTTTCCCATTCAGTAAGTCACCTTTTTGTTTTTTTGACTGTGTCCTTTGCTTTACAGAAGCTTTTCAGTTTCAGGAATTTTCAAGGTCCCATTTATTTATTGTTGCTCTCAGTGTCTGTGCTACTGGGGTTATATTTAGTCTCCTGTGCCCATGCACTTTCTCTTTCCACTTTCTTTTCTATCAGGTTCACTGTGGTCAGATTTCTATTGAGGCATTTAATTCATTTGGATTTGAGTTTTGTGCGTGGTGATAGATATGGATCTATTTTCATTCTTCTACATGTTAACATCCAGTTAGATGCCAGCATCATTTCTTGAAATTGCTCTTTTTTCCATTGTATAATTTTAGCTTCTTTGTCAAAAATCAGGTGTTCATAGGTGTGTGGATTTATATCCGGGTCTTCAGTTTGATTCCATTGATCAATATCTCTATTTTTATGCCAATACCAAGCAGTTTTCATTACTGTAGCTCTGTAATAGAGCTTGATGTCAGTGATAGTGATGCCTCCAGAAGTTCCATTATACAGGATTGTTTTGGCTATCTTAGGTTTTCTTTGTTTGTTTTTCCATATTAAGTTGATTATTGTTCTTTCAAGGTCTGTGAAGAATTGTGTTGGGATTTTGATGGGAATTGCATTGAATCTATAGATTGCTTATGGTAGGATTGCCATTTTTACTATGTTGATCCTTCCTATCCAAGAGCATGGGAGATCTTTAAATTTTCTGGTAGAATTCTTAAAGCAATTTCACTCAACTATTCTTTATCCTTTCAATATCGGTGTGAAGCATGTAGAGAGAGAATGTTTTCTGTTTGTTTTTAATTTCAAAATTGGTATATGGTGGCTCAAGGAATTGGAGAATCTAAGTAACAGCCACTAATTTGAAGCATAGCTAAGAAATGAGAAGTAGCAGATAAAAATGCCTACAAATGTCAATCTCGTTCCTTCTGTTTACACTTTGCCTTGGATAGAGAATTGAAGAGAAATTCAAAAGGTTCCAAAAGCTAAAAATTGAAAGATGCTTGTTTTACAAAATATTCCAATTTTTGATTAAGTATGCTAAGAGAAGAGTTTATTCTCTTTATTCTCTTATTTATTCTCCAATTTTAATCTCTAGTTCTTTCTCCAATTTATTATCTCTGTGATGAGAATAATTTATTGCTCATCCATTTGTGAGATTTTATTTCCTCTTAAAACATGAACCTATGCTGTGTTAAATACTGTGATGGATGTTGGAGGTATGGGACAAAGAAGATTGAGTGGTTTGTCTCATAACATCAACATCTCAGCTACTATTCATATAGTCAAAAAGATCACCAGACTAGTGTAACTGGGGCATGGATCATTACCACATAAGTATGACTGTGGCATAAGCCATTACCATGCAAGTGTGACTGTGTCATGGACTATTACCATACAAGTGTGACTGTGGCATAGACCATTACCATACAAGTGTGACTGTGGCATAGGCTGTTACCACACACTTGTGACTGTTTCATGGACCATTACCATATAAGTGTGAGTGTGGCACAGACTTGAAATTTCAGAGATTTTTCTTTAGGGACTGACATTAAGTTGATGTCCTTTGTAGAGTAAGGCAGGTAGATTCAGGGCAAAGATGAGGAGTAAATCTCTTTACCTAGAAATAATGTTAAGTTTAATTTAAATATCTTTAAGAATAACAGAAAAAACTGAATTTTCATCACAGAGTGTCCATATTGAGCTTCTTGCATGAAAGAGATGAAGGTGGAGGCTGAAGCAAAGAGATGTAACTTCAAGTGAGCTAATCCTTGATAATTAATTAGTATGACTCCTCAGTTCATATTATCATACTTTATAGGATGCTTTGAATAAGAAAGGCCCCATAAGATTCAGGGATGCTGCATAGGATATTGTGTCTTCTAAAACGATTAGCTAGAGGTCCAAACTTAATTGTCTTAATAAGCCACTTAATCATTCATGACAGATGAGAGAAGCCACAGAGGACCCTACTCTAAAGCTTTCAGCTGTAAGTTTCTAAAAGCTCATTAGTGAAGCAGGAGGTTGAAATCAGGGTGTAAAATTGCTTTATCCAAAGACCCTGGTTATTATTAATCTACAGTTGTGCAGTTGCTTTATATTAATCCTTCTCAGTAGCATGAAGAAAATATGGAGTTCCCATATGAAGATAATAATAGGTATCATAATGACAAGATAAAATTCAACTGAAATTACTTTGAAAATCAAATTTAGACAATGACAGATGGAATAGATCTCATTATGAGTAAAACAAATAAGTAAAGACTCTGATTAACTGGGAGGTTTGAGAATGGGTTATTCTGACCTGTTATTAAAAATAAACTCATATCTTTTAAAATGATGTTCTCGTGCTTGCATATTTTTGACTAAAATAGCATGTGCTAGCAAAAGCAAAAGAAGATTCATAGAATAAACAGTAATATCCATTGATTTAGTTTAATTAATTAGAAGATCAGTTACCAATTGAATTTCAATATATTTTCTTCAAGTCATTTAAGAATGTATATATATATATATATATATAATTAAATGTATTAAAATATTTTGATGTAATACTGTGAATGATATTTCAGAACATACTTTATCAATTAAGTTTTGAATATGTTTACATCATACTGAACATCTTTGATTCTTTCATTTTATTTCTCTAAACTATTTTAATATACATCACATATTATTTAACAATTCTTATGTTTGATATCATGGAAATGGCTTTTTGTGCATTTAAAGCTTATAAATCTAATTTTAAAAACCTTATTCCTACAACTGGAAAACTGCTGAATTAAATAATATCAGTATTGAAATGGGTTTATAAGTATTTTAAGAGTGTGTGCTAGTGTAACTCATTTGTTTTTGAACCATTTTTATAAAGTTTGCATTAGCTTCTTGCTGCTCTTGCTTCCTAAGTTTCCATTTTAGTGCATCTGATAAACCTTAAACACTTTTCATTAATTAGATCTCCATGATTGACTAAATGATATATTTTCAGCTTTTCTCACCTAAAACCTTGAAATTTTGAGAAAATATACTTTAAAAAAAGATAGGCTAGAAGAGCAATAACATGAAGGTTAGGAAGCCATCAGCTCATAAGATTATTTAGGAATCTCTGAAAACAAGAAAATAAATGGCATTGAAATTTCAGAGGAAGAAAAGTCACAGTGAAATAACAGAAAAAGTACCAAGGAGGAAGCCCTCCCCCCAACCAGGGAGACTAATTCAAAGGCAATAGTGCATATGCTAAGCATGGAAGGAGGAGTCATCACCTAGAAGACTGTCAGTCACTTTAAAGGTTCCTCTTATGGGGTATGTCCTTTTGTACGCTGCAAATATGTGTTGCTTTCATTGGTTGGTGAATAAAGCTGTTTTGGTCAGTGGTCAGGCAGAATAGAGCTAGGCAGGAAATCCAAAGAGAGATACAGAGAGAAAGAAGGTAGAGTCAGGGAGACACCAAGTAGCCGCCAAAGGAGTAAGATACTAGAACATTACTGGTAAGCCACAGCCACATGGCAGTACATTGATTAACAGAAATAGTTTAATTGTGAGAGCTAGTCAGTAATATGCCTGAGCTACTGGCTGAACAATTATAATTAATATTAAGTCCCAGAGTGTTTATTCCAGAACTGGCAGGCAGGGGACAAACCTTCATTTATATTCCTCCATCTAATGGATCTTCTAAGTGTAATCTTGTGTCTGGAATGAATTCCAGGAACAAACAGGCTTGTGTGCGACATAGCAAGAAGCAAGCATAGAGTGTTGCATTGAGTATTGGCTCCACAGGGCAAGTTTGTGTTGCTCTCAATGCACCCCTGAGTATTTGAAAACTCTGAAATGTTGTCTACAGCTTATTTGTCTGATTCTCTATCCCTTCCAGTGGGCATCCTCAACTTCAACCATTAAGAATGATATTAAATAGATACTTTATTAATGTCTTTAGAAGATGAGTAACTTTCCTGCTAGTCTTAATTTATTATGACTTTATTATTGTTATGTTATTGTTATTATGACTATAACATTATTTATGGATGGATGTACAACTTTGTTAACTTTTCCCTGTTAAGCTTGCATATAATTTACTTTATATTGCAATTATAGTGAGTTTCATAGATTAAATTTTGAATATTAAATCAGTTTTGCATTCCTGATACATGCTTTCTGTGATTATACTGTATACTTGTATTTTGATTGATTTAGCTGATAATATTTCCTTAAGTATTTTTACATCTATGTCTAGGGGTATATTATAATATACTAGGTTTCAGATTAAAGTATAAAAATTAGTGTTTTCACATGCCAGTGGATGCCTACATACCCAAGAATATAAAGCCAGCCATTATTGAGCTGGATGAATTTTTAGGAAAATAAAGATGCAAAGTTGGGTGGGTATGGAATGGGGTTATATCTAGGAGGAGTTGGGGGAGGAGGGAGAAGATGGTCAAAATATAATATTATTATAATTATTATAATATAATTCTCAAAAATGTTCAAGAATAAAACACATATAGCAGGAATGAGCACGATAAGCTAATTTTAGAAAATTAGTTCAATAATTGTTAGGTTTAATAGCTAGATAGAGGCTAAATACATCTAAAATGAAATAATATGTTCTGTTACAAAATACAGATCAGTGTGAAAAATAGTGTGTCTTAAAATTGACTCAGCAACTTTCAGTTATACACAGTCTAGTAGTTAATTACAGTCATTGTCTTGTGCAATCCATATCTTGAACTTATTTCTTTTGCCCAAATGAAATAACGTGTTTATATGACATGTCATTAAAATTAGTATTTTCTATATTTTACAAGAAAAAATAGTTCCCTTTTCTCCATCATCCTATTCTTTAACAGTAAAGCTACACATTGGCCAGTGTTATGACCTGAATATATGTGTTCTTCCCTAATTCATATGCTTAATATTGAAGTTCCAATAGTTTTATGGGATGATGCCTTCTGGAATATATTAAGGTCTGATCATAGTCTTATAAACACGGGCTATTTGTCAACAGGCATTGAATCTTCTGTCAAATTGATTTTGGATTTCTCACCATCAAACTGTAAGGAATAATTGATATTGTTTGTAAATATTCTAGTTTCCCAAATGGAGTAATGCAGATATTGGCTGTGACAGTGGTGTACTATTGTAACAAGTGAAAAACATTGGGGTGGCTTTTAAATAAGAGGAAGGACAAAGGCTTTGGGTGTTTCTAGATGTGTCCTGGAAAAGAACCCCAACTCCTGCAGTTGGGACTTTGCAGAGAATTGAAGAGTGCTTGGAAAGAGGATTGGTGTGGGACAATTGTCTATATTTTGTCAATTTTGTTTTAAATAAATGCTGATTGGTCAGTAGCTAGGCAAGAAGTATAGGCGGGACAACCAGACAGGAAGTAGAGGTGGGGCAATGAGAACAGGAGAATTCTGGGAAGGAGGAAGCCCATTCCTTCTCAGTCCTGTCCAGATACTGAATAAGCAAGATGTGACCTGCCCCACTTAAAAAAGATGCCGAGCCATGTGGCCAACATATACTAGAATAATGGGCTAATATAAGTTATAAGAGTTTATAAGAAGCCTGAGCTAATGGGTCAATCAGTTTATAACTAATGTAGACTTCTATGTGATTCTTTGGGACCTCACAACTGTGGGAACTGGGCAGGACAGAAACCTCAGGCAACAGAGGATCGCTATATACCAAGCCACATATACCTGTGAATTTACAAAAGCATCAGTGAGCAGGCCCTGGTAGGAATTTTGTTAAGGTCACAAATGGAAACAAGAAGCCTGCTGCTAGGAACAGGAGGGAAGACAGATCTCATTATAAGGTGGTAAAGAACCAGTGAACTGTGTTTCTACCCTAGTGTTTTATCGAGACTAGATGAAATTGGATATTTCACAAAGAAATCTCCCAGCAAACTGGGCAATATGACTTCAGTTTGGAAATGCAAAGTACTAGAAGAGAGCACAAAGATAATTCATAATCCAGATGGAAGTACTCTTACAAGTTTGTAAAATTCTAAGTGACTGTATTGTAAAATCGACTGATCTGAGATGCATGCCACTCTCCTTTTTGAGTTCTCTAGGAAGAATGACATTCTAATGACTTATTAATCGGCTAATTTATTTGTTTCTAAAATGAGAGGTTTCTACACTAACATCAGCTTGAAACTTGCAGCAAGCCTTATTTTTATTATTATGCAATGAAAATATTTTATAATTTGTCCTGGGGTTTCTTCATTAACCCATCCATTATTTGGATATCTATTGCTATTTTTCTAATATTAAGGATTTTCTTATGTGGTTGTTACATAGTATGGCTATTAGTAGTTTATCTTTTTCAAATGTGTGTATAATGAATGTATGTTAATCAATTCCTTCTCCCAATTGCCTTTTCTTATCTTCTCTTTGCTGCTGTTTTCCTTTCTACTTCCAAATATGCTACTTCCTATTTCCTTAAAAATAATTAAATCCTGCATATAAGTGAAAATATGTAAAGTTTGTCTAAGTCTGATTTATTATACTTAACATCATTTTATGCTAGTAATGTCTATCTTTATTCTGTTGTGATCAGAAAAAGCAACTTTATATGATTTCATATACCTTTATGCAAATATTTTAATACTTCAAGTTTGCTATAATTTTGTGTGTATGATAACTGTGTGTGAGCATGGCCACAAATGTGGCAAGGCATCTGTATGGAAGTCAGGTTATAATACTGTGGGATGGGTTCTCTCTACCATTAATAGGTTCTGGGGCTAAAACTCAGATTGCCATGTGGAATAAAACTATTTCAACTGAGAATATCTTGGTAAGCCAATCAAAGTACCCTATTCTTGAGCATGGCCTGCTTGCAAGGCTGGTGGGTTTATTGGTCCATTTTGTTCAGGTGGCTGCCTCTGAATCTCCATATTTTTTATGATATCATTGAAGTTTATTTTTAGTCAGATTCAATATTAATAATATCCCCCAGGGGAGCTTTATGATGTCAGTAATAATTTACTTAAAAAATCTATATGCCTGCAATGCTATTAAGAAATGTTGCATGCTAGGATGAGTTGAGCTAGCAGGGCTACTTTTTATTGTTTTGTTTGATAACACTAGAGGCATGTTGGAGGAAGGTCACTCTATAAAATTCCAGGACTAAATAGTCCAGCAGCTGGACTTATGTGAAAGGATGACGGGAACACAGTGACACTAGCAACTGTGAAGAAGGTTGATAGATGAAAGCAGAAATGGAGTGAAACAGAAAATCTGCTTTGAAGTATTCTCTAACTGGGAATGACTTCACACATGAGAACAAAGGCAAGAACCACTTCTCTCATTTTCTCTTGTGTGACATGCCCTTGCTAACCAACTTTTGGAACCCCACTGGGTCACTTCGTGTTAGAATACTGGCACAATGAATATCTACTTTTTACAAACCGCATTTTAGAAATTAAGCAACAATTACAACATGACTTTCACATTGTGGGATTTTTCTTGACCACTGAGGACTTCATACATTTGAGAACTTGGAAGAGTTTGCAGATCTACTAAACACATGGCTTGTGAATTTTTTCTTTCTATTACACAGAATTTGTAGAATGTGACTGTTAAGTGTAAGTCTTTGTTGTTTATGTTTGACTCACTGCAGGACTTCATTCTCCATATAATATCTAGAAACACTTCCTTACTTGTAGGAACCACAACCCCCAGTGATGCATTTCTCCCAATAAGGTCATGCCTCCTAATCCTTCCCAAAGAGTTGTACCAACTGGGGACCAAGTATTCAAACATATGATGCTATTCTTATTCAAACTACTACAGAGGTCTTCAGTACCAACTCAGCATTGGAGTCCACTTCCCGGGTACATTTGTAGAGTGTTAGTGTCCACTCTAACACTATAGAAAACTGTGACCTTGAAGAACATTTGAAAACCAAACTGTTAAATGATTTGGAAGATTATGTATGCAATGCTTTTTTATTAAAGGGAAAATATCACAGTATTACAAGAGTTATGTTTTCTTGTATAGGCAGTGGAGGATTAGATAATTTTCTAATTTCAAAACCTTATGACATTACTATTCTTTGAAATTTTATATTTAAGTGATTCTATTATGAGCAGGAAATTCTGTTTTAACATG
This sequence comes from Arvicola amphibius, assembly GCF_903992535.2. NCBI lineage: Eukaryota > Metazoa > Chordata > Mammalia > Rodentia > Cricetidae > Arvicola > Arvicola amphibius. The sequence continues at coordinate 150,396,251 of NC_052049.1, read as the reverse complement.
TTTCCATTCATATGCTTCATGACAGACATTAGAACATTAATGGAATCTGCACAACTAACCAAAATGCTTGTGGTGTCAAGATGAAGAGGACATCAGATGTCAAAGAGAAATGACAGCTCTCCCTCAGGCTGTTGTATTGCGATCAAATAATGGTAGAGCCCTAAGCCATCTCAGCATTTCCCAGAACCTGATATTTCATCCAGACTCTGTCAACACAGTTTGATCAATGTCTTCAAAGGAGAAGGGGAGGCAAGTGGATGATTAACTTGAAGCATTTGTCACTGAGACCAAGCTTAGAGAGATCCATGGCACTGTGATGGATGTCACAGGGAAGCCTCTTTGTATTTGCCAGTCAAACAGAGCCACTGTGAAAGTATTTAATGGTACAGGAGAATCCTCATTGTTCATTGTCAGTTTCTGTACTTTCTCTAGGCGATGTGAATATTCTTCAGTGCCAAAAGATATAACCAGCACAGGGAAGTTAGGGACAGAATGAAAGGAAAGACACATTCAGTTCAATTCACTGCTATTTCTGGCTTTCCCAGAGACCATTTCAGTCCCTCCATAATCCTCCAAAGTACCTGAATATATAAGAAACTGGGTAGCGGGGTAAGAGAGCAAACTTAATAGTCACTCCTAGACTTTCTGGGTTTCAGCTGAAGTTGCCACTCATGAGGCCTTCAGTTAGTTAAAAATTTATTCCAACTTACATTATTCTCATAAACGAGTGGGAATGAATAGGCCTATTTCATGGAATTTCACGAGGATTATTATACATTCCAATATCTGAGAGGCAGAAGGAAAAGCCTAATAACGGGAAAATACTTGTACTAATGCAATGCATTAGTGTGTGTGGGTACGTCTATATGGAAAGAAGGCCATTTGCACTGAACCTCTTCTTAGCCAGCCACTCTTCTGGATATAAAGCAAGGCAAATGCTAGCTATACTCAGCACTGTCTTTATGAACCAGATAAAATAGTCAACAACAATGATTTTATGTATGAACAAAAATAGAAAGTAGTTTTCTTTCACTGTTGTACAAATATTGCATTAATTAGCACTCTAGCAGAGAGCATCTAGTTATTAACTGTCATATAGAAAACATTGCTGTGCTACTGCATCAGCAGACTTTGACATCTTTTTGGCATATTAGTTGATGTTTAAAATAGTATAATGTGACACCAACATTTACAAACTGTAATTAGTTTAATAAAAATCTTCAGCTCTGTTCAGTTACTTAAAATATTACTAAATATATACTCTATAAGATGACCTTTCATTTTTGATAAATTAATTAGGGCTATTTGTGAGCAGTTTTAGTTCTACAGTCTAATATTTTGTTCATTTGTAGGACCATCCCAGCCATGGAAGCGACCCATCTGATGATGCTGGCTATGCAGGATTCATCACATTCAAGAGTGTTGGAGTTCCCATCTTATCCAAAGGAGGCAGTGTGCTGCTGGACTCTAGGAATCCCAATCTTTAGCTATAGGAATGGAAAATCTATCCATATCCTTGAATTAGTTAAGTTCCTCATTATAACAGATATGGGGGAAAATAAACAGAAAGAGAATGTATTCACACATTTACAGCCTGTAAAAGACAGGATAGAAAATAAGACAGAGAGTAAGGCGGGAAATGAGTAGGCACTGACATCACTGAAAATTTAGCACTATTCACTTAGCAATGATTCTTCTTTTTCTATTTGTTTGAGGAACACATTTAAAGGCAAACTTCACCTTGGCAGTTTTCTTAGGTACTTTTCTAATGCTGTGATAAGATGCCACGATCAAGGAAACTTATGGAAGTAGGTGACCACTTGGTGCTTACAGTATCTGAAGGTTAGAGTTTGTGACTAACATGGAGGGGAACAAAGCGGCAGGAAGGCAGGCATGGTGGAGCAGTAGCTGAGAGCTTACATATTGACGCATAACCACAAGGCAGAAAAAGACACTGGGAATGGCCCACGACCTTTGGAAACTTCAAGGTCCACACCCAGTGAGTCAATTTTTCTCACAAGGCCACACATCCCAATCATTTTAAAACAGTTCTACCAACTAGGACCAAGTATTCAAACACATTTTTTTTAAACCACCAAGATTTTCTTTTTAGGCAACCTTTTGTCGAGGCATCATGGGTGTGGCTTCCCCATTATTATTTCTTTTTTATTGATTTTATTGAAATATACATTTTCTCTGATCCCCTCCCTGCCTCTCTCCTCTGCTTCAATCTTCTTCCATGGTCCCATGCTCTCAATTTACTCAAGAGAACTTGTCTTTTTTTTACTTTCCATGTAGATTAGATCTGTGTACATCCCTCTTAGGGTCCTCATTGTCCAACATTCTAGTGTGTGGGATAAAATCTCACAGGGCCTTACCTCTCTAAAAATCTATAGGTAACTAATAACATTTAAGTAAGAAAGAATTAGTTATTCTCAGGGATGAATATTTTAATTGGTTATCCAATTAAATATGGTATGGCTTGAATTCACATACATATACTAAATGAACTCAGCTGTTTGTATTTACACACACACACACACACACACACACACACACACACACACTAATAGTAACCAAAGAAAAAGAGGCCATAAATTTGAGAGGGCCTGCGTGGGCATATGGGGAATGTCGGAAGGATTAAAGGGAGGTGATGTGATTATATTTTATTTAAAACATAAAATTTAAAATATTATTGGCAACTATCTCATATCTTTAACTCATTAGACACACATTTAGCTTAGTGTTGGTCATTAAAAAGTTAGACAAATGAGCTTAGATGTGCCCTGTGCCATGGATTTGTACATCTTGAGAAAACATTTGGTAACTAAGAACTTGTAGATAAATTTGAAACCGAAATTTTTAACAAACATTCATAATAGTTTAATATCTTGTAATTGTAGACAAAGTTATCTATAGAACTTGGGAAATTTTATTTTAGGTGTGTCTTATGGTCTGTTATTTGGAGCAGTAGGAACACTGATTTCTAGGGAAGCTTCAGGCATGGATGTCTGCTTGCATGCTAATACACTATTGTCCCTCTGTGTCCTCCCTTCTTGCTGATGGTGTCCTTGTCTCAGCTCACTGCCAATACAATTTCCTTTCGTTTTCAACCTCTGAATCATTCAGATGGGCTATCTGTTCATTATCCATATCAAATAGCACTGTGAGTTATTTGTGCTCGTCCACAGGAGTGAATCAAATTAGAAAGCATGTGGAGAAAGGGACAGGGGAACTGAGAGCAGTTGGTTGCACAATTCCTGCTCTGTGTGGCTTTGATTTGAGATACCTAACATATGCACTGGTCAAGGACTGGTAATATTGGGGAAGATTCCCAGTTCTTGCAGTATCTCCTGAAATTTCTGCATATTAGGAAAAGAAACTGAAGGGCCGTAGCATCCACACAATTGTCCCTTCTTTTATTTTGCAGTTACAAATGTTCCTAGAGCTCAATCAAAGCAAAACAGACAAAAGAAGAAGCTGTCTTCATTAGATTTCTGGGCTCTGCTGGTGACTACTGTATGAGTTTTGATCAGTTGAATAAATTTTCTGGGCCTTGCCTGACAGATATTGGATAAAAACTTCTTCAGGTCTCAGGATTACAAGTTTAGTGACTCTTTTTAAAATCTTCTACTCTGGGAAGACAACAAAGAACAAAGAAATAAATGCCTTGAATTTTTTTTTTTGTTTTTTTGTTTTTTTGTTTTTCAAGACAGAGTTTCTCTGTGGCTTTGTAGCCTGTCCTGGAACTAGCTCTTGTAGACCAGGCTTGTCTCGAACTCACAGAGATCCGCCTGCCTCTGCCTCCCGAGTGCTGGGATTAAAGGTGTGCGCCACTACTGCCCGGCGGCAGCCTTGAAATGTTTTAATTCTTGTGAGAGGACACAATGTCAAAATAATTTAAAAATTTTGATTTAGGCAAAGTAAATTTCTTAATTTTGATCCCTCTTTGAAGAAACCTACTAACTTTACTTTGCAGTCACAACTTTCTTAGGATGGTTTCCCTGCTGTAACATCACTGTGCTAGTCTTGATATGCTTAAATAATGGAGGCTTTTTCTATATTATTGAGAGACATCTCCATAGCTCAAGAGTGTCTTCTCCTTTCCTTTCTTCCCCTTTTCTTTCTATCCATCCACTCACTGTCTGCTACACAGACTAAATATGGATTAAAGGAAGATGTGAGAATTAGCCTATAAGAGGCTACAGATAATGGGCCAGGCAGTGTTTTAAAAGAATACAGTTTCCGTGTAATTATTTCGGGTGTAAAGCTAGCCGGCGGTGGGTGGCGGGACGCAGCCCCAACGCTTCCTTCTACAGGTTGGCGCCCCGGGTGGTGGGACACAGCCCGCCGTTTCACACTACAATATACTAACTTTAATGGTCTGTTCTTTCCCTTTAAGAGACAAGCTTCACCCTCTCCCTCTCCTGTCCACCATGGAGGCAGGCATATCTTCTTTTTGCTTCCAGCCTGAGAGTCTTTCCGTCTCTTTATGAGGCAGCTTCTATGTCTCCCTTCTCTCCACTTCTCCCCTCCTCCTCTTCTTCTCTCTCTGATCTTCCCTCTTCTTCCCTTTCCTTCCCTAACCCACTAAATAAATACCCAGCTTCACTCTGCATGGCTTGTCTATTCATTTTAGTCTCTCATGTGCCACATGGCTGGGACCCAGCTGCCTTCATGGCCTGCCATGATCTCTGGACCTGCTGCCTGCCGCCACTCTTGTGGTGTGGTCTCAGGGCCTATTGTCCACTGCAGTCACTTGGGGATCTGCAGCATTTTTACTTAAACTGTAACACTAACCATGCAAATCTTAACAGCTGAGTATACATCATAGTCCCTACACACAAAAAGGAATGGAATTCAAGTACTGAAATCTTCTCTTAGCATGAATTTTGAAAAGTAAACAAATTTAGCCCTCGACTTCTTGTTATAAATTAGTAAGTAAACATATGTGTTATTCCTACATTTAGCTAAAATAATAAAAGCTGCAGAGCAGAGGAATTTTGTTGATTTTTATTTATTCTTTGAAAAAATCCATGCATATATATGATGCATGTTGGTCATATCCACCCCTCACTTCTGCCCTCCAGCATTACCCCTTGACTCAACCATCATCACATCTCTATCCCAACTTCATGTCCTATTTTTATAATTTGTGATTAATGAATGAATTTTAAGTCATTGAATCTAATTAGTGCTGCCTTTCATGAACATGGACATCAGTCATCTGCTTGAGCCTGGGGAACCAATAAGTGGTCACACTCTGAAAAAAAACCAGATTCTCTCTCCTTCAGCTGTTATCAGCTACCAATAGCTCCTTAGCTAGGAGTCCCTTCTGGAAATTAGTAGCATGTTTAGCTTCTTGGTCAGTTCAAGACTGATTTTTCTGTGCCTTGCAATCAAAGTATGTGATGAATTCAGCAGTAGGGTCTGACTGTCTAGTTATGGTGAGCAACTAAGAGCAATGGCATAGACTGTATAGTTTTGAGTACCGCTGGGATCTCTCTGACCAATAACTCATAGGCACAGCCCATGTCTTGTGGGTTATTAAATGAAAAATCAACCATGTTTGTTGAAACTGTTTAAATTTTTTTCTTTTATTTTTGAGATTAATAAAATTGCACCAATGCTCCTTCCTTTTCTTACTTCCAAGCCCTCCGATATACCCACTCTTCCTAAAGTAATCCAGACACAAACATACAAAGGCCACATGCTATCTCTCGTTAGAGACTCCTAGCTCCAAATCTTCAGATGTAAGTATATAGCCTAGAGTATCTGCAGAAACCAGAAAAATAAAAAGACAGTTGTCAGTATAGGAGAGTAGGCGAACAATAGAGATGAAATTACTGGGATACAAGTGAGCTGATCAAAGAAATGAGGATAAAGTGAGGGAGCTCTAATAACAGAAGTGGGGTATAAATACAGACAAAGGAGGGATGGGGTAAACTAACAATAACGATGACTGAAAATGTTATAAAGAATCATACTATCTTCCTAAAACAAGACCCATAATATACTTAAGTTTATGTATAAATAAACTTTAAATGAAATTTTCTCATCTAGACTGGCATGCTCCCTCTAAGAACCAAAGACAATCTAACAAAAATCCCAATACCAGACATGACAAACTCTAAAAAATTTTTAATTGCATTAAAAACAAGTGTGGTTTCATAAGGTTTCTTCATACATCCTTAGTTTTATTATTCATTAAGAAAATACAGGAACCAGTTAAATCATTTAAGACATTTGTAACTATATAATGACACAAACATCCAGCTTGAAATATTCCACAAAGTACCAAGGGAAAGTATAAACACAAACTGACCCAAAGATTGGTTCATGCGACCCTGGAGGCCAAGGTGAGAGGTTTCATGTTTTCTGAAGATAAAGAAGCCAAGGCAGTCTCTGCAGCAAAGATGAACAAACACATTTCTTCAGGCAATTCAGAAGCACAGTAACATGCAATAAAATATCTGTAACATTCTTGTCTATTAACACAAAAGAAAACAGAAAACCTAAAAGAACAATGAAAGTACTTGACGAAATGGAAAAACTATACAGCAATATCTTCAATAGAAGTAGATTGAAGAGAATGTTCCTGAACATTTAGGTGAATCAAAACTTGCAGATCATCTGTAGAGTACTAATGTGTTGGGTCCCTTGAGGACAGGCCTTCGCACCCCCACTTGATCTATTTTGCACTCTTGTGGTTGGTTGTTCCAAAAACAGAAACAAAAACAGAAACAATCTGTTGTTTTCAGCAATGTCTTTAAGGATGTTTACCCCTAAGCCATGTGAGTTACTGTGATGAGCTTCCTGCTTTTGCTGGCTCGGCCTCCCCTGCTGAGGGCTATATATACTGTGTGAGAAAATGGAATAAAGTCTTATCTGCAGAACCTGGAGTTGTGTTGTGTGTTAATCTTGATGTCCCTTGCTCAGAGAACTATAGTTACCATGCTGGCGCGACACTAAAGGTGAATCGTGAAAGTGTGCTATGCTTCTCAGAACTCAGTACCCACAAACAATAAAGTGAGATGCTCATGAGTCCTAAGTGGAAATGCATTCAAATACTTAAAAGTTAACAAAGAACGCTAAAAAAAGAAAACTCTGTCTATATTCCAAAGTATAGGTCATTGCTCAAGGACACTAGGGCACCACTATGGAACAATGAAGAATTCAAACATTACAAAAGTGGTCTGATCATCAGAATACAAAACAAAAATCTAATAAATTTTTTTTGCGTAGAAATATCTAATCGGAAGTAAAAACTGTCAGGAATAAAATCACTTTTAAGAATTTTGAGAACTCTGAAAATTTAGACACTAGATCTTAACCTGCGTCCATCTCGGAGAGGAGCAGCATGGAGACTCACCACGCGACTGCCTGAAGCGTCTCTCCCTAACTCTACTTCCTTGTTCCCACAATTCTGTTCTGTCTACTCCACCTACCTAATTTTCTGTTCTTAAAGGGCCAAGGCAGTTTTCTTTATTAATAATGAAAGTAACACATAGACACTCCTCCATCACTTCCCCTTTTTCTGTTTAAACAAAAAAGAAAGGCTTTAACATAGTAAAATTACATGTAACAAAACAGTTATCAAGCAAGTATTACAGTTACAATATTTAAATCTATTTTATCTTTTATCATAACTAAGGAAAACTATAACTATCTATTTATTCTTCAACTCCATCAAAGACTCCAGAAGGATACAATGCTACCTAAGTAAACAAGAAATAAGTAACTTATAAAACTCTAGAAATGACAGAGACAACTCGCTGCCTGGACAGTCACCCAAAGTTCCTCTGTACCGTTGGGGCATCCATCTTCGGGCTTCAGGCCCACAGTATCCAGCAGACATTTCCATGAAGCAGAAAAATTCCAAAGACAGTTCAGTCACTTTCTGCTGTGTCCTGCAGAACGTCTCGCAGACTCTTTCACGAATCAGGAACCCTGAGAGACCATCTCACCTTTAGGCAAGTTTAGCAGTCCTCTTTCTGTGGGTTCCTTGTGTCCAGTTTATGCAACAGTCCAGGCAAGAGCAGTTTCTTGCCCAAATGGCTAACAAACTCCATAAGTAGCCTCTTCGATGCCCATCTTCCTCTCGAAGTAGACTGGTGCTGCCAGGAGCAGACATGTCTCATTGTCATGAAAAACCCTAAGTTATTAAAAACATTAAATGCCATATTCTGCAGTCTTTGAAAGATATGAAGAATGTCTATCTAACTGAAATATATCTCTACATATCTAGAAAATCTAATAACATGACTACAAGCTTAACTATTATCAATGATTATCCATTAACAACCTATATTTCCTAATTATACATTACAGTTTTTAAAATGAACTACAATCACAATAGCTTAATCAAGATCAGAAATACATATACATATAACAAAATTGACCTTAAAATCTATACCAATGCAAATTCATATCTATATCATCTCCCCCTTTAAATGTAAAAGAACATTTATAAACAATATTCGGGAAAATGGGCGCAGTTTTTTCTCTCCAAACTGCTTCCTGCTGAATGGGGGCGCTGTTATTTAGGTCTTTCATGGTGTAACCTGTGTGCTAGGTTCCTCTCAGTTGGCAGTTGAGTGAAGTAATTTTTTGAAGATGTTCACAGCAACCTTTCAGGAGGGCGTGGTCTATCATACCATATTGGGATAGAAGCAATCCACAGAGTCTCGTCCTCTGTGAAAACAAAAGAAGAAACTCTTTTCCAAAGCATCATGTTCTTAGATCCAAATCCTGAAGTCATACCGTTAAGATGTCCATTCTGGTCTAGCCTGGCAGCTCATATAATGAAATGTCTCTCTGTAGTTAGCTCCTTTACAGTCAAAAAAATCAAAGAAAACACAACAAAATACATAATCCAGACTCTCTGTGAATTTTCCATTTTTACGTGGCTTATTTTTACTCTATCACTTTACTTCTTTTAATCTATAACTATCTGTACTCTGTCTCTTTAAAGACTTTAACCTTTTTTTTTTAAGGCATTAACTTTATTCTCTATATTTTCTTTTTCTCTCTTTTAAGCCTACGTGAGCCATTTAAAGGCCTTCTATGTCTGAATCTTTTCTATTGTGAATCTGTAATTTTTTACTATCCAGGAGCATTTCTTAAAAGGTTAACCACTTCTTAAAATCTTAAGTTGCGCCAGGGGTAATACGGTACTGCCTGTTTACAGCCAAGTCCAAACCTTAACTGCGCTGTTATTGTGGTAATTACGATAGATCCTGCCTGAGATCAGCACAGTTCAGCATGGCGGAGCAGAGCCAAAGCCGCTACTGCCTCAGTCATTTGGTGTCCCTGAGCTGCACACAGTTACAGGTACACAGTAGTCCACATTGGAGCTGCACTCAGCAGTTTAATTTTGATACTGAGCGTGCAGCACAGAAACTCTTTTAATCCAAGTCACAGCCGAATCTGACGCGCAGAGCAGTCTGAAAACACCTCTCTCTCTATGGCGGCAGGAATCCGCAAATGCTGTCCCGCTCGCCTAAGCCTGATTCCGCCATCTGCCCAGGTGCAGGAAGGGAGCAGTGAGCCATTGGCATGGTCTCAGAGAACTTTCTTTCCGATCCCAAGCGGGCAAGGTTTTTAAGTGGATTTAGTCACCACGTTGGAGCGCCAATCTGTAGTGTGAAACGGCGGGCTGTGTCCCACCACCCGGGGCGCCAACCTGTAGAAGGAAGCGGCGGGGCTGCGTCCCGCCACCCACCGCTGGCTAGCTTTACACCCGAAATAATTACACGGAAACTGTATTCTTTTAAAACACTGCCTGGCCCATTATCTGTAGCCTCTTATAGGCTAATTCTCACATCTTCCTTTAATCCATATTTAGTCTGTGTAGCACCACGAGGTGTGGCTTACCAGGAGAGATCTTAACCTGCGTCCATCTCGGAGAGGAGCAGCATGGAGACTCACCACGCGACTGCCTGAAGCGTCTCTCCCTAACTCTACTTCCTTGTTCCCACAATTCTGTTCTGTCTACTCCACCTACCTAATTTTCTGTTCTTAAAGGGCCAAGGCAGTTTTCTTTATTAATAATGAAAGTAACACATAGACACTCCTCCATCAGTATATAAGGAAAGCAGTCAAGCAAGATGCTTTAGTGGAATGTTTTCAGACCCACTCTCTTTTGAAGTTGAGATATGGCTTAACAATTATGTTAGAATCAAGTTTTAATTGAATATATTTCAATAGGATGTTGGTTACAGTTTAACATCAAAATATAAATTGTTAGCTAATTTCTGAGCCATGAAAGTTTCCTTTTTCAATTAACTTGCAAAAAGCCTTAGAAATATACACATAATATATATATATATATATTTAAATACTAAGTAATTCGATTTTGATTTTATCAAGTTCTCATTTCTTATGGTTCACAAAGAACTTCTTTCTTTTTTTTTTTTTTGGTTTTTTGAGACAGGGTTTCTCTGTGTCTTTCTTAACTCATTCATTATAGTAGCTATTTTTCTTTGTATTATATGTATACAATATTTTACATTTATATTTTGCAAGATTATGGGTGTAATTTTTCAGTCTTTATATAGTTTCATGATGAGAAGTGCTCTTGATAATGATGATATATAGGGAACTAATGTCCTGAGGTTGTATTCTGCAGCTCATTTTTGTGGCTCTTTAATTTTCAAAGTATATTTTTGTGCTGGTCCACTTTTATAACATGTGACTTTTTGTATTTTAGGCACCCACCTTGTATGTCTGTGTATCATTTGCACATCTGTTGCCTGGAGAGTCCAGAAGAGGAGCCTCAAAACTGGAGTAACCTATGATTGTGAGCTGCCGTTTTTGGGGAGGTGGGAATTAAACTTGGGTCGTTTGGAAGAGAAGCTGGTGATCCTAACCACTGAGGCATCTCTGCAGTACCACTATCCAAAATTATACCCTTTGTCTTATCCATCAGGTTATGCACTGTAATTTCAGAATTCTCCCATGGTAGAACCAATGCTCCAACAGGATCTGTTCTGTTAAAATTAACAATGTGCTTTAAAAGTCTGTGAGATAATAAGGAAAAGAAATTTAAATAGTTAGAATACTGAAGGAGAACAGGAAAACCCATAGAAGCTCATGTGGTTACTTTACTACAAGAATGACAGAGTAGTTTCATTATATTTTGAAAAGATTAAGTATTATTAAAACAATAGTTTTGAATGAAAATGTGAAGTTAAGGACTATTAATTATTTGTAAGAGTCATAGAGGGTATGCATCGAGGATTTATTTTATGTTTACTGTATTATAAAATATAAGCCTTTCCCTGAAATGACTTTTAAGTATTTCTAATAAATAATGAAAGTCAAATCTATATTTAGAGTTGTTTACCATTTGGTTATCATTAAGAAAAATGCCTCATTTGGGTGTTGAAGGCGTTGAACAATGTTTATTTAGTAACCTTCCCCTGCAGCAACTTATTATTGTTTCTATGTGGTTCTAGCTGTACATGAAGTCATTTCAGGGGGAAAGTATCCTGAACAAATGAAACTCGGGCCCTGAAGGTCCTAAAGTATAGTTTTATGTATATTGCACTCAAATCAAATTTCATGGCTCAGTATCTAACCTAAACTCTCCATGGTTCAAATAAACTGCCTTTCTAAAATTAACATCAAGCAGTTAACAGAACTGTGGACGGTTTCATAAACCTTAAGGCCCATGGTGCCACGTGAGGTCATTGTCTCACTTAATAAAGAAAACTGTTCTTTTGTTTTGTTTTTGAATTTTTTGACTTTTGTTTGTTGAGATTTGGTTTCTATGTGTAGTCTTGGCTATCCTGGAACTCACTCTGTAGACCAGGCTGGCCTCAAACTCATAGAGATCCATCTACCTCTGCCTCCCAAGTGCTGGAATCAAACGCATTCATCACTACTGCTTGGCAATAAATCTATTCTTATAAATGATAATTTTCAATTGTAACCTTGTATTAAATGTCTGTGATAGTTACTGCCTCTGTGTATAAGGATGAACATTAAAAACTACATATCCAAATCACCTTTCTTGTACACTGTTATTAAAATTAAGATTCTGTTATTAAATATTTCATTACTGTTACTGCTATTTGAAGGGACTCAAGCCAGCATGAACATGATAAACAGGGCTCTGGTTGGCCTTGCCTTTTCCACCTATTTCCTTTGTTTTGATAAAAGATATTAAATTAATTCCAAAAGCTGGACATCAAGGTCTATTCCCTTATTTAGCCACTTCCTGCTTCTTGGCCTTATGACCAAGGACAAGCTGTCAGAGTTTTGAGGTCCAGCAGTCAAAAGCCCCATTTGGCTCATGTAATTAACATACCCAACTAAAATTTTAAAACTCCTTTTGTTGTCTTATTGCTCTAACTAGAACCTCAAGTACTATATTGAATAGATATGGAGAGAGTGGACCACTTTGACTTTTTCTTTTCTTATTTGTATCCCATGACCAAGTAGGCTTCACCCCAGTGATGCAGGGATAGTTAAACATACAAAAATCTGTCAAAGTAATCCACCATATAATCAAACTGAAAAACAATCTACATGATCATCTCATTAGATGCTAAAAGAGCCTCCGATAAACTACAGCATTCCTTCATGATAAAGGTCTTGGAGAGATGAGGGATACAAGGAACATACCTAAACATAATAAAGGTATTATACAGCAAGACAACAGCCAACATCAAACTAAGTGGAGAGATTCTCAAATAGATCCTCCTAAAAAATTTGAACTGACAAATAGTGCTGTATGTGTTGAGGGTCTCCAAAATGAGATATGGCATCCTACTCCATTCTGTAATCTAATCCGATGGAGAAGAACTTTGTTAATGACAAACTGGAAACTGGTAAGTAATGCAAATCATGAGGCTGTCACTATAGCAGCTCATACATTAGGAGAATTTGGATATCTAAGCAGCATTTGAGAGAAACAGCAGAGAACATAAGAGGGAATGTGGGAAATTTGGATGTGTGGCACCAGAAGAGGTAGAAGATCAAAAAGGAGTTTGCAAAGGGCAGAAGCAAGGAATGTGGAAGGTTACCAGAAGTTTGCTTGGTAGAACCAAAACATACAAAGAAAACCTGATCAAAGTATCCTTTCACCAAGACAGAACACTTCATGCAGGATGAGTACAATATGTATGGTTGACCCATTGCTGAATCCACCATTGGTTGTTCACCTGCCTTCTTATTGGAGCCTGACAATGCTCAACCATGCCAGTATAATATAGGTGGCTGCATGCCTGTCTTTCCTAGTGCCACCGGGACTGGAGATGTACCTTGGTGATTCTTGTGAATAATCATGTTCTACTTTTTGCTTAGATAGCAGTCCATATGTAGACTTTGGAAACTTTTACTTTATGTGACAAAATTGACTGTAATTGTGATTGAACTAAGCATGATGACATATGAAGATTATATTGCATCATCTTTGTGGGATACACACACACACACACACACACACACACACACACACACATATACACACACACACGATGTCCTTAATAGTGGGAGACACAGCAAATTTGATTGTAAAAGCAATATGATAACCAAAGTGGCAGTCAACATGTGGTGTTCTCAGATGAAGACTGTGGCAGACACTGAAGCTAGGGCAGGGAAGGAAGGTTGTCTTCCAGACAGAAATCTATGTGACCCATTTAATCTTGGTCTTTCCAGAGGTAAAAGTGAACAAACTTAATTAACTGATGCACTTATGGCCAATAGTCACAGCAACAAGACAAAATGTATACAAAGGCACAGTGTCTCAAAGTTCTAAACATCTGTGTTGAGCAGAACCTTAGGATAGCTGAATCTTATGGAATTGACTACTCTGTGTTTTCTCGAATCGGAAAACTCATGGGTCATATCTACAATATCTCAAAGATAATCACCTTCTGTTGTGCAAAAGTTTTGTTTTCCTGATATTGAAACCTTCTACCTTGGAGTTCCTTCATTAAGACAAAATTTTTACAGGTAGGGGAAACAACAGGATCTTCTAAAGCAAGGTGAAACATTTTATCCTTCAGGGAAACTCTTTAAGATCAGGAAGCAAAAAAACTCAAAATATCTTCAGGAAGTTCCAGAAACTGATCAGGTTGCCTAGGTTCACCCCTCACCAAACATATGCAAGCAATGAGACTGCTGAGAGTCACTCTCAGATGGTTGAAGCTGCCTCAAAGCCCCTCAGACAAACCCAACTGCCTAGAATAACAACATCTGAACTACCTGAAAGAGGCTCAGACCAACTGAAACACTTGGAGCAGACCCTTTTTTAATCTGTTAAGCTTCCTGTAAATTGTACAATGTACACCAGGGTTCCAGATTTTGTGACCTGTCATGCATACTGGGGTGAGCTTGAGTAATGCAGTTGGCCTTGTTGAGTCAGTAAGTAACCCCCGACCATTACTCCTTTAAGTAGCCCAGATAGAAATCACTGGTCCACCAAAACATTCAGTAGACATTGGTGGTGTCCCTACTTTGGTCTGTCGTCAGTTTCCTATTTTGGGTGAGTAAATGTTTGTTCATGTCTCACAAGAGTAGTGTCACATAACAGGATTTTAAAAACAGTGTCTCCTCCACTCTTTGGCAATTCCATAAATTATAGTATTTTGGAGAGCAGAAATAGCATAGGTGAGATATTTTCTCTACAGACAAAGTTTTTCACTTTTACACAACATGTAACTTCTGGAAACTTATTCAGCTGTAGAGATGACTCCACATATTTAGATAGATCTATTAAGTTCCAAGATATTCAATTCCTGCATCCTTGGAAAGTTGGTGAATATAACTTTTGCTGAATCTTTCCAATATCCACAATGAACCTCAAAGCCACAAACTTGTTTGGATCTTACCATTTGAAGCTCTAGAAAATTACTGACTCTTTCTAAATTAATGCATTGCCTTAGATCAAGTAAATCTTCCTTATGGTCATTTTTAAAAAATTGTTCACATTCTTTGATCAGTTGTGTGCGAAATTTCTAAACGTTTCTTTGGGCTATTTTGCTATGCATTTTTAGTTCTAACATGATATTGACAAAATTCTGCAGGTCTTTTTTACTAATTTACTGGATTGTTGTCCAGGTTCTGGAAGACCGAGCCAGGCTAAAAAGGGCTCAGTATCAAGTAGAGATATCCAAGTTTACAAATGTGTGTATCATGACTAATTTCTGAATTCAGTCTGCAGAACTGATATATGTGTCAGAGACAGTGAATATACCTCAGGAATTATTGATATAGCCATCAAAATCAGATTATGATGACAGACAACTAGCTACAGGACTCAGCTGAGAATATGGAAGTGGATATGTGAGGGAGAATGATGGCCAGAGGCTAGAGAATAGGAAAGTATGGCAAATGGTCTATAGGGTGATATTTACCATCTAAATGAATATGTGTGTGTGTGTGGGGGGGGGATGACAAGCATTAGAGAAAAAGTGCAATAGGCTCCCAAATCACTAAATCCACAATTCAGTAAATTTAAAGGGAACAAGTAGTCTTCAGAAAAACAAAACAAAAAAAAAATGTTTTCATTATGAAAAGTGGAAGAAGAATACCCAGGACCGTGAGACTAGAAGTTAACCAGAGGCTGTAAGTAAGCACAAAAGTAGAAAATTGCTTAAGAATTTAATTTTAGCATCATTTGTTCTTTTCCTCATGAGTAACCTTTCTTGTTAGGGTGTTGTTATGATTAAAATATGGTTTAAATGTCTTTTGATAATATATATCTTACTGATGTCTTTTATTTTATTTATTTTATAATTAATAATATCTCTTTATTCATTCATTAACTAATAGAACCATTGACAAAATAGCTATTTCTTTAAAGGCCTAGAAAAGTCTATTTGTTAGCTAATATACCCTACTCAAATCCTAAGTTATTATGAAGGATTAGTGGTATAGTCTGTAACCATTGTGTATTTAGAATATTGCTAACAGATTTGTATGCATTGTAAGTAAAAAATGTACACTAGATTTTGTAGATTTAGTTGAAAAACATGAAAGTTCTTATAATACTTTTTTCCTGTTGTTGAAAGTAGGGTTTTTTTCTTACATAATATATCCTTTCTCCTTTCCCCCATCCATCTCCTCCTAGTTCCTCTCAACCTTCCCATCTATCCAGATTCACCTGTTTTCTGTTTAATTAGGAAACAAACAAAATGGAATATGCCAAAGAACTAACACGCTAGGAGGAAACAGAAGGGAAAAGAGCCCAAGGAAAGGCACAAGAAGCAGATGGAGATGCAGAGACACACTCGTTTGCACACACAGAAATCCCATGAAAACACTAAGCTGGAAGTTTATAATATATACGCTGAGGACCTGTAGGCTAAAAAGAAAGAAGAAAATATATAAATAAAATAAAAGTTAAAAATAAGATTTTTAATAAAAGGAAAAGCCCTGGCACTACATTGTGAGACAAGGAGCCTTTAAAGATGCCATTGAGTTCGGTTTTTGTTTGCCTTCTACTGCTGGGCCTGCAGCCGACCTTGAAGAGTAGTCTGTTTTCCAGTGTGACTCCCTGAGGAAAACTTAAATTTCCATTTGCAAGAGGTTATCAAATGGAGATAGCTTTGGGTTAGGGAGGGGGGCATTCCACTTCTTTAAACTCTAGGAGTCCTTCTGGTGCCGACACATGCAGGCCCTGTGCTTGCTGGCTCCATTTTTATGAGTTCAGGTGTGCATCACTACTTTTGACTTAGATGTTCTGTTTTCTTGGTGTGTTCTATCCCCTTTAGTTTTTAGTCTCTTTGTTCTCGTCTTTCACAGGGTTTCCCTGAGTCTTGAGCGGAGTTATTTTATGGAGAAATTTCCTTCAGGGTTGAGAGTTCCAAGCTCTCTCACTCTCTCTCTATTGTCAGCTGTGGGCCTCCGCGTTTGTTCTCATCTGCTGCAGGAGGAAGCCTGATGAAGGCACACATCTATGCGTATAGCAGAATGTCATTAGAAGTCATTTAATTGCTCCGTTTTTATTTTAGAGCAGTGGTACTCAGTTCTTTCCAAGGTCCCTGGCCTGTCTAGTTTCTAGTTCTTGGTCACTCTAACAGTGTCACTTATGGGTTCCATCTCATGGATTGGGGCTTAAGTGAAATCAGATTTGGCTGGTTACTGCCACAAATTTTGCTTCACTGCTGTTCTAGCATATATAATAGGCAGGACATCATTGTAGATCAAATAGTTGTGGCTGACTTGGTTGTGATGTTTCTCTTTTGGTAC
Organism: Arvicola amphibius; assembly: GCF_903992535.2. Classification (NCBI taxonomy): domain Eukaryota; kingdom Metazoa; phylum Chordata; class Mammalia; order Rodentia; family Cricetidae; genus Arvicola; species Arvicola amphibius. Next base: position 150,379,049 of record NC_052049.1, on the reverse strand, counting down.
CTTCTTATACCAAAGATGCTAGCATGTAGGGGTAAAGGCTCTATGTAGGCACCAGCTTGATGCCACTTATTATACTAATTTATTGTTCAAATTAGAATGTTATAAAAATATTCTAGCTCTTTATTTCCTTCTAGGAAACAGTAACTCTGAGCTCAAACAATGATTTTGACTCTTAGATTAGAAATATAAACCTATTGATTCCTTTTCTTATAATAAGGTTTTATTATGTATGTTTATAGTACCTTCAATTCTAGTATAGGTATATGGCCTGCTGTGATTCAATTGCATTTGTTTTAGATACAATTATCCGCTATAAGTTACATTGTATTTTCCAGACAATGTGTTCAAAGAAGAAAGCACACATATTTGCAGTGTTGACTGTTCCGTGCATTGTAGATATAAATGTGACATTTCCTTTGGCTTGCCTCAGTCCTTTTTTCTAAGATCTAAATTTTAATAGCCCATAATCTTCAATAATTTGTCTCTATGACCATGCATGGAGGTGGGAAGGAGGCAGAAATTTTTTAATAAAAAAAACATGAACCCACATGATAACATAAATAGTTACCCAAATTTGTTTAGTTAAGTCATTAAGTCTACAGATTTGTAAGCAAAGTCAACATAATGTAGTGTACTCTTACAACTAATAGTAACAATAAATTAATTAATAATATCTCAATTTTATTAGTAATAACTTAATTAATTAGAAATATATCCAGAAGAGCTCTTTTATAGTACTTTTATTAATTCTTTAAGAATTTCACACATGCACACATACATACATACATATATACATACATGCAATGTAGTTTGATCGAATTCAATATCTGTTCATCCCAATTTCTCCTACATCCTCTTCAGAAATATGAAGATTCTTTCCCACCTTTGTGTCATATTTATTTATTTTTTTGAGCTAGGAATTTCAGTTTATGTTCTCCATATTATCATGAGTGTAGTGACATCAAATGGAGTGGGTTTGACCTACCAGGGGCCAAACCCTTAAAGAAAACTAACTCTCCCTTACTAGAAGTAAACATTCATCAATAACCTCTCAGGAGTGCTGAGGGCCATTCCAATGGTGTTGGAATGACAGTCTAGATCTTTTCCAAATCTTGTCAGTACGACTTTTACTTTTTAAAAATAAAGTTGTTTAGAAAAGATGGTGGCTGTGAATAAATGTACCACATTTTCCTTATCCATTATTTGGTCAGGAGGCATTTAGGTTATTTCTAGGTTCTGGCTATAACAAAAAATGCTGTTATGAACATAGTTGAGCACATGTCCTTGTGGTACAATTGAGCATCCTTTGGGTATATACACAAAAGTGGCATTGCTGGGTCTTAAGAAATATTGTTCCCTAATTTTCTGAGAAATTTTCATACTGATATCCAAAGGGGTTGTACCAGCTTGCATTCCCACCAGCAATGCAGACCCAGACACAGAAAGACAATTATCACATGTACCCACTCATAAGTGGTTTTTAAACATAAAGCAAAGAAAGCCAGCCTACAAATTACAATCCCAGAGAACCTAGACAACAACGAGGACCCTAAGAGAGACTTACATGGATCTAGCCTATATGAAAAGTAGAAAAAGACAAAATCTCCTGAGTAAACTGGGAGCATGGGGACCATGGGAGAAGGTTGAAGGGGAGGGGAGAGACAGTGAGGGACGAAGAGAAAAATGTATAACTCAATAAAAAATAAATAAAAAAGAATTAGAAAAAAAAAGATTGTGGCATCTTAGTGGCCAGTGAGTCTATAAGAAATTACTTACGATACTGAGATCTTTCATATTTTTTGCTAAGTTTTTCTTGATAACTTTCCTAAAATATGCTGGTAATTTTGTTTGTTTTATGAGCTATTTCTGTAATAAATTTATCAATTGTTAAAATAACCAAATACTTATTCCAAGTTATGAGATTTACTGCATTCAGATGTTTTTGATATTTTAAAATATTGTGGTTTTATGCAATACTTCTCCATCAATCTATGTTTAAGGATAATTATTATATAACATTTTAGAAAAATTATTACTCTTCAGAGAATAATCCACACAAATGGAGTGTGAATTTTTATTTGTGACTAATTATTTTAACAGATGCTTGATACTAAACTCCCATCACTCAAAACTAATCACCTTACTTTATGTAAAGCAAAGAAACTTTTCATGCATATCAACTCTTTGATAGATTTTTATTATAAATTGCTTAGTATGTCTTTATTTTCCAAAGTTAATAAAATCTACATGTACTTAAGTTTATTAAATTAGCTGAGGTAGTAAAATAGGTTTCATGAAGTAAGGTCTTTTTTTCCTGCCATGGAATAGAATCTAGAACGGTGAATTGGCAGCTATTGTTTTGCTACAGGTAAAGGTCATTTTTGATGCCCTAACTGCATTTAGTAAAAAGGCTTGTAGGAAGCCATTTAATGGTTCCTTATAGAATGGGTATCTTAATAAGAAAAGGATTCTCCATTCCTCTCTCCATGCTAAGAGAAAAGGCCACAAGAGCACTTTACGAAGGTACACTTCTGTCAGCCAGAATCAGACTCCTTATTGTAAACTGAACCAGTAATTTCCAGCATCCAAGGTGGTAATCATCTATATAGAGCTTTTCATTTTGCTGAATAGATTGGCAGTCAATATTACTCAAATTAATAGAAACATGGAGAGTCATTAATATGAAAAGTAAATAAATATTAGTAGAAATTTCAAATAAAGTTTAAAAGTTACAAGAGCCAGTAAGACATTCTAAGATTGAAAATTTGGATAAGAGCCCAGCTAAGGGTGCAGTGATGAATACATTCCTTAAAGAACATCTAACTTTTTAGTTTATCATGCATTATAATATTAAAATATGACACGAATACCCTCTTTGGAATAAAACATTGTGAGGTGGGAATACCCTCTGTATGCTGTGAATATCAATGGTTAATAAAGAAACTGGCTTGACCTGATAGAGTAAAGCTGGGTGGGGAAAACTAAAATAAATGCTGGGAGAAAGTAGGCAGAGTCAGAGAGAAGCCATGAAGCTATAGGAGTCAGACACACCAGAACCTTGCCAGTAGGCCATGAGCTTTATGGTAAAATATAAAGTGATGGAGATGGGTTAATTCTAGATGTAAGAGCTAGCTAGCAATACACGTAAGCAATTGGCCAAGCAGTGATTTAGTTAATACAGTTTCTGTGTGGTTATTTCGGGAATCTGGGCAGCCAGGAAACAAACTAGAGAACTTTCTACAACAAATTGGCGCAACAACATTGTTGCAAAGGAACTTTGGCATGCATATTTGTTTACCTGAGAGAGAATTTTCATTCAGACTGGCATTCAGTAACACATTCCTTATCCACAGAAATCAGGGAGGGAGACTCAAAAGAATGGAGATCAACAAAGAAAATACTGAGTGCTGTAAGTAGTCACTATGAATTAACATCCATCCTTAGTTTGCTGATGCTCCCCACTCACAGCCATGTATTAAGTTGTCAGTAAACCTAGGGGCACACATGTTGCCTAGATATACTGCTTAACTTCTTTAACTAGCTTTCCTTTAGAATAATTTTTATGTAGCAGATAAAACTTGTGTACCTTGAAATAAATCTTCTGGTTGAACCGCCTACCAGTGTTTGCTGGTTTGTTGGTTCGGAAACAACCAACGATGTGGTATGAACACAAGCTGAAACCTTAGCCTGCAACTCTTTTAAATCCCAGAGATATATCAAGGCACAGAGATCTTGTTCTTCTGATGCTTTCATTCCAGTAGAGCCAAATTCTCTTGCAGACCTATCAGACCACTGAGCAGAGGAATGAGGTGACACTAGTTGCAGAAGAAACAGTTGGGATGTATAGAAGCTACCTCACGCTATCAAAATAACTTTAAAAATTATTGGATCCTTCATGGTTTCTCATACCTATAATCCCAGTATTGAAGAGGATGAGGCAGGAGGACCACCACATGTCTGAAGATACTTTAACCTACTTAAGTTCCACATTATCTTGGAGTGAGAAGAAAATCTTGAGATCTTCTGTGAATGTCAAACTTTCAGATATCTTAGAACTCCTATCAGGGATAATTACATCCAATTTCTAAGCATCTCCCAACCTTCTATTTTGCAGATAAATAAATCAGTTCTCTAATGCTTTGCACTGTATACACATTACTAGACATCTTTACTTATTTTACACTATGTTGTTAGTAAAATGCAAGTACAATTGCTTCCTTAATTGTCATTTTAAAGTCCCAGACCTTGTATATATCTTGATTTATTATATAAAAATTATTTAATGATTTAATAATACAATTGATGATATTCTACAATTGTAATTTTCAAATATCCATTTTATTAAATTTTTATTTTGCACACAAGACCTATAAGTTCCTACTGCTACAGAAAATTGACAGTCTGGTAGCAGTATCTGCTAGTTATTTTCTATTAAACCATTTCACTCATAATATATCACAGTAAATGGATCTGCACAAAGAGCTTCTGACTCATTCACAATGCAGCATCATCATTACGAGAGCATAGAAGTTCACCTCAGTCCCTGCCATGTTCCATCTCACTACAGGAAAGGATTATTTTTGGACATCTCTAAAACTAAACAGTAAAGTGTTTTAATAAATAGAGGTATTTCATTTATTTTATGTGCAAAGGACATTAAAATAATTATCCAAGCTCAATATTTATAGATAATAGCAGGTTTAATATGGATTTATTCAGGGTCCAATATGGATGTGTTTATGGTGTGGACAATTTTATTCTTCTCTTGGGAACCTTTTGCTCAGGGCAAAGAATGGGGAGGATCCAAAATACCCCAGAATGACAGAAAGCAGTTACTCAGTGTCTTTCCCCTTCTACATTAGTGATCCACAAGCCCGAATTACATTTTAACCTATTTGTTACCACTTTCTTCCATTGCTTCCCTATCGTCAGAAGTAAGAGCGGAAGAGGAATGAACCTGACATGGATATTATAATATTATCTCAAAAATACTAACAATGGAATGCACCCACAATACATGTTCTTACTCATTTGGCAGAATCACTGACATGTGGATTGCATTAACTAATCTTAAAGATAAGGGCTTTAATGTCATAGAAATGAAGAGAGTTGCAGAGGGTATCATGCCATTTTCCAGTCATTCATGGTGGGAAGAGCGTGTCCCCATCCACTTCTTTATCTGAAGAGTCTATATGCTTTGGATGGAACTAAATACCATTCCATTAAAGAAAAATGTCTAAACGTACAAGTAAAAGTACTGCATGATCTCCCTCACAAGAAAATGTAAGAGTTGTCCTAGCTTGGAATGATACAAAAAAGATTAGCATGGCCCCTCTACAAGGATGGCATGGAAATTTGTAAAACATTCCATATCTTTGCAGTGAAAATTTCATGGAATCATTAAGGATGATCCTAGTGAGGACTCCAAATAATGGGGGATGTGGAGTCTCAACTGACCAGCTTGTAGCCAGGCAAGGCTTCCAATGGAGGGACTGGGCTGCATTCAGTTGAATTTTGGGGGTCCTGTGGTTATACCGTAACAACCCAGGCTAAACATAGGACAGAGGGTCTCTCTCCACAAACTGATGGCAGGGGTGAGGTCCATTGCCCAGGACAACATCTGCTCAACTCATTGAATGTGGAGAGATGAAACAGTAACTTCAGGGAGCCTTCACCCCTCTGTTTTAGTCTCATTGGTTCTGTAAGGGATTCTGCAGGCTACCAAAGGAGTAACGGAAACACTAATCCAGCCACAAAACCTTTGACCAACAATCTGTCCTGCTTGCAAGAAGTGCTGGGGCAATGGTAGTACACAACTTGTGGGAGTAGCAACCAATGTCTGATTTAACTTGAGGCCCATGTCATGAAAGGGAGCCTAGATTGGGCACTCGTTGCATGTCCAGGAACTAGAAACTGGGTAGCCCAGAGAACTGGGGTAGAACCATATATGACTAATCTAAAAAAAATCAGTGAAATGATTTCTAATATTATTCTTCTATACTCATAGATGGGTGCCTTGTCCAATTGTCATCAAAGAGGCTTCCTCTGGCAGGAGATGGGAGCAGATGCAGAGATCCACATTATGTGGAAAGAGTCTAAATCAGAAGTATCCATCAGGTCTCTCCCCTGGGATCTCCATGAATCCCATAGAAGAGGGGGCAGAAAGAGTGTAGGAGTCAGAGGGGATGGAGGACACCAGTAGAACAAAGCACACTAAATCAACTAAGTCTGGATCATAGGGGCTTACGAAGACCCAAGTGGCAACAAACAGACCTGAATGGGGCTGCACAAGGTCCCCCACATATATGTTGTAGCTGATTGTCTTTGTGAGACTCCAAACAGCAGGAGCATGTGTGTCTCTGAGTCTTTTGTCTGCTCTTGGGACTTCTCTCTTCTTATTGGGTTGCCTTGCTCAGCTTCAGTGAAGGCTTGTGAGGGCTTTTGCCTTGTCTTACTATATTTTGTTTTGTCCTGTTTGGGTGTTGTCTCTTGGAGGCCTGTTCTTTTCTGCTGGAGTGGATGAGGAGGAGAGGGGATTTAGGGGAGTGTGGGAAGAGTAGAGGGAGGGAAAACTGTGGTTGAGATGTATTAGAATATATTTTAATAAATAAAAAGTTGATGTCATAGTCAGAGTCTGGTTGTGATTCTCAGGCACTGGGAAGTGTTTCAGGGCAAGGACGATGGGTCATGGTTGGTGGCAAATGTTATAGGTATACAGAAGGAAGGGATTCTTGTGTGCTATTGTACAGTTGGGAGACTACAGATAAAACACTAAAGATATCAAAAAGTTTCAAGAAAAAGCTTTGAACGTTTTCATCACAAGGAATGATAAATGTAAAAGTGTTTGAAGTGATATACTTAACCTGATTTAAGCAGCACACATAATATTTAAACTAATTTAAACATTACAGAATATGTACATGTATCAAAGAACCACCTGGTATGTGTAACATTTCTGTTTTTACATTTTTATGTATCAATTAGCATTAACTTAATTTTGTGTTTGTGTTGGTAGTTGTGTATACTAATGAAGCCAGTTTGAAAATCTGTCTGAATATTTCTCAAAAATCTAAAGCCAATACTACTATATGACTCAGTATTACCACTCCTGGGCATATACCCTAAGGACTTCATAGCCTACTGCAAAGACACTAGTACATCCATGCTTATTAATGCCATATTTATAATAACTGAGAAATGAAATAAACATAGATGGTCTATCAGTTTATCACTAGATGAGGATAATATTGTAAGGATTGTTTTGGCTATCCTGGGTTTTTTTGTTTTTCCATATGAAATTAAGTATTGTTCTTTTTAGGTCTCTGAAGAATTGTATTGGGATTTGGCTGGGAATTGCGTTGCATCTGTAGATTGCTTTTGGGAAAATTGCCATTTTTATTATGTTGATTCAACTTATACAAGAGTATGGGAAATCTTTCAATTTTCTGATACCTTCTTCAACTTCATTCTTCAAGGACTTCAAGTTCTTGTTGAAGAGGTCTTTCACTTCTTTGATTGGTGTTACCCCAAGATATTTTATTTTATTTGTGGCTATTGTGAATGGTGATGTTTCTCTGAGTTCTTTCTCAGCTTCTTTATCATTGGTATATAGGAGGACTAGTGATTCTTTTTTAGTTGATCTTGTATCCTGCCCCATTAATGAAGATATTTATCAGCTGTAGGAGAGGGGATTTGCTCTGATACTGAGGGCCTAGAGAGTCGGGTGCCTTGGTGACAGACTCATCACTCACCTCTTGGTCTTCTCTGTGAAGTTGCCGTTTGTGCTCCAGAAAATTTTTTGACATTTTATGTCTTGTTTATTTACTGAAATAATTAATTATTTTGTCATTTTTGTCCCGAGTCTGAGGTTTTTATGCTGTTCCAAGAAATTGAAAGAGAAATGCATTATCAAGGAATGCATTAAAAATTTCATTTTGATTAAAATTTGTAGTGGGATATAGCATTTCTGCAAGAGGTACTGAAAAACACAATGAAATGCAGTTTCTTACTTTTGGCATAAGCTATCCTTAGCTAGCATTAAAAACACCTGTCAAAGCTGCCCATTATTTATCATCCGACGTCAATGATAAATGTAGAAAGCAATTCTTAAGTTAGTGATGATTTCTTCTGACACCTCCTTTCATCAGTTGGCTATTAATCCCTTCTCACATCAGTCTTGGCATTGACATTATGAGATGATGGGTTAGCTGCAATCAGCGATCATATACCGAAGCTTTTGAACTAAAAGAGTGTGTGTGTGTGTGTGTGTGTGTGTGTGTGTGTGTGAATGCATGTGTGTGAGAGAGACAGAGAGAGAGACTGAAAAATAGAAACAGAGAGACCCAGAGGTCATACACATGCAGAGACAGAGACAGAGAGATAGAGACAGACAGAAATAGGTAGACGAGGAAATCAGATAGGTGATATTCAGACCTCCACTCTCCCTCATTTCTTTCAACTAACCCTCCAGTCTCATCTTCTAACATGGATATGGCATGGCTGTTATACTCATGAAATAAAAGCTACGGTGATTATTTTACAAGACCTACATAGGATAATCAGTAAAATTTCCAACATAGTTTGGAAAGGGGCTCTTGAGGTCCAACGCTAATGTAGTTGTTGACTGTTGAGTGGGAAAAATTAGTTTTCTTCAATGATGTGGCCACTAGTAGCTGCCCCATGTAAATGGACTCAATGGATTATGAAGAAACAAAGACTAAGAGGACACGAAGATTGGAGGAAGACATGTTGAAAGAATTCGAGGGGACAGTGGCAGGGTAAATATGATGAAGATATATTAAATATGTGTGTGAGATTGTTAACACATAAAATATTAATAAAAACATTGCATGAAAATAAAGATAGAAGATACAAAAGGTCACATGTATCATTCCATTTATAAGAAATGTCCAAAGCAGACAAACTCATGGAAAGATGAAGGGTGATCCCTAGAGGCTGGGGGAGGGAATAATGAGAAATGACTACTGTTGAATACAGTCTCTTCTAGTGATGAATAAAGTGTTTTAAAAATAGACAATAACAATGGCTGCCATATAAGAGGACATGCCAAAAAACACTGAACTACATATTTCAAAGAGGTGAGTTTTATGGAATATGATTGTATGTCAATAAAGCTACTATTAACAAAAATTAAAACAATTCTCTAATCAAACTCAGCAATAACATAGCTGCAAACTGAACTGTCCACTTCCCTTTATGAAGTTATTCCCAAGTGACTTTCTTGAGACAATGATTTCTGACCCTGTCTGACACAGGAACACTGAAATCAAAATTTTGTCAATATTTCAATATTATAACCCCACAAGAAGCTGGGAACAAACAACATTGTTCCTGGAAGATGGAAAATGTTTTGTCCATGAGATCTCTTATTAAAATAACCCCTATCAAAAAATATTCTACTCCCCTCATCCTTGGAACCCTGACCACATTCTTTTTTTTCTTTTTTTCCAGTTTATTTATTTTTTATTAAAAATTGCCATCTCTTCCCCTCCTCCTCTCCCTTCCCTCCCCTCCCCTCCACCCACACCCCCACTCCCTCCCTCTTGAGGCCAAACAGCCATCAGGGTTCTCTACACTATGTTGAGTCCAAGGTCCTCCCAACTCCCCCCAGGTCCAGGAAGGTGAGCAACCAAACTGACAAGGCTCACACAGAGCCCGTCCATGTCGTAGAGACCAAGCCCATCGCCATTGTCCTTGGCTCCTCGGTCAGCCTCCACCATCAGCCACCCTCAGAGAGTCCGATTTGGTCGCATGTTCCATCAGTCCCATTCCAAGTGGACTTGGTGGTCTCCCATTAGTTCTGTCCTGCCGTCTCAGTGGGTGAACGCATCCCTCATGGTTCTGACTTTCTTTCTCATGATCTCTCTCCATCCACTCCTCATCAGATGCCAAACATAATCTTTCCTATTACCAGGGCAATGAAATTGATATTTTCTAGGGAACAAAATTTTGCAAGGCGAGTGGATAGAAAGTGTTTGCTTCATCTCCTCCTATTCCATTATTATTTCAAAATGTATTAAACAATAATTAGGGAATAAATAGTAAGTATGCTGTCCTATCAAGCTAATTAAAAGGTAAAAAATAATGATAGAAAAGTGATAACAGCCTCTAGGAAAGGCTTGCATTGTATCTAGGAAACAAGGCAAGAAAAGAGCTGAGCTATCAACATTTCATACTTAGCTTCTGAAATATGATATTTTCTACACTTTTCAACCTTTAATGACTTAAATTCAAAAACCTCTGCTTACAAGATTATTTAAAGGCATAACAAGTTATGAGTAACCAAAACTGTTCCACAATTTTCTATTGCAATTTAGTTTGACTTCACTTGAAAAGGATGGCCACCAGTTACTCTAAATTTTTATTTTCTTGTATTTTAACCCCTTAACAGAGAATGTTTATTTGCAAGCCTAATTAATTTTTTTCAAAAAAATGTATATTGGAAGTATAGTACAAAGTGACATTTGGAAGCTGGCACAATTGTGAATTCTAGGAGTAACATATTTTAGACATTACATATGGAATTTTCCATCCTGTATTGTATTGTACCTTGTCACAATTAATAAAGAAGATGTTGTGTAGATGGCTCATTGGCTAAGATCACCAGCCACTCTTCCAGAGCACATAGATTCATTTGATTTGTGGCACACACATGGAAGCTCACAGCTATCTGTGACTCCTGTTTCAAAGGATATGATGTCTTTTTCTAGCCTTTGCAGGTCACACACACATGTAAAACACACAGGCACACATGCAGGCAAAACATCCACACATATGAAATAAAAATAAACTTTTTTATTTGATATAATATAGATGTCTTATTTAGAGCTATACCCTGAGTCTCTTCTTAGGACCTTGACCAATTATGGATCCCTTCACTGACTGCAGCCCACTGCCAAAAGAAGCATGTTTTATAAAATCTGAGACCAGCCTAGGTCTATGGGTATAACAATAAATATTTTCACAACATGACAACTTAGCTAGCCAGCAATAAAGGGTTATAACCTAAAGCCTGTGTCCTCCCTTGTTCGGGGATGTTGACCAAGGTTTTGATACCAGGCATGAAATTTCCTCCTTTGGGATCAGGCTTCAAATCCAGACAGAATATGTTTAAATATGTCTATATCATCATTACCACTGCCGAAGCTCAGGGAGTAAAGTAGTAAAGGAGGCAGAAAGAATGTAGAAAATGGGCGATGACGACGGATGCTATGAAATTATGTGCTCTGAACATAGTGGGGCATTGCAAGCAAAGTCTCATAGTAGCTGTGGTCACCCGCACAAGAATGACACAAAATCAAATCAGCCAAAATCTCACCGTAACTGGATGGAATAGTCATTTTCTGAACTCTGCTACATATTGAGGAACATTTTTTAGTGGGTGACTACTCAGGAAGATAAAATTGGTCACTGGTAAGTTTCCTATGCTCTAGTGGGTGGTTTCACACCCAGTCACTATGGGCAGCTCTAGCCGAACTTAGTGAATTACCAAAAAAAATGCAGTTTATATGATTGGAGAAATAGAAAAAAATTGGAAAGAGAGCTTTAACTGGAGGGGAGGAAAAATCAATACAGAAGGAGAGGGAAGGAGGAAGGACAAATACACCAAGGTCGATGTAGTCTTAAGGAATCATTTTTTCATATTTACCTATATATTATATATACTTATATTGTGTATAATACATATAAATGTATTGTATATCTAGATCGTACATATATATATATATATATATATATATATATATATATGTTATGCTACTTGCACTAACAATGTTCTGCACAAGAGACATAGACTACTTAAGAGAACTCTGGTATCTGACGTGAGAAACCTCTATTGGATTTGTTGGACAGGGTAGGCCAAATGACTCAAAATCAATCAATCAGTGAGTAAAAGAATAAATGAATTATTATTATTGTTCTTGCTCTTAGGTATCTCTCATTGAAGTTAAGTCTCCATTATACTTTGGTCACTGGACTCAGATGAGTTGAACTGAACTGTCTCTAACCTGAAAACCTCCTTCCTATGGAACAGCATTCATAGAGCAAACTACTGCTGGAAGCCTTGCTCCAGACAGTTTGATGCCTGGGTCGGATGTGTGGCAGTGCCAAGAAGGGACTGTGACCATCTGTTGTTGTTCAAGCAAGTGACCTGCATAGTCTGTGCTGTTTTTATCTGCACAGTTTCAATGGTTTGCATGAACAGTTTTACAATCAATTTTGCTTTCTAAGTTTCTAAAAATGGTTACCATAATTACCAGTTTGTTCCTTGCTTCTTTCTTCTCCTATCTCCCAACTCTCCCACCAGTAGCCATTACCCTTCTGATCTATATCTCTACTTTTAGAAGCATAAAAAGTCTTCAAAGCTATAAAATAAACAAAACTAGAAACAACACCCCCCCAAAACAAACTTCTAATTAGACACACCTACAGATAGAACAGTGTTTCCAATTGGCAGCATATACAGTTACAACGTCATGCAGGGTGAGAGATAGTTTTGTCTCTTGTGGTTAATATTGACCTCTGGTAGGGTCTAAGTCCTCATGACCAACTCACCAGTCAAAATTGAATCAATCCAATTTACACTCTGTACTCTCTACCTCCTCTGGGGATACAACAGTCTTTCCTTTTATCCTATAGGCAAATGTAGCTTGGAAACTTACTCTAAACAGCTGGCATTGTCTATCCCTTCTCTTTATATCTATCTATCTTAACTTCTTGGTGTGTTGGTACAGTTACTATAAATGAGGGAACTGTGGGTCTCAGTGATTCTGGTTCATTCTGTTCCCAGACTGTTCCCATTTACTCCTGATTATAATCTATTTAATACCATTTCTCAAAGACTCTTGTGGTTAACACGATTCTCTCCAGAATAGTTATACGAATATGTAGAATTTAACTTGATGGCCTGCTGTGACTTATTCAGGTCATCAGTATGGCTAGCAACGTGAAAACAAGTAGAGCACATAGCACATGGGGTTATGCTCAGAATCATGCAGTGAACTCTCCACAGGGTTTTTCCCAAGTGTGTCAAGATCTCCAGAGTCTTGCCCCAAGGAGAGTCATTCTTGCTATTCTCAGGCCTTGTTCCTGGAAGAAGTCACATGGTTCCTGCCAAGCTTCCAATAAAGGGGAGGAATCAATATTTCCATCTAGCTGTGATGCCTATGACCCACAACAATGACTAGCACAGCAAGATATTCCTAAAGTTGAAATATTTGCATAATAACCAATAGGTAACAAAAAGGATTTAAGGTCTGTTCAATAGGAAGGAAATCATGCCTGATACTATAAAACTAGCCAGTCACCCAAGGCTAGTGAGGCCGTAGATCTTATATACTACCAGTACTTTTCTAGACTAACATAATTCCTAATTGCTTTCTAAAACTTATCCTGGTGTGAGAAGTCCTTCTGTCTATGTGTTGCTTTTATTGGTTAATGAATAAGTCTGTTTCGGCCAGTGGCTTAGCAGAATATAGGTAGGCAAGAAAACTAAATTGAATGTTGGGAGAAAGAAGGCAAAGTCAAGAGAATCTGTATAGCTGCCCACCAGAGAGAAACATGGGGGAAAGAACGTTACCCAGTCGTGTGGTGATGCACAGATTAATAGAATGGGTTAATTTAAGATATAAGAATTAGCCAGAAATATGTTTAAGATATTGGCCAAACAGTATTGCAATTAATATAGTTTCTGAGTGATTATGTCAGGTCTGGGCAGCTGAGAACAAAAATTGGCCTCTGCCAACAACCCTGATTTTTGCAGGTAAGTGTAGCTCCTACCCCTTATCAAAGACGCTTCTCTTTGCAGCAAGTGGAAACCATTACAGAAAACCACAACTGGTCTTAATCAGCTTATCATGGGTGCCTAGTCCCAACAGATCTATCTACAACACAACTTCAGCACTTAAGGTCCAGCAAAAATTCCAGTTAAGAGTGTGGAAAGTTTATAAGAGCCTGAGAACCATGGAGTCTACTATAAAATTGTGTCTCCTCAAAATGACAGCAGCGACACCCATGATACTTCAACAATATGTCTGCCTAAAGACCTGTACAATGATAATACCAATAGACATGCTGAGGTTAAAGTTAGAAATCTCATGGGGCCTCCACCTCGACAAAGAATTACAGACAACAAGTGACTGCTGAGAGAAGAAGAATTAGTATCTCCCAATGACGAGCCTCCTCATTGGTTACCCCATACAAAGCGGTCAGCTTTGAAATGGTATATATGTAACATCAATCTGTCTCAGTAGACTGCATATTTCTATATATGCTTATAAGTGTATGTATCTGTGGAAAAACAATATAATAAATAAAAATAGGCCATTTATTTGAGAGGGCATGGAGCAAGCATGGGAAAAGTTGGAGTGAGGGAAAATAAAAGTGATTAGAGGAGGAAAGAGACATGAAGCCACAGTCCTACACAAAGTACTATAGACAACTAAGGAATGCTGAGTGCAGGAGAAATAGTCTTTCCTAGGGACAAGTACACCAATGGTTATCTGATACCAAATGATCAGCCCTGAAAACATACATACATCATACAAACTGAGAAGGTTATATTTAGGAATATATGCATATACATGCACACACACACATATATATATATGTAATAAGAGTCAAGAAATGGGACATAAATTTGAAAGAGATAAAGGAGGTGTATATGGAAGGATTATGGAAGGAAAGGAATGTGAAAATATCATAGTTATATTGGAATATCAAAAATAAGAAAAAAAGAATTAAGGTGTGGGAACGGAGCTTACAAGGAAAGTGTGGTAAATCTCGAAGTATTTTTAGAGGCTCATGGCACACATAGGTTTATGATTCATGAATTCATCTAGGCTATATATTGTATAACACATTTGATAGCAGAATGATTATATATGTCATCAAGCTGTGATATTTTGTACATTAACACGCAGAGGTAATAAGTATGGCTTTACAATTTATGAGATGCATTGTTGCAACACGGAAGACCCTTCTATTGCTTAACATTTTCACCTTCTGAGTTTTATGTTGTGAAATTTGTACCTTCTGATGGACAAACTAGTCACAATATCTCCTGTAAAACAGATGTTGGATTAATATAGAAGATGGATGTGTCTGCAGTAAATCTTGTAGCTATCATCACAAAGGGGGCTTGTGCTCATGGTAGAATCCCCCAACCGCAGCTTCCATGACCACAACACATTTTTGACTTTCTACCCGATATTTGGATGAATAAAAAAAACTATAGCTAATATTTCTTGAAGAAAGCATTTCAAGTTTGACTGAACACATTGAATTTCCTCCTAAAATCTCAGAGAACTGGAATTTCAAGATAATCACAGTTTCACTGAGTTGCTGAAGACCCACTAAAGACGGAGCTGCTGCATCGTTATCCCGTTTCCATGAAAGCAATGTCAGTGTCTAAAAGACAGAAAATTTCCTGCCATTTAACAGTCAGAAACTTTTTACTTCCTGCATTAAGAGTAGTTCAGTGCATCACCATTTATGCATCTCATTTTCTTTTCCCCCTTAATAGCTGGGTGAGAAGCTAGCATCGTTTAAGTTAACCCAAACATCAGACAATCAAAGAGCCAACACTAAGCACTGGATGTTCAATGCCAAACTCCCACTGCTCTGTATTTCAGCTGCTCTCTCAATATTCCATGGCTCACACTTAAAAACAGGATCAGTGTTAACCATTCTTTCTTCTTTACCCTTTTAAATTCTTTTTAAAGGGGCACTTTTAGATTCATAGTGAAAAATTGAGAGGGAACAAAACTAATGTGTGCCACTAACCCATTTATTCATAAACACTCTATTTTCTCCATTATAAACACATATAAATTGGACAGGTTATATGTATATATTTAATAATGTTGCATACATACGTGCATGTGACAACAATTAAAGAAAAAAACTTAGATTTTAAATCAGGCAAATCAACGTTTTATGGAAAGATTTGGATGAAAGAAAGGGAAGGAAATGATGCAATTATATTACAATCTCAGAACAAAAAACTAATGAAAAAGAAAAATGCAGAAGAATGACATACTCTTTAAAAGTAATGAGCCTATATTAACACAACACTAGCATACAAATTACCCAGTTTGCATCAGAGTCCACTCTAGAAATTTATAATCTTTGGGTTTTCTCATATGTTTGATGATATGTCTCTACCATTATAATATTGTGCAGAATGTCTCCAATGATAAAATCTCAGGGCACTTTGTGTGTTTTTCCTTCTCTCCCACTCAATGTCTAAAAATCAAGATTTAAATAAAATATTATTTCCATTGTTCTGGTTTTTCAGAATATTACCTAATTATAATGAGAGAGCACAGACTTTTCCAAATGTGTTTTTCACTGAGTAATGTGTACTTAAGGCCTTTCCATGTTATCTTCAACTTGATAGAACATTTTTAATTGGTACTAAATAATAAGTCTCCTGTAGTTTCCATAGCTTATCCAGCAATCTACTGATGGACTCTTTGTTTCTTTCAAGTTTGGACAATTAATAAAGTTACAGGGTTTGTATGAACAAAACCTTTCAGTTGTTTGGAATAAATATCAAAGAGAATTCATGCTATATTTGTGGTGCCATGTTTACTCTTATATTCAGCCATCAAACATTATTCCAATGTGGCTGTACCATGCTATGTCCCACAAAAGAAGAAGAGCATTTCCCTTGGTTTATCATCCTTGCCAGTATTTGAGTTTTCCAGGTTCTAAATTTAAACCATCACAATAAATAAGTAGTATGTTGCCTTAATTTGCATTTTCTTGGTGAAATGTACTCTGATACATCCTATCATATACTGATTTTTAATGGTATTATGAGTTGTCTGTTAAGTTGTTTATCAATTTTAATGAGTTATTTCTTATTATTGAGTTTAATGTATATTTTGTATATTTTGGAGTACAACCAGATACTACATATAGCTTTCAAAACTATGTTCTCCCACTCTGTGACTTGAGACAATTTTTTTTTTCAAGAAAGGGTTTCTCTGTGTAGCTTTGGAGGCTGTCCTGGAACTAGCTCTTGTAGACCAGACTGACCTTGATCTTACAAATATCCACCTGCCTCTTCCTCCTGAGTGCTGGTGTTAAAGGCACGTGCCACCAACACTGGGCTGAGACATTATTTTTAATTTTAATAAAATGATAGCATATCAATTCTTTCTGTTTTGTTTCATGACTTTTGTGTCCTCAACTACAGACATCACAAAGTCCAAAGTCATCTCTATCTTTTCCTCTGTCAGCCTTTACAGATTGTGAAGTTTTGCATTTTACTGCCTGCTCCATGCTTCATTATAATGTATTTTATGACAGACATAAAGTTGAAGTCTAGATTCATTCTCTGTATTGTGTGTCTAATGAACCCTCAAGCTTTCCCAGAAAAAAGCCTTAAACATGTGTTCCTTAGGCCATTTTAGTCTTCTTTACCACGGAAATCCTCAGCTCTGAATACATCTCTGGAGAATATTTTTAGCATGGGTATCTTGTTTTTATTCTCAATATGAAATGAAATGTCTTTAGACTGGTACTTGCTCAGGTATAGACTCTACTTGGTGGAAGAGCTTGTGTGAGGGACTGAAGGGGTCAATAAAGCTGGAGCGTGATTAACAACAGAGAACAGGAAGGTCGTACTGGAGAAATTGTCAGGGATCTTACTGAGGTCACAGGAGGACAATGAGGTCACAGGAGGTGTTCCTACTACGGAGAGGACTATGGAAGGCTTTGAAGCAAAGGGTATTAATATCTTACTTTATATTTAAATGAATGTATAGCTTCTCTTTAGGAAATTAATTGGACAGTGATAGCAGGATTTTTCAAAGGACATGGCACTTACCACCCAACCTGATGACCCGACTTAAATCCTTGAAACCTATATGATGGAATGAGAGAACTGACTCCCAGAAATTGTCCTCTGATTGCCACATAGCTACTGTCATACACATGAACTTATAAACATAAGAAGTGGGAGAAATAATAGGAATAAGATAGAAAATTAATCGAACAATTTAACTACAGTAAAATACCATTAGAATTAATAAAATTTGAATATGCTTTATGGAGGAAATATGTGTATAGTCATGTGTGGGTGCAAAGAATATGGAGAAAAATTGCTACCACAGGTAAGATATATTACCAAGTAAAATAAAAGAAGATTCCTTGATTCGATAACATATAGAGTAATTGTTCTGTCCTAGCATGGGTAATCCTGGAACTGTTGGAGTTCAGTGGGTTCAAAGAGGTAAGTCTTAAGTATTTATGTGTGGAGAGTCTATAACCTCAAATGAAGCTTCAGATGCTTGCCTTGTCCTCATCATAGAGGCAGGTGCTAGAAATGCAGGGATAAAAATAGCATAGGAAAATTGTTGACATAAGCTGCAGTCAAGGTGATGAATCTTTATAAATTATATGAATAAATGAAAACTAAAATTGCTGAGCACTAGGGAACTAATGCCAAGGGAGGGGAGATAAACTAACAAAGGGTGAAGAAAAAGAATCATCAGAGAAAGAAAAAGTATGCTGTAAGAACAGAGTGATAACCTGTGTCAAATGCTGTAAGAGGTGGAAACATCCCCATCTTAGGTAAAGATGTCCTTTGAGTAAGGCTGTAGGGAGTTCGCTTTCAACCAGGACAAAGGCACTTTGGAGGGAGGGAGCAGCGAGTTGAGAAGCAAATGAAAGGAGAACACAGTATCTAATCCTTCCAGAAGCAAGGCAGAAATTTAACAGAGGACTGGAGAAAAAAAGCTGGAGGGGCATGCAGGGGGCATGATCCTGTTAGTCTGAAGAAAACTGTGGGTGCTGAATCATGAGTGAATAATGAAATATTCCACAGATTAACATGATCAAACAAAAGTTAAGGGTCTTTAATCCAAACCCATCTCTCTGAATGTGGCCAACAGCGGGGGCTGACTGAGAAGCAAAGGACAATGGCGCTGGGCTCTGATTCTTCTGCATGGACGGGCTCTGTGGGAGCCTTCTCAGCTTGGTCGATCACCTTCCTGGACCTGGGGGGAGTTGGGAGGACCTTGGTCTTAACATAGAGTAGGGAACTCTGATGGCTCCTTGGCCTGGAGAGGGAGGGAGGGGAGTATGGGTGGAGGGGAGGGGAGGGAAGGGGGAGGAGGAGAGGAGGAAAGGGGGAGGAGGAGCGGAGGGAGGGGGGAAGAGGAGGGGAGGAGATGGAAATTTTTAAATATAAAAAAAATAAACCATGAGAAAAAAAATAAAATAAAAAAAAAGTTAAGGGTCATATATACAAGCAAGCAAGCAAACAAAAAAGGATGTGGGAAATCAAGGAAGGACTGTACAACCCAAAGAACAGTGCAAGGACTGGCTTTGGGTAGAAAGAGAGCTGTCAAATTTAGGATGAAGAAAAGGATGAGGTCACATTGCATCAGCTGTTTTGCTTGTGGATTCATTTTAACAAGTCTATTAAAAACAATAAAATAAAGTCACTCACTGAGACCAAGGGATGTGAGAGACTGTGAATAACACACACACACACACACACACACACACACACACACACAATCACTATGAAAATCAGTGTTTGAAGAGAGAAAGAAACTGTGTGTTCAGCAATCACCCTT
The DNA here is from genome assembly GCF_903992535.2 of Arvicola amphibius. Taxonomy (NCBI): domain Eukaryota; kingdom Metazoa; phylum Chordata; class Mammalia; order Rodentia; family Cricetidae; genus Arvicola; species Arvicola amphibius. The sequence goes on along the minus strand of NC_052049.1, from coordinate 150,359,439 downwards.
CCCTTTCTGCTGTCTTTGAGTAAAATGACTTTAACTAAGCACCCGGCAGAAATGGAGATCGAAGTAGATTATGTTTCCAGGTCATAAGTCTGCATTTAAGACCCAGGATGTCCACAATTCTCAGTTCTTTCATTCAGATGCAGCATTTGAACAGCTATCATGCAAAAGTGTAGCTCTCTCCTGTCTTCCTCAAGAAAAAATTCTGTAAAACTAATCACTTTTCATTAAAAGTCATTAAATTGAATGCATGTGAAGACATTACTTTAGGTTTGTATTAAAAACTTCCCCATTTTCAAAATAATAAAAGGAGTCTGGAGAGATGACTCAGTGGTTAAGAGAACTTGTTGCTTTTGCAGAGAACCCAGACAGTTCCCAGTATCCACATGGTGACTCACAACTATCTAGAACACAAGTTCTAAGGATCCCAACACCCTCTTATGGATACCAGGAACATATGGTGTACATACATACTTGTGGGCAGAACACTCATACACAAAAATTAAAAAAACAAATTTCCTAAAAATAATAAAATAATCCACAATTTCTTAAAAATAATAAATAATACATAATTAGCTGGTAAGTTGTGGCACATGCTTTTAATCCCAACACTCGGGAGTCAGAGGCAGATGGGTATCTGTGAGTTTGAGGACAGCCTGGTCTACAAGAGCTAGTTCCACAACAGGCTCCAAAGCTACAGTGAAACCCTGTCTCACAGAAAGGAAGGAAGGAAGAAAGAAATGAAGGAAGAGGAAAGAAATAAGAAGAAAAGAAGGAAACGGAGAGAAAGAAAGAACGGGAGAAGAAGAAAGAAACGATGAAGAAGAAGAAAGAAAGCAGAAGAGAAAAGAAAGAAAAGAAAGAAAGAAAGAAGAAAGAAAGCAAGGGAGGGGAGGGGGAAAGAAAGAAAGATACGATACAAAAGCAAAAATCCATAATTATATAAGGTTTCAAGAAATTCACAGTGGTTCTAGAAACAAAAACTGGAATTCTTGCCTCACCCCACACCTTATTTTTGGGAAAAGCCCCACATCGAATTTGATATAAAGCCATTCATACTATCTTCTCTGTTTAACCACACATCTGTTAGTGGTTTCATTTTTAGTCTTTTTTATGTTTTATTGAGCTATATTTTTTCTCTTCTCCTCTCCCTTCCTCCCCATTCCATTTTTCTGTCTCTCATGTTCCCCATGCTCCCAACTTACTCAGGAGATTGTGTGTTTTTCTACTTCCCATGTAGATTAGATTCATGTATCTCTTTTAGGGTCCTCTTTGTTGTCTAGGTTCTCTGGAATTGTGCATTGCAGGCTAGTTTTTCCTTGCTTTATGCCTGAAAGCCACTTATGAGTGAGTATATATTATATTTGTCTTTTTGGGTCTGGATTGCCTCACTCAATATGATATTTTTTAGATCTATCCTTTTGTCTACAAATTTCAAGATGTCATTTTTTCTGCTGTGTAGTACTCCATTGTGTAAATGTACCACATTTTATTTATCTGTCTTTGGTTGCAGGGCATTTAGGTTGTTTCCAGGTTCTAGCTATTACAAATAATGCTACTATGGACATAGTTAAGCACATGTCCTTATGGTATGATTGGTATGACATATACCCCAAAGCAGTATTGCTGGGTCTTGAGTTAGGTTGTTTTTCTAATTTTCTGAGAAATTGCCATATTGATTTCCAAAGCAGCTGTACCAATTTGCACTCCTAACAGCAATGGAGGAGTGTTCCCTTTATCTTATATCCTTTCCAGTATAAGTTTTCATGAGTATTTTTGATCTTGGCCATTCTTATAGGTATAAAATGGAATCTCAGAGTTGTTTTGATTTGCATTACTCTGATGGCTAAGGATGTTAAGCCTTTCAGCCATTCTAAATTCATCTGTTGAGAGTTCCCTGTTTATGTCTGTACCCCATTTTTTATTGGATTTTTGTTCTTTTGATGACCCATTTTTTTTTTTTTTTTTGTTCTTTGTATATTTTGGAGACAAGGCCTCTGTCTGATGTGGGGTTGGTGAAGATCTTTTCCCAGCTGTAGGCAGTCGCTTTGTCTTGGTGACCATGCCCTTTGCTTTACAGAAGCTTCTCAGTTTCAGGAGTTCCCATTTATTAATTGTTTCTTTCAGTGTCTGTGCTACTGGGGTTATATTTAGGAAGTGGTTTCCTGTGCCATTGTGTTCAAGTGTACTTCCCAGTTTCTCTTCTGTGAGGTTCAATGTGGTTGGTTTTATGTTTAGGTCTTTGATCCATTTGGGCTTGAGTTTTGTACATGGTGATAGACATGGATCTATTTTCATTCTTCTACATGTTTATATCCAGTTATGCCAGTACCAGTTGTTGAATATGTTTTCTTTTTTCCATTTTATATTTTTTGCTTCTTTGTCAAAAGTCAGGTGTCTGTAGGTATGTGGATTGATATCCAGGTCTTTTGATTTGGTTCCATTTGATCCTCCTGTCTGCTTTTATGCCAATACTAAGCTCTGAAGTAGAGTTGAAGTCAGGGAATTGTAATACCTCTAGTTCTTTTTATTGTACAGGATTGTTTTGGCTATCCTGGGATGTTTGCTTTGCCAGGTTTGATTTTATTCTTATTCGTATATCAATGTGGTTAAATATGCATTTGCTCTACAGCATTCTTGAAGGCATAAGTCACAAACAATCCCACACCAGTTTGGAATTATGATTAATAGAATGGCTATTTATTTAAAGGGGAAAAACTTACAGATCACCGTCCCAAACAACAGCCCTCTGCGTGATCAGGAAAGGAGCCTAGTAACCGGAAGTGGAGCAGGAAGCTAGAGAGAGCTAGCTGAGGGCAGTTGCTTCTTTTTTTAAAAGAGAGAGAGAGACCACGCCCCAATGGGTTGGTATCTCTGCTGTTATTGGCTGAAGGAGCGGAAGGCTCTCCAGCAACACATTCTTATCAGTTAACTTCCATCTTCTCTCATCAGTGTGCAAGCACAGATTATTTCTAATGACACTCAATAGTTTATACCATCATGCTTTATTTGTTATGTTTAATTTAATTAAAAACAACGCTACTAATTAAATCAATGCTACAGAAAACATTTTTGAACTGGTATCATTACACATCTGTAATACTTACTGGATCAAGAGTATAAATTAAGTACAATTTACCATGTGTTCAAATACTTAAGTTAATCAAGCTATTAATTAAATAGTTTATATTTTCCTAGGTGACAAATATATTTTGATTGAAGGACAAATAAGCCTGAAATTTCAAAGTTCATATATTTCAGTTCCTGGAATATTGTTGAATATTGCCATAGACCTCAGTCCACTCTTGGGTAAGTGCCATAACACAGTGGCCATGTGTGCTCTCCACTTTTGTGTGGTCACTCCACTTTTGGCATTTATTCTATCTGTATCTTATCAGGATTGTCCGGAAAACACTTCAGTTAGCCACTCCTAGTCCTAGTGGTACTGACAGAGGTCAAAATCTGGAGCTGACTTATGTCATTGGCAATATCTTAGTCACCCACTGTTCTATTCCTGTGAAAATACACTAAAACAAAAGCAACTCTTATAAGTAAAATAATTTATTTGGGGGCTTTCTTACAGTTTCAAAGGATTAGTTCATTATCACCATGGTAGGAGAATGGTGGCATTAAGTCAGGCATGGTACTGAAGAAGTGGCTGAGACCTGCTTCCTGATCTGACAGGGAATTCTTGGTGCTATGTTATTGAATGTAGCCCTAAAGGAGAGGGTCAGGGTAGTCAGAGCCCACAGAATCACATACCTTGTAGAGCTAATATCTCTTTACCACGCAGAAAAGAAGTACAGGCAGGACTGGGGCTTCTGAAGTGAAGAGCAAGGCCTTCAAGGGCCTCTCCAAACAATGTAAGGCCCATACCAAATGCATAGTCAGGTATCCATTTCTGTAAGATGGATCTCTTGAAGTGTAATTGGACAAAAAGATAACATCGTTTATATTTTGAAAGTGCCTAATGCTTTTTTATAACAGGTGACAATGTATAAGAGAGTTGCTCCTTTATGCCTTCATAAAATATTCTGCTTGATTTTGCATTTTAAAAATATCTTTCAGAGTTCATTCAGGATTAGTCTGAAATACCTAGAGCTGCATAATTTATTAAGAGAGAGACTCAAGCCTCTTTTACAAGGGCATCTGTCCCTTTCATAAGAGTGGAGCTTTCACATCCAGAACATCCAGCAGAACATCTCCACACCCACCCCTTGGGTATTATGCTCCAATAAAGGATCCAGAGGTACATTCACATTCTAACCTATAATATTACTAACTGTCTTTCTTTGAAAAATGATTATTTTCTTAGTTTAGTCAAACATTTTTATTCTTCCACTTTACATTCCATTAAGTTGTTTCTATTTTTAATGATTCTGTTTTGAAATATTATTATCCATGTTTACTCCTGATAAGTTTCTATAATGATCACTGGCTTGTTTCCAATCTTAATTTTTAATTAACTTAAAGTCATGCATTTAAGTCCAAATATAAACTTTAGCTATCTTGACACTGATAGACATACTTTTTTTTTTTACATTTTCAATGATTTGTATGTACTTTGAAATTTAGTTTTCAATAATTCAGTGATCTGCTTGCCGCCACTGATGAACTTGGAGCTGGGTGTTTTCAGAATTGTTAGTGTTTCCATAGTGTTGAATGTTACAGTTCTAGCTATGGCAGAATATTGAGCAGCACCACTGCCTCTTATCCATTGCATGTCAGTAGCCCTGCATCTCAATTTGTTCCAGATTTGTAGTGACCAAAAATGTTTTCAGAAACTGGGTAGGACAAAGTTATCCACAACTAAGAACTACTATCCTAAGGAGAACCTGAAATGGCTCTGACTTTCTTCCATTGTCATGGGGTTGATTTCATATCCTGTTACGAGTAAGATAGCAGTGAACATGGCTGAGCTGGTAGATGTGGGGTAGAATATCGAGTCTTCTGGGTTTATGCCAAGGACTGGTGCATCTGGTTCCTAGGGTAGATCTACTTTGCCATTTTGAGAATTCTCCACACTGATTTCCAGACTGGTTGCAGTACTGTGAAGTACTACAACAGTGAATGAAGGTTTCCCTTTCCTTACAATTCTCACTAATACTTGTTGTTGTTGTTATTAGGTTTATTATTTATTCATATTTATCTCTTTCATTCTGATTGGGGTAAGATGAAATCTAGGAATAGTTTTAATTTGTCTTTTCATAATTGAAATACTAAGGATGATGAGGACTTTAAAATATTTCTTTTTTTTAAAAATTTTTTTAATTAAAATTTCCACCTCCTCCCCCACCTCCATTTCCTTCTCCCCTCTCCTCACTCCCCTCCCCCTCCTCTCCAGTCCAAAGAGCAGTCAGGGTTCCCTGCCCTGTGGGAAGTCCAAGTTCCTCCCCACTCCATCCAGGTCCAGGAAGGTGTTGCATCTAAAACAGACTAGGCTCCCTCAAAGCCAGTACATGCAGTAGGATCAAAACCCAGTGCCTTGTCCTTGGCTTCTCAGTCAGCTCTCATTATCTGCCACATTCAGAGAGTCCGTTTTGATCCCCATGCTTTTTCAGTGCCAGTGGAGCTGGCCTTGGTGAGCTCCCATTAGATCAGTTCCCCACCGAATCAGTGGGTGGGCGCACCCCTCCCCCTCGCGGGTCCTGACTTCTTTGCTCATGTTGTCCCTCCTTCAACTCCTCATTTGGGCCTTGGGAGCTTAGTCCAGCGCTCCAATGTGGATCTCTGTCTCTATCTCCATCCATCGCCAGATGAAGCTTCTATGGTGATAAGCAAGATATTCATCAATGGTGATAAGCAAGATATTCATCAGTATGGCTATAGGAAAGGGCCATTTCAGGCTCCCTCTCCTCAGCTCCCTGTCCTCAGGAACTAGCTGGGGACACCTCCACGGATACCTGGGAACCCCTCTAGAGTCAAGTCTCTTGCCAACCCTAAAATGGCTCCCTTAATTAAGATGTCTTCTTCCCTGCTCTCCTATCCACCCTTCCTCCATCCCAACCATCCCATTCCTCCAGGGTCTCCCCATCCTCCCCTCCTTACTTTTCTCTCCCCATCTCCCCATCTCCCCTTACCCCCACCCCACTCCACCCCCAAGATCCCAATTGCCTGGAACCCAAGGCAAAACATATAGTTATCCTCCTGGATATTGGAAGTAGACTAGATTGCCAGGTAAAATTTTCTTAGTTGTTTTTACTTCTTCCTTGTAGAACTATTTGTTCAGAGATGGTTCATTTTTAACTGTTGTCATTGTTTTCTTGGTTCCTTCCTTTTTTTTAGTTCTTTGTATATTTACCCTCTATTAGTTGTATAGCTGGAAAATATTCTTTCTGACTTCTTGGACTTGCTAATCACTGGATTGCTGTTTTTTTGGGGGTTTGCCAGTTGTTGGCTTTAAATTGTGAATGAATGAAGTCATATTAAGAAATTCATGTATAGAACCATTATCTTTAAGGGTACTGCCTACCTTAAGATAGTCCATCATTTCATGTTTTCTTTAAGATAGTCCATCATTTCATGTTTTTACAAGGTTAATTTGATCCATTTTGAGGTTTTTTTTTTGCAGTGTCCAGTTTTGATTCTTCCGTATGTGGACATACAGTTTTCCCATTTCCCAGTTCCATTATTTGAAGATGCTTTCTTTTCTACCTAGTGTATTTCTGATAATTTTTTCAGATATGAGATGGCTGTTGTTATGTGTACTTATTCATATCATTAATTTGTTTACTTGATTTACATGTCTGCACTGGTACCATCCTGTATTTTCTTTGATTCATTTGGAGTTGATTTTTTTCAACTGTGGCCGACAGTTTTGCTGAGTAAACTAGTCTACGATGGCATTCAAAGTCTTAGGATTGGAGTACATTGTTTAAGATTCTTCTGGGGTTCAAGTTTCAACTGAGAAGTCAGCTGTAACCCTGATGTGTCCTTCGGTTTTTCTCCCCTTATACTTTGCTTTTGTGGTTTAATTCCTCTGCTTTTCTGTCTTCTACTTGATCAATGCATTCTACTGTAAGGTTTTCCTCTGAGGTTTCTATTTGAACTACTGTGGTTTTCAATTCCATTTTCATTTCATCTTGGGTTTTCTTCAGTATTTCTATCTCTTTACTGAATTCATTTTTCAGATTCTGACTTTTCTGTCATTTCATTCAGCTCTATATGTGTGTTTTGGACTTCACTTGGCATTTATTCTTATTTTCTTGAAATTCATTGGGGTAGTTTTCTTTATTCTTGTCTTCTTTAAACTCCTTGACTTTTTTGATGAAGCTTATGGTTATTCTTTTAAATTTGGTGTCATCTTGCTCTACTATGTTCATAGCAGCATTATTTGTAATAGCCAGAATCTGGAAACAACCTAAATGCCTCCCAACTGAAAAATGGATAAGGAAAATGTGGTTCATTTACACAGTGGAATACTACACAACTGTAAAAAATGATGTCCTCATAAAATTTGCAGGCAAATGGATGGAAACAGAAAAAAAAATCATTCTGAGTGAGGTAACCCAGATGCAGAAAGACAACCAAGGTATGTGCTCACTCATAGGTGATTCTTAGGAGTAAAATGTAGGATAACCAACCTAGAATCCCACAGTCCTAGAGAGGTTAGATAAACAAGGAAGGCCCAAAGAGGGATGCATGGATTTCCCTGCTAAGGAGAAATAGAAAAGATCTGGGTAAACTGGGGATAGGAGTGGATGGGGAAAGGTGAGAATGGGGAAGGGACAAGAGGAGGAGAAGGAGGGAAAATTGTTGGTATGTAAAACAATTGAAAAAAAGTTTTTTAAATAAAAGAGGAAAAGATTCTGTGTCATGGGATTCATCTAGATAATTCTCATTAGAGAATATTTCTATGGGACATGGTAGATTTAATGGGGACATAACATCTTGGTGTTTCATTTTATTTTGTTTTAGCATTGTAAAGCTGGACATATGGACTTGTTTTTGTTGGTTCTGTACCTTACTTGAGATTTTAGGCTGCCTCAGTTGAATGCAAGTTTTGTTTTGTCCCTACTGTTGGTCAAGCTTTGCTGACTTTAGATCAGGTATGAAAGCAAGTTAATCCTCAGACACTTGGTCTTGATTATTGTTTGGAGGGATAGTGGAGATTCCAATTCTGTAGCAATTACAAAAGCATCAGAATGACAATGGGCTGGTTCTGCATAGGCTGGTGTGCAAAATGTACTCTCCTGTGGAGGTCCCTGTGAGAATCATGCCTAGCAGCAAAATACAATGATCCATGACGTAACAAGAAGGCAAACTTCATTCAGCCCGACTTAGTCAGCCAGGCTGACTCAACTTCCGGAGTCTGATATGAGTCAGTTTATTGACGGCATATTCTAAAAAGAAAAAATTTTGTAAAAGAAATTTTCTGGCATAATCCAATCTCTGGTGGTACATGCAGGCATAGTTACACCAAAACTCAACTCAAAGTACATGCCAGTTCTTCCAAGAAGTTGGATTTTAAAGGTAAGCTACATATATCAGCTTTAAGGGCCTGTGGAAGATGGTCTTGGTCAAACAGACAGCAAAAAAAGATCCTTTGGGCTATTAGCCACCTCAGGTCCTGGTTGTGGGAGCTTGATATAGCCAGAGCCTTCATATAACATAGATCACCAGGCTATTTTTCACCTCCAATTACCAGACTTCTGGGTGGAAAAATAGATTATACATCTTTTCCTTGAAAAAGTCAATGATGCATGCTTAACATTACTAGTTTTCCCTGTGATCTGTGGGCAGAAGGACTTTGATGCCTCCGTCACTACCCTACAGGTGGAAGAGGTTCCTAGAAACTCACCATGCTGTCCAATGTACATATGCATGATTGAGGCTAGGCCTGGTGTAGGAGCCTGCTCCCTACAAAGTCAGTTAGGGGTTCCTGGATAGGGGATTCTTGAGGCCAAAGAAAAGTCAGATGAAAGAAACAGAAGACAGGATAGTAATGGGAGGTCTGTCTGGTTCGTGCCGAAACAGCCAAAAACAGCCCAGAGTTTATTTCAGAACTTGCTTATGTACAAAAGCAGAACAAAGCACAGCACAGACGGTCCTTGAGTGAGCAGCCTCCTAAACAACACGTGCTTGCTTCTCGAAGCAGCCTTACTTTCTATCTTGATGTTCCTGGGAACTGGGGATAACACAGGTTTAAGGGTATAGGGGACTCCCCAGGCTGGGCCGAAGCATGGAGGATGGGAATCAGTAATCTGCACTGTTAAGAATGCTTTCCAGTCATAAACTTACTGCTCTAGAATTTATAAGTATTTCAAATAGAAGACCTTAAAAAGATGTGCTGGTTAGTTTTTTCCCCCTATTTGATACAAATTAGAGTCACCTGGAAAGAGGGAGCCAGTTGAGAAATTGCCTCCATCCGACTGATATGCAAACATATCTTTGAGGGCGCTTTACTGATTGCTGAATGACATGAAGAGTCTGCCCCATTGTGAGTGGTACATTCCTGGGCTTGTGAGCATGGGCTGTATAAGATAATGGAGCAAGCCAAGAGAAGCAAGTCAGTAAGAAGCATTCTTCCTTGGTTTGTGTTTTAATTCCTTCATTCAGGTTCCTGCCTTGAGCTCTTTCTCTGGCTTCTCTCAATGATGGGCAATTGCCTGTTAGTTAAAAATAAATCCCTTTTTCCCAAAGGTACTTTTGGTCAATGTTTTACCACAGCAGCAGAAATAAAGCCAGAATGGAAGATCACTTGAAATATATCAAGATTAATGCATCAGATGATGTATGAAAAAAATATCTTATAAAAAACATTTAAGAATTTTGCATACCACTCAAGATGCAGTAGAAATTGGATAAAGATCTTTCAATAACATTTGGACGATTACTACCATTCGTCTGAGTATCTTGGCTTTCTGTGAACATTTGTTTACTATAAGAAAAAATACTTGATTAAATCCCTTGATCAAAAATATATTTGAAACACTAAAGTTTAGCACTCAAAAGTTATTTATTTAAAATAAATCGCACAGACAGAACATGGAAGAACAGCTTTTCTGTGCCTTATCCTCACATTTCCTGTGATCTTTCATCGTAATTCCAACACTGTGGTGAGGTTGCTATATTTAAATGCTTCAAAAATTGCAAATAATTGAGATAGGACAATTTGTTCTTATTTCAGTCCATAGACACAATATAGAACTAAAAGAAAATTGCTGTCTTGCATTAAGTAAGAAAAAACAAAGACTCTGCCAGGAGACTGGTTCTCTGCCTAATGATCTATGGCAGAAGACAGAGTTTTTTCAGTCTTCTGTTCCCAATGGCTCATCAGGTAGTCTTTGAAAGATGAATTTTTAACTGCAGTAAACAAACAATAGAGCTTCCTGTCATTTGCGAATGCATTCTTTAGAGAGAAATAAGATGTGCAAGTAGCTCTGTCCTTTTTCAACAGTAACAGGTACTAGATACATTTATTTGGTGATGGTGGGGGGATTGGGCATTTTAGTCATCATTTCCAAAACAAGAAACTTCAGTAAGAACGTGTAATAACAACATCTTAAAAATAACTCTGTCCTTATATCTATAACAACATTAAAGTCACTGCTTCCTCAATGCCCCAGTTATAAGGTGATTGGCTAAAAGGGTAAACAAGTATTACCAGTAATTTTGATAATTGCTAAATAGTGGCAAAGTATATTAAGTCATGAGAGAAAGCTCAGACATTGGCTTTCTTTCCTCTCTTAACCATAGCTCTTAAGACTCACAATGATGACATTTTCTCTATTATGTCACTGTGTATGATCATGGTTGAAGAGTCACAGTATGAGAAACAGAGACCCCGGGCTTAGTATCCATTCTACGCTTTAGTCTGAGTAACCTTCAGAACTCTCTTAACCATCCATATGGTTAAAACATCCAAGAACATGGTCTTTCAGGAGAGTGACAACAAGGGACAGTGGGATTTCCCTTAGCCCTCAGAACTCCCATAAAGATGAACATGGGATGTACTCACTCATTAGTGGATTCTAGCCATAAATAAAGGATATTGAGCCTATAATTCACGATCCTAGAGAAGCTAGTTAGGAAGGTGAACCCAAAGAAAAACATGTAGTTATCCTCCTGGATATTGGAAATTGACAAAATTGCCAGGCAAAAATTGAGAGCTTGGGGGTGGGGGTAGGATGGGGGTAAGGGGAGATGGGGAGAGAGAAGGGAGAAGGGGAGGATAGGGAGAGCTTGGGGGAATGGGACAGTTGGGATGGAGGAAGAGTAGATATGGGAGCAGGGAAGTATATATCTTAAATTAAGGGATCCATTTTAGGACTGGCAAGAGACTGGACTCTAGAGGGGTTCCCAGGTGTCCAAGAAGATGTCCCCAACTTGCTCCTTGAGCAGCTGAGGACAGGGTGCCTGAACTGGCCCTATACTATAGCCACACTGATGAATATCTTGCATATCACCATAGAACCTTCATCTGGCTTTGGATGGAGATAGAGACAGAGACCCACACTGGAGCACTGGACTGAGCTCCCAAGGTCCAAAAGAGGAGCAGAAGGAGGGAGAACATGACCAAGGAAGTCAGGACCGTGAGGGGTGCGTCCATTCACCGAGACAATGGGACTGATCTAATGGGAGCTCACCAAGGCCAACTGGATTGGGACTGATGTAGCATGTGATCAAACTGGACTCTCTAAACATGGCTGACAAGGAGGGCTGACTGAGAAGCCAAGGACAATGGCACTGAGTTTTGATTTTACTGCAAGTACTGGCTTTGTGGGAACCTAGTCTGTTTGGATCCTCACCTTCCTAGACCTGGATGGAGGGAGGAGGAACTTGGACTTCCCACAGGGCAGGGAACCCTGACTGCTCCTTGGACTGGAGAGGAATGGGGAGGGGGGTTGGGGGAGGGGAAGGGAAATGGGAGGAGGGGAGGAGGTAAACATTTGTAAAATTATATAATTTAATAAAAAAGAATAACAAAAATTTAAAGTAATTCTTTTATAAAACACAAATGATATCAGAAACTGTAAACAGTAAAGTGAATAATGCATTAAATAGAACATTGAAGTGTCCCCCTTGTAGTCAGGTGGACATGAAAAATATTCAAGCCCATTTATGTATATAAAAGTTTGACAATGTCTGAAAGGTTTGTTTATTATGAGTTGATGTGTTTTCTTGATTTTATTAGGCAGCCATGTTGAATTTTTGCTTGGTCACTGGAGAAATAGAAATATTTCATTACAAACTCTGATCTGGTGATGGTATAAAAATATGAAAGCACAGAGTAGATGAAGAGATGGAACTCCCCGCAGGCCTGGCATCATTTGTAGAGACTTTAGTCTTTGTTCTTGTTCCTGCATTCTCCAGAAGTGTGATCAAAGTCATCCAGATGTCTCGGGCCACCTAGCTTGAAGCTGCCAGTGGCCCTGGAAAACTGATTTGACAAGTCTATGGGGAATTCAAACCATCCGCCAATTAGTGTGAACCAAACAAACATCTCTGACAATAAACATTAGGATTCATGCACCTAATTAGTTTGAAAATTTACTGTAATTATTTCGCCCAGTGAGGACACTGAAATGCTAATGAAGCTATTTGAATGTTATCTGCTGCAGTTTGGACGTGTGATGAGATTACCTACGTCTACACACACTTGGTATTGGTCTTGTCAGGGAGACACGGTTGCTCCACCAGAACAGTGTTCACTGCACAAAAAGAAAATCAGAGAGCTATGCATTTGATTGTATCTCATCGGCCAAGGCACAAGACATTTATTTTATTATTTGTTAAGATTACTTGAATTATTCTTAGCTTTTTAAAGGTATTTTGCCATTATATAGTAATATTTCTTTGAAAACTAGGCAATACTTTTATGGAAGCAGCTATTTATCTGTTGGTTTATGGAGAATTGAAAAATTTTGAGTATTTTTTAATTTCCTGTTTTGATTAATAATGCTGGTTTTATTTTCACGGTAGTACAGTGTATTTTCCTGAATGTGTTTTTAGCTGACAGAATTCTATGTTTAATGATATTCAGAATGACATTTTAATATATGCATAAGTTTTTGGTAGATAAATTACATGAATTACTATATCTATTGGTATGTTTTCTGATGAGATACTTAATTCTTAGTAGATAACTATACTCTTAGTTATTTTTATGAGCACAATACTTGTTGTTTGGTATAGTCACCACAGTGTCCAGGACATCTACTGAACTTGTACATTGCATAACGTTCATAGCCTCATGTATGTAGACATCTTCCTGACCCCAGCCTGTAGTAACAACTACCAGTGTCATCTCCTCTTCTTGGAGATGATCTTTTATAAGACCCTATACATAAGTGAGATTCTATCACTTGCATTTTGATGCCTGGCTTATTTTACTTAGTATAATATCCTACAAATTCACCAGTGTTTTCTTTCAAATGACATGTTCAAAAATATTATTCTTTGTATGTGTCTTACACTTTATTTATCTGTACATCCAATGACAAAACTTAGATCGATTCCACTTGGTTGTTTAGCAATAATGGCACTCTAAATAAGGGCATGTGGACATAGCTTCAACATGTTGATCTCATGTTCCTTTAAATGCACCCCTGCAGTGTGATCATGACACGGTTGGAAGGGATATAACTAAGTAGGTACAGCCAGTATAAAAATATTAAACAGAGTAAAATATTGAACAGAAAGTGCTTATATTTATCTATGAGAGTTTAAAACTTTTGGTACATTTATTTCATTTTATGTGTATGTGCCTAATTATATGTCTGTGCACCACGTGTGTGTTTGAGCCCACTTCCGAAGAGTGTGTCAGATTCTCTGCAACTGAAGTTACAGTCAGTGGTGAGTTTAAATATTGGTGTTGTGAACAGAACGTAGGTCCTCTGCAAGAGAAACAGGTGCTCTTAATCACTGAGCTGTCTCACCAGTCCCTCTATAGGAGGTTTGACAGAAGTTTATTTCAAGTCCTGTGATGGTTAGTTTTTGTTGATTTGACACAAGCTAGTTTCACTTGGGAAAAAAAAAAAAAACTTCAATGAAGAAACTACCTCCATCAGATTTGTCTGTGGAGATATTTTCTTGATTAGTGATTGATGTGGTAGAGATAGACCCATCTGGGCAGTGCCACCCAAAGGCATGTTGTAGACAGAAGGCTTTTCTTTATCCCACCCACCCTCTCACTCCCCCACCCCACCCGCCCCTGTACTACTGGAGTAGTTTCTCTTCACCCATCAGGTCCCTTTTGCTAGTTCCCGCACTCGCTTATGAAATAATCACTGTGAGGTTTGTTATTGGTTATAATTGCTCAGCCAATGTCTTAGACTTCTTACTGGCTACCTCTCTATTAAATTAGCCTATTTCTATTAATCTGTGTATTGCTAAGAGACTATGGCTTACCATTGCAGGATGTTACTCCTAGGGTCACTGGCATCTCCTGGACTCCACCTACTTTCTCTCTGTATCTTTGCTTGAACTTCCTGCATAGTTTTACTCCGCAGAGCCAATGGCCAAAAAAGCTTTATTCATCAACCAATAAAAGTTAGGCCTGTGTCATTATCCATAATGGTCTAGTCAAGCCGCAAGGTCGAGCAACCAATGGGGGTAAAACAATAAGCCATGTTCCTCTAAGATTTCTCTTTCAGTTCGTGCCTCTGGGTTTCTGCCCTGACGTCCTCCCATGACTGACTCTAAACTGTAAGCCAGAGTAAAGTTACCTTTGTAATGGTGTTTATCACAATAGCAAAAACCAAAGCAGACCAAGTTCATCTCTTGGTTGTTGTTGCTAATTCTATAAATGATGTTTTCACCCTCTTATTCCTAGAAATTTCTAGGACATTTTAAGAACTATTCTTTGAGATTGTAAGCATAAGTGTTCAAAGCTAAGTGTTCACTGACCAAGGATAAAAACAAATAAATTGCTCTGTGCACAAGGTAGAATACTATATTTAGAAGAAATTGAGTGATAAGAGATACTACAAAAAGACAGGTCAATATTCAAATACAAGGTTCACTAAAAATCAAAAGCAAGGTTCATAGCTATTTGGAATGCATTATTTTATAAGCTCAGCAACAAGTAAAGAGAATATTTAAAATTTAAAGTATTTTAAATGGTGTGGCTGAATGAACTAACAAAGGAAAATATCAAATGGAAGAAGCCAAGGAGTTTGCTTGTGTATGTTGGCTATTATAAACCAGATGATAGCACACAAGGGAGCTCAGTTATATCTAATGCTTTTCTTGTTTATTGATAATTATCATCTAATAGGAGGTAACTATTATCTCATTTGTGTGCTATTTTCATTTTCTTAATGAGGATGACATAGAGCATATATATATTGTTTTTTTTTTTTTTGGTTTTTCGAGACAGGGTTTCTCTGCAGCTTTTTTAGAGCCTCTCCTGGAACTAGCTCTTGTAGACCAGGCTGGCCTTGAACTCACAGAGATCTGCCTGCCTCTGCCTCCCGAGTGCTGGGATTAAAGGTGTGCGCCACCACCACCCGGCGACATAGAGCATATTTTAAATACTTATTTTTACTTTGTATATATTTATTTTTGGAGTCCAGCTCTTTTGCTCATTAAAAAATCAGATTATTAATGTCTTGCTAATGAATTGTATTTGACATATATCGGATATCAATTTCTTATCAGATATTGATTTTACAAATATTTTCTGACATCACAATTATAACCACTTGCAAGTAGCTTGTTAAAGAAAAGATACTATAAAAGTGACTAAACCATACAATATTTTAGCTCCTATCTTGTGCTTGGGGTCATTTGAGAAAACTGGCTGCCACATCATGAGAACACTCAGGAAGTGTTATGGGAAGAAATGTACGAGAATGAGCTGAGGCTTCCTGTCAGTAATCAATAACTTGCCAATGTGTGAGTTGTCTACCTTGAAATGAGATCATGTGCCCCAGTCAGGCCTTCAGCTCACCACAGTCCTGACCCCAGTTTGACTGGAATATCATGAAAGAACAGGCAGAGCCAATCGTGGAGGGTACCTCTTACTATTTGACCTGCAAAATGGAGAGACTGTTTTAATCGAGGACATTATGATTCAAAGACTAAAGCACATGTGTACTTATAAATATTTGCATCAAACCCTCAGAAAGATATAAAATGGTAGCTCAGAGTGTCTTTACTTAAGCAGTAGGCCTCTTTCTCCCAGCTGAAACTGAAACTGAAAGAGATTGCATAATATATTTAATATTTATAAGGTTTTTACATTTACCTTCACCCCAGAAGAAGGATAAATCAATTATCATCAATTATCTTCAACAAAGTGACAGTGGGAATATCAACCACACTCCAGGGAAAGCTCCATACTCAGAGGAGTTGGCCAATACCAAATCAGATTTTTTTTTGTTATTCTGTGTGTTTGCTTTTTTTTAGCTGTTGTTGTTCTTGTTTGCTTACTTGAGGCAAGATTTCCCTCTGTAACCTTGGTCCACTGACCTGGAACTTGTTATGTAGTCCAGGTTGGTCTTAACTTATAAAGATCAACCTATCTATGCTGGCCCCACCACCCTGGGTGATGGGATTAAAGGGTGTGCCACCATGCTTGGCTCTGCATTTTTCCTTTTCCTTCCTTCCTTCCTTCCTTCCTTCCTTCCTTCCTTCCTTCCTTCCTTCCTTCCTCCCTCCCTCCCTCCCTCTTTCTCTCCCTCCCTTCCTTCCTTTCTTTCTGTCTATATGTCTTTCTTTCTTTTTTGAGAGAAAACATGATTTAAGAGAAAACATATGAACTGGGGGAGGATCTGAGAGAAACTGGGGAAGGGAAAGAAAATGATCAAAACAGATCATACACAGTGCTCAAAATAAATTTAAAATATTTTTAAAATGTAACTTTTACCTAATAACTTAAATCTCAATAAACTCATATGTGACCCAAGAAATTTGAAGACAGAGACATAGCCAACCTGAACTTAAACAGACAGATTGAACCTAGAATAAAAAGATGAACTTGTGGGTCCTCAATATCATATAGTCAGGAGGCAAACCAGAAACTCCCAGCCTCCAAGCCAGGATGCTTCCTTACAAAGAAAGAACTAGAAAGCCAGAAGCATCATGGAAAATCTGTACATGGCTTGAAGTCGTCAGGAAGAAAGAAGTCAGGTATTCCCTGTGGAATTTAAGAACTGAGAAACAGTGACTGTTTTGTGCTGCTTGTTGTCTGTCATCGTTGACAGTATGGCTGTCCTTTGTCCGGATGAATTTTATGTAGAAATATGACTACAGTGATGTAGATAAGAATGACCCCATAGGCTCACATACTTGAATGCATAGTCATCAGGGAGTAGGACTACTTGAAAAGGAAGTTGTGGCTTTGTTGGAAGAAGTGTATCACAACAGGTAGACATTGAGGTCTCAAAAGTTCAAGCCAGACCCAGTGTCTTTTTCTTCCCACTACTCGTGACTCTGAATGTAAAACTCTGAGCTCCATCTCCAGCACAGTGTCTAACATATGCCACTATGTTTCCTACCATGATGACAATGGACCCAACCTCTGAAGCTGTAAGCAAGCCCCAGTTAAATAATTTTTTTTTAAAAAAAATTAAGAGTTGCTCCATGGGCGCCAGTAGGAACCTGCAGAGACCTCCTTGTTTTCCTCAGAGCCCAGGCCCTCCTCTTATCTAGCCATCCTTAATATCTCCTCCACAGTTGCCATCCTCCTCATTTACCTTCCTCAGTGCTCCAGGGTTTGGTGTTCTAGCCTTACCTAATTCCTTTTAACCCTAGACCTATGTTCACTGTATCAGGATCTCAGACTAAATTAGTGAGGGCAGATGGGGAGAAAGCAGACAGACTTAAGAAGCAGTTTGCTTCAGTGTTCAGCGACTGGATTTCACTGTCTGTGATGGGGAGAGGGAGATTCCAGAAGGAAATTGAAAATTTCCTGTGTAGGTAGTTGAATGATGGAGACATTCTTGGAAACACTGTCACCCTTTCCTGTATTCTTGTACTGTATGTAACTTATTATAGTAGACTAAATTGTAAGTAGAGAAGAACGACTTCTAAAATGCCCTCACTTATGCCAGGAAGGAGACTGCTTCAGATTGCCCAAGTGAATAGGGAGCTAAAGATGAGATCACCAAGGAATACTATGGATACATCCTGGTAGCTGTGGTAGAGCTTAGCTCCTACTACACAGACACTAAAGACAAGGTACATGGTAAAATATAGGCTATTCCTGTAAGTGGGAAAAGAAAGAGCTTGGCTTAGTTACCAGATAGCAGACCCAGCTGCACTTGGTGTTAGCAGATCTTGCCAAGACCAATAGTGGGCAAACCAGGCCAAGCTTAAGAAATAATAAACAGAGCCACTTGACCATTCCACTGACCATGACCCCAGGTGAGTAAGGGGACATGCACGGGTGTACGTTCTCCACTAGCTTGTAATATTCCCAGAGAATAAACTAATCTCAATAGAAAAAAATAAAATAAGAGTTGCTGTGTTCATGGTGTCTCTTCACAACAATAGAATACTGATTAAGACAATGAAAGACAGATAACTTTTCTGTCTATTTCACGGGTATTTGTATCAAATGCTCAGAACTGCATACAAGATATCTCTTTGTCACATCAGATGGATTTAAATGCAAGATTTGCCATGTTAATGCTATCAAGGAATAAGGCATCGAGGGCCCTGAGCAGGAATAAGCATATTGTACTTATAGGGGAAGTGGGACTCTCTGTAGGACAGGGTGCAAAAATGAGGCAGTCTACCTGTGTTTGTCCTCAGAATGCCTCATGCTCTTGGTGGTCCTGGCTTGTGGAGTCTGCTCTTTCACAGGAATATGACAGCCCCTTATAGGTAAGAGGACATTGATAAAGTCACTGTTAGTTCTAGTTTGAGACGTCTACTCTAAGTAGATCTTTTGAAGTTATTGTTCAATGATAAATCTCAAGAACCTCAAGGAGCTCCTAGGACACATTTGAAAAATGATTTTTTTTGCTCTTGTGGTTGAAGGAATAAATATTGCTAACATATTTATTTAGTTTATTTTCATGAATTATTTTGGAATAAATTGTATTTTGTTAGTCTTTCTTCATTTTTCCCATAAATTTTAGCTATCACAGTAGACCTTGACAGTATAATTTAAAAGTCCGTTCACATTTGGCAGCTGTCTTAAGGCCACAACTACTCGCTAACATGCTGATCGTTTTTTGTTTTTATTTTTTAAGTTTAGCTAGCTAGAACTCTGTATATTTAAACCCTACCATTCTCTGAATTGCTGGAACCTTCTTTCTTAAAATATATTCCTCTACTATGTAGTGCTGGGCCACAGGGACTTCCTGAAAGATGTGCTAACCATGTGTCCACTCTGGTAACGTTATTAATCCAGTGCATCAGCTATATTTGCTTTTGAATATCAAAGACAATTTTGAACTAATATCTAGCATTTAGAAACTGGCAATTGTTAATTTTTTTCAATCATGCAAGGACTGAAGTTCTGCTTACAAGCTGGCTAGTTCTTCTTGTGCTAATTATAGCCTCAGACAACACTACCAACACACCCAGGAGAAAATAACAGAGATTTCTTCCCTGAAACCACAAGTGTGGGAGCATATGGTCTCTTTTCTACTTTAGCAACCTTAGAAAATACATTGTTTATTTATAATAGTGTCTTTATCTTTTATGCCACTTACATGATTGTTTTGCCTTATGACAATAGGCCAATGTCAAATATTTTATATTTTATTATACTGGAAGCAGATTTCATGCTGTATGTTTTAGGTTAAACAACTGGCTGACACTACAGACAAGTCTCAGAACCTCAACAGTTCAAAGAATCAATAATCCTTTCCTAATCATCCATGACTCTTTCGCGGCGTGTGAGGAGTGGGCAGTATCCTCAGTCAGGGGCCTAGCATCCTAAGAAGAGAGGAGACAAGAGGCTTATTAGACCTTAGGAACTCATCTGGGAAGCAAGTGATAATGATCATTCATAGACCAGTCATTTGAACTATTCACAAAGCTTAACCAAGGTAGAGGGACTGTGGGCAGCATGCATAAAATATTTGTTAAGTACTCAAGATCCGTAATAAGGCACCTTCTGCAGACTACAACATGAGCATGTAGATGACATAAACTTTTAAGTCCTCCCAACTTCATCTTTCATAAGTCAATGCTTAAACAATAAACTATGCTTTAACACAGAGATTCTTTACAGAGAGTTTATTTTAAATACTGTGATGAGCATGTGATCTATCTAATTTTGGTTATATATTTATTTGACTCTAACGAAATGCCCTCCCATCCCCACTCAGCAGGATTCCCTTCTGCATATTTTTGCCATTTCTTAGGATTTATCCGTATCACTGCACTGTACTTTGTTTTGTTGTTGCTAATTTTCCTAATGTACACTTTTCAACTGGGAGACAAAGCAGGTTAAGATCAAATGAAAGAAAGCATCTTCTTCCCCCATAGGTTTGAAAATCTCTAATATTGGATTTTTATGAAATCCAGGACCAGAAGCGCCTCTCCTAGAGTTCTGTTTATATTTTATTTAAAGTTTGGGCAAAGAGTAAGACTGATCATTATTGTCCTAACCATGTATAAGAAAACAGTTCTGATTTCTATTTCCTAATGTTAAGTTGATTTCAGAAAGCCCTGTATTTTCTCATTTAAAGTACTATACTTTATATCTTTACAATATGAAAAAAATTTTTTATTTCCCTCACTATTCTCCCTAATTATATTTATCTCACACTTCTGATGGCAATAGAATTTTTATTTTCTGTTCAGTTTAAAAGTATGTGACTTGTATTCTGGAATAAGGGAAATAATTTCCAGATTATGTGTTTGCGTGTAACTGAAGTACAGCCTTCATGCAAAACAAGACAAACCCTTTTCCTTCTGTGTGAAAGAAAAGAATTACGTTCATTTTTAAGTGGATTTTATTAGTAATACCATTATACTTAGCCAACAGCGTTTAAGCTTTTCGTAGGTTGTATAAAACATTGCCAATATCCAATTTATGAAAGCGATGGTTGTGCTCATTCTTTGCAGAATGGTTGAGGAGCAACCAGGTGCACACTCACAGGCTTACCCTCTTTACTACGCTCTCTGCAGCTGCCCACCTCTGGGTGCTGCTATGATCAACAGGTACCCTTCCCTCCAAATTGACACTCTACATTGGGATGCCAACTAGATGTTGTTTTGCATCTCATTACAGTATCTAAGAAGCACATTTTCATGAAGAATGCTTACGGAACTTGGTAGATACTTTTCAGTGCGATTTGGCTGTTTACTTCTTCAAGTTACTGAGCTCTGAGTCTTCTTTCCAAGAACTTGTTGCGTTTTATCTACTCATCACTGCGTGCTGATGTGCCACGCGGCACTTTTCATATGGGACACATTCAGTAACTGTTGTCAACTGACCAAAAAATGACTATCTTAGCTCTGTGTTCTTTTACTTCCGTATCCCCCACTCCTTCCATTTGGGCAGCTTCACCTAGAAGAGCCTTTGTTTGGAGGGTAGGGTGCTGTCCTAATTATTTGTATACCACTGATAATATGATATAACATAAGGCCTAGTAAACTGTAATGTGAATGTCTAGTTCATAAAGAATGTAACTTTTTGAGCTAGGTGGTGGTGGCACACCTTTAATCCCAGCACCCAGGAGGCAGGGGCAAGTGGATCTCTGTGAGTTCAAGGCCAGCCTGGTCTACAAGAGTTAGTTCCAAGACAGGTACCAAAGCTACAGAGAAACCCTGTCTCAAAAAAAAAAAAAATAAAATAAAAACAAAAACCAATAAAAACAAAACAAAAAAAGAAAGAAAAAAAGAGTATAAATTTTTGGTTACATTTCAGGAGGCTATGAAATTCAACATTAAGTAGTCAGGATCTGGTAAGGAGCTTTTTGCCATGTCATCCCTTAGTGGAAAGTGGAAGAATAGATGGTATAGATAGAGAAAAAAAATCAAGCAAACAAGCAAGCAGAGAAACAAACAAACCACAAAGGGACAAACTTGCTTTCTGTAAGGAGCTGATACTCTTGATAATTAACATATTATCTGATAAAGACATCAATCCCTCCAGGAGGGTTGAGCTTCTCGACCTAACCAGTTCTTATTAGACTTGATTCCCAACACTTGCACTGGAGATTCAATGTCTGATACGTGTATTTTTGTTGACTCTGTTTGTTGGAGTCTACTAGTTACAGGTGTGCTAACTACTACCTTTCTCATTACCTCTCCCAACTGGCCAGTTGCTCCTGTTTGTAAGTATGTTCTATGAGGGACATGCGGCAGACTGAAAAAGCAAATGTACAACGACTTCTAATACAGTAGTTAGTCTCTCAACATGTTCTTGCCTGATTTTTTTTCTCATGTACTGGGTTAATTAATTAATTAACTGGGGAATGCATTAATATACTTTCCACTTTTAAAAAACTAAAACCCTAATTATAGAGGTTCTGTTAACTTAGCATTAGTGAAATTATATACTATTTTTAAGTAAAATTTGATTTGCTAACAAGACAATATAACATTATTTGCTATGACTATTCAGTAAGTGGTGTTGTATTATCTTAATATCTTTCAATATATAGTCAGGCATTTCTTATAGGTTAAGCTGTGGGAGACTGCTCCTACTTTGAATTCCAGCTCAATTCCTTAGAGATTACCTCATCCTTGCCCAAACAAGGAATAGAAGAGAAGAAAGGAAAGGTGGAAAGAGGCCTTCAGCCTGTTTCATTGGGCAAAGGCAATAACATAAAAAAAGCACTGTGAGAAAACAGCATCAACAGGAGTCAGCAGAGCTTCCTCAAACTGACTAGAATAAATCTGCTTATTGGGAGGTATGAGTAGGAGCAAGTTCCGATGATACATGTTAGGTATCATCATGTGTTCTACACCCTTGGCCAAGCTACTGCAAAGGTCAGGCTAGTCTTTAATGAAATAAAGCCACTTCTCAGATACTTCTTATGTGTTATATGCTATATGTTATACGGGAAATCTGCTGATCAGGCTGAATTAGAAAATAGTCAAGAATACAATCTAGGACCAGTGACTTGACTCGATGAGGAGTATACTTACCTGACTACTGAATTTAATCCTTGAACCCACTAAATGGTGGAAGCAAAGAACCAATTCCACAAAGCTGTCTTCTGACCTCAGCATGCCTACCATAGCAAGTATGTATCCTCTTCACACATGTTAAATGTTGCAAGGCTTGTTGGTTCCTGGCTGCTCACTTCTGAAATAATCACACAGAAATCATATTATTTAAATCACTGCTTGGCCCATTAGCTCTAACTTCTTATTTGCTAACTCTTACATCTTAATTTAACCCATCTCCATTAATTTGTGTATCACCATGTGGCAGTGGCTTACCGGCAAAGTTTTGGCATGTCTGTCTCTGGCAGTGGTTCCATGACTTCTTGACTCCATTTTTTCTCTCCCAGCATTCAGTTTAGTTTCCCCCACCTATTTACTCTATGCTTTGAATACCATTGGTTAATAAAGAAACTGGTTTGGCCTTTATTAACCAGTGGTATTCACAGCATAGAGAGGGGAATTCCACATCAGTTAAATATATGCAATAATACTATATTAAAATAAATAAATCTCATTAGCACAGTGACTCAGAAGTCTCTTAAAACAACAAATAAAAATCACAATCTAAATTAAAGTTTTCATTTTGTGTGTGTAGTCAAAGAAATAAATATTTTACTTCAAAAAAGTTTGTAATTGTATTTACAAAAATATATATGTACGTACTTCTTGAATTTTTGCTTTTTTTCCTAGTTAGCAGTTCATTCCCAAGATTTCTGATGGGCCTCAGGATACAGATAACTATTAAAAACTTTAGTAGGAGATCCTGACTCACTAAGCCACCTGGACATCCATTGTTCAGGGAACATACAGAAAAATGGCATGTGAGGAGGATACCTGAGTCCTACTTTAATCATTTTTCAATATTTCAAGAAAGTTACAATGAGTATAACATGTGCAGAAGGTCTGGAATAGCCATATTGGTTTTATGCAGATCTGATATTTTCAAAGGCAAGGGGCTTTTGCTTTCATTTACATGTAGATACCATGTCCCCTCAGGTCTTCTTATATTTTAATTCTCACTTCTCATACATTGTATTTTGATTCATTTAAAGATCATGCAACGAATAAATTCTTCAGAGATAACAGCAGAAAAGTTAGATTGGAGAGTCCTCTGGTATAGACTAGAATTGCCCAAGGTGTTCATTAAATTCACAGAGTTCATTTCCTTACTCCGTATTCTAAATTCTGCTCCTGTCTCAAACCTCAACAAATTAACTGGGAAGTGTTGCAGGCTGCTTTATCCACACTAGTTTCTTATAAATGCAAACTTGGTAGACTTTTATTAATTGAAAAAAAAAGTTTTCACACCATAAATTCTGATCCCCTGCCTGAACTCCTTCCAGGTCCTTCCAAATTCTCTATACCTAACACCATGATCTTTCTGTCCTTTTTTTTTTTAAAAAAAAAAATCAAACAACAACAAAATTAACATATAAAGAAAAAGCAAAGCAATACATATAAGCACAAATTCAGAAACCAAAATATGCAAGCAAAAGATTAATAAAACAAAACGATAAAAGTATTCCAAACAGAAATACCATTGAGTTTGTTTGAGAGGAGAGATAAACACAGCCTCCCACTCCTAACTGGGAAGCTTTCTGCAATTGACAGTCTCATTTAAAACAAAAGAACAAAAAAGATTGTGTGGGTGTGCTTACACACGCGCACTGGTAGAGGCTAGAAGAAAGTATTGGGTGCCTTACAGGCCATTGTGAGCTGTCCGCACATGGATGTTCAGAACCAAATAGCAGTAGTGAGCTCTCTTCACCACTGAGTCTTTCTCCCAGCCACATTCTCTGCTGCACTCTACAAAAAAAAAAAAAAAAACAAAAACAACAACAACAACAAAAAAAAAACACTACTGTGTCAGCCTCACTTGTTGATGTTACTCTTGAGATAAACAGGCAACCTTGCACAGAAGGCTCCGATGAATGTGATGGCATCATTTGAGAGTGTGTCTGTCCTGGGAAGGATTTAAAAAGTGTAATTTTTTTCCTTTCCACTTCCAGGGTCCTTGCCATGAACAAACCATCACACTTCCAGGGTTGTCTTATATTGGGCATAGCAGATTAACCTTAAGTCTAACATTTAGAAAGGATTAAAAATCAGGTAATACTAATAATCAACCAAATTAACAAAACCTGTTGAAAGCTTTTGTTTTAATGAACATTGTTCATTTTGGCTTAGACTGTGGCTATTTATTATCCAAAGCAACAAACTGGAAGGGCACTGAATGCCTACTTGTCTCTCTGCTATACAGACAGGCACAATAAACAGGAGCATTATTATGGTAATGATTGATCTCAAGCTAGAACATCTTTAATAGTTTCACATTTGCTTGAATAGAAATAGAAATCTGAATTTTTTTTACAATAGTTCACACATTTTATGTTGTTTTTAAAAATTTTTCTTTCTTTTTTCTTTTTTGCAACAGGTTTCACTCTGAAGCCCAGACACCTCTCCTTCCCGAGTGCTGGAATTACAGGTGTGAGACAGCACACCTGGCCAAGTTCACACTTCTCTATATAACTTTTGTTTTCTTCTGAAACTGCCTATTGAACCACGAAACCCCTTTTCTTCTTGGTGGTTTGAAGAATCTCATGTAATTTCTATTCTAGTAGCATTTGTAATTTTTTTTTTCTGCCTGAAAACCTTGAATTCTTATTGCTAATTCCTTCCATGGCATCTCTGACTTTTCATCTGCTATGTCTGAATAGCATGTTATCAGACATACCTTGACCAAACTGTCCATATTTGAAGCCCTGATGTTCTTAATGCTCTGTCTTCAGTTCCTTACTAGTTCTAGCTGAAGTCAGCCCGTCACAGTGTGCGAACACTGTCTCCTCCTGACAGCTGGAGGAGAGCTGGGGTTGTTTACGCACTCCTGTCATCTCAGCATCTCAGAGAGTCACGTGCTGTGCTCAGCTCATGTGTTTCCAATGAAAGACTGAATACATAGAGAAAGACAAGATGTAAAAAAAGTTGAAAGAAGAAGACTGAGGGCTGGGCAGGGAAGGTGTTGCTTTTTCATGATTTGGTGCAAAAGAGAAAAGGCGGGAGAGGCCAGCAGTCCCAAGAGTCAGATACGTTGTCATTTTTATATCAGCTCCAGCATTTTAAAAAGAAGGAAAAAGAGAGGAGGGGGTGAGGGAGAGAAACAGAGATGGGGAAGACAGAGGCAGAGAGAGCATAATGGTTTTACGACTTCATTTATACTAAGTAAAACTGAAAAAGTTAGCAACACCTCAAATATAAGCTGCCATAAACTTGTGGGACTGGATTTATGCTTGTCCAACAACAAAATGAGAACCCCTGGGATAATGTTCATGATTGTTAGTTGTTTGAATCTGTGATGTTGAAATAAATTCCATTCTAATGAAATGATGAACTAGAAGGAGCTGTGTTAGATGTGTTTGCGGGTTAAAAGTATGTTTACTTCTAAATGTAGATTTTTATTTTCTATTTTGTCTCTGTATGTATAATCCTATAAGTAATTAGGCCCAATTGAAGTTATGTACAATTAAATTGAATACCTGTTTTATTAGGGATTTTGTTCCTGTGATAAAGAACCATGACCAAAAGTAACTTGGGGAGGAAAGGGTTTATTTCATCTTACAGCTTTTAGTTCATTACATAGGGAAGTCAGGACAGGATCTTAAGGCGGGAACGCAGGGGCAAGAAATGAGACAGAGACCATGGAGGGAACACTGCTTTCTGTGTTTTTTATCAGAGTGAATTGCTCTGTTAGTTTTCTTATACCATCTTGCAGTACCTGCCAAGGGGTTGAACCATTCACAATGGGCTTGGAAGCACTTCCAAAAGATTATGCCCCAGTGATGCTGGTCTCTTAGTCACTGCTAATTTCCCAGCTCTGGCTAATCAGCATTGATTCTCCCAGCAAAGCATATATTTCACTTTCGTGTTTCTAGTCTTTTGTTAATCACAGCCAATTCTTCAGCTCTAGCTGACCCAGAGTATGTAGTCTTAATTCAAAATATCACCCAAATGATCCCAGTGCATTAAATTTCACAAGCCAGACTTCCATCACCTGCATTGCTCTTCACATTAGCTTCCAAGCTCACACAGAAGTTTATTAAGTCTAAACACGCAGCAGCTTTTCGAGACCAAAGTTGTGAACTTCTACAAATCTCTGCAAAACGTGGTCAGGTTGGTTACACCAATATTCCATGATCATGATATCAATCTCTGTCTTAGTTAGGATTTCTATTACTGTGATAAAACACCATGACCAAAAGCAACTTGGTGTTCATCTTAGAACTTGTAGTTCATCACTCAGAATAGTCAAGATGGGAGCTTAAGCTAGAAATCTGGAGGCAGAAACTCAAGCAAAGGCTGTGGAGGAAGTTGCTTACTGGCTTGTTCAGCCTGCTTTTTTATACCATCTGGGATTGCCTGCCGAAGGGTTACACCACGACAGTGGGCCGAGATGTCCTGCAGCAATTATCAAGAAAATCAAGAAAATGCCTCACAGTTCAGTCTTGTGGGAACATTTTCTATTTGTGGTTTCTTTTTACTAAACTCCAGTAGATGTCAAGCTGACATACAAGTAGCCAGCAGAATATCTTTGATGAGAAAGTAAAACTTGTGAAATTTATGTTTATCAACTTGAGGACATTTTAACATTTATCTCCATAGAGCAGTAAAATAATAAATAAAGGAAAGTAAAAAATGAAACATCTGAAGAAAAGAAAAAATAGTGACTATATTTGAAATGTTTGTTTCGGATCTGATTTTGTCTGTGTTATCTGAGTGTGTAAAATTATGACATACTAAATAAGATATTCTTAAAATATTTGGCTTCACAAGGCTGTTCTGTAATTTTAGTAGCTGTATATAAATTTTGACATCAATTTATGAAAGAATCATGTGTTTGTTGCTTTTCTACTTTAGTTTCTTTTTAAATAGATAATAGAAATAAATTCCAAATATGACCTATATGTAAACCGGTAATGAAAATGCTCAGGTCTCAGAGACGTGACTGTGTATACTTTGATTGCTTTCCTGCTTCACTGTCTTAAAACACACACACACACACACACACACACACACACACACAACACGGGTAGGGGGAACTGGAGAGATGGTTTAGCGGTTAAGAGCACTGCCTGCTCTTTCAGAGTTCCTCAGTTTATTTTCCAACAACCACATGGTGGCTCACAACCATCTGTAATGAGATCTACTGCCCTCTTGAGGAAGAGACCTGGTCAGTCGTCCTCATCAACTTAGACCATGAAACCCAATATAGACAACTTCTACAGAGACTCCAAAAACGGGCTGCCCATGCATGCTTCAGCATTACCAGGGTATAAATTTTATTTCAGTTAATTCTTATTGACCTACAGCTCCCCCTCTTTATATTCAGAAATTAAAGCAATTTTTTTATACTTTAATCTTTTGAAAATTTTATGTATTGGGTAACATGAAAATCAAAATTTGCCAAGAAAGTATTATTAAAATAAGAAGTAAAATCCAGAATGAATGGATTCTTGCAGGCTATGTACTTCTAAAATCCTATAATATTCACAGACATATTTCTTACTGGTCTTTGAAAATGTGAGAAGCTTCTAAAAACCAGTTTCTCTGATAGCAAAGGCATGTTTTATAGCTGAGAAATACTTTGCTTTCATATGGCACTCTAAATATTAGCAAGGAGAGCTTGGGAAGTCTATTGCTCAATTTGACTAGATACTTTTCTTTATCCTTGGGGGAAAATTAACTGATATAAAAAATGGCAGATCCAGTTTCCTCTCTTAGAAATGATCTCAGCTTGTTATAGGTAACTGCTTCTAAAAGCCAGTGACTTACCTGAGGACCCAATACAGGTTCACTATCAAAATTTTGATGGACTGTAATAGTCAAGAATGCAAAAAATGATGAACAAACCAGTTGACGATAAGCAGATCTGTGTCTCATGTGGAAGCAAGGGAGCAGTCATGACCAGTCAGAAAGATTCTCAGTAGAATGACTCCAATGTTGGTAGCACTGAGAGACCAGAAAGCATGACACATAGAGACACATGACAACCTATCTTTAGAAAAAAAGGACTGCCTAAAGAAATAGAAATTGGAGATAATTCACAAATGACTATGGGTGATGGAGGAAAGATTCTCCGTAGAGTGGATATCTTTCTTTCAGTTACAGAGGCAGACTGCCTTGCAATTAGGTTGCAGCAGAGGGAGAGAGGGGAGGATGATGTTGATACAGAAAGAAAAGATGAAGTTTTTAAAAATTATTAAGCACAACAACAAAAAAGCCTTCACACATCTGTAAAAAGTAAAAGTATACGCAAAAGGTAAATAAAAACAATTTCAAAAAAAGACAGATGGTTGCAAGAAAAGGGGAATGGAAGCCTGAAGAGTAGGAAAGCCTAGCTCAGTCTGGATCAGATGCAAAACTGCTTGTTCTGTACTGAATCACACCCATATGTGGGCTGTGCCTGGGGCTTTATCACACCGAATCAGAGGCTTTTCTGTAGAAGTGCTGCTCTCAGTGTATTTCATTGCACTGTCCTGTCATGTGTTCACCTCAGTCACGTATTTTGTTACCTATTTGTCGCATGTGTGTAGTTGAACCTGTGAGCAGAGAAAGGGCTACTATATAATCTCATAAAAGAAGATACAGCATGCTTCCAAGTTTTTAATGCACCACTAGTACACTTTGTTCTGGGTAGTCCTGTTGAAATCATGACAATCACTGTGAGGAATGCGTAGTTTTTGTCATGCAAGCTTTTGAAAGACATGCTTCTGGTATTTGAAAAAAGCCTTCAGTTAAAGTCACTGTCAGGCATTGTGAAAGTTATCTAGACCTGGTGGACCCCAGAGACTACAGCAGTTGAAATACAGTTTTAATCCTCAGTCACAAATCTGCATCTCTGATGTGATCTGGATCATCTTCACTGTCCAGAGATAGTGATTACTCTTCTTGTCTCATTCCTTTCATCCTTTCCTTTTAATGGTTAGCTTCTCCCCTAAGGTGACCATCACCATTACTAAATTAATCCGGCTCACTTTACTTCTCATTGTAACTAAAGGTAGCACTCCTGGTTACCGCAATGCTATGCTTTGCAACAGAGAAAGCATCCTCTGCACAAAGAATGCTTTTTATTCATGGTCTGCTATGACCATGTTATACATGTTATCTCAGCTGTTTATCCATCAATTGTCTCATAAATATCACTGCATTTAATGAACGATTTTTTGATGAAAGTGCTTTCTAAGAGGATGACCATACATAAGTATAGACGTACATATGAATGCTGTTTTTATTTCCACTTTTCTCTGCACACAGATCCTCCAGAGAGAAAGGGGACTGATAAGAGACCATGGACCAGGTGCTCTATCTTACTTAGCTTTCACACTCTTCTACAAGTTAGGTATTACACTTTAAAAATCATTTTTAATCAAAGAACTCCGGGTTGAAACAGGTTAATGTTTTCCAGGAGAACTGGGTAGTAGATAGCAGAGCCAAGAATGCAAATGTCTAAGCCCATTGGATTTTCAGTTTAGCATGCTTCTCCATATTGATAGCTGAATCACACTGGCTAAGGTAATTAAGATTTCACTTTCCCTTGTCTAATGGTATAGAAGCAGAAAATGTTGCACATGAATGTGCAAGCATGTGTGTGTGTGTGTGTGTGTGTGTGTGCGCGCGTGCTCGCACGTGTGTGTGGGCATTCATTGACAGATTTATTTTCGAATCAGATAAATGAAAAAGAAATTGTCCTGGAATTTGGCCCTTTACAGAAATAGAAGCCAGGATGCTCTAATGAGTTCATCTAATTTGTTTTAATAGGCAACAAAATCAGAATCCATATCCACAGACAAAATGATGTTATGTTAAGAGGGATAGCAGAAATAATTTAGAATAGTAAATCTTTGCCAGATTAGTAAGCCTTCTCTTGCCGACCACCAGCTGTCAAGAGTTTTCATCTTGTCACCTGATTGAGTTTAAAACTTGCTTGTTGGAAATACCTTTTTTTCTCATTAAGAAAAATGATACATAGTTGTTTTTGTTTTTGTAAACAGGGAATATTATCACCGTCTTTAAAGGTGGGAAAGTGTTGAAATATCTTAAAATAATAAAGACAGATTTTAAAGCTTATGAATTTTCTTGGAAGAGAATTCCCCTATGGAAACATACTGTTTATTTTCTTTTGGAAATAATTTCTTGAATTCAGAACAGAAATAAAATTATCTCTAATTTACATTAGTATTTTCTTTAAATTGAAAATCAAATATGTTTTTATTAGTTTAAAATTCTTGTCCTGGTTTTTAAAATACTGTTGAATGATCAGTTTCTCTTTTATATCCTTGGGTTCTAAAGTCTAAACTTTCCTCTATAAACTTAGTTTCTCTTCTATGTGCAGGTTTGTGAAAAAGGGATTATAGATATATTAACTCATTTACTCAGGTTAAAAATTCTTTCAATGTAAAACATATGCAAAGAAAAAAGCCACATTTAAGTTTGAAAAATGTACATCTGTGTGTGAAAAAATGATGAAATTCTGAGAAAATGAGAAGGAAGGCAACTACAAAATTGGTGCCCAAAATAATAAACTGGTAGATTACTATGAGGACGCTTGATATTAAGGGGCTCCTCTACTTATGAGGGGATTATTTCCCAATACAAACATTATGGGCTGAAAACATCAGAAGTCAAAAATTCATTTACTATGTCTAGCTTACTGAACACCATAGGTCAGCTTAACCAATCATAAACACAATCGTAATGCTTTAGCATGTGGTTGTGTATACCACGCACACAACAGATAGCTATTTTGTAAACATGTTAGCATGTAGAAAGGGTGGAACACAATAACCTAAAAACATTGGTAATTCAGAAGAGTTTATAGAGTTCTTTGTTATCTTTGTTTTTGTGTAGCTGAATGGGAGACATGACTTGTTGTAGCCGTCAACCATCTCTACTTGAGAGCTAATGGTTGTCCAAGGAGCTATAGGCTGGCAAACAAAAAGCCCAGTGCCAGGTGTGGGATACCACAAACAATCGTATTTAAAAATGGACAGTAGACCCCTCACATGGTATTGTATTTTATCCTTGTCTTTTATCCAGGTCTATGGAGAGATGGGAGGTGGGCTCAAGAAAATACATTGAAGATGCCCTACATAGTACAGTGATAGAAACCAGCAACCAAAAACTTATAGGTTAAGAAACATAAATGAAGGAAATTATTAATTCAGTTTTACTAATGGTTGAAGATGTACAATACATCACTATATATAAACACTATTTCAGTTGTGTGCAATCTGTTTCAACTATATGTGGCCTCTGGAATTGCTCAAGTATATATAGAAAGGAAGTTTTGCTGTCAGAGAAGACAATATCTATGCAGCTACAGGGATGTAATCATCCATGCTGAGGTTAAGCCTTCTAGGGATGGAGCTGTTAGGGTCACTGAAGTTCTCATAAGTAGACAAGTACTCATGCTCCTCTAAATGATCCCAGTTTATTCATTGACTCATCAAGATAGACCGGGGTGGACTTTGTACTTGTGCTCTGTCAATGTCGTGTAGATATTTGTTCATCTCTCACCAGGAAAAGTTAAAGGAATGCCATTTCTTGCTCATCAGCTTAATAATTGGTAAACATTTAGTTAGAAGACTCCTATGTGCTCCACAGACATGAGAAACATTTAAAATTCCTATGCATTCCCAAAAGTATAAATTAGTTCAGTGCTTTGGAGAGCAACCTGGCTAATACAGGGAAGGAAGTAACGTATTGATGCCAGAATTTAGCAAATCTGTTATTGCAGATAGGTACAAGGATGCTTATATTAGTATTATTTATAACACAGAAAATAGAAACTACCTAACTGTGCATAGACAGGCGAATACATGGTTTTTGGATATTCATGTAATTACATATCATACAGAAATCAAGTATAAGTAAGCAAGAGCAATATAAATAAATATTGATGTAGAAAAATATATCCAGAAATTACATTTCATTCTTAGAAAGTGAATACATGCAAACAATATCTTGTATTGTTTTAGAACATTTTCAAAATGCATCGTGTGCAATTCTCAACTATGAAAATAAGAAAAAGATACATTCATATTTATAAATATTTGGAGATAGGGACTACAAAAATCAATTTTAAATATTACTGGGAAGAGGAAAAAGATGCTCTACAGAAGGGTACATGGGAAATTTCAATTGTTTGGGTAACTTTTTTTTGCCTAAGTATTGTGGTGAGCATGGATGTTTAATAATGTATATACAAGTGGCACCTAATTCATGATATATTGACTAAAATTTTTTGATTTCCCAGTAGTATAAGAGCTGTAGACATGGAAACCATACTTTGCAATTTAATTTTGATCTTTTACTGGATTAGCAGTGTATATTACCATATTCTCTGGAGATGCAGGGCAGTGGCAGTGAATGGCAATTGTTGAGACGTGCGATTATGAGGGACTACACACCAGTGCGCAGTGTTGCCCATGTCTAATGGGAAGATGGAGGTAGATATTATTTTCAGATTTCTAAAATTTTAACTCACAAGGACTAGATTGGAATGTGACCCCCCATCATAAGCACTGGCACGCTGTCACTTGTTTAACTGCCCTTTAGTAAGTGGCTTAACCGAATATGTGTAGAGTGAAAAGAAAATATAAGGGGAAAAGGGGCTTAATTAATTAAAACACAAGGTGGATTAAACTTGGAACAACCTAAAAAAATTAAATTACAAAAGCAATGTATCCCTGCATCTGAGGGGTACATAGACTTTTTCCTGGAGGAAACAGCTCACCGAGTTCAGACAGGACTCAGGTGCAGGCTGCTAATGTGTACGTTCCTCAGCGACAAGAAAGACTAATGCTGAAAAGTGGCTTCCAAATAATGTCCCTAACTTCCAAACAGCCACATTCTGATGACAAAACCCGGGTCAGGGACAGGCAGGAAGGCTTGCAAGATGGATTACTATCCCTGAGGTGACCAACCAAATGTTCTCTAAATGACAGTGATCGAGATTAAGAGGCCGGGGAGCCAGGGCACAGGCAAGGACAAGGTGCAGAGCAACTCGAAGATGGCTTTTCGTTGGGCAGAATGGAGTCTTTCTGCAGGCGTTTTCTCTGCTGCCACACTGGGAAGGCCATTTATTAATTTTGTTACTTCAGAGAGGTTTAAAATGGAACTCAAATAGTAAATCCTTAAGTATGCTGAAGAGTGATCAATATTCTGTATTTCAGATTTGCAGGTATATTGCCACTAAAAGTTCCCCATAAATGTGGATGAGAAATGCATGGGCAATATTTTCTTCCAACGCAAAACACACACCACACATGGTGAATGCTCACAGCAATATCATGCAGTGTTTAGGCTCTGCCCTGAGCCTCTAAAAGATTTCATATTTTATTGGCATATTGAGCTTTTTTTTCCCCCACCAGAAATGATTACGAATTTCAGGATTGCAGGCTCGGAAAATATTTTTGTTGTGTGAAGGCATTTGTTGTAACGACATCTTTTAAAGTGGAATTGGGCCTGTTTGATGAGAAATAGCTCCGCTCATGCTATACAGCCTGAATCCAAGCATCAAAGTTGAGAATATGATTTAAGCATACTGAGTAAAGGCAGCCATTCTTCTGATTTTGCTTTTCCCGTGAAGGATTCAAACTTCCGCGGCATGAACACATCTACCGAACACCACTGGGGAGGGAGTTGAAGTGCTCTTCTGCCATGTTAAAGGCCTGGCTCTCAGAGGGTGTCTATCTGCGAGACTTCAGAAAACATCAGACATCTGAGAGTGGCATGAAGCCAGTTGGCTTCTTCCACAAATTTTCATTCATTTTATTTCCTATCAATTTTTAATATATATTTTCTATCAATTTTTTTTCCATTTAGTTTTTTCCACACAAGAAATGTTCATTCCATTTCAGGTGACATGGAACAACTGAAGTCGAGGAGGATAGGGAAATCTCAGCACTGCTTGCATTAATGTTCATTGATTTTTCTTTATAACTTTTCCTTTATTCTCTTCTTGCCACTCAAAGAGCAATAGCATGTACATGAAGCATTAATCTCATTGAAAATGTTAATATATTATGGTATAGTAAAAAGAAATACTGTGGGAAGAATTTTTCTTAGTAAACTGATAAGGAATCTGAGTTTTAGAGAACAAAGGAAACTTGTTTTTTAAAGGTATCTTAGAAATTGTGTCTTAATGAGGATCTATCTCTTCTAACTCAACCATAAGGAGACAGCTATTATTATCATCTTAGATCCTTTTCCCACTTCACTAGGGAATAACTTCTTTTATTTAATTGTATTTTGCTTACATGTAACTTAGTGGTGAGTATAACAGACATTTCTTATGCTTCTTGAGAAATATGATTTGCACAGTTTCCTAGTGTTCTGTTTTGTAAGTGGATGAATATTTATCTAAATAGTTATTTTTAAATTGTAAATTGAGATACCCACCACCCACACTCTATTCTATTTTGGTTTGGATATTTTTAAATAATATAATATTTTTACTACTTTTTACAGAATTTTATATGATGTATTTTGATCTTATTCCTTTTCGAGTTCTTCCCCTACCTCCTCCTACATCTTCCCCTCCTCTAGACCTCCTTTCACTTTGTGACTGTGCTCTCTTTTTCTCTCCAGATAATAATCTGGAGCAAGTGGCGTTATGTCTTGGTGCTCTGGTTTTCATAGTTTCTCCCTGTTCCACGATATTCTCTGAGCTTTAGGTATAAGGAATACATTGGAGGTGTTCAACTGGGGATGGGTACCACACAGCCAGTTGTTCTCTGCATTTGAACCAGTTGTGGCTTTCTGTAATGGTCTCAATCTGCTTCAAAAAGAAGCTTATTTAAAGAGTGGCTAGAACTACATTGATTTGTGGATACAAATGATTAATATTTAGAATGTAGTTAGAAGTAATATTGGTTTAGGAAAATGGCTGTATTAGATTCTCTATGGCCCGTGACTTTACCTTCTATGGGTAGTTGGCTAAGTTTACAGCACCAGACATGAACGTCTTCCTATTTGAAAATGCCTTAAGTCCACTAACGTGGCAATTTGTTACTATCAGGATGTAAGTTCCGCTACTGTGCCTTGAGGAATACTTGCCAAGCTGTTCTTTGTTGTGATCCATAGGGTATTACAGTTGAGTAGGGCTTTTGGCTGCTTTTCTCCCTGGGAAGCTTGCTATCTCCTGCTGATGCTGTGAGAGCTGGTCCCCAGGAAGATGGTGTCCAGGTCACCACCTACCCAACCCCCCTGTGTGGAAGGTTTAGTCATTAGTCTCTGGCTCTGTTGTGGGGCTGTGGGGCTGGAGTCCTTCATTTTCTCTCCATGCTGTATCCACTGGAAGGCGAAGAGCTTTATTCCACTGTGTGCTCCCCACCACTCTATACTGCTTCACCATGTGCCCAAAGGCAGCATTTGCTAAAATTTCTGAAACTGTGTGTCTAAATAACTCTTGCCTCCCCGACTACCACGATCATCTCAGCTATATTCTCAGAATGATGGAAAACTAACTCAATGTATTATTTCCAGTAATGGGTATTTGGGGAGTCTTTTGTGTGTAAAATAATATGTACAATGTATCTCTGAATATACTATCTCTTCCGCCAAGGGGTTTTCATTCAACTGGGAGAGACTAAAAAAATGAACAGACACGTATAATTCAGAGAGATAATAGTCATGCCACAGTATGATTGTTCATATGACAGCCAATAGGCAAACTATTTTAGATCTGGAGCGATAGGGTTGTAAGAAAGAATTCAGGCTCCTATTTCTAAGCTACCAGGGCAAAACAAGTTTTCCACTATAAAAATTAACAATTGGACACCATTCCAATTCAAGTGGGCCCAGGGAGAGTTTGAGGTTTTGAGGAAGAAAAGAAAGGAGGGGAGGAGGGTGGCCTTAGCTATCCACATCTCACATAGAGTCCTGAGGGAGAGAATTGCAAACATCCCCAGTGGCCCTGAGATTGAGGGTAAGGAGAGTTCAACTACTTCCACACCCTGGGGACTTTGTGATTAACATGAAAATAGCAAGAACGACAGAAGTCAACAACAAACGTAGTTCATTTAGTATGCAAAATATGTTTGAGAAAGTATGAAACCTCCGTCATAGCTGGACCAGCCCTGTATTTTTAAATGTGCTTCTCACTTGATTATATGTGTGTGTGTGTCCCATATATATGTGTGTATCCCATATATATGACCTATGTCAGTCCCATGCATGGTTGCTGTTTGCCAGTTCATACTCTATGTGCTCCTATAAGCCCCGATAAGTTGATTCTTGATGTGGGATTCCCCTTTGTATACTGTGAATATGTTCTATTATTATTGGTTAGTGAATAAAGCTGTTTTGGCCAATGGTGGGAAGTCGTAACAGATATATTGAGAGAAAGTAAGTAGAGTCAGAGAGATGCCCTGTAGCTGCCAAAGAAGAAAGAAGCCAGCCACCAGCCAGAACCTTACCGGTAGGCTACGCCCTGCTGGTGATTCACAGATTATTAGAAATGGGTTAAGATGTAAGAGTTAGCTAGAAATATGCATAAGCTATTGGCCAAACAGTGTTATAATTTAATATAGTTTTGTGTGATTATTTGTATCTGGGCAGCCAGGAAACGAATGAGCAGTCTGCCTATAGATTCTGTTTGTTTAATTGTGATGTCCTTACCCCTCTGGCTTGTACAATCTTTGCTCCCTCGTTCAGCAAGACTCCCCGAGCTCACTCAGTGGTACAAAACAATGACATCTTGAAATCTGCAGGTAAATGGGTGAAACTAGAAAAAACATCTTGAGTGAGGTAACTCAGACTTAGAAAGACAAATATAGTATGCACTTATTCATAAGTGAATATCAAACATAAAGTAAAAGATAAACTACAGTTCACAACTCCAGAGAAGCTAGAATCCTCATCCAGAAACAGATGGAAGCAGATGCAGAGATCCACAACTACCTGCTGGCCTGAGCTTCTGGAGTACAGTCGAAGAGAGGGATGAACATTACTAATGTACAGCGGGGTCAAGAAACGCACAGAATCAGCTGACCTGAGCTAGTGAGAACAAACAGACTCCAGACTGATGAGTAGGGAGCTTGCATAGGACCAAACTAGGCTCCCTGAATGTAAGTGACAATGGTGTAGCTTGGACACTATGTAGAGCAGCTGGCAGTGGGACAGGGATCTAACCCGAATACATGAACTGACTTTGTGTAACCCACTCTCTATGGAGATATACCTTGCTCAGTTCATGCACGGGGTTGGGGTTGGGGTTGGGGAGGTCCTCGGGCCTACCTCAATGAGGTGATGGGACAGACTTTGTTGACTTCACAGGGGAGGCCTTGCCCTCTCTGAGGAGTGGATGGGGGTTGGGTGGGGGAAAGAGAGGGGGAGCAGGAGGAGAGGATGGAGGGGGAACTGGGATTGGTATGTAAAAAAAAAAATAAAGAATTGTGCAATTTAAGAAAATCCCTGAGCTCAAACTAGTGTTTGGCTGTGGGTATCTGTATCTGTTTCCATCAGTTACTGGATGAAGGCTCTCTGGTGACAATTGGGATAGGAACCAGTCTATGAATATAGTAGATTGGGCATCATTACAATTATTTGTCCAGTCATGTTTGGTTCTATTTTAGGACTCTGGACCATCCAGCCTGGCACTACAGTCAGTGTCAGGGGTGGGTTCACTCTATTGGCATAAATCTTAGGCTGGAACAGTCATTGGTTGACCACTCTCACAGTATCTGTATCATCCTTACTCCAGCACATCCCATAGGGAGGGCAGACTATAAGTCAAAGGTTATGTGGCTGGGCTGGTGTTCCGGTCCCTCTACTGGAAATCTTGCCTGGTCCCAGGAGATGACCAGTTCAGGCTATGTCTCTCCTATTGCTAGGGTCATATTGCTTAGTTATGTTATTGCTTAGCTGGGGTCATCCTTGTAGGTTCCTGGGAGTTTCCCTTCTATCAGCTTTCTACCTGATACCTAAATACCCCTCTTTCCAGTCACCTCTTTCAGTACCGTTCCCCTCCATCCACCCCCAAACCTGATCCCTCAGGTTTCCATTCCCCACCTCCAGTCTACCCATGAGATTTCCTCACTAATTATTTTCCTATACACAACACTGCCAGATGTACTGATCAAAACACTGCCCTTTAGAAAAGTTATCTCTGCTTCCTCTTTTAGGACAGAAAGTAGAATCCACCAAGTAGGATTATAATGCAGTAGTCCTTTTGTTTTCATATTCATCCTATGTACCAGCTTTGCTCTTTCTCCTCCTCAGTTGTGTGTTGAAGGAAACAAGCCAACGATACAAGGGTAGGTGACATAAGGGTCTTCGAAGATTGTATGATCTGTATGATGTCTGTAATGTCCAGTCCTTTATACGCCATCTTTGTTTAATGATGGCTTGCTGTACCCAACAGTAAATGATATTGAAGTTCCTGTGTGGGTTCTCCTTATCGGTTTCCACTGGAGCCCATTAGTACAGTAGTGATTCCATGTTGGGGATGAAACTGTTCTGCTGTTGAACATTTAGAAGTCTTGGTTGTGGGTCTTCTATTGAGACAATGTTTTTTGGTGTCTCCTACTGAGACAGCAAAATTTTGTTTGTTTTGAAATTGTAGCATCATAAACTCTGTTCAGTCCATTTTATAGGGCTAGCTGCTTGCATCACACGCAACTCTGTAGCCAAGTACTGCTCTCTCTTGGGGCCCATTAAAAATTGATAATATTTCTTACATGTCACAGGGCCATAAAAGTTGATAATATTTCTTACATGTCATATGGGTAAATATATTGAAACCATATTCCGAAGGATAAGTTCTATTCTCTAGTATTTACTATTTAGAGACACCTACCTCTTCCTAAAGAGATATACTATATGAAACAATAAATTCTACTCCTAGAGATAATGTTGCAATATGCTCCTGATCTTGGAACCACAAAAAAGCACTAATGAGGTGAGCACGTGAATTTAGTCAAATTTTTCTTTTACCACACAGGGTGCATTTATTTGGCCAGAGTGTTCAAGACACATGCCATATTTTAAATTTTTCTTCTTTTCTTCTCTTACTGTGATATTGCCATGCTTAAAGCAGGACAGTGTATTTTTCAGGATGCCTAAACAGATGGTCCAAACAAATTTGAACTATTTTATGTGGAAGATAGGAATGGTGGAATAGCTTTGCAGGCAAACATATATATATATATATATATATATATATATATATATATATATATATATATATACCATTGATTCTTCTATTGAATGAGAGCATGCTTCTCTTTTCTGATAATCTTAGAAAACAGAGTGCATGGGCACCAGTGAGTTACAGTTCTGTTCCTGAGGCTGTGTTAATCTGCTCTAGCAGGGATATCACACATCTGCACAGCAGTTTGAGGGCATGATTTATTTTCAGAGTACACTGTCATTTTCTGGGACCCACTTAGTTACTGTCACAGCTCAGACAGGTAAATTAAATGGAATGACCATGGCAGGCATAATCTCTATATCTTTCAAGTGCTTACATGTATCACCTGTTTCTGCCATTTTTTTTTAAATGCGAGTCTTTATTTTATTCAGTTTTGTGATAAGTGGGCATAGAGCACATAAGTCTGTTGGAGAGTCCTGGTGATAATACCTCCTACTCCTCAAAGAAATCAGAATGGAGTTTTTGCCATCTCTGAGGTATTTTATTTCAATAACATAATTGGGTAACAGACAAAATCATCACTCATTGGCTTCTTGCTAGGTCTTTGCGTGGTTCCTATGTAGTACCTTTCTTCTCTTTGTCCATACTCTCTAGTGAGGTAGCCACAGTTGCAATTCTCAACTATCAAACCTTATCTCTTCTGGTTTTGGAAATGCCTGAGCATTTTCCATTCTGAATAACCATGATTTTTGGTAAAACTGCGAGAATTGTAATCAGACGAACTTAATGTGGTGGTGTAGGTGTTTTTTTTATATGTGAGATTGGGTTTTCATTCAGCAAGTGAGGCTGAGGTATGAAATTGACCCATGGTCTCAAGCAGTTAGACTTGTGACATCTTACTGGGGCAGCCGTGCCCAGTTCTGAATATTTGCTTTTGTTTTCCTTTGGTTATGTAGATTGAGAATTCCCCAGTTGATTGAGTATTTGTTTTACCTCGGAACACTGTGCTCTGGGTACTGTCATAGTTCCCAATGGACCTGGCATCCTGATTGCCACCTGAACTTTGCCTCTCATTACTGAAATAGAGTCCACCTCATTTGTGCTGATTAAACGTTGCCATCCACCCTCTGGTATGCAGCACTGGTGCGGCCATCATTGTGCGGCCATCATCGTTTCTTCATCAGGAAGCAGCTTCTTAGGTGGCTTCACATGTGACTCCAGTGTGTAGCTGACTTAACATTATGTCAATGGAAAAGCCTAACAAGTTTGCACTAATTATTTTAGACTGCTTGTTTGTTTAAAAATCCTCCTTGCTTCACAACTCATCATGGAGCCAATTGATCAGTAGTGCCTATCTTGGATTGTATTTAAATGTTTGTATATTTTGGTCATTTTGTTTTTGTCAGCTACTTCAAGTTTCAAACGAATATAATCTATAAATATCTCCCACTAGAATTTCTCTTCTAATTCAGTTTTTTTTTCATAAGGAACATGTACACATTTACTTTTTAAATACAAATATTTCATTAGTTTTAGTTGATTTTCTTTTACATTTAATTCCATATAATTTTTTTTTTTTGCCATTTTATGTGCTAGCTGACTTTCTGAACTTCAGGTCATTTTTAAATTAGAGGTTTTTTTTTTTTATGGCATTCTTGATTTCATTGATAAAACTGTTGAACAGGAAAGGCCTGAGAGCAGATGCCTGCAGTCTATCTCCTTCACAATGGTAGGACTCCGTTAGTCAATACTCTGGGACCGCAGTCACTCAAATGGCATCGATCCACATAATTGTTCTCTCATCCAGCTCACATTTCATGTTGTCCGCAAGGAATAATATGAGGGTTTGTCAGATGTGTTACTGAAACTGAGAGATGAAATGTTCATGGTGTATCCTTTGCTGTTTTAAAACAATCCTAAAAGCTACTCTTTGATAGATGGCTTGTTGAGAGTTTCGTTTAAATTATTTAGTTTACTAACCATATCATGGAAATCAGGACTGCCACAGTGTTTATTTTACAAACGAGAAAACTATGAGTAAAGAGGTAAAGTAATTGTCTATAGTGTTATAATTCCTGAATACTTCAGCTCCTGGATATTTCAGACTCTTAAAGATGCTGTCAGAATAGCAAGAGCATAAAAAATAAATTGGTGAAAAAAATCAAAATAGC
Source organism: Arvicola amphibius (assembly GCF_903992535.2). Classification (NCBI taxonomy): domain Eukaryota; kingdom Metazoa; phylum Chordata; class Mammalia; order Rodentia; family Cricetidae; genus Arvicola; species Arvicola amphibius. Next base: position 150,317,097 of record NC_052049.1, on the reverse strand, counting down.
CAATTTTATGAGAATCATTTTTTGACCTTTATTTTTATTTTTGGTGAATGGGTGTCTTTCCTGCACGTATCTTTGTGCAGTGCATTGTGAAGTATCAACAGAAGCCAGAGAGGGCAGTGGATACCCAGGTATTTGAATCACAGATGGTTGTGAGCTTCTATGTGATTAGTAGGGATCCTCTACAAGGATCCTCTGCAAGGGCAGCAAGTGCTCTTAACTCCTGAGACATCTCCCCAGTTCCTCTTTTCCTATATAATGGTTCTGTGCTGCCTACTTACTTAATGATTTCATATTCTTAAAATCTTTTCAGAAGAAATACTTGACTTAGTTAGTGCTCATATTTAATTTAAGCATTGAGAAGGATACCACTGAAGGAGAAAAAAAATCTAAAGAGCTTCTTGAGATTGACTAGAAATTTCAGCTAAAATAAAATAGCACTCTCTCACAAATGTCACAATGTCACAAAGGTGAGCGCTGCTGAAACATGACATTTTGGTGATGACATTCTGTCCATTAAAAATTAGCATTTGCTGTCTCTAATACCATTTTATGAGGTATTTTAAAACAATTTGCTCCCTAGTTCTATAATCTCCTTTTTAATATTACACATATAGTCAACAATATTATTTGTATGTTTCAAAATAATTGGCCTACGGGAATTTTAATGCTTTATCATAAACAAATGATACATTTGAGATGATGACTAACAAGTATCCTCAGCTGCTCATTGAACAATATATGTTATCAAATCATCATATTCTACCTCATAAACATTTGTGGTTCTCTATCAATAAAATGTTAAAGATAGTGAAAGTAAAAAGTACAATTTTATAATTTTTATATATGATTTTACATTGTTCAGTTCATTTAACTATCAGTGTAAACTGCATTGATCTTGTATTCATTTATAGATTGGTTTATTCTCATTGCATAATCAATGATATACACATTTTCAACATTTTCTAACTATTGAAAATTATATAGAGAGCATAATATGCTGATGATAAAGATGCCTACAGCCTTCATGCATTACTATTATAGATAATAGACAGTTGCATTGATTTGATATGTGATTTCTGTCACATCAATGTTTATATTACCCTAAAAAGTACATACATTGATTTCTACTCTTTTAATTAAACTAGACTGTTTTTGAGAAATTCAATATCAAAATGGAATTGCATGAATTTTTTTTCAAGATTTAATATTGACCTGTGGACAAATTATTCTGGAGAGTGTAAAATATGACATTATGGTTACTATGAGGGTATCTACGGTTCAGATGTTGAAAGATAAATGTATTAATATTGTGTTAAAGGCATGAAATGTAGGAAAATAAAATTGAGCGTTAACTTTAGAATTTTTATAATAATCCCAAATTTAGAAAGTCTAGATTATAGTGGAAATATGTAAGCGGAATCAGCAAACTTGTGAATAATTGTAAAGATAAGGTACACTATGAGCTGCTTATTTCCCATAATGTTCCCAGAAGATTTTTCAGGAAGTTTGGAAATATATTCCATCTTCTATTTACGGGGCATTTGGGGATGAACAGAAGTTAGCATTTCAGATGGCAACTTTCTATATTGCTACAGAGTATATAATAATCTTCATATTTATTTGCTTGAGATGTCTGACTCCCAGATCATTTATAAAGACTAGTGATCCACCTGGGGAGAGACTATGCAGAGTGACTTTACAAGAGTAGCATAAATGTCTGGCAACTTTATTACAATGTTTGTAACTCATATATCTCATAACTATGTAGCATCAAAAATTCACATCAAGGAATAATATGAACAAGGGAAAAATAAATATCTTCTTAGGACATAATACAGAGGTATTAGTGAACAACAGAGAAAGTTATTTTTATTGACTTGACTAGTAAGTGACAGCATTCCAAATAACTTAAATAGATGATAACTTGAGAAATAAATGAGACAAATGAATAATTTTAGAAAACAAACTATACATCTTTAAATTCTGTGAGTTTAAAATCAGTTGGAGATTGCAACCGTGTGTTAATAGAGGTGCCTTGAAAAATCTTAGTAAAAATATAAGAAGTAGCTTAATCTATGTCAAAGATTTGAAAACCATACAAGTGGGATAATTAAGAAATTTATTAGCATGTATAAATCACAGTTGTTTAAAACAAGGTCTCACTGTGTTTCACAAGATTGTCTTTAAATCATAATTTCAAATCATCCTCTTTCCTCAACATCCTGAGTAAGCTGGGACCAGATGTAAGCTGGGACCAGATGATGGAATGACAGGAATATGTATGTGTGTGTGTGTGTGTGTGTGTGTGTGTGTGTGTGTGTGTGAGAGAGAGAGAGAGAGAGAGAGAGAGAGAGAGAGAGAAAGGTATTGTAATAACTACCTTAGTTGAGTGGCTACTATGTGCCAGAACCTGCTTCCCCACAGACTGCACTGCAGATGTACAAGGTGGGGAAATCTTAGAAGTTAAGAAACTTACCTATGGTCACATGTATTATAAAGCTGTGTTTTAGAACCTTAACTCTATAGACTATCACTCACAGCCAGGCATTGATGCCACATGCCTTCAATCCCAGAGCTCAGGAGGCAGAGATAGGCAGATCGATATGAGTTCAAGGCCAGCCTGGGCTACAGAGCTAGTTCCAGGACAACAAGGCTACACAGAGAAACCCTGTCTCAAAAAAAAGTAAAAAGAATATCACCTACAATTAGCACCCTTCATGGACTGAGTTGCTGTAATCTTTGTCCCATTCCAAGAACAACTGAAAGAAAAATAATATCAGCACGAATTATGAACAGACTTCTTTACCTTGGTGAACTCTGACCAGCAAGGGAATTGTGAGACCCCAATGCCTGTAGAACATGCAAGGTTATACTCTAAATGTAAATCTCATTTTCCCTTCATGAAACTGGTAGCAGCTATACAGTTTTAGGGGTTGCGGGTAGTTTCATATGTTTTTTTCCACCTACATTCTATCCCTTGTTTTGCCTTCTCTGCACTTCTCATCATTCAGATACCAGCTCCCCATCTCCCTGGACTGCAACTTGACCTTTCTTCAAAGTGCATTTTAGACAGCACCTCCCTTCCCTGACATAAGTTAAAAAAAAATCTCTTCTCTAAATACAGAACTAGTACTTTGTTCACTCATTGCACAAACGGGGCATTAAAATTCAAGCATTTGCTTGATACATATAGTTTAACAAAATGAACAAAACCACCATATCTTTAATTAAGAAAATTACTTTCTAATGGAGGAATAGACATACAAGAACCATAAAGAAATAAAATGGAGTACACCATAATTAGATGCCTATTTGTCAAATCAGGACCACTTTTCAAAGTGAAAGTGATAATTCCTAATTATATATTAGGGCAGCAGACATTACTTGAAGCTCCCCCAAAGGTTCAACATATGATTGCCTTATAATGGACCTGTCTATACACGTTGAATTCCATTCCAGACAGAGCTGTGACTAACCCAAGGGTGGAACTGGAACAGTGGGCAGGGAAGTAGATGTGCTTGCTGTACACACAGACATGCATGATGGACTTCTAGTCCTATTAAGCACTTCACCTATAGTTCTCTCAGAATTCTTCCCACAGGTGGTCCCTTCATACCTGCTTGTGGGTGCACTGACTTTCCATCACGTAGAATTGTTCTTTCTGCTGGTTTTAGTGATGGGTGGCAGGAATTCTCAAGTGTAATTTTACTGTCTGTTGTTGGGTGTCATGCAGCCTAGGCTTGGATCAGCAAATGAATACTTGGTCAACTGCTTCCTACAGGCAAGGCACCCGTGGTCCACAGAACAGTGTAAGCATTTGCAAAGTTCATGTGGTTTTCAGGCTCTATTCTCTCATTATAGTGTTGACCTAGGGTGGTTTTTAGATTTATTTTGTTAGTCACATGCAACAGTTGTATTTTTCTATGAAAATTCTGTCCTCTTTTGAATATTTCCCCTAAGATTCAGCAGGGGGCTAATTCTTTTCAAACCACTTATCTGGAATTACTAACTACAACTCCTAATCTTAGGAACTTTTCTGTTTCAACAGAAACAAGTAGGTACATATGAGAGACCAACACTTGGAACATTAACCATGGCTCACAGTTCTAGAAAGGAGAGGAAGCTACACATAAACACAATAGGCAGAAAGCCTCAGGAATACACATAGTACCAGCTGTTGAGAGTAAGTTCCCTGGACACCAAGCATATAAAATCAATGATAAGATCTAGTATAATTCAATTAGAAAATACAGTGTGAAATATGGGATGGAGAGATCCATTTTTACCATACATAGAAACATATTGGTGGGAAAAGAATGGTATAGTGGGAATGGGAACAAGAGTGCCTTATTAAAGTCTGCCTTTATAGAGAGATTGAGACATAGCACCTTCCTGTAGAAAAGAAATCATATAAAAACATATCTTTCAAGCATAAAATAATTATTTGGGTTTGGCTATTGTTGTCCTTAAAACATTGGACCCAAGTCTATTATTTTTTAACAGGTAGCTGCCAACTGACGTAAGTGCTTTAAAAGCAGTGTGTGTCTGACTTGATATTTGGTTAAGCTTTCAAAAATGCTAAACTCTGGGGCTGGAGAGATGGCTCAGTGGTTAAGAACACTGCCTGCTCTTCTAAAGGTCCTGAGTTCAATTCCCGGCAACCACATGGTGACTCACAACCATCTGTAAATGAGGTCTGGTGCCCTCTTCTGGCCTTCAGACATACACACAGACAGAGTATTGTATACATAATAAATAAATAAATATTAAAAAAATGCTAAACTCTTTGTCTAGAATAAGATTTTGTAGGTGGCGATAAAGTGTATTTGGGGGTACAGAAAGGGGGATAAAGGGGACATTTATAATGATTACGTTGTGTTTCTTAAAATATGATGTATTTCTTAAAAGTAGAACATAAGAGGCAATAATAAAGCTGATCATGTAACCTTGGTAAGAAAACTCTGTTCAAGTATTAATAAAGACAGCTCGAGCTATTTGGGGCCACTTGAGTGCAAACCACTTGAAGGAGGGGTTTCAAATTTTTTTCTTGCACTGACATCTCTTCCCTGTCTCAGGACCTGAACTCAAGCCACAGCTGGACTTGACAGGGTGGCACCTGAACAGGGACTTTAAGATGGTATATATTGGGAATGAAGGGGAGAGGATCCTATCTAAAGGTGCTGTAAACCCTAAAGGAGAGGCACTGGGTTTAGGGAGGGACAGGTAGATAATCAAAATCTTTTCAGAAGCAAGTGCCCTCTTCTAATAGAAATGGAACAGCATAGTTCAAAAGAACTCGCCCTTTCCACAAATATTATTAAACATATGGTTAAAGCAATAGGTTTAAAAGTTTCTACTAGCCAAGTCATAGAGTTTTTATAGTTTATTCAGAATGTTTGCCCTTGGATTCCTACGGAGGGAGCACGCTTGTTGTTATCTCATTCAGGATCTAAAAGAGGGGACAACAAGGTAGCCTAGTTCTGATTGGCACTGTCTGCAAAGCCCGACTGTAAATCAATCACTGCACATGATTCCCTGAGAAATGTAAAAGGGAGCAGGTGGAATACCCTTCTGCTGTGCATCAGGCCCACGAGCAACATGATTCATTGGGGGAAAAATGACAGGAGTTAACTTACAAACTGCTTACGGCTGTGGGAAAATGGCTTGGAATGGCCACTTGGCTGAAATTAGCAAAGCAAGCTTTGCTGACAGTCTCTAGGGTGCTGTGGCAGGTCGCTGACACTAAACTGGAAATTCCAATAGCTGATCCCATACTGCTACTTTAATCCCGGAATGTGGGATGATTTGCTTATTCGTCTCTCCAGCTGTTTCTGCCCCTTCCTGCTCTAACCACTTGTCTCTCCCCTCCTACACCCTGATTTGTTGTTAACTTTTGCTATAATAGTCATACTAGTTTGCCAGGAGGCTTCCTCTTGTCCTATTGGGCCCCCATAATGTGGAAAGGGATCCTCTCCTCTGTGAATGGGCATTTCTCTGCGACAGGTCTTTCCGGCCCTTTGGAGAAGTCCCAAAGTGAAATTCTTGTTACCAGGACACGAACATCCTCTGCTTCGTCGTCACTGTACTCAGCTCTTTCCTGGGACTCCTTCTCCCGCATCCACAACTATCTGCAGTTTCCATTTCTCATTTAACTCGAAACGTCTTTTTTCTGTCCTTTCTCCTAGCTTTCTTGGGAGGTAGTCTCGGTAGTTAGGAATAAACATTTTTCCCTTTTCACCCGTGGTGTAGCTATTTTTGTTCCTTTGCTGAGTCTGTTTTCATTCATCTTGTACTATGAAAAGATCAATAAATTTGCCAGTCTCTCTATCGACTGTATCTAGAGTTGAAAGTTTTATTTTGATTGCTTTACAGTATGACTTCAATAATCAACCACTTCTGTCTCATAATCAACTGTGGGATTTAAAAAAAAAGATGTGAAGCTTATACAAGGTCTAAAGATGTAAAAACAAGCGATGGAGATCTAAAATTGTTTTAAGGTCTAAAAAAATACAATCTAAGGTACACAAATACAAGTTATAGATGTCTGACAATATGAAGGATTCTGTGGTGATGCTCTAAAATGATGTTTTAAGGTATATAGATATAATTTATAAGGGTATAAAATGGTTTATGATACACCAAAATGTTTCAGATTTCTTTCCCTCACTATGCTTTTGTTATATTAAAATTTCAGAGGTTCAAAGTTCTGATAAGCTATTAATCTAGCTCTGGTAAACACTGGCTATTATTATAGTCACAAGCTCAAGATTTTAAATTTCCCTTTAGTTGTTTACTAAATATAGAGCTAAAAATACTTCAGTACTTTTCATTGTGCTAAAAACATCTGTCTAATGTATACACCCCAGTCTTCTAAAAAATGTTCAGTCCTTTAACCAAAATTAGTTTTAGGTTCACAAATTTTACTATGACTCAAAAATGTGAGTCTACTGCCTTTTCTACAGTGTAAATTTCAACACAAACTACAAACAATAATAAGGGTAACATGTGAAAAATTTTGTAAATTTTGCCTATAAATTAAATAAACAAAAATCAAAGGTTCTTATATGCTTCAGGAGATTGACTAGAATCCACCTCTCATGGAGCAAAATGGATTCCAGACAAGTATTGCCAATCAACAACCTGTGTCCCCGCCTGCCTTTTCCTGGGCAGATGGGACCCCTTCGCCTTTCCCTGATTTTGGAACATCTTTCACCCAGCCACCAGAACTGTGGACCTGACAGTTTCAAATATACACCTAAAAGTTTCCCCCTCAGGAGTCCTTAACTTTATTTCCTGCCCTTAATATACAGCTGTCCTTGCAGATTTCCAATCAATTAAAAACTACAGACTGCTCCAACTGCTGTGTGCATGTGCCTAGCCCCAGCTGGTCTTACAGAATCTGGACAGTGGATAGAACTGCCTGCTTTTCCTGGGCTCAGTCAATATTCCAGCTTTTGGATCCCCAATAGCACCCCAATGTCAACATGAAATAGACAATTACATCATCCCTTGTCACTCAGTCAACAAAAGGGTTTAAGTTCCAGACCTGTAACACACGACTAAGAGTCTTGAGATTGATCAAGGCAGTGAACTTTCTCCTCCCGCTCTATGCTTGATTGTGATTGCTCTGCTCTTAGTGCCGATGCTATTGTCTTTATTACCAATATGTGCTGCTCACGAACCATTCTAGGCTTATGTCCCAGAGCCACCTCTGTTTCACCTTACAGTTCTGATCTTCTAAACTATACAGGACATGCAGATGCCTTGCTATCTGCTTCTCAGCTGATAATACTCCTATGCCTGGATGTATTTTCCCCTCTTGTAGGACACTGGTAGCTGACTCCCTTAAAATTAAAAAAAAAAAGATAATAAAAATGATCTTTGGTTTTCCTCTTTTCTCTGAAGAAATGATAATACCCTCCCCATTCAACTGACTACTACAAAAAAAGAATAAAAAGAAAAAAGAAAAAAAGAAAAGAAAGACATCTCCAAGGTGTTCATGATTGCATGTCCCAGGGCAAATACAATCATTTGTGGGAAACTCTTGACTTATTGCAGGATTTCCAAGTTGGTTTCTTTGTGTATTTTTTTTCTGATAAAGATGTTGTTTATTCCCCTAAGGATATCCAAGATTGGGTTACTTCTGACTGATCTGTTTCTAGTTCTGCTTATGATTATACACAATATCTGACTGCCAATAAACAAAGATTTCCTCAGTGAAATAAATAATTTTTAGCAACATGAAAATCACTGGTTCACCTAGATGGATTCTTAGATTCTCCTTGTTTGTTTTTTTCCAAAACTTCACCTCATCCAGTTCTTCAAAAACATTTATATAGATTTTTTTCAGCCAGTAAGTATACTCATATTAAAAGACCTCTGTAATCCTCTACAATCATAAGCAGCCTCCAGGCTTGTGTTACTGCTCCTTTGGCTGTGCTGACAGGTGGAGATTATGGGTCTTTACATATTGTAAAATCAAATTTCACTTACAGTATTTCCTGTATTAATTGTGTTTACTAACTGTATTGATCAGACTCTTACTCCAAATAATTTCCTAATTGTTAAACAACCTCCTTTTTTATTTGCTTCCAATTTGATGATCCTGGTATTTATGCCTGGAAGACTGCTTCTTAGGATTGTTCTCATCCAAAGAGATTTGTTACAGCTTTGATTTTGGGTTTCTGTTGTAATATTTATTGTATTAAAATATCTATTGTAACTTCTGTGGCAGCATCTACCAGTGCTCTGGTACAGCAGAGTATACAGCTGTTCATGTTAATAATATATTCCCAAAAGTTTCTTGTATACTTGTTCAACAAAAATATAAATAAATGGTAATAGATAGGGTTACTGTTTTAATAGAAGCTGTAATATACATGGGCAATCAAATTCAAAATAAAAAGGTCAAACTCAGGGCCTCTTGTCATGCTGCATATAATTGGATTTTGCCAAACAAAGACACTGATTTTACTTGAAAACAGATTCAGGCACATGTTTAAAAAATTAAAATAGTTCTGACTTAGATGTTCATGATTTACATCATCAGATTTCTACGATCACACATGCTCGCTTACAAATGTCTTCTCCAGAAGATATGGTTGCCCCCTCCTTTCTTCTATCCAGTCTGTTTCTGCTAAAGATTTTAGGTTTTGTATTGTTAATCTGGGCATTATATACAGTAGGATTATTTTTTATCCGTGTTACTCTTTTTCCAGTCATCGTCAAACATTTGAGTTATGCCTTGAGTGCTATGACCTGTGACATCTGCTTCAATATTTAAAAAAAATGAAAACGGGTAGGATGTCAGGAGCTGTCAGATCAGCGTGTGACCACCTGTCCAGTGGTTTATCTTGGAGCAAGGCACCAGTGGAAATGGACTCTCACTCGGCAAGGACCACTAGTGCCCGGCACCGCCCCGCCACCCCTCTCGTCTGCGCTCTATGCGCCAGAACCCAGTTCGCGAGCTTCAGGCAAGGGGCTGGAGGTTGAGGAAACACAGGCAGAGAGACAGACCTATACACGGACCTTTAATCACTGGTACCAAAAGCCCCTCTTTAATAGCAACATGGAGGCTTAAATACCCTGCAGTCAATGGCCAACAGGTGAAAATCCCATCCTTTGATCCTCTAGGCAAAGCATAGCTTTTAGTAACTTCAATTAGAAGGCTCTAGCAGGGAAGAGCAGCTGAAGGACAGGACTCAATTAGCCCCAAGGACAGCATAAAAATTTGCAAAATTCTTACAGCTTGCAGGCTCTTTTCTCTCTCACTATATTGTTGATTCTTTGGGCTGTATTTAGTCTGATTTTGTCAGTCATAAATGCAACAGCTGTAATTTCCCCTGGAAATTCTGTTCTTTCTTGAGTATTTCCCCCCAGTTTTCATAGGGTGCTAATGCTTCTCAAATCTCTTTATCTGCAATTACTAACTACAGCTTCTAATTTTTGAAACTTTTCTGAGACAATTATATAAATATGAAATAAATAAATAAATAAATAAATAAATTTAAAACATTAACCTGGCCGGGCGGTGGTGGCGCACGCATTTAATCCCAGCACTCGGGAGGCAGAGGCAGGCGGATCTCTGTGAGTTCAAGACCAGCCTGGTCTACAAGAGCTAGCTCCAGGACAGGCTCTAAAGCTGCAGAGAAACCCTGTCTCGAAAAACCAAAAAAAAAAAAAAAAAAAAAAAAAAAAAAAAAAACAACAACAAAAAAAACATTAACCTGGTCTCACAGTTCTGGGAACAAAAAGACATATATACACAAAATTAAAAAAAAAAAAAAAAAAGCTTCAGAGCATGCTCCAGTACTGAGCGGACTTAAGAGGTAAATGAACAGCCAGGCAGTAAGACACCCCACTCTCTAGGACCTCCACAGTGGGACAAATCCCTAGGCCCCTCCCCCAACTCCCATGGCTTTTCTAGACAGCCAGAAGGGAGTTTCCTGTGGGTAGGTTCCCACAAAATGCAACCCCATCCACTGGACCCCTAAGCTATTAGCGACACTCCATCTATGAGCTTGAGGCCAACCTGATCTATAAGAGCGAGTTCCAGGACGAGCACCAAAGCTACACTGAGAAACCCTGTCTCAAACAAACAAACAAGCATAAATAAAAAGCAGAAAGGAAAACAATGGGTTGGTTATAAAAATTAAGATGTATTTCTTTATATATGATGCATTTCTTAAAAGTAAAAAAGAAGAGCCAATACTAAAGCTGTTTATGTAACCCTGCTGTTTTTTTTTTTTTATCTTTGTTTAAGTATAAATAAAAACAGTTCAAGCTATTTGGGGTCACTTGAGTGCAATCCACGTGGTGTTTAAAGTTTTTCCTTGTGCCAAAACTCCTTCCCTATTTCAGGATGTAAACCTGAGCCGAGGCTAGACCTCGACAGTCTGTGCATTTGTTCATTTAAAATTTTTATTTCTTTTTAAATCAAAATTAATCACCATGCTTATTATCGAATTCCTCAGTGATGTAAAGCTTACTTGCTATCAATTAACTAAATGCAGAAGAGGCAGAAGTGAGCTAGAACAAGGTGTCAACTGGTGCAGGGGGAGTAATTCAAGGAGGGGTTGGCCAGATAAACTAAACATAAGAAAACTACGATAAAGTAACTCCATTATTTCAGAGCCTTAACAGACCCCCAGAAGCCCTCACAAAATGAATTGTTCTTGGGTGGAAGTGTATGTTCTATTGCAGTGGGAGGAAACCTAGACTCTGTGACAAAATGAAAGGGGATCTGCCACTAACTTCACAGCCATGACCATCACAGAGTCCTGGAAAGGAGGATAATGATAGATGATGGAGCCATGTCAGAGGAGCAGCAAGTGGCAAGTGAAGTTCGAGGTGTCAGCCCACCAGGAAGCAACTCTCTGAAGATGAATCTTGTTTAGGCAAGGCCATGGGACTACAGAACCCAGGATGCCTTTTGCGCTGCTGTGCCTTTATATGTTTATTGCTGCTATGGGTGTGGGGAGATCCCCACTCCCTGTATGTAGAGTGTTTATCTCATGGAGACATCCCATTCTACCAGGCATTTTTATCTGTGGATTGTCAAGAAGACAACCTCTCCCTAAGCTGTACTGTCTAAATTGAAAATAATAATGACAGCCTATATAGAATTTTGATGAATAAAGTTAAATACAAGAATATGTTTCACAGCCAGGGCCTAAGGAGCTGCATAATAGTTAATGATTAACATTTGAGTCCGGTAATCCAGCTAGTTTAAATTCCTTTAACCTTAATGTTGGGAGATGTGTTAGCAGATTTCGGAGTTCCTCACACCCGAAACAAAACTATGAAAGTAGCAAACTTAGATGAAAATATTTTGTTTAATACCTTTGACGTGAAAAACCCAAGAAGACAGTCTAAAGTTTTAGAAAGGCACAGAGTTGAATGAGGAACTCATTAAGGTCAGGGAACAAGAACAAAGTAGCCTATTATCATTGGCTGCTGAACCTTTCTTGCTAGCATTGGTGATGATTAATTCTTTATGCCCATTTCTGCCCTCAAACTCCTGATATTAAGACAAACAAACAAACTAACAAAAAACTATTAATGAGTGGGTATGTACCCTAAAGATTTAAAATAGGGCTGGTGGAGTCTTTTTCATATGTAAAAGTTTAAGATTACGTTTCAAAGCTGGGCGGTGGTGGCGCACGCCTTTAATCCCAGCACTCGGGAGGCAGAGGCAGGCGGATCTCTGTGAGTTCGAGACCAGCCTGGTCTACAAGAGCTAGTTCCAGGACAGGCTCCAAAGCTACAGAGAAACCCTGTCTCGAAAAACAAAAAACAAAAAACAAAAAAACAAAAAACAAACAAAAAAAAATGTTTCAAGATATGTGAAACGTGACTTTGTGACTGCAAAATGCACCCTGCCAATAAAAGACCTAACACTGAGAAGAGTCCTTTGCTTGCCCACACAGTTAATCTATAACATGTTGCTTGGGTGTGAATGTATGTGGGTTCTTGGGATAATTTGTTTTTCACTTGTAATATATAAGATGCTTAATCATTTAAGGGAGATGAAAAACATGTTTTTACCTGTATGGTGTGGGAAGTCCTTCTGTACATGTGTTGCTTTCATTGGTTAATGGATAAAGAAGCTGCTTTTGGCCAATGGCTTAACAGAATATAGCCAGGCTGGAAAAGATATATAGAGAAGGCAGAGTCAGTGAGAAGCCATGTAGCCCCATTGGAGACAGACTCTGGGGATGGAATTTTACCCACATGGTGATACACAGATTACCGGAGATGGGTTACTAGCTGGGCAGGATGAAAAGCAGGCCTGCCCACATCTCATCACTACAGAATGGCACCCAACGTGGATAACTGAATCCACAGAAAGCCTGAGAAAGCTTGGGAAAGACTAGAGTAAAGCATGTTTTCTTGATAACAGCAATTTCTTGGGTCTGAGCAAGCGCTCTCATCTAAGAGAGGCTTCCTGACTCAGCTTCAGCTGCAAAACCCTGCAGCTCTTTTAAGAGGTCCTTCTACGAAACACTTAAATGATGTTGATAAAAGCTGACTGCATGCTTGTTTGTTTTCAGCCATAGCAGGAAAAAAGTTGTGCTGTTTTAAAATGCTGGCATTCTGGTCTGTACTGCCAGGACAAACTCTGACTCTTTCAAGCAGGCGGTCCTGACTGTTGTTTGACACTGTTGTAGCTTGCTTGCTGGCAGGGACCTTGAAATGCCATAGAGTTGTGGCGATAAACATGGCTTCTGCGGGTACCTCCGCCATGAGGCTAGAAAGCTAAGGCATGGGCTGGATCCAGCCGCCAAAGTTACGGCTTTAGTTCTACCGATTTTGGTGGGTAAATTAAAGACTCGTGTGGTCAGAAAAAGAGAGATATACAGTAAAGAGAGATTCAAAGACAAAGAAAACCTCTAAATGGTTTACAGTGAGTTAAAAATACATGCAGGCTAAAAGTTAAAGTTTTTACAGTTAAAAAAAGAGAAAGAAAGAAAGAAAAAGGAAGTAGTTTGTTGTGGTGGTACACATCTTTAATCCCAACACTTGGGAGGCAGAGGTAGATTGACCTCTGTGACTTCAAGGTGTGGCAGCACACACCTTTAATCCGAATGCCTGGGAGGCAGAGACAGAAAGATCTCTGTGAGTTCAAGGTGTTGTAGCACACACCTTTAATCCCAGGCTGAGGCAAGTGGATCTCTGTGAGTTCAAGGACAGCCTGGTCTACAGAGTTATTTCAGGACAAAGATATAAAGAGAACCTGTCTCAAAAAGTAAAAGTAAAAATAAAAGAAATAGAGGTTAAAATAAAGCCACAAAAAGATGGAAAATACACAGAGAATCTTGATACTGTATACTATTATGCTCTCTTTGAATTGTTTGAATGCTGAGGAAGAAGCAACAGCTGCTAAAAGATATTTGTTTATAAATGCTGCTGAACTAATCCAAGATATATACCTTGAAAATACCTTGACTTCAGAATTTGGATCTAAGGATATGATACTTTGGAAAAGAGATTCTTCTTTTGTTTTCACAGAAAATGAAACCCTGTGGATTGTTTCTATCCCAATATGGTATGATAGACCACGCCCTCCTGAAAGGTTGCTGTGAACACCCTCAAAAAATTACTTCACTCAACTGCCAACTGAGATGAAAGTGGCACACAGGTTACACCATGAAAGACCTAAATAACAGCGCCCCCATTCAGCAGGAAGCAGTTTGGAGAGAAATAACTGCGCCCATGTTCCCAAATATTGTTTATAAATGTTCTTTTACATTTAAAGGGGGATATGATATAGATATGAATAATTTGCATTGATATGGATTTTGCTTTAGTGATACAATTTTGTTATATGTATATGTATTTCTGATACTGATTAAGGTATTGTGATTATGTAGTTCATTTAAAAAATGCAATGTATAGAGGTTGTTAATGGATAGTCATCAATAATAGTAAAACTTACAGTTATGTTAGTTAGATTTTCTAGATATATAGAGATATATTTAAGTTAAATAGGCATTCTTCATATCTTTCAAAGACTACAGAATATTCCACTTAAATGTTTTAATAACTTAAGGCTTTTTATGACAATGAGACATATCTGCTCCTGGCAGCACTAGCTACTTCAAGAGGAAAATGGGCATCGAAGAGGATCCTTATGGAGTTTGATAGCCATTGGGCAAGAAACTGCTCTTGCTTGGACTCTTGCATAAACTGGACACAGAGAGGAATGCTGAACTTGCCTAAATGTGAGATGATTCTTTGGGGTTCCTGACTCATGAAAGAGTCTGCGAGACATTCTGCAGGACACAGCAGATACTGACTGAACTGCCTTTGAAATTTCCTGCTTCATGGAAATGTCTCTGGATACTATGGGCCTGGAGGCTGAAGATGGATGCCCCAACAGTACAAAAGAACTTTGGGTGACTGGCCAGGCAGCGAGATGTCTCTATCATTTCTAGAGTTTGGAAATTGCATATTTCTTATTTACTTAGGTAATATTGTGTCCTTCTGGAGTCTTTGATGGAGCTGAAGAAGAATAGATAGATTAGTTATAGTTGTTTTCCTTTGTTATGATAAAAGATAAAGTAGATATAAATATTGTAACTGTAATTTTTGCATGATAACTGTTTTGTTATATGTAATTCTGCTGTTAAAGTTAAAGCCTGTCTTTTTTGTTTAAACAGAAAAAGGGGAAATGATGGAGGCTTCCCATTGGCTAATAAAGAAACTGCCTGGCCCATTTGATTGGCCAGCCTTTAGGTGGGCGGAGTAGACAGAACAGGAAGAAGGAAGTGAGGTAGATGGCTCAGTCAGATGCCACGCCTCTCCTAAGTTAGTCAGACCACCGTGCCTCTCCAGAGAGAGAAGCCAGATGCGATGAAGCTCCAGCCCAAGATGGACGTATGCTAGAAACTAAACGGTAAGGCACCACTTCGTGGTGCTACACAGATTATTAGATATGGGCTAATCAAGATGTGAGTAAGAGGCTGGAATTAATGGGCCAGGCAGTGTTTAAAAGAATACAATTTGTGTGTTGTTATTTTGGGGCATAAGCTAGCCAGGCAGCCAGGAGCTGGGCAGGATGAAAAGCAGGCCTGCCCACATCTCATCACTATAGTTACTTTTGGATATGAGTTAGCCAGTAATACATTTAACTATTGGCCAAACAGTATTGCAATTGATACAGATTTCTGTCTGATTATTTCAAGAGTGTGGGCAGCTGGGAAACAAACAGCCTCCCCTGACTACACCTGTATTCATTATAATCATTCGCTTAAAAAAATGCTATCACATTGTAATTCCTATAGTGCCTGAAAACCTTGGTTGGAGTATGCAAGCTGTAGAAAAAAGTATACAGTAGAGAAAGAACATAGAAAGAACAAGACAGCAGAATATAAGAAAGGAAGTCATCAAGAGAGTGTGTGAGTGTCTTTTTCTGTAAATCCCCTCAGATAGAAAAGTCTTAGTTTAGGCCAACTCTGTGGACTCCATTCAAAGTCCTGCATGACTGGAGGCTAGCACCCCAGACAGCAGTAGGTAGACAACGACACAAGACTCTGGATTTACTTCAAGACTGAGCAATTTCTATTTTGCTTTTGTTACTTACACGTTGTTTAACTAGCTAATAGACATAGCACTGCAAGCGGAGCTTTAATCAACAGTCTGTGGCCCCTTATTAGAATCCGTCCTTCAGCATTTCCTGTAAGCAGCATCTTTTATCCCTTTCTCTGAGTTATTTTCTCGGGCCTTATTTTGTCCTGGAGCACATTCCTCTCAGGTGCTTGAGAAAGGAACTGCAGATCATTTGGACCCCAACAAAGGTCTGCTCTCCCCACAGCTTCCCCAAAAGAACATGTTCCTATCTATAACATCCTGTCTTTTCTCCATGACTGTGGAGTAAGACTGTCTTTGGATTCCACAGACATCCATGCTAACAAAAAGGAGGGGGGGGGGCTAATAGAAAGCCAGTCACTAGGGAGATGACTCAGCCAGGTGAAATGAGCAAACTCTGCCAATAGCTGCTGTACATTCATTAACTTATGATCAATTGTAAAAGTATGTTGCTTTGCAAACTGGTTTTACAATGACTTTAGTTTGAATTCTGAATATAGAGTCTCTTGAGCCTTATAGTATACTATAGCTCTTTAATAATGCAGATGATTCTAGTTTGGGTCTGGAATATCTTGACCTTGACCCTGTAGACCAGCCATGAGAAAATATATTTGTATTAGTCAAGGGATAGCGGAAGCATATTGACTTTACTACACACTAAATAGCCAAATCCACAGGTGACACCTATGAAAGGAACATGATCAGCTGCAGAGAATGGAGCACCACCTGCCAGTGAGCTGACCACTGCATCTGCATAACTAACAGAAGACATATGTTTAGTCACCGAGTGTCCTGGGAAAGGGAGGGTATCTCAGATAGACTTTATTATAGACTTTATAAGAAACTTTATTACATTGTTGAACTTGGGAAAGAAATTATACCCTCGTCTGTCAGCTTTCTCCTTTGCAAAATTTCAATATTGTTAGTGCCTAGATCATGGAGATGTTATCAACATTAAGTTAGATAAAGCATATAAACTTCCCAATGCAGAGGAAATAATTCTTGAATACTTCTCTGAAAATGAGCATTGTTACCATTAAGGGTACTAGGTGTCCTTAAGACTTGTCTTAGCATAAAAAAAACGGACAAATCAAAGTGCGGAACATATGACCAAGGACTATATTAATAAACCAATTTACCTGCCAAGTTTCTGTACTTATTCGCATCATTTACTAAATCTTAAGAAAGTAAAATGCTATTATTCTTTGTATCTTTTCTATTGTGAGGGAGAAAAATTACACTGGGCCTTGTGGCAAAAAGGACTATTACAGAATAACAAGTGAAGAAAATTGCATTAAATGGTACTACAATGGAAAAACAATTTCTGGGTTGAACAAGATGAAAATGTCTTTTTAGTGTATTCTTTTACTTCTAGAATTCTCTCTCCTTTGGAAGTTACAAATCCCACATGTAGTAACTTTATTATAAGTCCTGTTTTGTTTCATTATTGCTGTTTGTTCAATTATTAGTTTTAACTTAATTTAGAGAGGAAAGGAGATACAGCAAATTTTAAATTAACTAATATTTTCAAATTGCCATTGTTGAAAGAGTATGCATACAAAGAATTACTTCTGGAAATATAAAAATAAACATTCTTTTGAAGAATAAAGATTTATATCTCAACAAATACACTTAGTGGAAGCACGGGATTAGAGTTCAAATATTATGTAATAAATATTATTCACCACCTTGGATTTTGGAGCCACTACTGTGTTTGCCCCTTCATTTTAACTGTTAGAGTAAATCTCATTGCAGCACAAACATATGAATGCCCAGAGGTCTGTTTAGAGGCAGCTGATGCTTCCACTACTACAACTATGTCACTACTAAGCAACTTCCAGTCCAGGCACAGTGATAAAGGAAAGACTATCTCCAGGAGTTTGCGGTAATGGATTTGAGCTGTTTCTAGATGCACAATTACCAAAAAAAGCATAAAAAGCAATCATGAAATAGTCAAGCAAGAGATGAAAACTGCCATTTCCACGTCAGTAGGAGAAGTATAGCCTTTATACATGAGTTTCTGGGCCCAACTGCTTAATAAGTACCATTCAGATACAAATTTCGCAAGTACCAGTACAAATTTTTGATGATAGGATGCTGTGGATAGTGATGTTGTGAGGCACTAAAATCACAATGGCATCAGCATGGTATGCTGCTCGCTGTAGACAAACTTTGCAGGAATCAATAATCTGGAACAAGCATTTTTCAAGATACATATAGTGCAGCTCTAGGCTAACCCACTCTAAAATTAAGTGTTTTCATCAAGAGAACAAAAAATAGATTCAGATGGGAGACAAGGGAGCAAGTTAGCCATATGAAAACATTATGCAATCTACTTGAAAAATTGCTATAGTCAACCTGCAGTGGTAGTAATTTAGAAAAAGCAGAGGAGAAGAAAGCTCACCTGAGAGTGTAGAATTGAACATATTGGGTATGGTAATAGAAAACCTCTTCTGATCACCCATGGGAGGTCTATTCAAATCATCAAACCTAACACCACCTGAAGTTATTTCTCACTGGTTGGCATCTCTTCTGTAAGTTTCTAGTTCTTGGCTTGTGGTGAAAACAGGTTTGGCTAAGAGGGAGTGGGGAACTCATTCAGCAATCCCCAGTTCTTAATTAACAGACTTCCTCTGAGGATGGTTGGTCTTTTGTTACCATGTCGATTACAACCATCAAAACGATTCAGTATTACACAGCAGCTGTTTCGTTGCCTTGAGTTACTTTGCTAAAATGCCAGGTGGAGATCTGAGGTGCAAGAATCCTGCCATGCATTTTATTTGCCTAGAACAAACTATGCATAATTAATAGGCTAGGTATCCATATCATATGTGTTCATGGAAAAAAACACTTCCAGCTAGAGTCAGAATTAATTATGTGTCATTAATCAGATTAGCATCACCTGGCAGCAAGCAAGAAATGCAAACTCTCAAGGCCACCTCAAGAATAAATGAATTAGCATGTTGCAAGATTCTACTAATATTTTATTACCTTTTTTCTTAAAAATATATTTATGAACTAGAAAGGTGGCTTAGTAGTTAAGATCTCTGGCTGTTCTTCTCGGGGACCCAGGTTCAATTCCCACAAGTCACATATGCACATGGTGCAGATACATACATGCAGACAAAATATTCATAGACATAAAAACACAGAGAAACATTTTTCAAAGTTACATTTATAATCTCATTAGCACATAAAAACAAGACCTTAAGTGGTACCAGCAATGTTTGTTTCAATACATGAATATATTGTGAATTGTTAAACCAGCTTAAATATATGTCTCTTCAAACACTTGTAATTTTTGTGGTTAAAAACTTCAGGAAAGTCTAGTTACAAGGGCTGGTAATTCCAGATAATTGGGGAATAAAGATATAGAATCACAAATTCAAGGCTATCCTGGTCAACTTAATAAAGCTCTAAATAAAGAGAAAGAAAATAGCAGTATTAATTAAAATTTAATTATAAATTAGAGCAGTAAACACCTTTTTAGCTTCAGTTTCAACGTCTCAGATCGGATATTTTCAGAATCCACTTATGAACAATATCACCTTGCAATTATGTTCCGGTTTATTTAAACACAAAGCTTCTACTTCCATTCATTCGGTCATGAATTACAGAACTACATTTTTTTTTTAATAGTTGAGCAGTAATCTAACACGTATGAATGTCAGATTTTCCTCATTCTTTCATCAGATGGTAAACACTTAGGTGGCTTATAATTTGTGGTTACTGTAAGTAATGATGCGAAGAACCTAGGAGTGCAGAAATCTCTTGAACATGTTGATCTCATTTCTTTCTTTTGTCTGTTTTTATTAATTTTTAAATTTCTTTTACATACCAACCACAGTTTCCCCTCTCTCTTCTCCTCCCATTCCCTCTCTCCATCACCCTTAGAACTCCATATCCACTCATATTCTGTCTCCATTCAGAAAGGGTTAAACCTCCCAATGGTTAATAAAGCATGGCCTACCAAGTTGAGGCAGGGCAATAAATATGGGGGTAGTTGTATTTTTCTACATGTTGACATTCAGTTATGCCAGTACCAAATGTTGAGAATGCTTTCTTTATTTCCATCGTGTATTTTTGGCTTCTTTGTCAAAAATCAGTTGTTCATAGGTGGTGCGGAAGGTCTTTTTGTCTATGTGTTTCTTTTATTGGTTAATGAATAATGAAACTGTGTTGGCCTCTGATAGGGCAAAAGAACAGAGCTAAGTGGGGAAAACTAAAGTGAATGCTGTTAGAATGAAAGGTGAAGTTGGGGAGAAGTCATGGAGCTGCCGCTGGAACCAGATGCGCTGAAACTGCTTGTAGGCCACGACCTCGTGGTGATACACAGATTAATAGAAATAGTGATTATCTTCTGCTATGCCAACTCATACACCATGGAACTGACTTACTATTCCACTGTCCACACGAGTCATTCCAATAAGGAGAGAAAAGATTGGGGTGAACTGATAAATCTAAAACCTAGGTGTAACCAGGTGAGTGATGCTGTCCAGAAAATCTGAAAAGTAGTCTCATGAGTGGACTAGAAATAAGAGCCTCTTATTTGCATGCTTTGTGGCATTTATTTATTTATTTATTTGGTTTTTTTCGAGACAGGGTTTCTCTGCAGCTTTTTTTTTTTTTTTTAAGAGCCTATCCTGGAACTAGCTCTTGTAGACCAGGCTGGCCTCGAACTCACAGAGATCCGCCTGCCTCTACCTCCCGAGTGCTGGGATTAAAGGCGTGCGCCACCACCGCCCGGCGTGGCATTTATTTTAAATGACAGAATGCTTATACAAATTTAGAAAATAATATATTATAAATATGTGCTCTACCTTACTTTATATTTTTTATAAATGTTTTTATTTTATCATTTACCTAAAACTTCAAGAACCTACTTTTAATACTACTTGGGATTAATAACATATAGGAAAGAAGCCTGAGGGAAATATGTAATATTAAATGAACACAGAGGGGTGTCACATCCCTGTGAAAAGATAAATTCCCAGAAATTTTCTCTGCATAAATCCTCACCACAGCCTGCCAGTCTGTCAGACTCACCCAACTTTTTCTCACTGCAACCCAACACTGTTGTCTACACAGTTCATCCTTGCAAATTATGAAATCACATTATAAAAACATCATAAAATTGTAATTTAAAAAAATGAATTCACAGCTTTGTTTTGGGCTGTCTTCTTTGTTGTCTTTAGCCACATGCAGCCTGAAATTTTCCATATTTTCATTATTCATTTGTCTGCTGATGGATATCTAGACTATTTCAGTTTTCTGGCTGTTTTGGATAGAGCAGCAATGGACATGGAGAGGAAGGAATATATGTAGTGGATCTAGAGTCCTTTGGGTATATGACCAAGAGTGGTATAGATGGACCATGTGATAGATCTACATCTAACTTTTAAGAAACTGCCACACTAATTTCTATAGTGGCTTTAGCTGTTTGTACTCACACCAAATAATTGTTTAATTGTTCTCCTTTCCCCACATCTATACCTGCCTCTGTCCTCCATTGTTAGCTTGCTTTCTTTCTTTCTTTCTTTCTTTCTTTCTTTCTTTCTTTCTTTCTTCCTTCTTTCCTTCCTTCCTTCCTTATCTTTCTTTTTCTTTCCTTTCTTTCTTTCTTTCTTTCTTTCTTTCTTTCTTTCTTTCTTCCTTCTTTCCTTTCTTCCTTTCTTTCCTTATCTATTTAGTTATTTATTTTGCTCTTAGCAATTGTACTGAGCTAAGATTAAATATCAAAGTAGTTATAATTTGCACTTTCCTGATGGCTTAAAATGTTGATCATTTTAAAAAATTCTCAGTTATTTGTCTTATATCATTTGAGAACCCTCATTTTAGTTTATTTTAGGGTATCAGATCCTTGATCCATTTGGAGCATTTTTTGCACAGGGTAAGAGATAATGTTCTAGTTTTATTCTTATACATGTAGCTATCCAGCTTGATAAGTACTACATGTTGAAGAGTTTATCTTCTACTTCTTCTAATTTTGGAATTTTTGGCAAAATTAGGGGGCTGTAGAAGAATGGGTTTACATGTGAGTCATAGTCTTAGGGTTTCTATTGCTGTGATATAATATATGACCAAACTCGGAAAGGAAGGGTGTGTGCCAGCTTGCAATTGTCCAACATGGAGAGATGTCAAGGCAGGAATCAAAGCAGAAGCCATACAGGAGTTCTGCTTACTGGCTTGCTCCCTCTACTTTTCTCAGTCCTAAATTCTTTACCACTGATCCAGGTGGTTCTTTTTATGCCAATATCATGCTGTTTTTTTTTTTTATCAGCATAGTTCTGCAGTTTTCCCCAAAATCAGGTTGGTGATGCTTCCATCAGTTCTACATTTCAGCTACCCTGAGTCTTTTGTGCTTCATGTGAAATATAAGATTATTTTTCAATTCTGGGTAGAATTGCATTGGAATTTTGATGAGGATTGCTTTGATACTGTAATTTGTTTTGGGTAGGATGGCCATTTTTACATCGATCCATTAATCCTTGTGTATTAGAGATCTTACCATCTTGTGATACCTTCAGTTTCTTTCTTCAGTGTCTTAACATTTTCATTGTACAAATATTTCATTCCTATGGCAAGAGGATTTTGAGGCTTTTGTGAATTGAATCGTTTTTATGATTTCTTTTTGGTATGTTTCTTTTGTATATCAAGGACTACTGAATTTTGTATAGGAATTTTGCATCCTGCTACTTTTCTAATTTAATCTTCTGTAGGAAATTTCTGGTAGAATTTTTAGTGTCTTTCGTGCATAGAATTATATCATCTGTAAATAAGGACCGATTAATTCCTTCCCTGTTGGTGTCTCCTTTATCTCATTTTATGTCTTATTGCCTGCCAAAGAGTTCAAGTGCTGTAATAAATGAGAGTAGAAAGAATGACAGTCTGTTTCTTATTTCTGATTTTGGTGAAACGCTTCAAGTTTTTCTCCATTTAGCACTATGTTGGCTGCAGGGTTGCTGTATATTGACTTTATCATACTGATATGTACTGTGGAATATGTGTTGAATATGTGTTACATTTGTTTATGCTGTGAAACATTTGTTTAATAATGCAAAGAGGTGTTGCATTCTTTTATGTTGCATTGTTTAACTCTGTGAAGGGTTACTTTATATGTGTTGAATATGTGTTACATTTGTTTATGCTGTGAAACATTTGTTTAATAATGCAAAGAGGTGTTGCATTCTTTTATGTTGCATTGTTTAACTCTGTGAAGGGTTACTTTACCTGTCTAAAACATCTGAGTGGTCTAATAAAGAGCTCAATGACAAATAGTGAGGTGGAAGAAAGGATAGGTGGGTCTGTCATGCAGAGAGAATCTGGGAAGAGAAATTGGGGAGCAAAAGAAAGAAGAAGGAGATAAGGACTCCAGGTGCCAGTCACTTAGCTACACAGTAAGTCAGTGAAGAAGAAGAAAAGAAAGAATAGACAAAGACAAAAATACCCATAGGCAAAAGGTAGGCAAGATAATTTAAGAAAAGCTACTGGAAACAAGACAAGCTAAGGCCAAGCATTCATGTCTCTGATTATTGGGGGGGAGGGGGCTGGGTGGTAGATCCTCCCAAGAGTCAAGAGTGAAAACAACAACAACAACGGATATGTGTTCCCAAGATTATCCAAGACTTTAGTGATGTTAGTTTTGTCAAAGATGTTTTGTGTACATAATGAAAATCATGTGATTTCTGCCATTGAGTTATTTATACAATGAATCACATCTACTGACTTATATATGTTGCACCATCCCTCCATCTCTGCAATGATGCTGACTTGATCATGGTGGATAATTTTTTGATATGCTCCTAAATTCAGTTTGCAAGTATTTTATTTAAAACTTCTTATTTATGTTTATCAAAGATTTTTAATCTATAATTTTCTTTCTTTTTTTTTTTTTGCTTGTTTATTTGGGCTTTGCCTAGTTTCGGAATCAGAGTAACAGTGGCTCTGCCACACAAGGCTGACAATGTGAATTTGAACCCTGGCACCCACATAAACGTCAAAGGAGAGAAGATAGTCCACAGAGCTGTCCTCTGACCCCCTCTTATGAGTTGTAGCAAGTATGCTTGTCCCCATCATGCAAAACCCACACATTAACAACAAAACATTACAAATATAAGAAAAGATCCCTTTCCCCATGGTGTTTCTTATGATTATAAGATGTTACTATTACATTAGTTTTCCTGTTGCAAATGTCCTTTTATATTTTCTGCAATAAATTTTCAAAAATGCCAAAAAAAGAGTATTGAAATATTTTTTCCTTTTCTAGTTTATGTAGAGCTTTGAAAAATATTGGTTTTAGTTGTTTTTTTTTTTTTTTTGAGACAGGGTTTCTCTGTAGCTTTGGCGTCTGTCATGGAACTAGCTCTTGTAGACCAGGCTGGCCTCAAATTCACAGAGACCCGCCTGCCTCTGCTCCTGAGTGCTGGGATTAAATTTGTGCGCCACCACCATCTGGATTGGTTGTAGTTCTTTGAAGGTCTGTTAGAGTTCCAGTTTGGATCCATCTGGCTCTCTTTCTTGTTGTTGTCTGTTCAGAGAATTTTAATTCTTGCTCTTCTCTGATGTTTTGGTAGACTTCTATTATGTACTCCATCTTGATTTAAGGATATGTATATCCTGAAATCCATCCATTTCTTTTAGAGATTTTCCAGTTTGGCATACCATGGTATTTTAACATATGTCATTAAGATACACACATGGAGGTGGATGTCTAGGGTAGCTGCTGGACAGGAGGGGCAGGTGGGCAGACTCAGGACACACGGTCCTCAGGCAGATATTTTGGGCGGGTAGAAGTTGAGGCAGAAATCTGGGGTCATTCTCTGGATAGACATTTTTGTTTTTCAGAAAATAGAACTGTAGTCTTTCAGGTAAGAAAGTCTATGGAGGTGCCAGGTCCTTAGTTTATATAAGATATTTTACTTCCTCTCCTGTAAAACCATAAGTCATGAGACTTACAAAACTTAACAAGAATGTAGATGGAGCGGCGGGGCTGCGTCCCGCCACCTGGCTAGCTTTACACCAAAATAATTGCACGGAAACTGTATTCATTTAAACACTGGTTGGCCCATTAGTTTTATCCTCTTAATGGCTAATTCTCACATCTTGACTAACCCATATTTAGTAATCTATGTAGCACCACGAGGTGGTGGCTTACCAAGAGAGATCTTAACCTGTGTCTGACTCAGAGAGGAGAGGCATGGCGACTGCATATGGCAACTGCCTGAAGCATCTGTTTGACTCAGCTTACTTTCTCCCACAATTCTGTTCTGTCTACTCTACCTACCTAATATTCTGTCCTATTAAAGGGCCAAGGCAGTTTCTTTATTAACCAATAAAAGTAACACACAGACAGATGACCTTCCTCCATCATTTCCCTTTTTCTGTTTAAACAAAAAGGAAAGGCTTTAACTTTAACATAGTAAAATTACATTTAACAAAAGTTATCAAGCAAGAATTACAGTTACAATATTTATATCTATTTTATCTTTTATAATAACTAAGGAAAACTATAACTACCTATTTATTCTGCAACTCCATCAAAGACTCCAGAAGGACATAATATTACCTAGGTGAACAAGAGGTAAGCAACTTTCAAAACTCTAGAAATGACTGAGACATCTCGCTACCTGGACAGTCATCCAAAGTTTCTCTGTACCTTTGGGGCATCCATCTTCAGCCTACAGGCCCATAGTATCCAGCAGACTTCCATGAAGCAGGAAATTTCAAAGGCAGTTCATTACTATATGCTGTGTCCTGGAGAATGTCTCGTAGACTCTTTCATGAATCAGGAACCCCGAAAGACCATCTCACCCTTAGGCAAGTTCAACAGTCTTCTCTCTGCGGGTTCTCTTTGTCCAGTTTATGCAACAGTCCAGTCAAGAGAAGTTTCTTGCACAAATGGCTATCAAACTCCATAAGGAGACTCTTCGATGCCCATCCTCCTCTTGAAGTAGATTGGTGCTGCCAGGAGCAGACGTGTCTCATTGTCATGAAAAGCCCTAAGTTATTAAAACATTTAAAATACCATATTCTGTATTCTTTGGAAGATATGAAGAATGTTTATCTAACTGAAATATATCTCTATATATCTAGAAAATCTAACTAACATGACTACAAGCTTGATTATTATTGATGATTATCCATTAACAACCAATATTTCCTAATTATATATTACATTTTTAAATGAGCTACACAATCACAATATCTTAATCAAGAACAGAAATACATATACATATAACAAAATTGATCTTAACTTTATAACAATAAAGCAAAGTTTATACCAATGTAAATTATTTATATCTATATCATATCCCCCTTTAAATGTAAAAGAACATTTATAAACAATATTTGGGAATATGGACGCAGTTATTTCTCTCCAAACTGCTTCCTGCTGAATGGGGGCACTGTTATTCAAGTCTTTCATGGTGTAGTACACATAACCTGTGTGCTAGTTTCATTTCAGTTGGCAGTTGAGTGAAGAAATTTTTTGAGGGTGTTCACAGCAACCTTTCAGGAGGGCATGGTCTATCGTACCATATTGGGATAGAAAAGCATCAAATATGTGATAACTAGTGCCAGATCTTGAGTTCACTTTTAAGTTCCAGAGAAGCTGCATGTAACAGAAAAGAAAATTTTAGAATCTAATTGCATAGGTCAAATGTCCTTTGATTGTCACCCTGCTGTGTCCTTAACTATGACCTTGTTTGTCACCTTGTCTCACTCATTTCCTTTGCCATTAGGAGTTTCCAAGACATTGTAGCTCAGAGGATCTTCAGAATTGTTGAATCAGGAAACTCACGCTACCTGCCTGACCTGTAGAAATATGCAATAAATACAAATAAAAAATAATAATTATTAATATCTTACCCCTGGGAGATTATGTAGATGTGATCATTTATAGCATGAGGCTGTTTTTTGAATATTTTTAAAAACACCTGCTTGAAGAATAGATTGCTATCAAATAACTAATTTTTAGAAACTACACTTGATAGATCCAAAGTGTTACTTGGAAGTACTCCATTTGATATTCTTATTTAATTTGATCATATTATCAGTGTTTGCTGTTGATTTCCTTAGCCTTTTGTAATTCACTATTTATTTGGAATTTAAGGAAAATAGAGAAGGAAGACAAACTGAGACTGTAGTGGAAGCCAAAGTTTCCAGTATTGTAACCACTAAAAAGTACAAACTCAAAGAAAAATAGCCCTGTTAGGAGAGAATGCCTTCTTGGGTCTTAGAGAATTTAAGCAAGGTGCCTGCTCCTTTGAGACAGGCAGATAACTAGAAGCACATATTGAAAGCAGAGATATCACTACCTATAAAAGAATTTCCTTTCAAATCTTCTTACATAAGTTGACTGATGGTTTTTTCTGACTCAAATTTAGGTCAACAACATGGAAGAACAATTTTAGTGTATTATTTATTCACAAGATCCCTTTGGCATAAAGCAATTTTAAAATATGTTTCTAACTATTTTTCTGGTTTGTTTAAAATAGTATATATCTTGAATATTCTAATAATTGGAATTTATATTTTCTGAATGTGTATGTCTGGTCCATATCAATAAGAAATGAGATTTGGTGATTTTATTTCCTTTAGCCAACATGATAAGCAAAAAATATCAATGCCTGACTTCTGGAAAAGGAAGATATTACAACTATAGCATATAATTTCCTCATACAGGTTTCATATCTAAATGTAAAATGGCCGGATTCTGCCTGTTTGCTCAAGGAAGGGAGGCACTGCACTGCACTTCAAAGAATCAAATAGGCACTCTGTTTATCTCACATGCCCCAAGCTACCTCCCAGTATACTTTGCTTATTACGTTCCTGCCAGTATGAATGACAACGTTCTTATTGCATCCTCTATTGCCACAGATCTCTCCATTTAAACACCATGCCATCACCTCTTTCTACAGGGCACCTACCTGCCCTATATATACAGGCATATCCTTTGTCATTTAATCACATTTCCAATCACATGCAACTTGACCTTTGAAACCTTTTTAAATATTTTTCACCAAGAAATGATGCAGTCCTTTGAAAGTGCCTCTTAGCTCTACATCGATACTTTAATAGGACATTTATTCAACAAGTTGTGTATATATGATGTGCTGTGCCAGGACCTCAGTGGGAAGAATGGATGCCTAGGCAAAGCAATGAGAAGTGCTTGTAAGATGAATAAAGTTACATTGGCATCTTAGATAATGAGAAAGAATGAGAGGGAGAAAGAAAAAAAAACGGGATATAAAATAGGAAGATGGTTGGATGTGATTAGGGGATACTCATGAAGAAGACCTGGTTGTATTAAGAAAGCAAGCGTACAATCATCTTGAAGAAGCATGCTCAACCAAAAACAGAATGAAAGCAAAGAGCCAGTTTGGACATGTGCTTGGTGCAGAATGCAGCTTGCTTAGGGTTGACTAAGCAAGGGGGAAAGAAACACTACACGAAATCACAGAAATGAGGCATGGGGAGTGGGGTGTGGGGAAGGAGACTGGATTGCAAGGAAGGGCAAGCTGAGTGTTATAGGCTTTTATAACATCTGACTTCTCAGTGTTATAGAGCAAGGCTTTAGAAGAGCCTCAACAACCACAGAGGCCAGGTAGTTTAATAATAATAACACCACAGGGACATGAAAGTGAAGGTTCTGGACACATTCTGAAGAGTTTACTAAAAGATTAGAAGTCAGGTGGCAGAGAGAGAGGGAGACATCTGACTCTAGTGTCTGTGGTCTGAACAGTTGGAAGCAGCTCTATTGATTGAAATAGAGAAGGCTATGAAGGAGCAGGCAGTCATTACAGTTTAGATACACACAGTTTGAGATTGTTTCTCTTTCCAGTAATCTGTTGAATATAGGTTAGGTGCTTCAGGGTGCAATTGGGCCAAGAGGAAAATTTGGGAATTTTAAACACTTAAATGGCTAAAAAGCAATAAACAAGAGGGCATGCTTTCTCTAAGGAGTGAGTCCCAAAGGATAGCATTGGAGAGAACTATAACATATAAAAGTGCTAACCATATGAGGAAGAAAAATGAAATGAGGAGCACAGAGACTTAAAAATAAGGAGAAAATCAGGGACGTTGGTACCCTGAAGCCCAGTCAGGATGATGCATATGAAGAGGGAGGGACCAGCTGTGTCAAATGCTGCTGAGCCCAAATCAGAACTCAATACTGACCGTAAACCACATGCTCCAGGATAAAGGACATAACTTTATACTTATTTCACTGAATTAGTGTAAACAAAAACCTTGTTAGAGGATGTACAAGAGAAAAAGCACTGCAGTGAATGCAGTCAATTCTTCTGAGTAGTTTTGCTCTAAGGAAATGAAAGGAGCAAAAACTAATAATTTGGGAGAGGGATGGATCAAATAGGTTTATAAATACCCATATATGAATGCATGCAAACACACATATGTGCATATATATTATATATGAAACATTAACAAGATAGCATTTCCATATATTATGAAAAATATAATTGGTGATACAAAGTAAAAAGGAAGAAATCCCAGGAAATATCATAACCACCAAAATATTGCCAATTAACATGTATGTACCATGTACTTTGTTGATATAAATAAAAGCATAAATTCTTCCCTGAAATATATTCACAAAATAGGGAACTATTTGGTACTATTTAATTTGGTATTTGTTTTCCTTGAAAATAATTACTGTATTTTTTTTAAAGAACAGATTAGTGGAAAATCAATGTGAAGATGGCGATTTCATGACTATGTAGAATCACTAACCTTAAAGACTATATGTGGTACTCGGACATGTTGATATACATCTGTAATTCCAGCTCTGTGGTGGTGGAGGCAAGATGATCAGGAATTCAAAGTCAGTCTTGGTGCATGTATGTATATATGTATACTTATACATATATATTCACATAGTTATAGATGTATGATACACACATATATAGTTATAGATATAGAAAGATTAGATAATGAGTTTAAAGCTAAGATGTTCTACGTGTGGTGGGATACAGTCTTACAAAAACAAAACAATAGCAACAAAATAAAACCTATGTTTTACTTACCTCTTATATAACCCTTTTATTGCATACTTAGCTTCAATATATATATGATGTTCTGCCTGTAATATCTTACTTATATACACTGATAAATAAAACAACCTTAATGGTTAAAAGAAGAAAACAACATAAGAAGTCAACATGTTTTCTCTGTTATCAACACTTTGAATGTCCTAGCCTTTATGTCAAAGACATTGCCAAAAGACCAATTATTGGATTAAAAATAAAATCTTAAATTATGTTTTTAGCATATGACTATGTAAGGTATTGAAACTTTTCTTTATAATTCTAAAAATTTCATGACACTAGTAATTCAATGAACAAAGGAGGTGAAATAAGGTCATTAAATTTAGCTCAGTGTTATAAAGGTATATAGTGATTGCTACTTTTCTGTTTTATCATCTACAACAGAAACTAGTGATAATATGCTCCTAATTGATGTACTTACTTGCTTGCTTAATTATTTCAATGACATTAACATCTTTCTAAGTCGTTTCATACCAACTTTAAAGCTGAAATCATGTTGTATTTAACTGAGCCAAGATAGACGAGACTACAAACTAATTTCATAACAAATTTATTTCTTATAATTTTTTATATTGTAACTGGAAGTTTATCTTCTGTCTGCTAGTTCCTGAATAACCACTCTGAGATTTAATATTAACTGAAATCTGTTTGGCCTTTTAGCTCAGGCTTATAATTAACTAGCTTTTACATCTTAAATTAACCCATTTCTATTATTCTATATTTTATGACAAGGCTAATGGCTTGTTACCTCACATCCTGCTTCCCTGGTGGCTGATTGCTTCTCCTTGACTCCACCTTCTTTCTCCTTATCCCTCTGCTTGGATTTTCATCCTGGTTCTATTCTGTCTGGCTCCTGGTCAAATCAGCTTCTTTATTAGCCAATGGTGATAAGACATTCACAGCATAAGCAGGTCATGCACCTCATTATACAACATGATAGTATTTATAAAAATGCAAAACTTTAAGTATTTAGAATTATATTTCTCTGTTTGGTTTTATTGAGAATATTTGCTTCCAAATTATTATAACATGAAATGATATAAGTAAGGAAAAATTAAAAGCAAAACTAGTATTTTACATATTGTAGAAGGAATAAATAAGAATAGGGGTGTTCATTTTCCTAGAACAAGCTTTCATAAAGGTTGCTCAAAATAAGAAAGATATCATTGCATGAGTAAACCTATGGCTTAAGCTAGGTATGCACACCTATATTGAAGTACCATATAGGCAGGAGCAGGTGCACAGCTTCCAGGACTAGGCCTAATTATGAGTAATAAGGAAATGAAGAAGAGACAGACAGAAAGACTCAGAGAAAGATGTGTGGGTTCTGATGGACTGGGCTCTTGGATAGAGAAGCTGTGTAGCACCATGGAATCTCAGTATGTTTGTTACATAGAGTTGAACAAGGAAGTGGGGCTAGTACATATAGAAAAACAAGGAGAAAGATTTATACTAGATTAAGAAGACAGATTAAGCTATTCTCAGTACAATCAACTCTGTCTTGCAGGACAAGCTCCAGGCTGTAAAGGTATGGAGGACAAAAGCTATGTTGTATATTTTTTGCATACACTATTAACATTTATGAATTTATGAATGAATGAAGGCTTTCCCCTTTTCCTGTAAGCTTCACTGTCCCTACTTCCAACTGAAGAGGGCAGTGAAACCTTCCTTCTCCCCTCTAGATCTGAGGCCAGGGTTATTGACATGGCTGTGCTCATGTCAACAGCACGCTCACATCCTCCATTTCCCACAGCAAAGTGGATCTCTATGAGCTTGACATCAGCCTCGTCTACAGAGTTTCAGTCCAGTGAGGGCTACATAGTGAGACTCTGTCTCAAAAATTATACATCAAAAATAGTATGAATACCAATTACCTTCATAGCTTTAAATAAGTACTTTGGTTAATCACTAAGTTAAAGAAGTTTCAATCTTGGATGTGAACAAACAAGTTCAATTATTTCTCTTATAAACCTTCTACGATTGTACATAAAGGTCATTCTTGATGGGATGTCACATGCAAAAGTCCTGGGACAAGAACTTACATATGTTGAGGCATTTTAAAAGGCTTCTCACAACCATCTACAGTGGGATCTAATACCTTCTTCTGGCATAAAGTTATAAGTTCATATAGCACACTCCTACATATAAATAAAGTTTAGAATAAGAAAATGCATTTAAAAAGCAAGGTTGGGCGGTGGTGGCACATACCTTTGATCTAAGCATTTAGGATACTGAGCCAGGCAGATCTTTGTGAGTTTGAGGCCAGCCTTGTCTACAGAGTGACAGATAAAGCTAAACAGAGAAACCATGTCTTTAAAAAAGAAAAAAAGCTTGATGGCAAGGTCATTTGTAGCAAGAAAGTTCAAAACATACCGTCATCATCAGGTTAAACCTGGGAAACAACATACATAACATTGGGCTTTGTTTATACTCCCCTCCACCCTTAGGAAAGGAAGAACCAGTACCTGGGTGGGTTTTCTGAATCGTGAAATGAAACTATATCAGCAGCATCCCCTGTAGTATGTTCAGGAGATATGTGCAGGTTCAGTATACACACATAACTATACCCAACATTTACAAAGTGCCCCCCAAATTTTAAATGTTATTTTATTTGTAGTAACTTACAAAAGAAATGGCATATGGAAAAAATAACGATTCTCCCAACTGTAAAATTAGTGTGAGAAATTGCTTAAAGAAAATCTAAAGCCAGATGTAATAGTATCTACTTGTAAAGGTTGAGACATAAGGATTGCCAAAAGGTCAAGTTAGGCCTGCATAGACTACATTGTGAGTCTCTGGGTCAAACAGACAAACAAAAAAAAAAACAAAAAATAAAAAAGCAATAAAAGAAAATTTAAAACATTAAGAATTTAATGCATATGTTTTAAGATTAAGTTTAGCATTTTAAAAAGGTTATATTCTTTCTAAATTGACCTACAGATCAAATGAACTCTCTATAAAATAACATCAGAGCATCAGAGGATGTCCTAGCTTGCTTTCTATTGCTGTGTTAAAGACCATGACCAGAAACAACTTGGGGAAGAGGTGAATCATTTGTCTAACATTTCTGGATCATAGTTGAGCATTGAGAAAGTATGGGCAATACTTCAAATGGAGCAGAAACAGAAACCATGAAGGCAATCTGCTTGTTGGCTTGCTCTCCACAGCTTTGCAACTTGTTCTTTTACAAATTCAAAACCACCCCCCTCAGAGTGGCACTTTGCCTCATAGATGATTGTGCCTGCCCATATCATTAATCAAAATAAAAAAGAGAAGCTTCCCAGTCTTGATAGAAATAGTTTTGATAAAAGC
The DNA here is from genome assembly GCF_903992535.2 of Arvicola amphibius. Taxonomy (NCBI): domain Eukaryota; kingdom Metazoa; phylum Chordata; class Mammalia; order Rodentia; family Cricetidae; genus Arvicola; species Arvicola amphibius. The sequence continues at coordinate 150,283,633 of NC_052049.1, read as the reverse complement.
ATATACTCTATTGATGTTCCCACTTCCAAGATGACTCTAGATTTTCTCAAGTTGCCCAAAATATAACCAGCATAAGGTTACTTCTTATAGCCAGAATAAAGACTTATTGGGAAATGGACATAGACATACAAAGGATCAAAATTATCATAGTGGACTTCCAAAAAATTAAATCTGAAATTCTGGACAATACACAAAACATTATAATGCTGTATTATTTGAGATAGTTCTACATTGGCAAATAAACTCGTAGAACAGAAAAATCAATATACCAGATGATCTCTACATCACTTGATTTAGGAGATGAAGATTTCTATAGAACTGAAAGAAAATGGCTGCTATGTTAAATAGCAGAGGTCACAAGGAAATTCCAACATGAGAAAATGAATCAGTTCTTAATGTAATAGTCAAAACCAAAACATTCAGACCTAAATCCAGTATAGATGAAACTTAGAAATTTGAGAGCTAACTAGCTTTTTCTGGATGCCACAGGAAAATATTTTAAGAATTTAGATAAACAAAGCTATCTTATACACAGAACAAAAATGTTCTAACATAAAGAAAAATCATGGTAATAACATTTACTCTAAACCAGTGGTTCTCAACTAATGTGGAAGGTCCTTCTGTCAATGTGTTGCTTTTATTTATTAATGAATAAAGGAACTGCCTTGGCCTGTTGATAGGGCAGAACTTAGGTAGGTGGTGAAAACTAAACTGAATGCTGGGAGGAAGAAGGGTGGAATAAGAGAGAGATGCCATGGAACCGCCACCAGAGTCAGACATGCCGAAACTTTGCCAGTAGGCCACTTTCACATGGCAATACACAGAAAATGAAGATGGGTTAAATCAAAATATAAGAGCTAACTGATAAGAAGTTAGAGCTAATAGGCCAAGCAGTGTTTTAAATAATATAGTTTCTATGTGGTTATTTTGGGTCTAAGCTTGCTGGGCAGCTGGGAACTAAACAAGTTCTTTACTATATTCAGCCTGTGGGTTGTGACTTCTTCATGGGTTGCATATGAGATAATTACATTGTAATTCATAACTTTAGCCAAATTACAGTTATGAAGGAGAATAAAGTAATTTTATGATGGGGGTCACAAAAACATAAGGAATTATATTAAATAGTCTTAGCAATAGGATGAGTGAGAACCACTGCATTAAACTATTGAACTGGTAAAGATGTAAATCAAAGGGAGCCAATGGAGTGATTGCTTTGTGATAACCAAGAAGCTATATGGCACCATTTTTGTGTGGTTTTATGAATGTATGTTCTCTGTTACTATAGTTACTGCTTTTAAAAGATATCATCAGAGAATAAGTGGAGAATGCCTTTAATTCATCACTAGGCAGTAGATCTCTGTGTATGTATTCAAGGCCAATCAGTGCTACATGATGAGATTTTGTCTCAAAACAAAACAAAGCAAAATAAAACCTAAACTAAACAAATATATTAGTATAAGGTAAAAGGTCATTTACTAATAGTACTGGCTATTATAACATATGTTGACCTAGATGGAAAAATTATTCATTGTGATCAAATAAAAGCTGAAATTTTGTGAAAGTTTGAATACTTAATGGAATGTACAATTTTTTAATGTTGGCACTGATTACAGTAATAAAGATGATGTAAGTGATTATTTTAATGAGTAAGAAAATGTCTAGCTGTTCTGCAAATGGGCCAGAATGTGAAAATCACAGATTTATAAGTAAGGTTCTAGTAATAACATTGAACATTTCTTGATTTCTTCTTTACAGAAATATGATAAGCAGGAGAACTATATAATTTAGCACTCATGAAACCCTAGGCATGAGAAAGTATCTGCCTCAATGTGGAATAGGAAGCCAAGTCTTAGCAAAAGTAACCCTTGCCATTGTTGTGTCTAGGCACTGGAGGAAGGCATCACACCTAGAATTTATGTTCTTGGTAGGCCAAGAGAATCAGAATGAACTTATTAATAAAAGCATACTCTAATTTTCAAGTCAGGCAAGGCAATTGATATTGATAAAGATAAAGCTGTCTGAAATATCTAGGCTTCAGGCTTTAGAGGGAATTTAGGGACCTGTTCTTATTGAGACAATGTTTAAACATCTTCAGAGTAATTCAGCAATGTACATAATGCATGCTAATCAAATCATGGCTTTAAGTATTTCTGCCTCTTCATACATTAATCATTTTACTGCTGGTGATATTGTACTCTTCAATCATTTTGAAATGGATCATGGAATGTTTAAACCTGTAGGTACACTGTTGTCTTTGAGGATTTATTTTTCTGATGCTGGAGATAGAATTTAGGATCTTTTGCGTGCATATTTATATAGGCAAACCCTGTATCACCAAGCTTTGTCCCTAGCTCCATGAAGTATTTTTTTTGTCTGTTATTGAGTTTTTTTTTGTCTCTTTTCTTCCTGTAAATCTCGGTAATACATTGTTCCACTATGTTCTTCTATGAGACTGACGTTAATTTCCACAAAGGAGTAAGAACATGCCATGCTTCTCTTTCTGTATGTAATATATTTTACCTCAACAAAATGATCTCTAGTTCTATTAGATGTGACTTCATTCTTTTCTTAAATATTATATGTACATGTAATATTTATTATATATCATTACATGTTTCATATCTGCTCATCCATTGTAGGCACTGAGTAGATATCATTGTTTAGTGCATAGTGAATAGTGGTTCAATAAACATGGGGTGCTAGAATGTTTGGGTATAACAATGTCATCATCTTTTATTATATACACAATTTGGCATTGTAGAATCTTAAGGTAGTTCTGTGTATTAGTGCTTTGAGAGAATCTCTGTATTGTTTTCCATAGTGGATGTATAGTTTACATTTCCATTGACAGCACCTAAAACTTTTCCTTTTCAAATTCTAAGTATTGATTGTTATTTTGATGACTAATATTTATTGACTATTTGACTATAATCACTTTTAGACACGCCCCTATGCATACCCATGTTGTATCTAATTATGCTGCTGCCCAAGAGGAAAGGAACAGAGTGTTCTGATGATCCCAGAGTTTGGGTACTGACCACCAGCATTGGTTACATCATAGGGTTTGGTGAATATGATTTACTCTAGATGGGAAGTAGTACTTTAGTTAAGTAGTTGAGTGTGTACTTATCATGTTTGAGTATACACTTAAAATGTATAATGCCCTGGGCTTGATATTCAGTATCACAAAAATAGGTTGGCGAATAAGAATTTGAAGAGCATATGCTTTTGTAATATGATTGCGCATCTCTTGGGTAAATTCCCAATAGTGGGATTGCTGGGTCCTGGGGTAAGTTGATCCCAAATTTCCTGAGAAACCTCCACACTGCTTTCCAAAGTGGTTGCACAAGTTTGCATTCCCACCAGCAATGGATGAGTGTACCCCTTACTCCACATCCTCTCCAGCAAAGGCTATCATTGGTGTTTTTGATTTTAGCCATTCTGACAGGTGTAAGATGGTATCTCAGCGTTGTTTTGATTTGCATTTCCCTGATTGCTAAGGAGGTTGAGCATGCCCTTAAGTGTCTTTAGGCCATTCGAACTTCTTCTGTTGAGAATTCTCTGTTCAGTTCAGTGCCCCATTTTTTAATTGGGTTAATTAGCATTTTAAAGTCTAGTCTCTTGAGTTCCTTATATATTTTGGAGATCAGGCCTTTGTCTGTTGCGGGGTTGGTGAAGATCTTTTCCCAGTCAGTAGGCTGCCTTTTTGTCTTAGTGACAGTGTCCTTTGCTTTACAGAAGCTGCTCAGCTTCAGGAGGTCCCATTTATTCAATGTTGCCCTTAATGTCTGTGCTGCTGGGGCTATACGTAGGAAGTAGTCTCCTGTGCCCAAATGTTGTAGAGTACTTCCCACTTTCTCCTCTAACAGGTTCAGTGTGTTCAGATTGATATTGAGGTCTTTAATCCATTTGGACTTGAGTTTTGTGCATGGTGATAGACACGGATCTACTTTCGAAGAAAGTGTGGAATATATACATATTAGAGTACTACTCGGCGGTAAAAAACAATGACATCTTGAATTTTGCATGCAAATGGATGGAAATAGAAAACACCATCCTGTGTGAGGTAACCCAGGCCCAAAAAGATGAACATGGGATGTACTCACTCATAATTGGTTTCTAGCCATAAATAAAGGACATCGAGCCTATAATTCATAAAAAATCCTAGAGAAGCTATATAAGAAGGTGAACCCAAAGAAAAACATATAGTTATCCTCCTGGATATTAGAAGTAGACAAGATTGCCGGACAAAAAATGGGAACATGGGGGTGGGGTGGGATGGGGGGATGGGGAGAGAAAAGTGTGAAGTGGAGGATGGGAAGAGCTTGGGGGAATAGGATGGTTGGGATATAGGAAGGGTGGATATGGGAACAAGGAATTATATATCTTAGTTAAGGGAGCCATTCTAGGGTTGGCAGAGACTTAACTCTAGAGGGGTTCCTAGGTGTCCAGGAAGACGCCTCCAGCTAGTTCCTTGGGCAGCTGAGGAGAGGGTGCCAGAAATGTCCAGATCCTATTGCCATACTCATGAATATCTTGCATATCACCATAGAACCTTCACCTGGCATTGGATGGAGAAAATGACAGAGCCCCACATAGGAGCACCGGACTGAGCTCCCAAGGTCCTGATGAGGAGCAAAAGGAGGGAGATCATGAGCAAGGAAGTCAGGAATGTGAGGAGTGCGTTTACCCATTGAGATGGTGGGACAGATCTAACGGGAGACCACCAAGTCCAGTCGGAATGGGACTGATGGAACAGGGGACCAAACCGGACTCTCTGAATGTGGCTGACGGTGGAGAAGGACTGAGAAACCAAGGACAATGGCAATGAATATGAACTCTACAGCATGGACGGGCTCACTGTGAGCCTTGTCAGTTTGGTTGCTCACCTTCCTGGACTTAGGGGGAGCTGGGAGGACCTTGGACTTAACATAGTGAAGGGAACCCTGATGGCTCTTTGTCTTTGGAGAGGGGTGGAGTGGGGGTATGGGTGGAAGGGAGGGGAGGGAAGGGGGAGGAGGAGGGGAGGAGATGGAAATCTTTAATAAAAAAATGATAAAAAAGAATATGAAGAGCAATATTGATCTTGTTAGTAGATTAAGTATGGTGAATATGAACAGCTTTTTATATATCACTCCTCTGTTGTACATTTTATGTCGCTCTTAGTAACAAATTCTCAAATGTCTGTTCAACACTCTTCTCTAGGAAGTGAGATCTCAATGCAAGTGCAGTAAGATTAATTTAAAAACAGTCACATTAATTTGTATCTCTTATGGATTCTATTTTTAAGTAAACACTGCTTATGTTGGAAATCATGTGCTATATTTGCTTCAACAAAATACAGAGCTTGAATATAAAAGTAAGTAAGTGGAACCCCAAATTTATATGGGGATTTTTAGAAACATCAAAGTAAATGATATTGCACATAAGAAAAGTATTCCAAGCTTGCTCATTCTGCATTATTTTCATTTGTAATCATAGGCAAAGGAAGCTTGTGCTCTTCATTTCTGACACCTATTTTCTGTTCATATTTATTCTTGAAAGTTTGCTTCATCATGGCCTCACAGGATTACACAAATTCAAAGGGCTAAAACAACAAATGCATAATTCTAAATATGGCCTTGATCTCCCTTGTGGGGAATGATCTGCACATTTTCATTAGAATCTGGCTAACAGAGTTCTGTGCAGGGAGCAGTGAAGAGGAAGGATGCTGTGGGACAATGGTTTTACCCTGTAAAGATTTGTTTCTTGTACTTGTTTAATAAAATCATGATTGGCTAGTAGACAGGCAGGAAGTATAGGTGGAGTAACCAGGCAAGAAGTAGAGGCAGGCAATGAGAACAGAAAACTTCTGGGAAGAGGAAAGATGCAGTCTGCATTCATCATACAGATGCAGAGGAAGCAAGATGAGATTGCCTCACTGAAAAAGGTACCAAACCATGTTGCTAACATAGACAAGAAAAATGGGCTAACTTAAGATGTAAGAAAGCGTTAATAAGAAGTATGAGCTAATAGGCCAACCAGTTTATAATTAATGTAGACCTCTGGGTGTTTCTTTGGGACTTCATGGCTGTCGATGAGGTAGGAAGTAGTCCTTGGACCATGACTGATAAAGACCATGCATGTAAGAAGAAAACATTTAAGAAGTCTAGACTTAAGGCAGGTTTGCCTCATTCCTTTTTCTTTTCTTCTTTTGTTTTTCCAAGAGAATTTTTCTCTATATAACAATCCTGGCTATACTGGAACTCATTCTGTAGATCAGGCTGACCTTGACTCACAGAGATCCACCTGCCTCTGCCTCCCAAGTGCTGGGATTAAAGGTGGGCATCCCTACTCCCTGACTCATTTCTTTTTCTTAGTGCCTCTGGTAGTTATTCACAATATCTGATATTCTACCTTCCCTTCCCATTTTATAGTTGCTACTTCATAAAACTTCTAATAGTATTTTTACTCATCCCACTGACAGGTCTTTTCTTCTACACCTATTCTCTCACAACAGAGATAGTAACTCTACCTTCTGCCTGTCCTTGGAACATATCTAGCAAAATTATTGAAAAATAATTTATATGGGAAAACAGAACTCAGTCATATGCACATAATTTACTTCTTAACCAGTCAAAATATACTTAACACTCTACTTTCTCCACATTCTTATGTGATATACTTTATAGCATTCTGAAAGAATGGACAGCTCTAGGTTTGGAATCTGATTATATCACCTTCATTTTCAGATGGTTTTATCGGGGGCAGAAGATTAATAAGCTCTCAAACTGTATTCCAAACTTGTATAGGTCTCTGTGTTGTTCTGGCTGTCACTAAAATCATAAATTTCCACCTGCCTCAGTATTACATAGTGCTGGGGTTAGAAGGATGACTCACCGAGCTCTGATTGTCAGAGTCTTCTTATATGTAAATGAACATATTTAAGAGTATCTCTAGCTGTCTCCATTTAGCTATTGGCCATTCAGCTTTTATTGCAGCAATACACAGTGAACACCTTCCCACAACAGTAGAGTTAACTAGAGGAGGTTAATAACTTCGCTCTAAATAATTCCCATGGGTCTAATAAAAGAAAATGTAGTTGAACTTCCAAAAGATATTTCATAATACAAAAAGAAGTCTAGATGCTCCAACTTAAGATAAAAGTGTGCTAAGTAAAAGAAACAATGGGGCCAGGCACCAGATATGATGTGTTAGGAACATTAATGGAGCTAATGGAGCCTCAGTCATGAGAAAGGAACCTGAAGGAATGATGACGCTCTGTAGGTTCATATAGTTGAGTGCTTAGTCTCCAGTTGGTAGATCTATTTAGAAAGAATTAGAAGGTATGGCTTTATTGTAGGACATGTGTCACTGGGAGTGAGTTTTGAGGTTTCAAAAGCTCATGCCTTTCCTAGTTAGCATTCTCTCCCACTTTTTCACTCTGTGTCTCTGTCTACTCTCTCTGTTCCCCTCCCTCCTTGTCCCACCCTCCCCCTTCTTCTCTCCCTCTCCCTAAGCCACTTACTCATGGATTAAGAATGATAAAGGATCTAACTATAAAACTTTCACACACATGCAGAGGATCTAGATTAGCCTCATGAAGGCTCACTAGCTTTCTGTCCAGAATATCTGAGCTCTCACAAGCTCAGGTCAGCATCTCTGTCTCATGACTTTTACTGCTCTCCCCCCCCCCCCCCCCCGCACTGCTTGTACAATCCTTCAACCCTCTCTTCAATAGGACTCCTGGAGCTCAGCCCAGTGCTTGACTGTGAATTTCTGCATATGCTTTCATCAGTTACTAGATGAAGGCTCTCTGATGACAATTAGGGTAGCTTGGTCTGTTTAAGGGGGTTTCTATCAATAGGCTTAGGACCTCACCTGACACTTGAGCTGACTTTTGGGAATGTATTCCCCATGCTGGGTTGCCTTGCCCAGCCTTGGTGCAGGGGGAGGTAGAAGGGAGGCAGGGGGAGGGAATGGGAGGAGAAGAGGGAAAAAGACATTGTTATCATGATATTAAATAAATGAAAAAAATTAAATGATAAAAAGAGAATGATCAAGGACATACATTCTCAGCTACTTCTTCAGCTTCATGCCTCCTGGCTTATTGCCAAGACGCAATACATAATTGTCATGAACTCACCTTCCTACACTGTAAGACTTTCCCCAGTAAACATTTTCTTTTATGTTTCCTTGGTCTTGATGTTTTGTCAGAACAATAACTAAGACAATGACCTTGAGGAAGAAACAGATTATTTTTAGTAGATTTGTAGGCAACTGCAATATAATACATGGTTTTTTATACAAGACCTATAATGATTTTCACACAGATCCATAATAAACTTTTCTTATATCTCTAGGTTACGGAAATATAAAATAAGTAGGTTGAAATTATAGTGAAAGTTGAAAACATCTCCACAATTTCCAATGATGATAGGACATTTAATGGGCTTAAATTTTAGTTCCTAAAATTTCAGTTAAATATTCAGGCTGGGATAAATAACTTTGGCCTTTAACAATTTTATTTAAAGGTGTCAAATTATAAGTTTCACAATGTTCTAAGGCTCTGATATTTCCTGTGTGAGAAATTTAACACATAGTCTTCACAAGTATTGTCTTGATTTAAAGATATCTAAATAAGTTGCCATCCTCCCAAACTATGCCTTTACAGCAGAAGGATAAACAGAAATGTTCTGTACTGAAGCGAAGGAGATGTGGGAAGGATACAAATAAAACATTTTGTGCATTAGGAATTGTTTAAATATATTCATTGAACCTTAAAGAGAAAGTTTTATGAAAGAAGAAAGAATAGATATTTCAATATACGTTTGAAAATGTACTTCAGTGTTTAATAGATTTTTTCAAAGCAAATGAAACATCTCGTGATAATTTCTAAACAGATTTTTTAGTTCCATTTCTTTTAGAAAATTCAATATAATTTCATCTGAAAAACAAACAAACAAAATAACCAAAAAACCTAGAAAGCTGATGAAGCATGTTCAATAAGTAATAGATAATTCATGGATTAAGTACTGAGTTTTGGACAAAGCTTCAAAGGAAGTGTAGAACAAAAAAAAAGTCTCTAGGGGACTTCTATGATAAGGCTGTGGGATGCAGGCTCTTCCCTTTGAAATCTGTTTTTTAAAGACACATATTTTAGTTCAATACAGTTATTTATTTATTTTCTAAGAAAGAGAGACCAAGCTAAAAACAGAAAACAGAAATTTTTAGAAAGAGCAGCAAGTATTGGGTAGAAAGAATAAAGGCAAAAACCCAAAAATAATACAACAAAAACAGGCAAGGAATACAATCTGCAGAGGTGGATTTAAAGGAATGTAAACCAGGCAGGAACAGTCTAAGATCTGAGGTGCCTCTGAGAAACCTACAAAACCATTAATGGTGATCTGAGGTACCCTTTCAGTTTATATCACATTTGGGAATTTTTTGAGACACCAATGCTCTTTTTATAATTAAATTTTTTCATTTATTTTTACATACAGACCTCACTTTCCCCTCTCTCCTCTCCTTCCATTTTCTCCCCCCACTTCCCTTCTAATCATCCCCCCCCCAATCTACTCCTCTATTTCCATTCAGAAAGGGCAAGGCCTCCCATGGGCATTAACAAAGCATGACACAAATTGAGTCAGGATCAAGGTCCTCCCCCTGCCTCAAGGTTGGGCAAAGCAAACCAAGTTGGGGTTTGGATTCCTAAAAACCTGCTCAAGGGTCAAGGACATGTCCTAATCCCACTGCCAGGAGCCCCACAAACAGACCAAGCAAAGCAACTGTCACACACATGGAGAGGGCCTAGGTCAGTCCCATGCAAGTTCCCTAGTTTTCTGTCCAGAGCTGACCTGGGAGCTCAGGTCAGCTGTCTTTGTCTGGAGACCTTGACACCCCCTACTCCTGCTCATAACAATCCTTCTTCTCTCTCTTCAACAGGGCTCCTGGAGCTCAGCCCAGTGCTTGGCTGTGCATCTCTACTTCTGTTTCCATCAGTTATTGAATGTTCTCTGATGACAATTAGAATAATCACCAATCTGAATACAGGGGAGACCAGTTCAGGCAGCCTCTCCACTGTTGCTGGGAGTCTTAGCTGGGGTCATTCTTGTGGATTTCTGGGAGATTCCCTGGCACCAGGTTTCTGTTTAACTCCAAAGTGCCCCATCAATATATCTCTTTCATTATTCTTACCCCAATCTCTCCATCCCAATCACTTATGTTCCCATACCTTTTTTTGCCCACCCCTTCAGCATCCAGTTTACATAGGAGATAGATCTCATATATTTCCTCTTACAAGGGAAATCCATGACTCTCACTTTGGGCCTGACTTGTTACCTAGCTTTAATGGGGCTGTAGATGGTAGCCTGGTTATCAATTACAGCTAATATCCACTTATGAGTGAGTACATACTATGTTTGTCTTTCTGCATCTGGGTTATCTAACTCAGGCTGATTTTCTTCTAGTTCCAACCATTTGCCTGAAAATTTCATGAGGTCATTGCTTTTTTACTGTTGAGTAATACTCCATTGTGTAAATGTGCCACATTTTCTTTATCCATTCTTCAGTTGAGGGGCATCTAGGTTGTTTCCTGGCTAATAAAAACAACGCTGCTATGAACACAATTGAGCAGGTTTCCTTGTGGTATGGTTGAGCATCTTTTGGGTATATGCCAAAGATTGGTATAGCTGGGTCTTGAGATAGATTGATTCCAAATTTTCCGATGAACTGCCATACCAATTTTCAAAGCAACTGTACAGGTTTTCACTCCCACCAGCAATAGAGGAGTGTTCCCCTTTCTCCACATCCTCTCTAACACAGGCTGCCATTATTGTTTTTGATTTTAGTTATTTTACTTATTCTGACAGATGTAAGATGACATCTCAGAATCATTTTGATTTGCGTTTCCTGGATGGTTAAGGATGTTGAATAATTCTTGTGTATTTTGGCCATTTGAGGTTCTTCTATTGAGAATTCTCTTCTTAAATCTGTACCACAGATTTTAATCGGATCATTTGATATGTTGATATCTAGTTTCTTAAGCTCTTTACATATTTAGAGATCAGCCCTCTGTCAGATGTGGGGTTGGTGAAGATCTTTTCCCATTCTGTCGGCTGCTGTTTTGTCTTATTGACAATATCTTTTGTGTTACAAAAGTGTTTTAGTTTCAGGAGGTCCCATTTAATAATTGTTGATCTCAGTGTTTATGCTGCCGGTGTTATATTCAGGAACTTGTCTCCTGGAGGCACACATATTCTTGGATCATGCTTCAAAACTGCTGAGTGAGACTTCAGGACGAGGCACAGAAGTCTGTGTTTGATTAGCTCTCTACTTCTGGAGAACATTAATTTTAACTATCATTTTTATTTATTGCCCATGGAGCTGTATACTGACAATACTCACCAGATGAGTTCTGTGATGTGATTCATACCACTCAAATATTCTCATATGATCCTCCACAGCAGCACAGGGCATAGGCAAATTATATTTTTCTTTCTGGAAACAAATCCCTGCTTCGTGGTTCTGAGAGAACTTCCAGGTTTCTCTTCCTTAGCCAAGTTGAAAATTAGTGGTGGTGTGAATATCTACCATATTTGAGAACTTCTAAACATCAGCAGTGCTTATCATACTTTGGCATTGGGCATCTGAATACTGGCTTATTTTACTTTTGTGAGCTAGAATGTGTTTATTCAGTTAAATACCCTAGAACCCTAGGGATCTCCCCTCAAAGTCCAGCCTAGATTTACACATATTATCCTTTTGCCTTAAACTTCTGATACTGACTGGGATTATGTTAATGGCCACCATATCCTTGTAAGTTATTTAAGACAAAAATAGTTACAGTTTTTAAACACAAGCTTATGAATCTGTGGTTCTTAATATACTTAAAAGTTCTTGCAATATTCAGCCTAAATACTAGATTTATAGCCCTCTTAACTGTTCTATAAGCCAAGTACCCTAACTGCATCCTAAAATATTTCCTAAGCATAATTTTTAGGACATGATTCTTCCCTATGCATAATTTTTGTTTGGTTTTGATTTTGCTTGATGTATTTTGCATATATTTCTCTTTTTTTCTCTCAATTTAGTGGCAGCTATCTCAGGGACATCTAAGAATTTGCTGTTTTAAAATGGTCATAGAAATGCTCATTAAGAGGGAAATAATTTTTTGTTTCTATATTCCCTCACTGTGATGGTTTGAACAAGAGTGACTCCCTTGACTCATAGCTTTGAATGTTTGGCTATTATGGAGGATTAGGAGGTATGGCCTGGCTGAAGTAGGTGTGGCCTTTTTGGAGGAGGTATGTCTTTGGGGTCGGCTTTTGAGTTTCTGAAGCCAACCAGGACCATTGGCTCTATCTCCTTTTTCTGCCTGTAGATCTGGATGAAGAACTCTCAGCTTCTTTAGCATCATGTCTGCCTGCTTGCTGCCAGGCAGACTCCTTGCCATGATGAGCCCCAATTAAATGTTTTTCTTTTTAAAGGTTTCCATAGTCATGGTGTCTCTTCACAGCAATAGAACATTGGCTAAGACACTTAGTTCCTCATGTGTGCACTGATCACTGCTTACCTAAGATGATTTTTCCTTCTGTAGGCACAACTCAGACACTAGGAATTCAACAATTTTATGGTTAACAAAAACATGTCACTCAAATGCAATACCTTGTTTGCTAACCTGTTCACCAACAATATTTTCACAGAATAGTACAGTCCTGCAGATTTCTAGCATCTTATGATGTTTCTCTTGGTAATTTTTACTAGTTAACCATTAGTAGGTGTTTAAGTGACAGCACTCTTAAAGGTATCAAGATATACATGAATTAAAGCAAAGAAAACTTGGTTTGAGCTTGCTTTCTAATATTGTGATAAAGTAACCAGGACTACAGTTATTTTGGTAGAGGAAAGAGTAAGCTAAAACACTTTATATTTCCTATTTTATATTTCCTATTTTAGTTGTTTTTTGGAGAGACATATCCCTCATATGTAATTCACTCATGCCATGTTCCTATTTAGGGCTGTTCATCATTCTTCATGATTCCATATTTTATGTACATTCTGTTTTTCAGAGAGACTCTTTTCATATCTGATTCACCCATGATTTAGTCTTATGTAGGGCTGTTCTTCAGTCTTCTCATTTGGGGAAACATAAGGAACTTTTCCTAATTCTTAGAGAACTTTACTTATTGCTATACATAACTTTAAATAGATAAAGAATCTGACTTCAAGACTGAGACAATATACATAAATTATTTAAGATCAAAAGAATACTGTATGTGTGTGAAAGAATAATTGTGAGGAATTTGTGTGTCATATATATACACAATGTGTTTTGCTGACTATTGCAACAACAAATTTTCTTTTGTGCTGTGATGATTTTTTAATTCTTTAAATTTTCTTGGATCATAAATTTGAGTTTATAATTATGGGCAATTCAAATTTAAGGGGACTTCAAGAGTTTATAGTTCTTTCCCTCTGCTACATAGTTAAATAATGTCTCAGGGAAATATTTGATAAATCCAAGAAGTCAAAGAAAGCCCCAGAATTCAGGATTTTTGGTCCTAATTCTGTGATGTTTGCTTGATGTTTCTTACTGAATGAGTACTAAGTATCTTCCTAATGAAAATGGAGACAATGGGATAGTAGATTATTTATCTATTGTTGATATTACACATAAGACAAATTAAAATTACATGACAGATTCAACACTACCTTTATAGCTGGTCAGTTTTCTGAGGGTTCCCTAAAGATGCTGTCACCCTAGAAAACAGGAAGTAATTTTAAAAACACAATGCCCATATTCCCAAGAGGAGGGGTGGTGGTTTTTGTTGCTTGATGGATTGTAGACATTTATTATAATTTAGTGGGATTAGTTGTAAGTTGTTATTGGTCATTGTCAGTGTGAAAACTAATTGAAGGAGGTTAGATTCAGGGATCTTTTTCTAAAAAGATAAAAGAGAGAGGACATACAGACTGGAGGAGAGGTTAAAAAAGTCACATGGCAGAACATAGATAATAAAAACAGGTTATTTACGTTATAAGAACAAGTCTAAGCTAAAGATCACGATTTAATAAATAATAATACATCTCTGTGGCATTATTTGGGGCCTGCAATCCAAGAAAGTCTAACATTGAAAGTCTCACTATTCTTAATGTTTTTAAATATAAATAAAGTTTTTAAGTTATAAATCCCTGTGATAAATTTTCTACAAATAAGATATCTATAAGATTGTCCTCATCAGGAGTAGCATAAATATATTTTACAGTAAGAATAAATAATGTTATCCAGATGGTGGTGGCTCATAGATAGAAGCAGGTGGATCTCTATGAGTTCAAGGTCAGCCTGGTCATTAAGAGCTACTTCCAGAGCAGGCTCCAAAGCTACAGAGAAACCTTATCTTAAAAAACAAACAAAACAAAACAAAAAACAAAAAGAAGAATAAATAATGTTATGGTTATAGTATTTTCTTTTTCTTTTTTCTAGTCATAAAGAGAAACATGAAAATACATTTTTTTGTGTACTAAATAAGTCTTTGTTTAACAACAGCTACAAACATTGAATAAAACACAAGGACAACCATTTTCTTTGTGTGTGTGTGTGTGTGTGTGTGTGTGTGTGTGTGTGTGTGTGTAAAACTCATGTAAGATGTAATGAAAAGAAAATTAGCTTTTTTTTTCTAATAGCTAATAAGAGTACCAGTTTCAAAAAGAGGAGCTTTTTTTTGGCAATGCTTTTGAAAAGAAAGTAGGTATTAATATAATTTGTCATTAACCACTTGATAGTATTAAGAACTTGCTGTTAACTATAAAGAATATTTTAAGCACCTTATTTAAATGATTCAATAAAATTTTTATTTTAGAGTCTCAAATGAATAGCAATGTGAATATCTCCATACCAAATGAACTACATTTTACCTTGAAAATGATGTCTTAGTTAGTATCTAAGCACTTTTGGCGCAAGAATAATACATTAAAGTATTACCATGGTGTAATAGTACTAAAAAAGATCCATGTCAAGGAAAGATTAATGGGTTAGTATGTAAACTACTTGCCCATTAGACAAGAGGGCCTGAATTCAGATTCCCTAAATTTGTGTGAGAAGTTGAGAATGGTGGTACAATCCTGTAGTCCGTGTGATGGTGGGATGGGAGGTGGTTATAGGAGGATCCCTAATGTTTATTGGCCTATTAGCAATAGGCCAGTGAAACAGTCTTCCAAAAAAATGGCAGAGGATTTCTGACAATAAACACCTAAGACTGTATTCTGACCTCGTGTATGCATCTACATGTGCACAGACTGGCACCCTTTCCACATTAACACACATGTTCACAAATGCACTTAAAAATGCAGGGCTTTTTTCCCTTTCATCAGAATAGGGTCTAGTTTAGAAATAAATTTGGACACAGAAGAAAAAATTAAAAAGAACTTACATCTTGATTCAATACTACAAACTATTAGGTGAGTACAAACATAATTGCAGGTTTTACATTGTTATAATTTGTCATTTAATATTGGGATATATTCTTATTAAATGCTGCTGTTATTCATCATTTTAATGTACATTTCTCTTTCTTCTGTTTTTGATTCTTTACTTGTAGTATATTTTATAATCATTTTATAATATGGAAAAGATACTAGACATAAAACAAACTAGAGGATGAATTGTAAATGGACCATAAATAAGTCCACAAGTTACAATGTCAACAAGACATTTGGCCTAGGAAATGCTGATTAACACAGAGTGCAGTGGCTTATGATAATTCACAAAGGAGGTGAGAGCTCTGAGGATGAGGAACATGGTAGTTAGTCATCAGAAGTTGACAATGACTAATTATGAGCCATGTTTAAGGCTGATTCCCTTACAACTGCTTAGGGATTTTCCAAATAACTCAATGAGGTGCTTTTAGTAATCAGCATTTGAAGCAAACTAGAAAGGTGAGAGAGCTCAATATTTATGTGTCTCATGAACTGATCATTGTTTAGATTGTCATTTCAACTGTCATTTTCTTTTATCTATGTAACAACAATGAGCTATTTCTCAGTCACATTGTAATATATAATGAAAAAGTGGATTGTTTAGGACTGATGTCAACTCAGTGGTTGTACTGAGAAGTTCTTTAGCACCCCCAAAGCCAAATTTGCTCATTCTCCAAATGTCATAGTTACTGGTTGTCTGACTCCTTATCTGATCCACTAAAAGTCTGGAAAGCATGCAAAACTAACCATGAGGTACACATAAACAGAAATTGCCCAAATCTCTACAACATTCATCTACAATTAGATAATAAATACTTCAAAAGTTGAATGAATTTGGTTATGAAGTTTTCCCCCTAGCAACCATGTTCACCTGATCTCTTGCCAATGAGATGCTATTCTCTTTCAAGCATCTCCACACTTTGTATAGGGATAGAGCTTCCATAGCCAACAGAATAAAGAAGATGCTTTTAAAGAGTTCACTAAGAACCAAAGTACGTGTGGGGTTTTTTTTGGAACTTTAGTAATAAAACTTATTTATCATTGGCAAAATACACCTTCCTGGACCTGGGGGGAGTTGGGAGGACCTTGGTCTTAACATAGAGTAGGGAACTCCGATGGCTCCTTGGCCTGGAGAGGGAGGGAGAGGGGTATGGGTGGAGGGGAGGGGAGGGGAGGGAAGGGGGAGGAGGAGGGGAGGATATGGAAATTTTTAAATATAAAAAAATAAACCATATAAACTTAAAAAAAAACAAGAAAATACCTTGATTGTAATGGTTCATATTTTGCTTGATGCAGGTGTGTTTTAGCCTAGTTATAATAATTCAAATTTCATGGCCTGAAGCTGTCATTCTCTTCTCACTAACTTAATAGTTTGTAACCAAGAAAATTATATATGTGTATGATCAATCTTGATCTTCAACATGATTAGATTGAGAGGAACCTTGGAGATAGCAAAGGAAATGTCTATGTATATTTGGAAATGTATTTCTATGGAGGATAGACTGAGAGGAGATAATTGCCTGGAATGTGGAGAGGAATATCAACTCAACTGGGGACACAGAGAAAGCTTGCTAGTGTGAGCTTTATTTCTGCTTTATGACTACATTTTAATCAAAGTACTTGTTGAATAATCACTTCAGGTTGTAGAGAAATGAGTATATATCTTTAGAAATATGATGAAATGGGGCTTTAAATCTCAGTTAATTAACTAATATCATTTTTTAAACTTTTACTAACTTACATATATTCCCTGAGCTTTGCTATTAGACATTTGTTTTAGAAACAAGTAACTATATATTATAATCACATAATAACTGTGTGTTCCCTTGTGAGAATTTTTACATTGCATCTACAGCTTCATATGTTTCACTTGATATGTTTCATGTTTTACATGTGGAAGCCAGGTAACCAGAAAGGCACTGTCATGGTTTGAGTGAGAAATATCCCTTAGGCTCACTCGAACAAGTGGTCCCCAGTTGATTATGCTATTTAGGGTATGATGGCACCCTCAAGATGTGCAGCCTTGCCAGAATAATTACAACACGGAGTGTAGGCTTTGAATGTTTATGGCCTTGTCCCTCTGCAGGTTTGAATGTAGTTGAAAATACAATCTCTCAGTATCTTATTCTAAGTACCCATTGTCATGTTTTCCCTGCCATTATGCACCCTCCCTTTGGAAACATAACACAAAATAAAATCTTCTTTCTATAAGTTTCTTCTCATTATGTTTGTTTGTTTGATCACACAACAGAAGTGTAGCTAATAAAGGTTCCATTGGCCATAGTGGCACATCAAGGTAAATAGTGTACTAGAATACAAATTAAAGTAAAGGGGAGAGAATACTGGGTACAGACAAGTCTATGTCTAAGCAGAGAATGGGTATATATGGAAACAAATTGTTGCATGGGAAATTTTTCTTGTGTTTGCTAGGTTTTATAGTGATATGCAGGCAGATTGGGGAGCAAAGGCATAAATGGTCTTATCCACTGCTAGATCCTGTGTGATACAACACCCACCTATCAAGTAAGATTATCCCATTTATGTTATAGTACCATGATGGGTAAGGGGAGGAGGTAAACAATCATTTTCTGCTTTGGTTCAATTTTTTTCTCCAAAGGAGAGATGATGTGGAATTTCCCTCCATATGCTGTGATTACCAGGTGGCTGAGAACCAGAAGTGACCTTCCTCCTCCAAAAAAATTGGCACCTACATTGTCACTACATTTCTTCCCCTCTGAATTGACTTTGCTTGCTGGCGGCATGCTGCTGCAACTCTTTTAAGAGAGGTTTTCCTGATTCAGCAGTAGCAAAAGAAAAAGCCATGCCTTTTGAAATGCTGGCTTTCTGGGGCATGCTGCTAGCAGGACCTCTGACTCTTTCTGGAGACTGAGCATTTGAATGACAAACTGGCCTCCCTCCAACAGAGAGAATCTATACCTTGTACTCTAAACCTAGTCAGACTTTCAGAGATGTACATGTTATAAGGCCTAGAATGGAACCTGTGTCACTGTCTTGCTAAATTCTCATGTTGTCGAATACCTTTCTAAAATTTTATTATCATACCCACAGATTTGTGCTTCTCTCAACCTTGGCCATAGAAACTTCCTTATGTGGTGGTCAATGGTCAATGTAGACTCTTAACTTGTCAAAGTGCTGAGAAAAAGTGACTTGGAGTGCTCAGTCTTAAACAGAAAACCTGGATCAATCCCCTTTCCCCAAAACAAAAGCTTGAGGAACACTGGGAATGAGGAGAGAGAAAGAATATAATAGCTGGGGAATGAGGAAGAATCCCCTGAAATTCTGGGCTTACACTGCAATCATGAGCACAAAGGAGTAAAAATTTCTGAAATTTTAGAAGAGGAATTCATGAGACTCCATACCTAAGCTGCTAGGGGAGTGAGTGCCATTTTTTTATTGAGATGTAGCCATTGATAGGTTTCTCGTGCTCCTATGGGTACTCCTTACCAATGTGCATGTGGCCATCTTTAGTTGTACTCAAAGGGTTATATTAAACAAAAAGAAGAGATCAAGAGATTAAAATGAGGATTTATTGAGAGGTGTTCTGGGTGAATTAAGAAGCTAGAGTTAGGAATAGCTATATTAAAATGCATTAATAAATGTATGTTATTCTCATATAATAATAAGAATATTATAAAATTATAAAAGTTTAAAGACACAAATGCCTTTGCTCTGATTTAAACATTATAGAATGTGCACACACATCGAATATTACCTGGTATCTCATCAGTGTGTATCATTTTTTTGAATAAAAATAAATAATTGAACACAGAAATATAGGTCTATAATGTATTTGCTTATATTCAGTGTTGATACTAGAAGGGAACAACCTTTATACTAATCATAAAAATTCCAAATGAGTTGAGTGGTGGTGACACACCTTTTATCCCAGCATTCAGGAGGCAGAAGCAGGCAGATCTCTGTGAGTTCAAGGCCAGCCTGGTCTACAAGAGCTACTTCCACGACAGTCACTAAAGCTACACAGTGAAACACTGTCTCAGAAAAGAACAAAACAAAACAAAAAAAACCAAATGAATTATATGCAAACACATTTTAACTTTCTCCTTTTCATTGTGTGAAGTGTTGATAGTTTTTCTACCGATTAATTTTTATTTTGCCAATATAATTGAAATTAGTGGTTTGAATAAAAGAATGAAAAATAGATTTTAGTTTCTCCATTTCAATGTATTATAACTAGTGCTCTCACAGTAAACTTTCAGCAATTTCCAAGAGGCTGAAATGCATGATTATTCAATAAAAATATTCATGAAATCCTATAAAAATAAACACAACTGTTTTCAACTTTTGAATTGCATTTACCATCAGGTGCTTTTAAACAAAATTCATGTTAAATACGACATTAAGCTGAGCTTGTAGCACTTCTATTATCATATTTATACACTTTAGAGTTTATTATTTTTACTAAGATCACAGAATTTACTACTTGTGCTGTTTCAAAGAAAGGTGCCCAGGCTATTATCTGTGGACATAATGAATACTTCAATAACTGGAAGAAAGCGGTGCCATATGAATCGTATGTTCAGGTTCATTCCCCAATTTAACTTGCTCTTATTTATTTGTAAAAGACCTGAACAGGCTGTTCATCCTTTTGATAGTCTGGCACAGTGACTGGACAGATGGGCTGGAGCCAAATCCTAACTCCACTATTTTCTAGTTGAAATAAGCACTGAGAGATTTGCTTAACCTTTACTCAGTTTCCTATCTTGAAGGTGCGTGGTTGATCGGCAGTTATGATTCACCAGACTAGCTTTAATATATATATATATATATATATATATATATATATATATATATATATATAATTCAGTTTTAATAAAGGAAAGGAAAGGGAACTTACAAATCCATGGTTCCAGCGAGGAGTGCAGGAAAACAAAGAGCAGGTGGGCCTCAGGCCCGGCCTGCAAGATTTTATAAGTCAATATTAGCCTAAGGGGGACACGCCTTTAGCCAAAAGGGGACACGCCTTTAGCCAAAGGGGGACATGCCTTACAAAACAAGGTTTTTGGCTAGGCTTCCCCTTCACTATCTGAAAAATAATGACAGTAAAACTATCTCCTCTTTCTATCACTAGTAAAGGTGAATATCTAATACATATAAACTCTGTCTGTCCTGATGTTCTCTTCTCTTGAATTAGAAAAATAATTTTGCAGACTTTCCAAAATACTATAATGCGAACAAAATTGTTTACAAGCCTGGGGAAATGGCTCAGTTGGTAAAGCACTTCATGTACAAGCATCTGTGGCAGAGTTCTTTTTTCCAATTCTACATAAAAACTAGGTATAATTAATGTGTGTTTATAGCATCCACACTGGAGAGGCAAAACCAGGAATAACCCTATAGCTTGTTGGCCAGCCAGACCAGTGGAACTGGCAAGTTTCAGTAGACTAATCTCCAGAAATAAGATGGATAAAAATTGAGGAAGAAAACATGGTCACTTTGCCCTTGCAAAGCCCTTCATCACTTCGACATTTGATGCCCTCTATCAGAAATATGTCAGCTTCTACTGAACTCAGTCACTGAATGCCTTATTGTATGAAAGCTAATTGGATAACTACTATATAGAAAAATCAAACAGCTAGGACAATTAGCTTCCCTTTTAATCCATAAGGGCAAAGCTTTAATATTTGCATAACATTGACAGAAATTCTATAATGCTTTCCAAGTACTCTCTTTCTTTCTCTAGCTATGAGCTCCTGAAAATGTTTTCCTCCTTATTTGTGAAGTTTTTCTTACTGACTCATGACAAGTAATGTGTCAAAACTGACAGTAAGAGTTAACATGTAAAGCAATTGAATAAATAATTTTAATCCTATTGAATCTAATGTTATAATAACTTGTTTTGCATTATGTTCCCACTTTCCAAGATTCATGATTGTTATGTTTTATAAGATACTGTCCCATGGTGAATTGAAATTAAAAATAAAATTATAATTCACTTTAGAAAATTTCAGAGACATTGTACAAGGTGACTACGACATGTTCCCCATTTTAGTGGATGAATGTGACATAGCTTCTTAGGAAGAAAAATTAGAATTATATGTATTACAAGGACCAAAATAATGGCTTTTCTTTTAGCTCCTTTGTTCCATTCCCTTTGACTTACATGTGTGGTAGCTAGACAACCAGAATGTCAATAACATCAGTCTTAAAGATTGAATAGTGATTTAATTTTTTTTTTCTAGACAGGGTTTCTCTGTGGCTTTGGAACCTGTCCTGGAACTAGCTCTGTAGATCAGGCTGGTCTCGAACCACAGAGATCTGCCTACCTCTGCCTCCCGAGTGCTGGGATTAAAGGCGTGCACCACCATCGCCTGGCTTTAGTGATGAAAATTTAAGTATAGCATATCACTTACACAAAGCTTGACACAAAGAGATCGTTAAGTTAATTTAATATTGCATATTAGTTATATTCTGCTGTTATGATCAAGTACCCTGGCCAAGGCACCTTACAGAGGGAAGAGCTTTTTTTGGAATTAGGGTTCCATAAGGGTAAGAGTTTATCTTGACAGGAAAAGAGAGCTCAGACTCTCAACAGTAAGTATGAAGCAGAGTCAGCAGGGAGTGGGATGTTCCTATAAACACTGAGAACTACACTTGGTGATGTAGTTTTTCCAGTAAGGTTCTACCTCTCAAAGGTTCCATAACTTCCAAAAACAGTGTCACTGACTGAGGACCAAGTATTCAAATATCTGAGCCAATGCAAGATGCTTCTCATTCAAACATTCAAACAGCATTCCAACCCTATGTCCCCATAGGTTTGCCATGCTATGCAAAATGCATAGAGTCCAACTTTAAAAAATAATCCCCATGTCTTTCTCAGTTTCAGAATTATATAAAAGTCCAAAGCTCAAAATCTCTTCAAATACTCAAGATGATTTCTTAATTATAACCCCATTTGTTGTAAATGACAAAGTAAATTTCAGACTTTTCCATACTATCAAGATAATGGTGTATAGAATATATATTACTATTAAAAATGGAGGAATAGAGTAATAGTGAGAAAATAGTGGCCCAAATTAAATCAAGAATCCAGAAGGGGCAAGCACCAAATTCTGTAGCTCATTATTCAGTGTAGAGAGATTAGATGGCTTTGCCTCTCCAGATTCGCAGCCTGAAACATACATATCTATCTTGGGCCAGTTCTACTTCTGTACAGCTAGCCTTGGTAAATGTCTCCTGCCTGCAGCATCCTTTCTCAGCTTCATGCAATTGCTTCTAAGGACCTTCATGCAGAGAATTCACTGCAACTTGGTACCACATCTCAAAGTTCTCTGATACCATAGAAGTAGAATCAAAAACCCTCCTTCTTGCATCATTTTGACATTAGTGCACACAAGGACAATATTGTCAATGTAGGCTGCCAGCTTGAAATCAAGCCTTCGTCCCCTGAACCACAGAACCAAATGTTTGCAATTGCTTTCTAGGAGCTTATAAGGGTGGGATCTTTCCCTGAGGAAGGTTTTCCAGTGCAGAGCAGGCCTTTCTTTAACAATTAAAGCCCCTCTTCTAGCACTTGGCTTGGCTGTAACACTAAATTTACTAGCACTCTCTCTCTCTCTCACTCTAAATTTTACATTTTTATGTATCATTTTTGTTGTACGTGGCTGTTATTCCTGCATCATGGGACCCCCAAGCAAGACTACCACAGAGCTGATATCTGATACAAATATACTGGGGTTTATTAATTACAAGTTAGCTAACCCAAGCCATAATCTGACACTCCAGCACAGTGGGTCGGGGAGAATCCCCCAATACTTCAGGGTAAGGGGATTTTAAAGGAAAAACTGCAAGGCAGGCTGGCACAAGCCATGGTGTTTTGAGATTGGGTAAACATATACAACTTTTGAATTCATTGGTTAGAGTATAGAGGAATTTTAAAATAGTGACTGCCAGCAGAAAAGCATTTCAAACAGTGGTTCACCAGATACCTACAAGAGCTTTTGAAGCAAGCAGATGTTGTTTGTACACCCTGGTGGGTCACTTTGACCAGGACTGGTGCAGTTTTTTGGTAATAGTTATGACTTTGTTGGGCTGCATTCACCTACCCTAGTTAGGTCCTGCTAAAATGGAGTTATTTCTCAAAATGGAGTTTGTTCTGCTACTTCATTCCCCCAATCTTTCTTCTTCCCACAAGAGTCCAATCATGGGCCTCAGTCTTGTTTTAAATTACCCAATTTTATCAAAGCCACTCAGTAATATACAAGCCCTCAAATGCTGTGCCTGCATCACAGGAGCCCCAAACAAGACAACCACGGAGCCAGTGTCTGAGTTTGTTCTGCTCCTTCATGGTCTTTTTCATTGAAGGCCTACATAAGCATTATAAGTGATAATCATACCACAGACTCAACCATATGGATTTTGAAAGTTCTTCCAACGTAGCCATTTGTCCATTACTTTTTAGATTTAGCTTCATGTAGGACTTGGGAAGAAATCGCCAAATATCACATGAATGGCCTCTAGCCCAGCTACTATTACATTCTTTGCTTCCCTCTGAAACAATAGTCCACATTACTTCCAGTGCTACAGTCTTCCCAGATCCAATAGAATGGCCCATTAAGCTTGACATACAGCATTTTACCACTTTCTAGCCTAAAGTTCCAAAGTCCTCCATGGTCAGGTTCTTCACAGCAACACCGCCCTCCTCCACCCCCAGTATCAAGTCCTCACTTAGATTAGTTTATCTAGCTGTGATAAATAAAATAACCAAAAGAAAAATTGAGAACATGGTGGTTTAAATAAGAGTGGCCACCATAGGCTCACATGTTTTAATGCTTGGTCCATAGTTGGTAGAAAGTTGGGAAGAATTAGTATGTGAGATTTTGGAGTATGTATGGTCTAGTTGGAGGAGGTGTTCTGATGAGCTTTGAGGTTTCAAAAACCCATGCCAGGCCCGGTATGTCTCTTTGCCTGTCTGTATGTGGATCAGAACAACAGCTTTCAGTTACTGCCTCAGAACCATGATTTTCTCCTTCTCCATTATTATCGGGGACTAATCCTCTAAAAATACAAGGAAGCCTCCAATTACACACTATCTTTTATAAGAATTGCCTTTGTCACCTGGTGGTGGTGGCACACGCCTTTAATCCTAGCACTTGGAAGGCAGAGGTAGGTGGATCTCTGTGAGGTCAAGGCCAGCCTGGTCTAGACGTCCCAGAACAGCTAGTTCCAGGACAGGCTCCACAGCTAGAGAGAAACCCTGTCTCAAAACAAAATAAATAAATAAACTATAAAAAGAGTTATCTTTGTCCTGGTGACTTTCCAGAGCGATAGAATAACAGCTAAGACAGGGAGAAAAAGGTTTAGTTGGTTTACAGAACAGTGTTCATGAACTGGGGTTACTCAGGCAGGAACCTGGAGGCAAGAATTGAAGAAGAGGCTACAGAGGGATGCTGTGTACTACCTTTCTTCTAATGGATAGCTCAATTTTCTTTCTTATACTACTCAGGATCAACTCTCCGCAGTGGCATTACTCATGGGTGCCTAGGCCCAACTACTTGAATTATCAATCAAGAAAATGGCACACAAACTTGCCCATAGACAAATTTGAGGAATCATATTCATCATATGAGATTTCTCTTCTCAGCTATGTCTAGATTTTTGTTAAGTCGACAAAAACTAACCAGCAATATTCATTGTAAAGACCTAAGTTTCAAAGCCGTTAAAGTGTGACAAACCGAGCAGGTAACACATAATCAACTTGATAAGGCATAAAGTCCTTGTACTCTAAATCAAATTTTCTGTGAATGTTCCTAAGAGCAAAAATTTTCAGCTTTGTCCCTAAGCAGTTATTAAGAGCCTTAGTAAAAAAGGAAAACCATTTTGAACATTTTATAGAATACACAAAATGCCAAAAAATACCACATATAATAAATTAAAAAGAGAGGTGTTTCAATTTAACAAAATAACTTCTGTTAAGGGAATTTTGGTTTTTATTTCTCTCAGTAATGAAGACATACATTTTTAGTTTCAATGAATATAATGATTTGTTTTCACTTACCGTGAGGCACAGAAAATGCTGTATTCTCCTGTGGTTGCAGTAAGTTTTAAAGCACAAAGCTGACAGATTTTAACAAGATGAACCAACTGGTTGGCTTTTTTTTTTTTGAGCAGTGCATTCTGGGAATTATTGCTTTGTCTCCTTGAGTGAGATGAGAAGAGTTAAATCTCTAGCAGTGTGGTTGTCTAATGATATTTTGAGGTGAATTTTGACACTTTTCAGTGAAATTCAATGACCTTTTTTATTTGAATCATTCTGATCTCCATGTAACTTTTTCCCTTACAGCATTTTTTTTTTTTTTGGTTTGTGTGTGTCGATGAAAAGAATTTTAAGATTTCAGAAATATTGTCTTGTATAATACGCCTGTCCAGTTTGGTATTCTGCATTTTAAGTGAAAAAGAAAAACAACATTTCCTGGATGAAATTATTTGTACTTTAAGAAGGATCACGATCACTTTCAATTTCATCTTGGAGAAATGGAAAACTTGTTTTGCGTAAAGTCCTTGGGGTTCAATACACATCAAAAGTGAAGAAAAGCATCAGGCACTGTTCTCTGTAAGTAGTGGTTCACACAGTGGTGTCCCCAGTTGTTGACCCTATTTCCATGGTGAATGGTGTAGAAAAGTTTGGAATGTGTATTTGGGAAAATTTGGTTTTGAATCTTGGCACCACGGTCCATGTACAGTGTTTTCAGTACATTTATCATAAGCTTTACCATGAATCATCTATGATGTTTACGGAATTCAGGACTTCACTGATGCATATAGAGTAAAAAAAAATAGACACACTGGCGTACTCACAGTCCTTAATACTTACCTGAAAATAGAATTTTAAAGTATACATTCAACTTTACCTCAGTTTCTCCTCATCTTCTACACATTGATAAGTTAAAATTTACTCATGCCTGAGATCTCAGTTGAAACAATCTATCTTTTTGTTTATTTGTTTTGTTTTGTTTACCAAGCTAGGTTAGGGTACCCATTAGATACTCCCACAATGGTCTATAGGTTTTTGAAAGATTATTAGGATTCTAGTTAATTGTACAGTCAGTCTCTTTAATAGCACTTTCAGGCATCACAAAACTCTCTGGTTAGTTGAGTGGTCTATTAGTCACGAATAGAGCATTAGGAACTGCTAATGGATGTTTATAGAATTAGTGAACTTGAAGACTGATCACAAGGACTCTACTTTTCCTTTATTTGCTCAAAGGCTGTAGAGCAATGACTAAATGACTTGAGTTTTTACTTTGTACTTGTATATCCTGCTCTCTTATCTCATCTCTTCTACCAAGTATAGAAATTCATTCCTTATCTCCCTTGAGTAAGTAAACTTTCAGTAGTAAATTAAGGCACATTAAGGTAAAACTTTATGAATTAGTAAATGAACAGCTGCATGTCCCTACATTTTTCTCTCAAATTGCTGCTCTTGGAATTCTTGCCATAACTCCATGTTTTCACGGACCTGCATAACTAAAAATACAAAGACATATAGGTCAAAATTTTTTTCACTTCTTCCACGTCTAAATCTTGAGAGTGA
This sequence comes from Arvicola amphibius, assembly GCF_903992535.2. Classification (NCBI taxonomy): domain Eukaryota; kingdom Metazoa; phylum Chordata; class Mammalia; order Rodentia; family Cricetidae; genus Arvicola; species Arvicola amphibius. Next base: position 150,256,605 of record NC_052049.1, on the reverse strand, counting down.
AGAGGAGCTTTCTGTATTACCAGGCCTACCTCTACCTATCTGCTTGAATGTATTTGTAGGCCACAAACATTCTCTAGTCTGTCATAATCTGAGCTATTGGCTAGTAAATTTAAATCAATTCTATGAACATCCTTAGTGTCAGCATCTCTTATAATCATATTTTAATCATTGATTAGGAAACATGTATTCTCTGAGATTCTTTAGCCCTGCAGATCTTTGTCTCTAAAGTGTAAAGTAGCTGGAGGTAAAAAGGTAGATTCTTTTAACTGTACACTTAGTAGCTAAGTTAGAGACCATCATGAAAACCCCAGCTAACATAAGTAGGAATGCCAATACTGTCATAAATGTTATAATTTCTTTTGTGTAGTGTGGATCCATTTCCTTGTTTTAGCTACATTCAAACTCCCCATGTAGCTCACATCCAGGGAGATTATCAGCCTTTAAAACTTCAGTTTCCTCATTGGAATTGAGGAAAGAATGTAAGTTCTTTTCCTTGTTGAACTTGACCAGTTTCAGTAGCACTGAACATTAATAGAATCAGCAGAAAGTGAGAACACTACATTTTGGAGACTATACAAATTTTCCTATATATGCCAAATTACTGTCATAATACATTGATACTATATGTCAATGAGGTTCAGTGTGTTATTTCCATACACAGATTGTGAATTGATAATATTCAGCTCCATTCCTATTCACCCCACCTCACCTTTCCCAATACCTAATAATCATCAGTTCAATTTACTTTCTATGAAAGAGAACATGAGGTCATTGTCTTTCTTTGTCTGGCTTATTTCACTTAATATATGGTCTTCCAGTTCCACACATTTTGCTGAATGTGATGCAATATCAGTATTCTATAAATATATACATAAAGATCAAGCAGCACATTTTTAAAGAACAGTAAGCATATGTGTCCTTTACTCAAACCTTTCTGTAGATTTGTTACCAGTTTGGACAAGGAAAAAATAATGCTTAGATAAGTTAGGAATGCCTAGGACAAAATAAATCTTGTCATATTCCTATCAAGTATTTGCACGTGTGCTTGACAAGTTAGTTCTCTGCACTTCAGTTTCGTCCTCTGCTCACTAGGAATGATGGAAGTACCAGTTTTACAGGGTTATTCTGATTACTAGAATTGATACTCTGGTTTGAATAGTGCCTTGAATCTGATAAGTTCAAGCTATCATTGTTGATGTCATTCAATTGTATGTCTTTTTTATATTTTTTTCCTTTCTTTTATAAACATAGATTCTTTTCTCATATAATATATCCTGATTACAGTCTCCTTTCCTTATATTCCTCCCAGTTCTTTCCCTCCTTCCCTCCCCTCTGCATTCATTCCCTTTCTGTCATTAGAAAAGAACAGGCTTCTAAGAGATAACAACCAAACATGACAAAATAAAATATAACAAGGTAAAGCAAAAACCATGACATTGAGGGGGGCAAAGTAAGCCAACAGAAGGAAAAAGAGACTCAAGAGCAGGCACAAGAAACATATCCTCTTGTTCAAATGCATAGTGTTAATTTGAAAGTATTATATATATTCAGAGGACCTGGTACAGACCAATGTAAACCATGTGGTTGCTGCTTCAATTTCTGTGAGCTCATATGAGCTTTGGTTATTTGATTCAGAGGGCTTGTTCTCCTGGTGTCCTCTTCCCCCTCTGGCTCTTACACTCTTTCTGCCTTCTCTTCAGCAGGGTTCTCTGAGCACTGAGGGGAGAGGTTTGATGGAGCTATCCCATTTAGAGCTGTGTGTTGCAAGGACTCTTTCTTCCTGCAATGTCTGCCTGGGAGTCTCTGCATCTGTTTCTGTCTGCTGCAGGAGGAATCTTCTCTGATGATGACTAAGTAAGGCTCTGACCTGAGTATAGCAGAAAATCGTTAGGAGTCGTTTTATTGATCTCCCTTTTATTAAATACCATAGTGTTTAGTTTTATTCCCAGCCTCTGGGCTCTCTAGTCCCTGGCTCCGTGTCACCAAGCAATGTCAGGTATGGGTTCCTTTTCATGGAGTGGGCCTCAGGTCAAATCAGACATTGGTTAGCTATTCCCACAGTCTCTGTGTCACTGTTGCTGTAGCATATCGTACAGTGAGGATAGGCTGTGTGACAAGGATTCTATGGCAGGGTTGGACTTTACATTTCTCTTTTGGTAGCCTGCAGAGTAGTTCCTGCACCCTACACCAAAGAACATAGACTGTAGGGGTAAATCTATTCTAGTTCACATTTCCAGGGTGATCTATGAACAGCCCCCTAGTCCTTTCCTCTAAAACTAACCTATTGGAGTCATTTATTTAATGACTAATATCCACATATAAATGAATACATACTATATGTATCTTTCTGGGTCTGGGTTACCTCACTCAGGGATTGTATACTTTCTTCCCCAAAAGAGTTGAATAGCTATGTGCTCAGAGTACCATCAGTAATGTAATCTTATAAGTGTAAGGGGATTGCATATTAATAGTCTAACTTCACAGCAGTCACAGAAGAAAGTGAACTATAAGATATCAAAGTACTGAGACTATCCATATGAAACAATTATTTTTTGAAAAGTATTAACAATTTATCGGGGAGATGAACTAGATAGAACCATGAGTACATAAAGATAAATCTTTTTAAATTAATATTTATTTTTTATTTTTTTTATTAAAAATTTCCATCTCCTCCCCTCCTCCCACTTCCTTCCCCTCCCCTCCACCCACACCCCCACTCCCTCCCTCTCCAGGCCAAATAGCAGTCAGGGTTCTCTACACTATGGGAAGTCCAAGGTCCTCCCAACTCCCCCCAGGTCCAGGAAGGTGAGCATCCAAACTGACAAGGCTCCCACAGAGCCCGTCCATACAGTAGAATCAAAGCCCAGCGCCATTGTTTTTGGCTTCTCAGTCAGCCTTCACCATCAGCCACATTCAAAGAGTCTGGTTTGATCACATGCTCCATCAGTCCCATTCCGATTGGCCTTGGTGATCTCCCGTTAGATCTGTCCCACCATCTCAGTGGGTGAACGCACCCCTCGCGGTCCTGACTTCCTTGCTCATGTTCTCCCTCCTTCTGCTCCTCATTAGGACCTTGGGAGCTCAGTCCAGTGCTCCAGTGTGGGTCTCTGTCTCTATCTCCATCCATCACCAGATGAAGGTTCTATGGTAATATGCAAGATAATCATCAGTGTGGCTATAGGACAAGGCCAGTTCAGGCACTCTTTCCTCTGCTGCCCAAAAAACAAGCTGGAGACATCTCCTTAAATCTTCAGTGATTCTATTTCATATCTAAGATTCTGACAGGAAATACATACTTGGCATCTGGAGAATACAATTCCACAGACTTTTTTTAATTCTGTATTTTTTTATTAAATTACATAATTTTACAAATTTTCCCCTCCTCCCCTCATCCCACTTTCCTTCCCCTCCCTCCATCCCCTCTCCCTCTTCAGTCCACAGAGCAGTTAGGGTTCCCTGCCCTGTGGGAAGTCCATGTTCATCCCCCATCCATCCAGGTCTAGGATGGTGAACATCCAAACAGACTAGGTCCCCACAAAGCCAGTCCATGCAGTAGAATCAAAACCCAGTGCCATTGTCCTTGGCTTCTCAGTCAGCCCTCCTTGTCAGCCACGTTCAGAGAGTCCGGTTTGATCACATGTTCCATCAGTCCCAGTCCAGTTGGAAATACCATCCTGAGTGAGGTAACCCAGACCCCAAAAGATGAATATGGTATGTACTCACTCATTATTGGATTCTAGCCATAGAATTGAGCCTATATTTCATGATCCTAGAGAAGCTAGATAGGAAGGTGAACCCAAAGAAAAACATGCAGTTATTCTCCTTGATATTGGAGGTGGACAGGATTGCCAGGCAAGGGTTGAGGGCTTGGGGGTGGGGGTGGGGTGGGGTTGGCTGGGGGTGGGGGAAGATGGAGGAGAGAGGTGAAAAGGGGAGGATGGGGAGAGCTTGGGGGAATGGGATGGTTGGGATGGAGGAGGAGTGGATGTGGAATTGGGGAAGTGTATGTCTTGATTGAGGGAGCCATTTGAGGGTGGGCGAGAGACTAGACTCTGGAGGGGTTCCCAGGTATCCAAGGAGATGTCCTCAGCTTGCTCCTTGGGCAGCTGAGGAGAGGGGGCCTTAGCTGGCCCTTTACTGTAGCCACACTGATGATTGTCTTGCATATCACCATGGAACCTTCATCTGGCGTTGGATGGAGATAGAGACAGAGACCCACATTGGAGCACTGGACTGGGCTCCAAAGGTCCAAATGAGGAGCAGTAGGAGGGAGAACATGAGCAAGGAAGTCGGGACCGTGAGGGGTGAGTCCATTCACCGAGACAATGGGACTGATCTAATGGAAACTCCACAGACTTTTTACATTGTACTTTTCACTAATTTTAATTTTGATGAATAACTTCTGAAAGAACTATAGCAACCATGAAGATTCCATATGCTAGATATACTCAATGATTCTGCTGACTAAAAGTAGTTAGCCAGTGATAGTCATACCATAACTGCAGTCTTGTTACAATAATTACAGAGAAATTAAGATTAGAACAGATGGTCATGCTCTGTTACCTAAATTCTATAGAGTTTAATAGTTAAACCCTGAATTTAAAGGTACAGATTATATCATATCAGATAACTTAAGCAATATAATGATAAAAGAGATCCATAAACTGAAAAAATAATGGAATAAATTTATTTTTGTAAGGTAGCTCTGACTCTGGAATGATAATATTGAAGGTTATGGATGAAATTCACCATTTCAATAGATTATCTCTGATTAATAGATAAATCTAGTCTTATGATTGAAATTAATACACAAATATATGTCAGGAATCGGCCTTGACAAAAACACCTCTTGCCAGGGTAGGGGTGTAGGGATTTAGAAATATAAGTAAAGAATACAAAGACTTGAAAAATAATAAAACAGAAACCACAGAATAGTACGAGAAGGGCATTCCAGTGAATACTGAAATTGCCCACAGTTAATTATCCATATGCTTTTATAACTCAATACAAAAGATGGAAGAAAGCTACAAAAGACTTCCCTAATGTGATACAAAGGATAACAGTTAATTGATTTAACATTTTGAGGCATCAAGTCATTAACATTCTGTTGTTTACAGAGTGAAGCCACTCTAGACCAAGTATCCTAAAGGCAGCTACTCCCCAGGCAACCTCATATTACAAAAGAAGGAGCAGAAATACATTTGTATATCCTGACCATCAGTCAGGATAGAATGGATCTACTTGTATGAGCCATCTTAATGTCAAAAGAACTGAATGAGCATGTCCTGAGTGAGGGCGTGTAGCTACACTTGTTAACCATTTTGAGCAACCTCCAAATTCTCTGACCATCAGACAAGGCGGTAATATGGTCACATTTTTGGGCCTCCACAAATTTATTTTCAGGGAAAAAGACTTCCAGGGAAAGGAGAATATTCCAACAATATATTGCTAGTAGCATTTTAGGCTCTAGTGTTCTGTTATATTTGGTTTTATCATGAGGAAACCAGAAATAAAAATTACAAAAACTCGTGATTTTGTCTCCATTTCCTCATGGAAAACCCATCATTGAGGCAATAGAAGTAAGGACATGGTGGGAGTGAGCTAGGAGTGGGAAAAGAAAAAAATTTAAAACTGGCCCAGGAATCTTTTGAGTAAACAACCTAGCCTTTTCAGCATTGGTTTTTAATTTTGCAAAGATTCCTCTGCAGGTGGGGTTCACATGAATCTATTTTGTCTGTCTAATAATAAATCACTACAAAAATTTAAATGACAATTATTTTTTCCACTTTACCTTCTGGATTCACAATTTAAGGCTTTTTTTCCTGTTATCTTCAACTAAAAGCTACTCTAAGTCTGATTTCTAATCTTTGAAATTTGGGATCTGAAAAGCTTCTCTTCATTCTGAGCTATATTCTGAGCTATCTTTCTCAATAAATGATACTGTAATGGTGTCCTTAAAAAACATTGTTTTATTTCTTGGAAGTCTGTTTGAGGGTTCTCCCATGCTTCAAAGATAGATCCAGCTCTCATAATCCATCCTGTTTCATGTCACTATTTTTGATACTGTTAACTTTCAGTCCTACCACAAAATTCTTGGTGTTCTCAACTAAGGATCTTATAACCATGTACCCAAGTTGATTACTCAAATACCATAGCTAAAGAACTGCAGAATGGTTTTATAGTCTAACCTGACATGTCTTGATCTTTTACACTTGTTTCAAATCTTGCTTTCAAGCACAAACATTCCTTATTAGGCATCTCTTTTAACTCATTTTTATTCTAGAATATACAAAAGCCCACTGTCTTTTTAAAGATCTGCCCGGATCTCTCCTCAGCCATGTTGTGTCACTGTTCCTGGAGACATGTTAACAAACACCTACTCATTCCAATTAGGGAACTAACCAAAAGCCAAAGTATGGATAGCACCGAAGTCTCATTTGGTGAACAAATGAACTTCATTTGAATTACTGAAATATGAGTGAGTGGCTTTTTGCAGGAACAGAAATGACTCAAAGACAGCTTCATCACCATAGCCTACGCCAGCATGGGTGATGAAAGCTGGAATGCTTTAACAAATTGCTCAGCCTTCAGGTGGTTCAACCATTTGGAAAATATCCTTAGCATCTTCTAAACAGCTTACTAGTTTTGTTTCTGCTTTTGCTGGGCTGCTGTTCTGGTCTGAGCCTCTTCTAGGCAGCTTGTCTGAGGATATCTTTTAGCAGTTCTTACTGCTTAAGAATGCGTGGGGATGAGGGAGCCTAAATGAATCAGACTGGTTTCAGGGACTTCCTGGAGTTATTTTGAGTTGCTTACTTCCTGGACCTTAATGAACTTCCCTGAAGAATGGAAGGTGTCACTTCTTCTTTGAATAGTAGTTCTCAACCTGTGGGTCTGGACCCCCTTGGCAAACCTCAGTCTTAAAAAATATTTACATTATAACCCATAACAGTAGAAAATTACAGTTATGAAGTAGCAATGAAAATAATTGTTTGGTTGGGAGGGTCAGTACAGCATGAGGAGCTTTGTTAAAGCACTGCAGCTTTAGGAAGGTCGAGAACCACTGGTTTACAGCTTCCTGGTGTTTTTACCTCTCTGTATCAATTCTGTCTAAAAGACATGTGGGGAAATTGTGTAATTCTATTTTGTAAAACGAAACTAACAATAAATAAGTCCCCTAAATCAAAATTACATATGTTGATTTGCTTTCCCTTTAACAACATAAATCCTGAGGACATTTCCTCAAGAAATTGCTACAAAACACAGATTCAAGAGTTCACTGACTTCACTTTCTGTCTTCTCAGGCAGTGAAGGATTCAAACTTGACAATGGTTTAGAAACACTTTTATAGTAGTGCCTCTCCTTTATATAGCTGTCTCCAATGCCCTACAATTTCTATCTACTGCTTGGCTTCAGAGCTTTAGGTTTTTGATATGACAACATCATCTTCCTCAGTAATGATTTATTTTATTAGTTATTCATTGCCATGTAACAAGCCATCCCAAAGTTTAGTATCTAAGGAAAAAAATTGTTTAATTTGTACAGCCAGACCAATCTTGAAGTAGTCACACAGCTACTGTTTTCAGGCTTGTGAACTTTAATTGAAGTGGATATTTCCAAGGCGCTTCAGTTCCTAAGTCTAAGTTAGTGCTCACTGTTGGCTGTAGAGCTGTGTTCTTCCTATGTGGTCTCTTGTCCTTCAGTAGCCACAGATTGCTTCTCACAATGAGTTGTTCATTCCAAATAATAAAAAGCAGTAACTTACAGTCTATAAGAAACTAGAATTATTACCCAACACATTTTTTGCCTTATTTGCTTGTCAATTCAAATCTCAGTTCCAGATAACAAAGTAGAGAAATAGTCAACATAAGGAATAAATAGTATGGATTGGGAGTCATGACTCATTCAAGGGATGTTGCTAACAAACAATCTAGAGATTTAGTGTAGTGATTATATGTGAAAACTATACACACACACACACACACACACACACATCCTTCGATTCTAGATCTGTTGTAAATCTCTGAGAACCAAAAATAAAATAAAAGATTAAGAAAATGGGTCCTGAGTCCAGAATGTAATGCATATTGCTGAAAAGAAAGTGTAAATGAAAGACCCTAATTCTGTGGTAATCACATACTGGAAAGGTATCTCTCAAAAGAACATATAAGCCATGAAAGTTCATTACTATATCAAATGAAAATTCAAAATGCCAGTATAAGATCTGAACTTAGTTTATATTCATAAGCCCCAAGTCAGTTTGCTGTGTGAATAATTGAACTGATTCACTTTAGAAACATAAATTTTGTATTTAATTGAACACATAATTAATGTAGTTAATTGAACACATTCTATACATTGTAAGCATTTTATATATTTTATACATGTAAGCATTGCTACATAGATAATTTTATAAAGAAGTGTACAAATACTACTTTCTTTGCAAGTTCTAGTAGTCTTTTCACATACATCCATACTGTCTTACAGGTCTCTGTTTTGTCTTTAGTAGTTTCTTGTTTACAAATTGCTTACCAATGTTGCTCTTTTTCACTTAAAGCAATTTCAAGATATTTCCATGCACATCGAACACATTATTGATTCACTCAATATGAAGTAAATTAGTATTATTGATTTTTGTTTGCATTTTCTTTGATGTGTCTTTATTTCTTAAAGTAATTTAAAATGGCTTGCAGGTTTATTTTGATTGATGGATTTTCACCATCATTTTCCTTGCCTCCTTTCTCCTTTCTTCCTTCTTCCCTCCCTCCCTCCCCTCCCCTCCATGTCTCTCCTTTTTCCTTTCCTCCTCTGCTCTCTCTGACAGGGCTACTCTGTGTAACAGCTCAGGCTATTCTGGAGCTCTTATCTTTAAACAGTGTGAAAATTAGACACCAGACTTATGAAGAATGTTTTGATACTTGCTTAACACCAGGAAGAGAACTTTAGTCTCCTGTTGTATTTTATCTAACCTGACCTGAAATGAGTTTTGCTTCATCCTCTGCCATGTCTTTGCATTTCTGTCAGACTTGTAGCTAAGAAAAAAAATGTTCATCTGTTTCTAATGTTATTCATTATTATCTTTTTAAACATTATATTTCCTGAAGTACTATGTATACTCAATTAAAAGTGCTCAAAAGTTATGCAGCCATTGAACTAAGTTTTCCATGTTCTTACCACTTTGGTAAATTGTGAAGTAATGAATAGAACTTACACACATGAATCATCATAATTTAAATCAGAGCTTACCTTTAGTACAGATTTAAAGTCATTGTCTTTTGGTGATACTGTTAAAATGGCAAGGATTCAGGACAGGCAAATTTTATAATTCTATAAGAATGTTTTTAAATTTTTCAATAGCACAGTGCCATGTTTAAAATCAAGGATACCTTCATTTGATGACAATTATATCTTATTTAGCAGTTTATCTGATAAAAACAGTCCCCAAAGATACCTACAGATTCAGTGTCTGAGGCCTGAAGGCAGAATATGTCAAAAAAGAGAAACACAAACCAAATAAAATCCATCCTTTTCAAATATAATTTTTGTCACAAAGAATTATTAAGATTCTTACTAAATCTATGCTTGTGGCTGAGATATTGTGTTGTCTTTATTCCAATATGCTCATAATGTGTGATTAGGACTAAAAAGAAAATATCACCTGATACAGAGATTGATATGAATGCATGTGATATAGAGGTATGCAAAGAAAATGAATATATACAAAATGAATCAGATTTATAGCCTTCCAAGCAGTTGATTGTTTATTTTATAGGAAATGGCATTGTCATGATGGTTAAAATAGCCTAGATTCTAATAGCTTGTCTATATTCACCATTCTTAGATATTCATATATACCAACCAATGCAAGTATTATCATTAAGTAAGAGAGAATGTAGCCTTTTTGTGTTTTTCCCAATATGTTCCCAATGTGGTCAGAAAAAATTACATGAAACACTAAGGTTTGTTAAGTATTCAGTTTTCTTCTAAATAGTTTAATAAAAGTTCACCCAAGCAATCTCATTAGCATGGTAATACAGGTTTGGTAGTTTGTTCTTATATAGATTACACTGAAAAACTATGTACTGGCATGCAGATATTTGGAAAGCTGCACAAAAGTTCTCAGATATAAGAGACTCTGCATGATCAGCCTTTTCTTGCTATCTAACTCAGATTGCCTTTTGTAAGGAGCAAAGTAACAGAATACCTCATAGAAATTTGCCACCCCCTGATGTTTCATCAAACATTGTTAGAGGGATTAAATATTCCACACTTCACTGAGATCTCAAAGGATGCCGTTTTCAAACCCTCTGTATCTTCTTCCCACATGAACGCCCTCAGTGGGGTGTTTCAGAGAATAACATTTGTTTTGGATTTCCTGGGGTTTCTAAAGCCATCATTGACCCCTGGCTCTACAAATCCAGCATTTTGCCCACAGAAATCTTTTGCTTCCTCCTTATTGAGATATTGATACATTTACTGTTTAGTACTCTCATCTTTTCTTTTTCTAGTGAATGGACCCTGGGGAATATTGATTCATCAGACAGCATGTCAAATTATACTCTTTTAACAGTATAGCTTTTAAAATGCATCCTCTAGGTTTCTTCTTTTTATTTGCAGTCTTGTCTATATGCTGTTTTACTACCTCTCTAGCTATCTTGAAATTCTCAGAGTGCCACGGACTGCATTCAGTGTAAGAGAAATTATGCTTTCAGATTAATAAAAGGTCTTAATGTTTGATGTACCCTCATAAAACAAGCTCAGTTTCTACCATGATGAGTTTATTCTTTAAGTATAACTATAAAAAGAACAAATCCCAAATGAAGAAAAATAAATAAATCATTTTTCTTACTTTGTTAACTTTCGGGCTTCATCTAAACTATAAAAAATTAAAATATGGAAAATAATGCATATTTCAAGGCAAGATATAAACACATTAAGTATTAAATATATATTTGGATCTAGTCATGCAGTGTGTCTCACTGTGTCTCAAGGCATTCAATTACCTCAGCTCATCATTTCTCTTCTAGTTTTGCATTTGTTTATCTCAGTAAATTTAGGTGCAGATATTTGGAAATATCTCCAAATATCTTTAATAAGGAGTTGTGCATTCATGTAGGGTGCCCAAAACTTTAGGGAAATATTACTCTTCTCTTAAGGAGAGGTATAGCCAAATAACCTACACATTTATAAGGCCCAGAGACTTATTAAAGTGGAAGCCTTAAGTCCACCAAAGGAAGTGGATTCCAATACGTGATGGGCAGAATTTTCAGAGGAGAAAAAGCAAAATGAATCATTTAGTTATCAACAAAGCATTGGATGAATAGACAATAAGTGGGAAAGTAGGCTACAAAAGAAATAATTATAGTTCACTATTATATATGCATGGAAGCTGGTGTAAAACCATACAACATTTGTAAATGTTGGAGTCACTGAGGACACTTACGGGCCATCTCCAATTTACAGGCTTCCACTGGTTACTCATTGGGGGGAACTGGGGCAGAGAGGAAGGCTCTATCTTGAGTTACACATGGACACAAAATTTTAGCTTAGCATGGCCCATTTTATTAAAAGAAGCTTATACCTCAAGGAACTGAGGAATGAAATCCAGGTAAAGGCCCACTGTTTTTGAGGAGAGGTGAAGAAACAAATCATTTGTTGTTAAACAAAAGAAGTATTCATTCTGTTTCCTTCTAAGAGGGAAAGAATGTTCATGAGAACTCCATTCCATAAGCTCTGCACAGAATGTTGCAGAATGAACACTAAGGAAACATTTGGATTATGAATTATAGTAGTTTTGACCAAATGAACCAGGAAATAATAGTTTCTACTTATATCACTTTTTTCTTATGTAAAATTCTGTGCTGTATGCCAGTGGGAGATATAAAACCAACCATAGAGACAATTTTCTGTGTTTCATACAGGAGGGTCCTACTAGAAGCTAAGGTTGGATCAGTAATGTTGAGAATTAGCTTCAGGTATTATACAAAGTACCAGCACAAAGCACTAGCATTTCTAAACGGGAGGAACCCAAAGATTTTGTGGCAAAAAAAGGATATATAAAAACAAAAGTTTCCAAAACTAACTCAACAAACTATTAAATTGACTTTATCTACTCCACTATTACTTGGGCAAAGAAGAAAATACACATCCACACATATACATACACACACACACACACACACACACACACACACACACACACACACACACACAGAGAGAGAGAGAGAGAGAGAGAGAGAGAGAGAACAATCAAGAATAAACATCATTAAAATAAATGAGTCAAAACAACAGATACAGAAAACTTATCTTTAATAAACGATGACCAGTGAGTTAAGAGATGTAATGGAAATTATGTAAGACATCTATAAAAAAGAGGAAGGTTCCAGAAATGAGCAGGATATGCAAAAAACTGTCAAGAAGAATTGCTACAAATGAGATAAAAGATATCAGAGTTGAATTATTCTTTTGACAGAATTATCATTGTGGAATAAAAGCTTAGTAATATGAAGTCTACAGAAAAAATTGAAGCTGAAACCACAAAAGAGAAATCAAGTTTTAGAATACAAGACTAGGCTATGCATAACACGTAAGACAACATAAAATAATCTAACATAACACTAAGTGGGATTCTAGAAGAAGAAAAAGGAGGAGGAGAAAAAGGAGGAGGAGGAGAAGTAATGAAATAACAAAGAAAGAATATGAAAGATAATAGTACTGCCAAAATAATAAAAGACAGAAAATAATATGTAAGGTACTGAAAGTACCCAAACACATAAATGTAGATGCAGATGTCAACACAAAAGTAGACACAAGAAAAATTGCTAAGAAAGAAAAATTTGTTATGATGGAAAAAAGTTAAACTCAAGGTTTGTGACTTGGTCTGACAAAGCACTCCTCAAGAGCCATAGTAATGAGAAACTCACTCTCAGGTTGTTGGCCAGGAGAGTCTAAGAATGTCCCTAAACAATATAAGATTTTGTTGTTTCCTTGGTGTTGGGGCAGCTGGCCCAATCCCTGCGTTCAGGGGCGTGGCTGCCCCAGGGGAGTAGGATAGCCTTAAAAAAAGGATCGGGGCGCCGGGAGGGGCCCCGTTTGCTATCCCCCGCGTTACCTTCTGCTCCGCTGGACCCTTGGTTCTGTAAGTTCCCTTATTTCCCCTTTTATTAAAACTGATTTATTATAAAAGGACTATTTTGGTTATTTCCAAATCCCTCCGACCACCGGTACACGCCGGTACCCGCCGATACACCTTGGATTGTCTCCCAAAGGTGGATGGTAATTCCTATTGCTGGAAGACACTATGCACTTTGAATATAGGATCCTAGCTGGGTATGGTCTGGAAGCCTTTTCCCTGAGGATTAGCTTTCATTGTACCAGAGAGTACCACATAATATGACAAGGGAAGTAAGCAACTAACAGTCCTACCCTGCTGTAATCTATGAACTACAACAATAACTGACATGGCATTATTACCCTAATATTGCAATAATTGCATGAAAACTTTGGTGGTAACGAGCACTTCTACAATCAGATTTAGGACCTGATCAATAAGATTGAAATAATGTCTGGTACAGGAAACAAAACAAACTACCTAGGGTTAGTAAGTAAGGTCATGGATCTTAGAAGAGAATCTCCTACTACTGCTTTACTAAACCAGCTTAATCATTAGCTACATTCTAAATATTGATTCTTACATCCACAGATAAAAATAGATCTTATCCCTCATTACAGAATCTCTGTTTGCCACAGAGAGACCATTACATAAATCCACAACCAACCAGAATACAGAGAAAAAGTGAGTGTGGGGTGCACAACACAAATTTTCTGCCTAAAACTGAGGCATCATTGCAGAATAGGAAGGAGAAAGATAAGAGTCAGAGGAACAAGAAATTTGATGTTTGATTTCACCTCCTAGAAATGAAAAGGAAGCTACGCCCATTAAGTCTCATTATTGTGACCACCTGTGCAACAAGGATGAGGCCAATAGTCATGCTTACAGGAAGGAAACTTCATGCGGCTTCAACACTAGACAAAGGACTACAGGAAACCAAGAAAGCTGAGGGTGGACGAAATTCTCTTCTCAGGGGAAAACCTCCAAATTGTTATCCAATATCAAGTACTCAAGTCTTGAAAACATGTCCATACAGTAACATTGTATGGACTGAGCAGGCTGTATTTACATATATTTAGAAATGCACATGTATATATAATATAATATATATATATAATATCATATATATTATATATACATGCACATATATATGTGACAACAGTTAAAGAAGTATAGGACATTTCACACCCTTTTTTTGCTCTTCTACTCTTCCCATTTACACCCCTTGGGTATGGTGTAACTAGGAATAGTAGGAGAGGAAAAATGGTCTGAAATGATGTAATTAAATATTTAAGGAAGATTGAGAATACTAACTTATAAATGTGCTTAATTCATTGTCTGATACTTCCCAGGTTATATGCCCTCAGGAGGCCGATGTTTGAAAGGTTTGACGCCCAGAATGATGTTATTGGTGTGTTAGAAACTCTAGGAGGTAGGGACTAATTAAAGGTTCATATGATCCTGGGGAGGGGCACACTCTTGATAGGTTTAGGCCACCCAGGCCTCATTTGCGTCCTACTAACTCACAAGTATGCACATATTTTGAGTTGATTCTCTAGAGGATGAAGTAAACACATCTTTTCTTTTTTATGCTGATTATCTCAGACAATTTGTTACAGTCACCCAAAGCTGACGAACAGAAAAACCCAGGTTCTCAGAGACAAGCTTTTATTCTCTGCAGGTGTCTTAGTTAGGGTTTTGATTGCTGTGAGGTAACTCTTATAAAGGAAAGTGTTTAACTGGGGCTGGTTTACAGTTTCAGAGATTTAATCCATTATCATCATGGCAGGAGGTATGGCAGCACACAGACAGACATGGTGCTGGAGAGGAGCTGAGAGTTCTACATCTGGATAGCAGGCAAAAGTTAGAGAATGCCACTCTGGGATTGGCATGAGAGTCTGAGACCTCAAAGTCCACCAACAGTACATACGTCCTCCAATCATGCCACACCTATGCCCAAAAGGCCACACCTCCTAGTAGTGCCACTCCTTATGAGCCTATAGGGTCTATTTTCTTTCAAACCACTAGAGTAGGAAACCAAAAATGGTTTTCATACAATATTAGCTATGGGAATCAGGTCTGAGGCATCAAAGGACAGTAAAAATCTGTCCAAATAAAATACAGAAAAAATAATAAGCAAATAAAGAAACAAACAAATTAAAGAGCATCTTGTTTTGTTTGTCAGCTTGATACAATGTAGAGTTTTCTGGGACTAGCACCTCAAGTGAGAAGACACCTCCATCAGATTGTCCTGTAGGCAAGTCCATAGAGGATTTTTCTAATTAATGATTAATGTGAGAGGGCCCAGCTCCTTGCAGAGTAGGGATTCCTGAATGATGTAATAAAGCAGGATGAGCAAAAAATGTGCAAGCAAGCAAGCAGCATTACTTGATATCTTCTGCTTCTGCTCTGACTTTACTTAGTGATAGAATATGATCTGAGAGTTGTAAGAGGAAGCAAACCATTTTTATGTTTTGATTATGGTGTTTTTTTTATAGTGATAGAAACTCTAACACAATCTGGTAAATTTTGTTATTTTTATTAAGTTCTAAAAGGGTTTTTTTTTTTCATCCTGTTCTCTATTGACACAGTATCTGATCTATTAATGGTTTACAGTATTGTGTGTTAATAAATTAAATAATAATTAATTCCAGGTATTTAGCAAATTAACTATCTTCTAAATTTATCTTTTCTTTTAATGAGACGATTCTAAATCCCCTCCTCTAGCCATTATACTATATTGTTAGCCATAGTTCAGGAACTATTCGATAAAATCCCAGATTTTAGTCTTCTTGACTCAGTCACCAGGACTTCGTGCCTACTGATCAGTTCTCTCTAGCAACCTTCTTCCATGCTTCTCTGAACTCTGGAACCTGTGGCGCTTCTACACTTGTAACATGTCGGAGTCCACAGAGCCATGTGAAGATTAAATGAGTACTCAGTTACTCCATATATGATCCACAATTCCTTTACTTGTCTCGGATGGCCTCTGTAATCAAACAATTGGATTTTTTTGGAGAACCCCACTAAAAACTAAGCAAGAAGCACATTATAAAATCTTAAAAATTCTGGAGTAGATTATTGCCATTTATTATCAGCGAAGTAGGTACGTGCAATCTACTAAATACTTACAATGCAGATAAAATGTTTGACTATACTTTAGACGTATGCATAATTCCCCTTACTCTTTTGTGAAGACAGCACTAGCATTTACCCAAATAACATTTTGTTTTCTTTCAGACTTAGCTCTAAAGACATATGACTTTAGCGGACACAGTTTCAATAAAGCTTATGAAAAATCACATTACTGAACTGTTTCCCAAGATGCTTCAGGTGAAAGACTTCTCCCACTAGTGTTATACAGCACTGTAAGTATAGAGCTAGGGTAAAGGAGAATGGGATAAAGCTATAGGTATCAACAACGGGGACTCTCAGCTCTTATTTAAGAATAACACATACTCCAGGAACAGCCATGATCATGCTCATGATATATTTCATGTGGATCGCCAGAGGTGTCTTCCGAGTCTCATAAGTCACAAAATATCACTTGCTTACTTCCCTGGGGCTTTACATATGAGTTAATATAATTGAAACATAAAATATAAGTGTTTTCAAGTAATACCTCCTAAGGTCATCACAAAAATCATTTTTCCAGAAAAATGCCCCTGAGCATCCATGAAATCTTTTCAAATGTGAACTTATTTCTAATCTCGAAGCCGAGGATGAGTTCTAAACAGTGATGTAAGCTCACAGCTAATGGATAGAGCACATGCTTTTAGAAGCAAAGAACTAATAAGACTTGTTTCACATTCTTTATTACTAAAGATGAGTTATTGGTATTTTCTCTGAATCAACTCTACATAATTCCACAAGTATGTCTTTTAAAAAACCAGGTAGGTGAATGGGCACTGCAAGGTGTTTGCAGAAATGAAAGAAAAAGTGAAAATATATTCTCTACCCTCTGAGCTTGCAGTTTAAATTAAAGGCAGACATAAACAAAAATATGCGCCCAGGTATATGAGGACATAGAATAAATACTTACAGGGACATAATGTGTTTTGGAGGTGTATGACAGGAAAAAAAATCTTAATTCTGTCTTTGGGGGTCTGAGAAGGCCACGTTTACTTGGAAATTCATAGCAGTGGGCACTGAAGTCACAGTGAATTTTTGCTTCAACAGTGGTGGAAAAATATCAGTCTGTGTTTAGAAATAGTGACAACACCAGAATAGCAATAACTGTAGTCCTTGGGGAAGACAGCCAGAGCTGCCTGGGGTTTGCAGGGCTGGAATAAAAGTTTAGCAGCGCACATGGGCAACTCTCATGATTAGACACTCAAATGAGTGGGAGATATCTGCTCAGTGACATTTAGTTAATCTGGAGGAGCTACTGTGACTACCTTAAAACACTTCCTCAAATTTCTTGAATACATTGCCCTATCAGAAAGTGATATTTTGTTTCTCTGTAGAAGTAGTCTTGCTTCTCTATCAGAATCAGATGTTTTCTTCCTAGAATTCCACTGAATCGTCTGATATCTCGTGGGTGTGTGGATGTGGACATAATTTACCCAGACAGTAAGGTGAAGAAAGCTTGGTGATATCATGAAGTAGAAAGCAGGTAGTGTGTGTAACAATGGTCATTTCCTGAATCCGTGACAAAGGACACAGATCAGGGTCAGTTTGCTTCTGAAAATCTGAAAGCTTGACCTTTTGTGTGCCAGATAATCCTAAATTTAAGTGCTTGAGAAGTCCATACCACCACATAGACCTCCCTTTATAAGCTGGTAAGTGTGGAGATATTGAGAGTTTTCATAAATAAATTACTTTTCATTTTCTTGTCGTTATTTCATCCAAAAACAAAGATTGGGTAGGACAAGCGCTGGCCAGATCACATCTGTATATCTAAGGGTAACAGTATAGGATTACAACCTTTGACATTAATTATTCTCTTGGCTAACCTTATATAACTTTGTCTGACGTAACTCAGATTTTGCTATTGCTTGCAGAAGGATAACATTTCTTGAAGAAATAATTTTTCAACAGATGAATCAGAATGTATTATTCCACTCACCACCTGGGGGACAGAAAAATAGTCCTTTCTCACTCCCCAGACTGCTCTACAGACATGTGCTTCCTCGAGTGTAAATTACTGTCAGGTCACTGCATATCAAACAAAGCAGTGTGACACTTCTTGGCACCAATGCAATCTCGCATGCATCTGTGCAGGATATTAAAACTAAGTTTAAAATTTCAGTCTCTAGACACATAAAAATGAAGCAGACGGTGGTTGAATAAAGCAGAGGCATGCTTCCCTAATGAAATGTTCTTATCTATTTTTCCCTTGTTCAGGGCTACCACTTGTGTGGCTCCTTTGTGGATAAGCACACTTTAGAGTCGGTAAGTACGATTCACCAATGCACATCTGATTCGTGAAGATTCCTCTGGAGCACTTGATGTCCTCTCTGCAGTGCACCATGAGATGAGTGCAGTGATTTTTTTCTAAAGCAATGATTTTGCACCTTAGATGATTTTATCTTCAAGGTGTGTCATGTGTGCCAGTTCTGTTACTGGCCCTAGTAACCAGCCTGGTGTCTCAAAGCTCCTGGTCAGAGTTCAGAAAGTTTTAAGTCCATTATTTTATAAGGATGTTCCTTATTATTGTAAGCAACACCAAGTGTAAATTGATAGGCTTGCTGATTTCTAAGATGCTTATACACTTAAACCAGAGCAGAGTGTATGTTTATAAGAAGTCTAGGCCACTGCTAAAATATTTACTAGAAAATACCTTTTTGGACAATGCAGACATCTGAAACCACATCATAAGGCTAGTGAGCAAGAATGTGCATATGTGGGTAGATTTCACAATAGTCTTTTATTCTAAATCCTGGTCTTATACATGGTGTATGGGAAGAGGAGTAAATATACACCATGCATTGAATGTACTGAAGTAAGTCTAAATAATCAAACTTTAGGAACCTCTCTAATGTGTTCCTTTGCTTGCACTCTGATGCTAAACCTGGTCATGGCCCTATGGTCTGGCCAAATATGGGAGAGATAAGTTAATTTTCTTATTGGACATCTGTGACTGATTACTGTTCCAGAGGGGGATGTTGACTACAGGGGCCAAAATGTAAAAAGGACTGCACAGCTTGTCTCTTGATCTAAATGGTCCTAGAGTACTGCTTAGTCTCCACCTTCATAGGAAAATATGCATTGGGAATATATATGCATCTGTACCTCTCTCTGTCTCTGTCTCTCTCTCTGTGGGGAGGGAGAGAGGGAGAGATACAGAGAGACAGAGAAAGGTTGGGGCTGAGGAAACAGACTATCAGTAAGTCTAGACTAGGGATGGGGATGTTATGGAAGGCTCAGTTCTCAATCAAAAAGGAACTACTTCAGATAACTATATTTCAAGAAGAAAAACTGAAAGTTTTACATATGAGATTAAATGTATAGCTTAATACCATCAATAATGGAAACAAATCTAGTTGAAAATACAGCTGCTTGTAATTTGACACTTGGATGCCTCACGGAACTCTCAAAATTGTTGTCACCACGGATACAGTGTAGGCAGAAAATTCTGCCATTTTATAAACACTGCTTTAAAAATTGTTATAATTTATCAAATATTAAATGTGGTTAATATGCTCTACAATGCATTTCTGTATTGTCAATATCATGCTACATTAGCTGATCATTATTTCTAATTTGCACAATGGCACAATAATTTTTATATCTGAATGTTTTTAGTGTATACAATTCAATCAATTATCAACTCAACAGAAATAAAGACTTATAAAAGTGCATTTCTGGAGACACATGTATTTGGTTATGATAAAAGGATTAATATTAAAAATTCCCACCTACAAGAAGAAGATATAAAATTGTTAAGAATATTTGAAAAATAAAACAAAACAAAACTCTTGATGGCTGGGATAGTGGTTCAATAAGGAGAATGGGAGTTTGTACCTCTGACACCATGTTTATGCCAGGTAAGATTGGAAGGTGCCTCTAATTCCAATTTCTAGAAACTGGGGACAGGTTTCTCAGCATCAAGTTGGATAGCCAGCCTAGCTGAAAGGCAAACTCTAGGTTCCATGAGAGACCCTGCCTCAATAAACAAGGCACAGAGCAATTGAGAAAGACATCCTAACTCAATCTTGGGGACTCCACAAATGAGCACACACACTCATACACCACACTTACACAGATAAGTAAAAACAGAAGCAGCAGTAACAACGAAAATCTACTGAAAGAGGCTGAAACAAACATCCTTGTGTGACTTGAGGAATGGGAAACACCAAGTCAGAGAAAGTTTCTTCCCAGAGATGGCTTGCAATCACAGAGTGCCAGGGAGGGATGCAGAGCCCACTGGTTTCAGAGGATGAGCTAAGTAGCCTCTGGGTAGTTAAAGACAGATCCTAATTTGAGGTTGCTTTGTTTGCATGTATAATTGGCAGGCCAGGTAGGAGATGAGGAAAAGGAGTCAAATGTATCTTAATAGTTTTATGGACATGATTGGACAACTTCTCGGAACTGCTCTACCTGGGTAAGTCACTTTACCACAGCTTTATTTTTAAACTTTACCTTTGAACTAATAGTTTTCTTTAGATGTTTTAGCTATTCAATGGACTTCAACAGGTAAGAGGATGGGCTTTCACTTCTCTCTCTTCTACCATATATGATATAGATTAATAACCTGTTGTTATCATGTGATACACTGCAACTAGTATTAAAACATTGACTTGTTATAATAAATTAAATTCTGCAGTTTATATTAAATTCCACTCTTGTTCTTGAAAAAACAAGTCTATGTTCTTGAAAAAGTAATAAGATTATTATATAATGTAATGTTCCTCCTTAGCATAGTTTCATAGTTTAATCTGTTGGAGGAGGCCACTTGTTTCATTCCCAGCTGCTTAGTCCTGAAATAATCACACAGAGACTGTATTAACTAAATCACCGCTTGGCCCATTAGTTCTAGCTTCTTATTGGCTAACTCTTACATTAATTTAACCCATTTCTATTAATCTGTGTATTGCCACGTGACTGTGGCTTACTGGCTAAAGTTCTGGTGTCTGTCTCCGGCAGGGCTCCATGTCTTCTCTCTGACTTCTCTTCCTTTCTCCCAGTATTCCATTTAGTTTTTCTCATCTAGCTCGGTTTCCCTATAGCTCAACTGTTGTATTGCTGAGATTATGTAGCATGATCCTATCAGACTGACTTCGTTGCTTAGCAAGCACATGTTAAGGTTCTTTTAGGTTTATGGACTGATGGGTCATTGTATTTTTCTAAAATAATATTCTTCAAGACCACATAAGTTTTTATTATTCTATTGTTGAATAATCTCTTGGTTGCTGATGTTTTGAGCAGTTATGAACAGGACTGCCACAAATAGCATAGGCTGACTTGTATGTTGACGTGAGCTCTTAAGAAGTTTGGGGGAATACCCGGGATGGGATAACTGGATCAAGGATGACTATTTATAACTGGAAAGTTTTCTCAAACTCTTTCCCAAAGTACACAGAACAATTTGGACTCTTACCAGTGGTGAATGAGTGAGTTGTTTTTGTTTCACATCCCTGAAATCATTTGGCATGTTCACTCCCTTAGGTATCAACCATTTCAACGATGTGTAGTTGTATCACATTGTTCTGATGTGGGATCCCGCTCTGTATGCTGTAAATATATTTTATTGCCATTGGTTAATAAAGAAGTTGCTTTTGGCCAATGGCTTAACAGAACATAGCCAGGCTGGAAAAGATATAGAGTGAGACTAGGCAGAGTCAGAGAGAAGCTGTATAGCCATAGCAGGAGCCAGATGCCCCCACCAGAGCCCCCAGGAGCCCTCTGAACTTTGCTGCTAGGCCACAACCTCATGGTGATGCACAGACTAAAAGAGATGGATTAGTTTAGGATATAAGAGCTAGCTAGAAATACGAATAAGCTCTTGGTCAAACAGTATTGCCAACAATATGGTTTTTGTGTGATTATTTATGGTCTGGGCAGCCAGGAACGAACTAATAGCCTCTGGTAATACATTTCATCTTTTACTGGAAAATAAGTTTTGATTTCATTATTTTTCTATTGTTTCTTCATTTTGTATCTTGGTTGGTGTGTACCTTTCTCCTTTGGTAGAATGTAGAGTACTTCCAGCATCATGAACTAGTCAACAGGTGAAAAATAGGCATCAACATGGCTTTGCCATGTTTAATTGGATATGTAGGTGTTGTCTTCAGTAACAGGACCTTACCATCATTTTGCAGAGAGCAATCAATAGCCTTGGCAATAGCCTAAATTGTTTAAGGGGGAGTCTCCATGGAACTTCTTTGACCAAGAACTCAATTAGAGTTAACCCATTTCAGGCACTGGAGGTTTCACTCGGCAGGGAATGATGTGCTTCCAGGGCTTATTTCCCCCTGCTGTTTGGTGATTCCATTCAGATGTCTTTTATATTTTGTAGTAATTTTTGTGAGAAACTTTTACAAAATGTGAGTGGTTTACCAGTTACTATATTACAAAAATATTTCCTCCTTTCTCATCAACCATTAACTACATGAATATCCTTAGTGACGGCTGTGGACTCATGAGTTTCTCCCCGTTAACTAACATTAACTACCTATATATCAAGTGAGTGGTATAAATTGAGGAGTACCTCTTTCTTCATGAAGAAATAAATGAGTCCAAAATTATGAAGGGCTTGAATACCTGATCATAACTGTTTATAGTGGAATGGCTTGTCATACTCAGAAGGCAGTGTTCTATAACCCTTCACCTTCTCCTTCTCGCTCTTGCATTCTTTCTTTCCTCTGTGACGTCCACTGAGGCTTACAGGGATGACAGATGTCTCAATTCCAATGATCACTTCTCATGACTTTGACCAGTCATGAGTCTCTTACACTACTATTTACTATTTAAAAAGTAACTTCTCTGACCATCGTTGGCATTAGAATTAATCTATAGAAACAAACGTAGTTATTTAGAAGGCATTTTGACAGGCAGGTCAAGTCCTTTTAGCACAACAACAGCATCATCTTCCTCTTCCCCACTGAAGTCTATGACCTCCCTACCCACAGGCTTTTGCACGGTTTGCTTTCTCACAGTAGCAGGTATAAATCCTGTATTGAAGATTGGGAAACAGTGAAGTTATTTTTCTTTTTTTAAAATTAATATTTATTTTTTATGTTTTTTATTAAAAATTTCCATCTCCTCCCCTTCTCCCACTTCCCTCCCCTCCCCTCTACCCACACCCCCACTCTCTCCCTCTCCAGGCCAAAGAGCAGTCAGGGCTCCCTACACTATGGGAAGTCCAAGGTCCTCCCAACTCCCCCCAGGAAGGTGAGGATCCAAACTGACAAGGTTCCCACAGAGCCCGTCCATACAGTAGAATCAAAGCCCAGCGCCATTGTCCTTGGCTTCTCAGTCAGCCTCCACCATCAGCCACATTCAAAGAGTCCGGTTTGATTACATGTTCCATCAGTCCCATTCCAACTGGTCTTGGTGATCTCCCATTAGATCTGTCCCACCATTTCAGTGGGTGAAAGCACCCCTCTCAGTCTTGACTTCTTTGCTCATACTTCCCTCCTTCTGCTCCTCATTAGGACCTTGAGAGCTCAGTCCAGTGCTCCAATGTGGGTTTCTGTCTCTATCTCCATCCATCACCAGATGAAGGTTTTATGGTAATATGCAAAATAATCATCAGAGTGGCTATAGGACAAGGCCAGTTCAGTCACCGTTTCTTCTGCTGCCCAAGGAACAAGCTGGGGATATCTCCTTGGACACCTTGGAACCCCTCTAGAGTCAAGTCTCTTGCCAACCCTAAAATGGCTCCCGTAATTAAGATACATACTTTCCTTCTCCCATATCTACCCCTCCTCCACCCCAACCATCCCATTCCCTCAAGCTCTCCCCATCCTCTCCTTCTCCTTTCTCTCCCCCCATCTCCCCTTATCCCCTACCTCACTCCCACCCCCGTGCTCCCAACCCTTACCCGGCAATTTTGTCAATTTCCAATATCCAGGAAGATAACAATATGTTTTTCTTTGGGTACACCTTCTTATTTAGCTTCTCTAGGATCACGAATTATAGGCTCCATGTCCTTTATTTATGGCTAGAATCCACATATGAGTGAGTACATACCATATTTTCAATTTGAATTCTTTCTAATTTTCCTTTTGATGTCTTCTATGACTCAGTTACCTTTAAGTGCTTTATTTGATTTCCAAGTGCTTATATTTGTCTTTGCTTCTGCTGTTCATTTCTAAGTTAATTAATTATTTTTATTATGAATTTCACACACACACACACACACACACACACACACTGTAGAATTTCAATCCATTTACATTAATGTTACTGTGTCTTAGCATCTGGAATATAGTCAGTTACATACAATGGCTGTGGGCCCAGTCCAGGAAGCTGCAGGACATTTTTTCTTGGACTTGTATTAACTTCATTTTTTTTCTTTTGAAACAGGGTTTCTCTGTGTAGCAGACCTGGCTCTCCTGTAACTAGCTTTTTTTAGATCAGGCTGCCGCAAACTCACAGAAATCCTCCTGTCTCTACCTCCCAAGTGTTGAGATTAAAGGCATGCACCACCACCACCCAGTCTTATTCTTTTCTTTTTTTTTTTTTAAATTTTTGGTTTCTCTATATTCCTTAATGAATGCCCTTGATCAGTTTTTAGATCTTGAAGTTTTTCTGATAGAATTTTTTATAGTTTATGCTTTCTGGCCAGAAAAAAAAAAAGAATCCTACTTTTTTATGCTACCAGGTCCAGATGTGTTTTGCTTCTCTATGGTAGACTGCATTGTGTCACCAGAAGTTGACAATTGAGCTATTCCATTCTAGTCTCATGATCTAGATGACCCCATTTTGTCTCTGTTGGTGTGAGAAAATATTCTGACTAGAAGCAACTCTGGGAAGGATTTATTTGATTTACAATTCCAGGTCACAGGCCATTGATTCAGGGACGTCACAAAGGAACTCAGACAGCTAGTGGTACCACATGCAGTCAAGGGCAGAGAGAAAACAAATACCACCCCTTTGGTTCCTCCTTTTTAGCTAACTTTCTTCATTCTTGCACAGTCCAGAGCCTAAATCATGAAATGGTGCTACCTATATGCAGCATGGATCTATTTAACAATTACAACAATCTTCCACAGACATGTCCACAGTAAATCTGATCTCGATTATTCTCCAACTGAGACTCCCTTCTCAGATGACCATACTGGACTTTAACTTGATTTTATATTTTACTCTCATCTGTTATGTTTAGAGTTTGGTCAAATCTCTAAAAGATTTATAGTTAAATATTAGTTTAGATTCATGTCTCATAAATTACAGTAAAATCAGAATCGTAAGACACTTGTGATTTGGGTATAACATTATTCTAGAATAATAAATTCAGCTACTTGTTAAGTTCCTTGTTTCCTCTGAGACTAAGCTGACTTAAAATAAATGTGCTAACACATATGCTGTCGTTAGGCATTTGATAGTGGCCAGATAATAAATGTTAATTGCATCTGTTCATTTGCCTTCATGATTTGAGAAAAACAATGTATTTTTATAGCACTAAGATTTCTTAATTCAAGAGTACCGCTTTAAAATAGCCAACAGCTTTAACTATTAGGGATACGCAAAATAAATATCTTACTTCAATCAAGATAGTCAAATTAATAAAAAAAAACATTGACAGCTCATTGTGGCAAGTATACAGAGAAAAGAGACCACATTCTCACTGCTAGTGGGAGTGCAAACTGGTACAGTCATTATGAAAATCAGTGTGGAGGTTCTTTACAAAGCTGAAAATATTGACATACTACAAGACTTAGAGATATCACTCTTGAGCATATACCCAAAGGGTTCTCCAGCTAAATACAGAGATACTGACTCATCTACGTTCATTGCTACTCTATTTTTTATACTTGGAATTTGGAAACAGACTAGATATCTGTCAACTGAAGAATGGAAAATGAAATGTGGGACATTTCTAAAATGGAATATCATATAGATGTTAAGAAAAAATAACTTATCAAATTTGCAGGTCAGTAGATGGAGCTAGAAAGAATCATCCTAAATGAGGTAACCAAGACCCAGAAAGATAAACATTGGCTGTTTTCACTAATATGTAGATGTTACACTTTACGCTTTAGAGGTTTGTGTTTCATTTAGAATATGCACAAAGCTTAGGTAGCTAGTAAGTGACTGGGTGCTGTCTTCTAAAGAAGGGGAAATAGAATAGAGAATATAGGGTAAAGGAATAATTAGAGTAGGATCAGAGGTCAGGGTAGAAGAGAGAATACTGGAGGGACAACTGACACTAATGACTTTTGAAAGTCATATGACTTTGGAGATGCAGAGCTTTGCTGGAATAGCGCATCTCCAAAGTACAAAAAGTTTCACAATAAGCACCACCCACTGGGAATTGAGTGTTCAAATATCTTAACCTCAGGGATCATTTTCATTCATATTACATATATAGCTCCTTGTCATGTAGATACTTACCTGTGCACTATAATGTCACATGTGCCAGTAATAGTTCTAATTACTTATGCCCTTAGAAGCACAAGAAAACAAACAATACCATTATAAAAACATCCCCTTTGCAGTTTCCTCACACAATTGCCTCCCACCACAAAAGACCTTACTTCCTGAATACAACACAGCACAGTTGATTATGGCTTCAGCCAATGAATCAGAATAGAATCCATATAATGAGTCTATAGTAGACTCAATATGTGCAAAATATAATGGAGAGATTAAAAGACATCACAATAAAACTCAACCCAGAAATTTGAGTAATTGAAAAAATTAGAAAAGGATGTATGGAGCCATGGAAGGAGGGACTAAGTTGTGCAGTTGGTGTAGACAGAGCACTAAGAGTGACTCGGCCATTTTTTTTAAATTTTTTTTCTCATTTTTTTTTCAGGTGTAGAACTGGACATTTATTACTTAGAGGATGGAGGGAGAGAAGGAGACAGAGAGAGAAGAGAGAGAGAGAGAGAGAGAGAGAGAGAGAGAGAGAGAGAGAGAGAGAGAGAGAGAGAGAGAGAGAGAGAGAGACGTGCTCATGCCAAGGGACAGAAAGGGAGAGAGCTTTTCTCATTTTTTTATTAAGGATTTCCATCTCCTCCCCTCCTCCTCCCCCTTCCCTCCCCTCCCTTCCACCCATACCCCCACTCCACCCCTCTCCAAGACAAAGAGCCATCAGGGTTCCCTTCACTATGTTAAGTCCAAGGTCCTCCCAGCTCCCCCTAAGTCCAAAAAAATTAAAAAAAAGAAAGTCATATGACATCCTCCTACTGTAGAACCTTTATAAAATATATACACATATAAAAGGAATTTGAGAACTTATATAAAGTTACCATAAATGAGGGAGGGAGTGGCCTCCTGATGTTACCTGATACTTACTTTGTGCTTCTACACTATGTGGAAGTCAGTATTCACTGCAGTCCATTCCACAGTGTGCTCTCAAATGTGTTCAAACACAGAACTCTTCTAAAACAAAAGCTCCATACATACACGCTTGGTGCATGCTGTTAGTTCCTTGCAAGTTAAAAACTGAACAGTGGAATATCGATATTTGAGAAGCTCAAATAAATAGAACTGACTGCTTCTGCCATTCCTTTACCATAATTAAATGCCAGATGTGTTTTAATTTATAATTTACTTGTACTATAAAGGTTTAGTGTTCTATGAGACATGCTTTGGGAAATTCCTTTGTGTGATTTTGTTTTATTTGCCTCTGGATTTTCTTAATGTTGAGTGATGAGAAGAGATGAATACATCTGTGGATTCAGGTGCTTCCTTGAAGCTAAAAATTTCAGATGTAGATCCAGAAGTAAATGTGATGGTAAGATCACAGGGTGTAAGATTATGGGCATAGACCCACACCCCAGCATCATAGATACCAACTTGAACAACTCCTAAGAACTTTTTCTTACTATTTTAAGGTCAGTGGTCTGTGTGAGATTGCTATTTTTCCTGCTCTGTGTCATGTAATTGACTTGTTTCCCATTCAAATAGAGACAGCTAGCAAGATAAAATGGCTATTAGAGATCCAATTTAGCTGTTATAAATGTCATTGGATAGTGATAACTATAAAAGGAAAGCAGAATATTGCAGGGGATATCCTGGCTCTTCTGTTTTCTCTAATCCATCATTAAATTTTATTAAATTATTGGAAGAGTACACAAGTACATCTTGGAATTAGAGACAGACCTACTGCTGAAACAAAATCCTATTTTGAGAAGTCTTTTTTATATTGATCACAAATAAATTCTGCTTCTTCAATTCACTATGGACTGGAATAATATTTCTTGAAAACATCGTTCATGCTGTTAAATTTATTTAATGTTCATATTTGAAAAAGTATTAACATGTGAACATTTTTGTTTTCTTTATGAAATCCAGTAATAAATCAACATTGTTAACGATGAAAATTGAAATAAGAACACATCAAAACATACAGCTCTCTTCTCATAAATTGTATAGCAGTGGTTCTCAGCCTGGCGGTCACGACCCCTTTGCACTTGCATATCAGATATTTACATCATGATTCACAAAAGTAGCAAAATTACAGTTATGAAGCAGCAACAAAATCCTTTTATGGTTAGGGGTAACCACAGCATGAGGAACTGTGTTAAAGGGTTGCAGCATTAGGAAGGTTGAGAACCTCTGCTGTACTGTGTTCATTTTGCTGCTCTCTACATAAAATATGATTGTACGATTAGAATAACTAATTCACACATCCTCTCAGCCAATGATAAATCAGCTGGGTATTTTCTAGTACTTCACTTATTTTTTAATCTTTTTAAGGAAATCTGTACATTATAAGATTTGAACAATTAAGAGAACCTACTGACAATTACATATTCTCCTCCAAAGAGGAACTGAAATTCAGTGCTAAAATTAATTTAAGAGTTCCAACGTGACAACTTTTTTATATAGCTACTTTAGGTTAAAATTTGTGATTTCAAAAAGGCAATTACCTCTGTCTTTTAAGACTATTTAAGGAAAGAAACCCATAAATAGTGTGTACAGTTGTACAGCTCTGAGTCTATGTGCTGCTTCCTGTGTTATTTGGGACACTTTCAAACGCATACAGTCACAGACTGTGGTAGTCGCCCATTTTCTTTTCCCTGACCCTAAAAGCAAAATGCCATATTACATGTGACCCATCCATGTGTCTGTTAGTTCAACAAAGCTTCTTTATGAGTGTTTTCTTTTTTGAAGTAATGTGTGTTTACTCCTCAGAGTGACCCCACTTTCTTCCACTATTGTTGGGGGACTCTAGTCACATGTTATTTTGCCATGAATACTATGATTTGAGTCCATGAGATTCTTGTCTACTAGACTACAGTAACTGAAAATGCTGTTGGGGACAAAAACAAGAAATCCTTTATAAGGACAGCAAACCCGTGGTTCCTGAATGAATGCTCAGGATGTTCGTTATGTTTTCTTTAACTTTTAGACTGAGAACATAGATAATTTATTGTCAGGCTTTCTGTTTTGTGCCATTTCACAATCTTTGCTGTTTGTTACTGTATACCAGATTAATTGCTTCCCACAAAAGTTGTAGCATAGTGCCTTTGGTGCAATTTTGTTTCAAACATTTCTTTTTTTGACTAATGATACAAATACCTTGTTTTTAAATATATAATTTAAATTTACCTCTTATTTTTTATTTTTAAAGCAATGGTTGGGATGTAGGATTTATAAACCAATTCTTTACTGTTTGGATCTTTTTAAGGATCACTTAATAAATACTTGATATGTGTTTCAAAATCTTTGTATTTTTATTTACTATCCTAATATTCTCTGCATATTAGACCATTCAGCACAATTCTTCACATCAATAGTGATTATTTGCCATTTTAATGTATTAACTTCTGAAAGAAATGTTCCAATCTATTTTTCCCCATTGATTCATGTAGTTATCATTTATAGGGTATCTGCATAGATGGCTCAATGGTTAACACTTTATGTTCTTGTAGATGGTCTGAATTCATTTCTTAGCATCCAGCTCAGGCAACTCACAGTCCTGCAATTTAAGCTCTATGGATTCAGTGTTCTCTTATGGCTTCCACAGGCTCCAGCATCTCTCTCTCTCTCTCTCTCTCTCTCTCTCTCTCTCTCTCTCTCTCTCTGTCCCTCCCTCCCTTCCTCCCTCCCTCCCTCCTTCCCTCCCACTCCTCCCACTCTCTGTTTCTCTTTCACACACACACACAAGCATGTGCACACATGATCCTTTGGATTATTACATCTTTACCATTTAATAATTATTATATTTTTAGAATAATTTCCTCAAACTTGACTTTTGGCACAGGGATAGATTGTTTAGATAAAAATGTCAATGAGCCACCTTTTGTTGTCCTTTTTAGTAATAATAATTGTGTTTCACATAAGAAATCACACAAGCGAACTATCCTAACAAATGTTTAAAATTTAAACCCTCTGAAACAAAAACCGAATTTTGTAGCATTTGCTTACTTTTGCTTACTTCCGTGCTGTAAATAGTAGATATTGGCAGATCTCATACAATAAACAATACACAAATAAAAATAAAATAAAATACACAAATAAAAATAAAAATACAATAAACAAAGCACTTCTGGGATGGATGTTTAAAGACAGTCATAGCAGTTCTAATGAACTCAAAGTCTGAGCTGGCATACTTGTTTTTATCTCCTTCTTTTTGGTGTCCAGACTTTTGTTTCCATTACCATCCCATCCCAGAAGTTACACATCTTATGTATTTTAACCTGTGTGATTAACTTTGACAATTTTAACAGAGATTGAGTTATCAAACTACGCAACATCTCTTACTTCCCTTGAGTAATGTTGGAGGAGGTCACTTATTTCATTCCTGGCTGTTCAGCCCCAAAACAATCACACAGAATCTATATTATTCAAAATACTGTTTGGCCCATTAACTCTAGCTTCTTATTGACTAACACTAATATCTCAACTTAACCCATTTCTAGCAATCTGTGTATCACCACATGGCTGTGGCTTACCAGATAAAGTTTCCATGTCTGTCTCTGGCGGGGTTATATGGCCTCTCTCCATCTTTGCCTCCTTTCTCCCAGCATTCAGTTTAGTTTTCCTTACCTAAGTTCTACCCTATCAGGTAAAGTCAGTTTCTTTATTAACCAATGGTATTGGCAGCATACAGAGTGAAATCCCTTATCAGAATAACCCATAACATTGTATGTTGCTTTAATTTTGACCCCTTTCCCAACTTCTATGTTATTTCTAAATGATATTTAAGATTATGGTTTTTGAACCTCTTCAAGTTCTTCAAATTATCACCATTTTTAGTGTTTTATAGTATATCTTCAAGACTTACTATTAAAATGTCATTATCAAACACATATCAGAAGTTTGTAAGTTTCTGTGAACGCTGTAGATATACCTTATATACATATCTTGGGGCTGTTAGTGTGAGTATTAGCATTGGTAGCCAGTGTTCCATGCAAACATCTTAATTTTAAACATCCAATCATTATGACTATACTTTTTCCTAATATTCTCTCTTTTTAATAGATTGAGATATAATTTAAAGAAAATAAAAATATACCGTTTTTGAGTAAAGATTTGATTATGTGAATTTTCCTAAAATATAACCTTATAAAAAGGAGTATGGTACCATTTGACATCTAAAACATACCACACACACATACACACACACACACACACACACACACACACACACACACACACACACACACACACACAGAGAGAGAGAGAGAGAGAGAGAGAGAGAGAGAGAGCGCAACAACCTTACTCTTCTTTTCTTAAGCAGGTGAGTTATGCCTGTCAATACCATTTCTCTAAGCATAGTATCAGAATTTTAGACACGAGTGATTTCTCATTGCAGTTAATAGGATGGCTATTTGATATGGCTATTACTTGTCAAGCACTCAGATTAATTTCAATGGTTCTCAACCTGTGGGTTGTGACCCCTCTGGGAGGCACATATCAGATATTTTACATATCTGATATTTACATTATGATTCATAAAAGTAGCAAAGTTACAGTTATAAAGTAGCAATATTAAATAATTTTATGCCCGGGGGTCACCACCCATGAGGAATTGTATTAAAAGTTTGCAGTGTGAGACAGGTTAAGAACCACTATGAAGCACTATCATGCCTTTGCTTCTTTTGCAAAGCCATGTTTGCTAAAGTCAAGTGTTACCAGTTGATTAAGCAGATTTTAATCTGATTTCAAGGTGGTTTCTTGGAAAATTGGGAATTGCTCTACCTCAAGATTCAGCTATACCACTCTTGGGCATATACCCAAAGGATACTCCATCCTGCCACAAGGACACTTCTCAACTATGTTTATTGTAACTTTATTCATATCAGCTGGAATCTGACAACTAACTAGATGTTCCTCAACTGAAGAATAGATGAAGAAAATGTGGTGCAGCCAGGCGGTGGTGGCGCACGCCTTTAATCCCAGTACTCAGGAGGCAGAGGCAGGCGGATCTCTGTGAATTTGAGGCCAGCTTGGTCTCCAAGAGCTATTTCCAGGACAGGCTCCAAAGCTACAGAGAAACCCTGTCTCAAAAAACAAACAAAAAATGTGGTGCTTTTGATCTTAGCCATTCTGACAGGTGTAAGATGGTATCTTAGAGTTGTTTTGATTAGCATTTCCCTGATGGCTAAGGATGTTGAACATTTCCTTAAGTGTCATCAGAGAAGTTTCCTCCAGCAACTGTTAGGAGCTTACATTAGGCGAAGCTCATGGATCCCCACAGAAGAGGGGCAGGAAAGATTATAGGAGTCAGAGGAGTTGAGGACACCATGAGAAAACAGCCCACAGAATTACCTACGCAGGGTTCATAGGGGCTCACGGAGATTGAAGCAGAAACCTTGGAGCCTGCATGGGTCTGTGCCTGGCTCTTTGCACAGATGATACAGTTGTTTATCTTGGGGTTTTTTGCTAGACTCCTAACAATGTCAGTGGTGCTTTCTGACTCTGTTGTCTGTCCATGGGACCCCTTTCCTCCTATTTGGTTGCTTTGTACAGACTTGATATGAAGGTTCATGCATAGTCTTGCATCTTTTAATGCTGTGTATAGTTGATATCACTGGAAGACCTGTTCTTTTCTGAAGGGAAATGGAGAGGCAGTAGATTTGGGGAAGAGTGGAGGTGGGAAGAGAGGAGAGACTGCAATTGTGGTGTATTATGTGAAAAAATAAAGATAAAGAAAAAATAGGAAAATAAATCTGTCTTCAGTGTTAATTTTTGATAACTAGAAAGATGCCATTTACTTATCATGCTAAAAATAAATTTTGATTGCTTTATTTCCATAGCAACAGAAGAATCAGTCTTCATTGGTGCATAAACTCCTTTTTTCTATGTACTGCTTTCTCTAAGCCCAAACAAGTAAGATATCTGTGATTTCCAGTTCCTACCATTGCTGTCCATTCTCTTTGTGGGGAATGTTGTATGAACAAGAACAATTTTTGCCAAGTATAATTTTTCTTCTTTAGGTCCCCGAGTTATCCATGAATTCATCTATTTAAACGGTGACTATAGAAAAGTATTTATACTTCTGGACAATAGAGTTTGATTTTTATCAAACAAATGTGAGAAAAATAAAAAGAATTCAATAAGTATTATGGCATCAAGCTACGGTTTTTAAGCTTGAAGAAGGAAGCAGATACAGAACAGGATCAGTGGGTAAAACCTCTGACCACAAAACCTAATGACCTGAGTTTGATACATGGAGCTCATGAGGTAGAATAAGAAATATTTTGCTCCTCTGACCTCTACATGTGAGTCATGGCATGCATGTGTGTGCTTTCATGTGTATACACATAAAGTCAATAGATGAAGAATATTTAAAAAGGATGTACTTTCTCTAGTCAGTCATCTGTTGGTGAGCATCTAATTTGGTTCCATATCTTCAAAATTGTGGATAGTACAGCAATAGACATGAGCATGCCAGCATCTTGTCAATATGCTAACATAGAATCTTCAATGAACATATGCAGTTGTGATGTAGGATTCCCCTCTTTATGCTGTGAATATCATTGGTTAATAAAAGAACTGCTTTGGGCCTATAGCAGAGCTATAGGGGAATAGAGGTAGGCAGGGAAAACTAAACTGAATGCTGAGGAAAAGGAGGTGGAGTCATGTAGCCCGGCTGGAACTTTTCCTGGTAAGCCACAGCCTCATGGTGATAGTAGAAATGGGTTAAATTAAGATGTAAGAACTAGCAAGTAAGAAGCTAAAGCTAATGAACTAAGCAGTGATCTAAATAATACAGTTTCTGTGTGCTTATTTTGGGTCTGAGCTGCTGAGTAGCCAGGAACCAACCAGCAGCCTCTTTACAACACAGTAGTTACATAGTTAGATTACTTTGTTGTTCCATTTTTAATTTTTGAGGAATCTTCATCCTTTTGTTTTCAGTGGTGGCCAGTTTAGGTCCTCATCAGGAGTATACAGGTACATTTCTTTCCCCATGTCCTCTGTTGCACCTCAGTGTGTGTGTGTGGGGGGGGGGATGCTTTATTTCCTTATTAATTTCTTATTAATATTTGAATGTAGTCATTTATCCATCTACTTTTTCATTCATAATATTCTGTCTTCTGCTTGTCTAAGTCTATTGGTGATGCTTTCTACTGCATTTTACTTTGTAATTATTTCTTTTATTGTTTGAGATTAATATAACTACAAAATTTGCACTTTTCCTTTCTTCCTTCCAGCTCTGCCATGTGCTTGCCCTTTTATTTCTTTAATATTTATGGCCTATTTTGCCTTTAATTGTTTTTACACACACACCTACACAGATACATGCATGTACATGAATATATATTCTCAAATGCAAAATTACAACTTGTTTATTCTGTATAATGTTAATTCCATGTATTCTTTTATAAGTAGCATTTTTATTGATTTTTCTGGGAACTTCACCTCACACACCCCAATCACACTCACTTCCCAGTCTTTCCTAAGTTCATCCCACCCTTTTGATCTCCCCTCCCCCCCAGAAAAATAAAAGTAAGAATAATAAATAAGGAAAAATTCAACGTGTGTTACCTGTACGTGCTATGGGACAATGGACTTTTATCCTATCACTTTCATTATTTTTAATAAAATACTGATTGGTCAGTAGCCAGGAAGGAAGTAGAGGCGGGGCAACAAGAATGCCAGGAAGAGGGAAGCACAGTCTGCCATTGCTACCCAGCCACAGAAGAAGCAAGATGTGACTGTCTTGCTGAAAAAGGTACCAAGCCATGTGGCTAACATAGACAAGAAATATGGGCTAATACAAGTAAAAATTAGTTAATAAGAAGAGACTGAGATACTGGGCAAATCAGTTTATGATTAATGTAGACCCCTGTGTGATTTCTTTGGGACTTAACTACTGTGAGAACTGGGCAGGACAGAAAATTCTGTCAACATATAGGCACCCTGGAGCATGATCAACTATCGGTGGCCTGTCCCTTAAATAGAATTGAGTCCTTCCCTTTCTGTCCTCCTTCCAGAAGCCATAATTGCGGAGAACTACACTTTATAAGCCCCATCACACTTTTTGAGAGTTCTCTTCAGTGGATTTCTGTCTAGGTTGTTAAGTTTTAGGGGAATTGGAGGGTTAGGCATTGTCATAAAGGCCTTTCATTCCCTCCTTCTTAATTGTGTGTCTGTAGTCATTGATACCACAGCAAAAGTAGCCACCTTGCTCTTTACAGACAGTGAGAGCATGGGTCAGGAGCCTCCATTCACTTTCTGGTGACAGCACAGACCGTGAACATGGCCCCCAGCTGCAGTAGGACCACGGACACAGGCAAAGCCCTCAGAGGCTGCCTGGACCATGGACATCAATATGGTCTCAGGCCATTCAACTCAATATGGCCATGGACACCAACATGGCATCAGGCAAAAAAACAGAGCACAGGCATCTGAATGGCTTTTGGTAGTAACACAGGCCATGGACATCAGTGCAGACCCAGCTGCAGTAGAACCATTGGTCGAGACATGGCCCTCAGAGGTATCATGGACCTTCACATCACTGTAGCCTCAGGAGGCAGTGCAGGCCTCTCAGACTAGTGTGTCCCCCAGAGGGAGCACAGCCCACAGGTATCAACATGGTTTCAGGCAGTGGCATGGACCATAGACATTCGCATGGCCTTGGGTGGCAAAACAGCATAGACATCAAACATGGTCCCCGACTGCATGGGGATCTCACATGGACCCACACATATCTATTCCTCAGAAGCTGCAAGGACCACAGATATGAACATGGCCTCAAGTGGCTGCACAGGCCACTTGTTTAGACATGACTCCTGGCCTGCAGCTCAGTATCCAGGCATCCACATGGCTTTGGGTCTATGAATGTTTTTAAGTCTGAACTTTGGGTACTGGATAACTAAGTGGTGCTGGCAGTGGTAATGCGCGCCTTTAATCCTAGCACCCAGGAGGCAGAGGCAGGCAGAGTTCTGAGACTTCAAGGCCAGCCTGGTCTACAGAGTGAGTTCTAGGACAGGCTCCCAAGCTACAGAGAAACCATGTCTTGAAAAACAAAAACAAAAACAAAACAACAACAATATCAAACAAAACTAATTAGTGTACACTTCCTAGAAACAAATATTTCTACAGCTCTCAGCATTCCTTAGTTGCTCATTATTCTTTGTATGTAGCAGAAATGTTATATATTGATAGCGTGACTATCAATTTCATTCCTTACAGCTCATATTTAGGAATACATGCGCATAGTTATTTGATTATAAAATTTCAATTTTCAACATTCCCTTTTTCACAATCTGATTTTTTTGTTTAGTCATCTTTGATGTTACTAATTCTTTAATTCAGGCTGCTGTCATTCTAATCTATTTTGCTGACCTTATCCTCTATGTTGTTGCTGTCTCACTTAGATATCATAGGGAATTTATTTGCTTGTTTATTTATTCTTTGAGATCAGTGTTAGTTTTCCTAAAAAGCTCTGAATTCTTCATCTGGCATTTCAACTTTTTCAGTATTTCTGAATTCTTAGGTGCAGAGTTATGGTCTTTAGAAAGGTCATGCTACCTTGCCTTTGCATGATCCCAATGCCTCTGTGCTACAGTTTACACATGAAATCATCAGATATATCTTCTTCTTTTATTTAGGTATCTTCTTACTGAGTAGCTTACCCTTCAGGGCTTGGTCTCCAATGGTCGCTTCCCTAGGTGGTTAGAGAAGAGAAAACAAACTCACAGGGCACCAACAGCACCAAAGTGTATAAGACATAGAAACATATTTAAAATTGATTGACTCCCAGTGGTACTTCACCCACGATGATAAAATGTAAAGTGAGGGTCTAATACAGAGTGTACTCTGATGTTGAACCCTGTTTAGGGGAAATGTAGAAGCAGTGAACAATTGATTAAATTAAATGATTAAATGATGAAAAGGTAGGCAAGTGCTGCTATAGAAAACAAAGGAAAATTTTACAATGTGTAGAATTATTGTGTTATAAAAGGGAAAAGAAAAACTAGATTAGAAAATAATAACAAAAGCATGAAGAACAATAATAGGGGAAAAGATTTATCAAATTTGGGTGGTTATTGGGATTTTATTCTTTTTCATGGAATCATCAGATTACTCAAGATGGTGCCAGTGATCTGGTACACTTTGAGTTATGTAGATGTGTGCCGCAGTGGAGAAATAGGGGTGATCTAGTACATCACTCTGAGGGAAGGGAAAAGTCAAGGGATGACAGTGTCAGTGAGCATTGGTGGCATGGTCCAGAAAAGAGATGGTACTTCAGAATACCATTAGCACAAAACTGTAGTGAGGATGCAGTTATGCACTCAAGAACCCTGCCATCCGGTCATCACATAGTAAATAATCATTGAGCTAGGGAGAAACTAAAGCACTCACTTGCAAGCCTTGAATTCTATACTGTCAACAAAATAAAGTGTGTAACAAAATTGAGTGGTATGACATTGTAATCCCAGAAATGGGGAGCCCGAGAGAGGCAGATTCTTAGGTCCCACTATCCAGCCAACTTAACTTATTTGATGAGCTGCGTGACTCAAGAGAAAGGTGTCCTTCTTGAGGAAGGACATCCAAGTTGTCTCCTAAATTCCAAACACCCTCATATGGAAAAGTACACATACATGTGTATGTGTATATGTACATTAATAAAGAGACATGCATGTTTCTTCGTAAAGCCAAATGGGAAAAATAATCAGAGCTGTTGAGTAGTGTTCTTTGTGAGGACAGAAAATTGTGAGCATTAGCAGCTGCTACAGATGGTGCCTGAAAGAAAGATTGAGACAGGACTGGAGGACATTGACAACTTTACTCACTCTGAAACTTCATGTGGACTTAACTCCAAGGATAAATGCTGTCTGTGGGGCTGTTGTCTAGTATTTTATGCAATGGGAAAAGAAGTGAAGTGGAGTGGCAGTAGTCTAGTCAAGCTGAAGTTGGATGATCCTACAACTTTATGATAATTAGGAAAAACTAAAGAATACATCAAAAACTAAAGTGGTCTGGTGGGAAAAAATATTCAAAGAGATACAAATTCATTTCCTTTTTTTTTGGAAGATGAATGTGTACTGCCCCAGCAGGAATTCAAACATGATAAACAGTGTAACAGCTGCATATGATAGAACAACATTAAAGCCTCAGAAAGGCCTTTGGTACATAGTATCCCAGGACCTATTTCTAGTGACAATGTTTTACTTTCATCTCTTAGCAACTTACGATGGATCAAGTATATAGTTTATCCCACATAACATTTTAACAAATGTCTATCAATGTTAAAACTCTAATCTTGGATAAAGGAAAGAATTGATCAGTCAGTAACTCTGAGTTAAGTGTGGCATGTGGTGATGACCTTTAAGACTCAACATAAGTGGATACATAAGCTGGTAGTGTGATCAGTTTTAAAAGCATCTTATTGAGACAGAGATGCAAAGCCACGCTGTCTCTATCCCACTGAAAAGTCCCCAGAGACTTGAAACACGAGTATAAAAATGTGACTATTTGGCAGTAATACTGTTTTAATAAAAACTGTATAATGTTCGGCTGGGAAAAACATTTTGCTTATATTCCAAGGGAAATGAGTTGTCATTTAGCAGTAAGAATGCAGGCCGCGAC
This sequence comes from Arvicola amphibius, assembly GCF_903992535.2. NCBI lineage: Eukaryota > Metazoa > Chordata > Mammalia > Rodentia > Cricetidae > Arvicola > Arvicola amphibius. The sequence goes on along the minus strand of NC_052049.1, from coordinate 150,217,391 downwards.
TAAACTATGTTTTCCAGCCAGAAGATATCGTGAATCCTGGACACAGTTTGTCTTATTTTTAAGTAGCTCCAGTGCTGGGCTGTAAGAAGAAATCAGCTAGGTAATAAGTGAAATTGCTAAGTTAACTGGCATTCATCCTCCATGTGGCTACATAGTTCTTTATTATATGGAGGGCAATCCTGTAGTCTTAAGTCCCAGTTGTATCTGCTTGATATCATTTACAACATTAAGTACTATTACATATCATGTCAGTAATTCCTGTTAATTTGGAATAGCAATAATTAGATAAGATCAGCGTTATATTGACTGTTTCTCTGTTCCCTCAGTGTATGCAACCACTAAAGTTCCAGAGCTATGAAGAGGCTAGAGCTTCATGCTTCAAAGTACTGAAGTTTACTTGCTTAGAAATAGTTAGGAATGAAATAAATTAATTTTATTCTTGAGGAATCAAATATATGTTGGAAACACACACAAAATTTCAAACCTAGGGGAAGGGAATGAGAGGAAAGGAGAGAGGGGGAATGCATTTAGGATGTAAAATAAATTAAAAATTTAGTGTGTTTTCAAAGAACGATCAACAACTAGGGAATGGTAAAAGCGAGAAATAGTTTTTCCAGTGAAATAGCATACAAATTGAGTATCGGATACCAAATGGCTGTCCCTGAAAACATACATACATGTAACATTATACAGATGAGCAGATCATAGTCACATATTTAGGTGTGTGTGTGTGTGTAGCAATAATCAAATAAAAGAGGCCATGAATCTGAAAGAAAGCAAGGCATATCTATGGGAGGTTTTGGAGGGAGGAAATATTTTTTGGAGGAAAAAATATATTTTATAGTGATATTAAAATTAGTGTGTTTAACCACATCCAGGCTTGTAGTAGCACAAGTGAAATATATGTGACTATTTGGAAAACATGTCATATAAAGTTGGAAAATGCTTAACATGTTTTTGACAGGTAAGTAAAAAAATGAGAAGAATCTGGAAGATTAGGGCAGGAATAATAGTGTAACATGTAGTTGCTGTGCTCAAAATTGTTTTGCTTATGTCCTTTATTTGATTAAAGACTTAATACTCTGAACAAAGTAATATGCCATAATTGAGCTTAATGGGAATGGAAATTTTGTCCTACGCTTCTGTAATCTTCCCTAGTGTCTGTCTCTACTTCTAAGTGTACATATATGCTTACTGACTTGAAACTGTGAATGTTTTCATTACATATCTTAACTCAGAAAAATAAAAGTAAGGGTTTGGTGTCTTCTGTAAGGACATTGTTCCTTTAAATATATCAACTTATTAATTCTACTATATGTGGCAGAATATTGGTTATTCTCTTTGAGACATTGCTTGTACTGCAAAAACATAATTATTTCCTTTAAAATATCCAAAAATAGGTATCGATTGACTGATGACAATGCAGAGAAAGCCTTTAGATCAATGGAAGAAATCAAAATGTAAGGCTCATAGCTAGATACACAACGATTGGAATTATATGAGAAATGAACTCCATAAACACCAGGAGATCTTAAACACAAACAAAAAGAGTTCTTGACAGGGGAAAATGGTTTTTGATGAGATCTCAGAAAAAATGATCGTTTGACAATGCAGCATAGATATCACTGCCTGTCACTCCCTTGATATCCTCAGAGATGACTGGTAGAAATAAGAAATGGGTATAAACAGGATGTAAAATGGAAGACACTCATTAGATACAATGGCAGAGACCATACATACTATTGGTGTACCTAAATGGACAGATATATATGTTCTTGGGACTTGGAATGAGAAAGGATAATGACCAGATGTGTTTTGAATGCTCCCTCTTCCAAAATTCAGGTGTTAGTAATTAGATAGTGCTTAGATATGAAGGTGTTATTAAAGGTAATTGAGCAAATAAATTATGTGCCCCTCCTTATAAATGAGACTTCATAGATTCTTGACTAGATTGTTCTCTTGCTCTTCAGTTTTCTTCTCGATGAAGATGCACAAAGAGCCCTTATCAGATGTAAATACTAGTTCCTTCCTTCCTTCCTTCCTTCCTTCCTTCCTTCCTTCTTTCCTCCCTCCCTTCCTTCCTTCCTTCCTTCCTTCCTTCCTTCCTTCCTTCCTTCCTTCCTTCCTTCCTTCCTTCCTCCCTTTCTCTTTCTTTCTTTCTTTCTTTCTTTCTTTCTTTCTTTCTTTCTTTCTTTCTTTCTTTCTTTCTTTCTTTCCCACTCCTTCCTCTCCCCATGCTCCCTTCACCTTCCCCTCTTCCACTTTCCCACCACCCGCATCCATCCTCAGAGAAGGTAAGGTTTCCTATGGAGAGTCAACAAAGTCATTGCTTTGAGGTAGGGGCAAGTCCCTCTCCACTGTATCTAGGGTGAGCAAAGTATTCCTCCAGAGAGAATGGGTTCCAAAAAGCCAGAACAAGCAGTAGGGATAAATCCTAGTCTCACTGCCAGTGGCCACACAGTCTGCCCCAGTCGTCCAACTGTCACCCACATTCAGAGGGCCTAGTTTGGTCCTATAATGGTTCCCTCACTCTCAGGCTGGAGTTGGAAGGCTTCCATTAGCTCAGGTAAGCTGTTTCAGTGTGTATTCCCATCATGGTCTTGACATATTTGCTCTTATTCTCACTACTCCCTCTCTTCGACTGGACTTTGGGAGTTCAACACAATGTTCCACTGTGGTTCTCTGCAGTACTATAATTTATTATATAATATTGTTGGGAGAGGGTTACTTTTGTAAGGCTGTATATAAATATGCTCTTAACTTTTACCCTTTGCTAGCCAGACTGCCTGTGTCTATCCATTTGTAGTCTTGTTTGCTATCCTACATGTGTGCCTATGCTTGCCTGTATGTGCTGACATGTAGCCCAGTACCAGCTGCCAGCTGGCAGTTGCATTCTGAGCAACCCTCTTGGGGGAGAATAAAGTATCTTCTGTGGTTCTTCAAAGTCTCCTCAGACTCTTGCCCCTCACAAACTCCTTTTTAGCATCAGAGCATGGACATCATCATCATATTTGAAAATATCCCTTGAGAGAAACCCAAGGTGAGTCTAGGCTTATATGGCATGCTTTCTATTTTTAATAATGTCTAACTCTATACTGTGGATCACTTGCTTATACATTATTGTGTCTGTAACATTAGCTTATGAAGAGAAGGTTTGTCCAATACTAGTTATTTCTCTGTGTCTATTGCTGTGAGACTCTTGGAGCTATAATATTCGTTGTGTTCTTCTTTTGCCTTTTTAGTTCTGCTGTCTTTACATTCTTTGGTGCTATCCTAAAGACTATAAAATCCATCCTTAAATTAACAGTAGGTAAAATTAGCATTATTCTAGCTTCTAACAACTTTTATACCTACAAGTTATAAAGTTTATTTTCATATAAATATGTCGTTTTTACTGTCCAATATATATTATGTATATATTTCACATACCCATATAAACATTTTCATTAAGTATTAAGTTTGGATATTTTCTGCCTAACATTTTTCCCTATTTTGTTGTCTGGGTTTCTGTCTTCCCACCAGGTCTCACAGCTGTTTAGCCCCAAAGAAATCACACAGAGGTCTATATTAATGATAATCAGATTGGCCCATTAGCTCAGGCTTCTTATTAACCCTTATAACTTATATTAACCCATTATTTTTATCTATGTTAGCCACATGGCTCAGTACATTTTTCAGCAGGGCAATCACATCTTCCTTCTTCTGTGGTTGGGACAGGACTCTGGAGAAATGGGCTTCCTCCTTTTCAGAATTCTCTTATTCTCATCGACCCACCTCTACTTCCTGTCTGATTGTCCCGCGTATACTTCTTGCCTGGCTACTGGCCAATCAGTGTTTATTTAAAACATAATTGACCGAACATAGACAATTGACCCACATCACTATTAGCTTTTTATTTTGTTTATTTTCTGATCATTCTTAAGTTGCTATCATGTACCCAATTCTATACATGCATTTAATCCTACAATATTATTCAATATTATTCTATTATTCAATAAACAGAAAATGACCTATATTTACTCAAATCTACACAATTCCCAATACTTACATTTTCTTCAACACTGAACTTCAATTTATAATTATTATCATTGTACTGAGCAGTTCTCCTTGTATTTTCTTTACTTTCTTTAAGTTTATAACTGACCTACTTTTGGATATTTTCACCAGATATTTTCATTTTAGGCTGCCTGATTTTTCCCTTTGTGTTTAAGGTGCCACTCTACTCTTTACTGGATTCCATTTCTGGTGACAATCTTTTTGCTTCTGAGTTATTATTGCAAAGTGTGGCACACAAGATATTGTTGTTTATAATTTTCAACATTTGTACTTTTTACCCCACTTCAAGTTTTCACCTCTTTTTGAAACTCTCCTAATTATTTTTGCCAATGTTTTATAATTCTTACTCAGTACATTTGCAATAATGTATAACTTAATCTTCTTCCCTTTGTCCCTTTCATTCATAATCCAAAGTGTCAAATGTGTGTGTGTATATATATATTTCACATACCAATATAAATACCAATATAAACATTTCATCAAATTTAAGTATTTTCTGTCTAGCATTTTCTCTCTATTAACTATTTTTCTTTCTAGGTGTGCCTAATCAACTATCATAAATTTATGCATCAATTTTAAATTTCTGATCAATAAATTATATATTAGGTTTGCTGTTTTATCTGACTTTACAGATTCCAGTTCTTTGATAAATTAGGTCCACTTAATATGTGGTTCTTTAGCACATTTATCACAATTGTCTCCAAATGCAAGCACATCTGGATTCTCTGCATCCATTTGTGTTTGTTTTTCTCTTCATATTGTGCCTTTTTATGGTTGATAACTTTAACTTGACTGCCAGATATGTACATTTAAAAAAACATTCAATGCTTCAGCACTTCCTAAGTGGTTTTAATGAGTTTTAACAATTGAGCTCTTTACAATACAGAAGTCAATGATACAAACTTAATGCAAATTAATGGACAGTTTCTGTGTATGGATAATTTTGAATCCTTAATTTAATCTGTTTGCAACAGTTCAATTCTTGCTTCTCAACTTTGGATAATCAGTCTATGAAATAGAAGACATGTCAGGAAGACTGTTCATAAATTAATGTCTTCTATTGCATATTGCATTCAACATAACACGGTATTTGTATTTTAAGTTTTGATGACTCAAGTATGTTCCCTTTATTAAAAATAACTTTCTATTATAACATCTATTGTTCCTTTTATTAATTTGTTATAGTCAAAATATAAATTATGGATCAAAAACTATTATTAACTTATACTTTATAGGCTTAGTGAGTTTACAGTCTATGCTATAAACTTCCCTTGCTTGTTTCTTTTCTTCAAAATCTATTTTGTGTCTCAGGGCCATCATATTTAGATGTAAAAATGTTAGCAATGTCCTTTTCATAGTCCTCGAAAATCTTACAACATTGCAAGTTTGTGCTGTCTTCTGTCTACTGAATTCAATGAATCAGAAAATTAGACTTTAAAATTAGACTTTCTCTTTCTTGCTAATGTCAGTTATGCTTGTCAGAGAGAACATATATTTAAAACCACATTTCCCACAGAAAGGATAGAACATCCTCATCGACAAACACATCCTGTCAACATGAATGCCTGAGAAAATCTTGCAGGATGCAGGAAAGGGGGGTGATAAGGATGTTGAACTGCTCAGGGGTGTTCAAAGGAAAAGAAGATGTTTGATAAGTCCTCATGTTAATACAAACACTCCAATCTAACCCTCAAATAATGTTTGCTAAAGATACTTTGCAGGAGGGCCTGACTTCAAAAACAACATCTGAAAGGGCAGACCAGGGAAGGATGCTCAAGGAAAGCAGTATGTCTCAGAAGCAGGGCTTGGGATGGAATCATTACAATTCAGAAAACTCCAGGAGACCCTTCCCCACCTCTAATCCCCCACGTCTCCCTGCTCTTGACTAGTGTAAATCCAGGGTCAAAATCCTAATAACGAATCGGCAGAGAAATAAGCCTCCAGAAGTGATTTTCTCCCCACTGCAATGAATTTCAATTATCTAACTGCCACTGTAGAAGATGATTTTCCAACCAGCATCTCACTGAGAATGCCAGGGGACAACGCAGAGAGAGGAGGGTGCAGAGTCTTCTTGATCCTTTATCACTAAAAACATACACGGGCAAATAAAGCTGAAAGTAGTTCAACAGCTGTAATCCCCAGGAGGAGACTGGGGGCCCAGCTGTCAACTCAAACATCACCCGGGAGCACACAGAATACAAGAAAGGTTGTTGGTCTCTGGTAAAAGCCAGTGTGCCTGGTATTCAAAAGGCACATCCAACACACTGTATTTGAAGGATGACACAAAGGCTGGCATTGAAAAAGGACACCTCATATGACAATAGATATAAAGCTTGGGACCCTGGAATATCAGAGAAAAATTAAAATATCTGAATTTTCTCAGCTATGAACTGTGAAGTCATGATTTCTTCAGTCCACAGTGCTACTTTCCTGTTTCTTGGTGAAGGAAAGTATTTGGTTCAAGCTCAGAAAGGTCTCTCTTGTAGTTATATTATGAAATAGTCAGAGAAGTTACATCATGAAGACAGAGAGACACAGGTTCAAGTATCCACTTGGCAACTTTTAAGTCTAATTAAATAGATAAACATGCTTAACCTCTTCTGAAATCCTGTGTGTGTGTATGTGTGTGTGTGTGTGTGTTTATACATGGGCAAGCTCCTGTCCTGTGGGAATGTTGTATGGGTAAGCAACATATAGAACTCAACCTTTGAAAGTAAGTCCATTGACATTTTAAAGACACATCTCAAAAGGTAACTATATGCTTTTGAGATTGAGATTGTTAAATATGAGCTAGCCCAAACAAAGGAGCAATCTCGCAGCACCTAGCCTAGATATTTGACATTTCAATGAGCACGGAATTCAGTGCAGCAGATTTTAAATGACTTGTGCCATATAAACTCCTGTGGAGAAACTGTATAGACACATTTTTAACGTTAATCTTTTTACTTGTGTATATATGCGGCATTTTTGTGCCACAGTGTATTTGTAGAGGTCACAGGACAGTTTAAGGGATCTAATTTTCTCCTTTTACCATGTAGGGCCTTGGGTCCACACTCAGTTTGTCAAGCTTGGCCACAATCGTTCTTATTCACTTAGCCTTCTACCCTGTCCCAAATACAATTTTTAAAAGGTTTCCTTGCTAAAGAATTATCACTTCTACAAATATTTCTTAGTGGCTACTGTATTCAGGATAATGTGTTGATTACTGGTCACTCAACACTTCCCAAGGTCAGCAAAGAGCTGATTATATAATCAATATTGAATAAACATACTCTGTAGTACAAACACCCCCCCCACACACACACAGATTGAGGGAGAGATTCCTATTGCTAAATTATTCTCAGATGTAATGACTTTAACATTTTATTAGCAGTATTAGAAGAAAAGACACTGAAAATGTGTTGAATTGTGGAAAAGTTGCTGACTCAATCCCAAAGTGTCCTTGGGAAAAGATTCAGCCTGATTCTAGTACAAAGAGCAATTAATCAGGTTGTTTTGAGCAAACAGATATCGTGAGTCTCAGTTGACAAGAATTCCTCACCTGTACTTGGTTTTTGAAAAATAAAATACACGGTCCAGTCAAGTCAGCTGCCTGGCAGCATTTCTTTGCTATAATGTATATACTTTAAAAATCATCTTCGGACTTTTCAGAGAAAAGACCAAAATGAAATACCCCATTCACTGCATCTTTCTACAAGGTCCCCTGGGACAGAAGAGGCAGGATTTCTCACTGGGCTCAGTCAGTTGATGCCTCCAGACAAGAGTACAACTGAAAAATAAAAAGTGCTTTGTACACACTGCTCCCTTCTTTCTGGCCCTCTTTGGAAATCCTTTCTCAGTGAGCATTGGGGAAGACCAGAACAAATAGGGAAAGACAGTTGTCAGCCACCGAATAATCCACACTGAGCTCTCAGATGCCAAACGCCATAAAGTGAACCATCCCATCATGACGTCCAGCTGAAACCCAGGACAACGATAACAAGGACTGATACATGTCTGCCGACACATGTCCTGAGCCCTTCTGATTAGGACACCTCTAAAACTGCATTGATATGCTAGAAAATGAAAGCATTTTGAGTAATGTCATATAGATATAGATCATGGCTACATTTTCAAACTAAGTTTCTCTGTAATGGCCTCAAAGATGCTGTTGAGAATGACCATGCCCTACCACTGGACAAAGACCTACAGGCAACTAATACCTTCTTGGAGAATAAAATTAGCCTCCCCCAGGGATAACTCCTTTATTGGTTTTCAATACAGAGTGGTCACATGTGAAGTCATACACCCACAAATGACAACATAGATTCAAATATATACTTGTACATACACATACATGTATGTATGTGACAATAATAAACATATAAAAGAGAGGCTATTAGCTCGAGAGTGATGGGACATAGGAGTAGTTTGAGGGAGGGTAACTGAACAGGTCTAGAGAAGAAAAAGGAGAATGGAAATGGATGCCAATTAAAAAGAAAATAATATTTTTAAAAAGCTGGATATGATAGTATGAAATCACATTCTGAAGTCTGGGGAGGCAGAGATCGAAGAATAGCTCTCATTTACTGGTGAGCCACTCTTGCCTATTTGGGTAAGCACTAGGCCAGAGAAACTTTATGTCTCAAAAATTCAAGGTAGATGGTACCTGGGGGGGGGGGGGGAGCTGAAGTTGACCTCTAGCCTCCACATACACCACACATACATGTGCACACAAACACACACACACACACACACACACACTCACTCACTCAGGTCTGGCTCCAAGTAAGCATCTGGAGATAGAATGGCTGAAGTGAGGCCCCAGTGCCCTTTATAAATCATTAATGTAGTCCTGTCTCTCCCAGGCTCGTGTAATGTAAATAAAACACATTGAAATTTAATGAGAACTTGTATGCTATTTAAAATAATTTAACTATGAGATTAAACAAGACAGTTCATAGAAAACCCTGCTTCTTCCTAAAATTGAAAACTATGTTGAAACAAGATTTATCTCCAAAGAGTAGCTGTTAATACTTTACCATTGTATAGGACCCAAGTTTATTCCCCCCAATTCAGGTTGTTATAAACGCCTGTGTCACCAGGGAGAGGTCAAGGATAACTTCAGTCCTCTTTGGCAACATATCTGTCATGCAATTTCTCTAACCCACATCTGTCACTGCTATGTTGTCCTCCTGAGGGCCTCACTGAAGTCAAGCCGGTACTGGCACCTTGCTCTGAATCCTCAGACAAAAGAACTAAGTCAAGCTTTTCTTCTTTATGAAGTTGTCCAGTCTCACTATTTCAGTACAGCTTTGGAAAGGAGATTAATGCAGCAATACCAGGTGTTGAAAGATAATGAGGAAGTATCCTGAAAATTCCGATAGAAAATTAATTCTTGAATTTTGTATGAAGACCAATTATCAAACAGATGTAGTTTTGCATTAAGCCTGAAACTGGTAAGAATTCTGATGACTTTTCTTCTGAAAATAGATCAGTAAACAATGCGGTGAATTCAGGATTACCCAGACAATAGAACAAATAAAGGCAGTCTCTGAAGGATAAATGAGCAGCAGGTTCATGGCACTAAAACTACTCCTTGGAATTGTAGGAAGATCTACCCAAATCAGCCATGTTTTGCTGATTTATTTTGTCTTCCTTTATATCCTTTGTGCCTCTTAAAAGATGCACACACAGACAAAACAAAATAAACACACATACACACACGCAAGAAATTAAAAAAGAACAACATGGAGTCTCTTTTGTGTTGCCCATCTAGTTCTGAGCATGCAGACTGCCCGGGGGCATTGCTGACAAACCTTGTGCCACTCAATTGAAGAAAGTTATTTTCCTCTCCATACATGCATCCATACAACCTTGTCATCGCTGCATGGATAAACCAGCCCAGGGGCCTCCTACGCTCCTCCCATTCCTAATATCCCCCTTTCATGTTTTCTTTCATTCATGTGTCGATTATATCATTTTAACATATAAAGATAAACATTGTACTTATTTCCCCCAAGACAAAGTGGTTCCCCCATCTAATAATAAATGAGAAAATCTATATCCTGGCCCATAAGTATCTTAATGACCTGACTCCCAGTTGGCATATAATCCAGTTTAATTTGTTATTCTTCTTTCTCACTTTCTTCCCATCTCAATGCCTTTTCAGGATTTATCAACCTTTTCTTGCATATTACTCATAATATTTGACCTTAACGTTTGTATATTAGAGATACCAATATTTTAACTTCTTTCAATGGTCTCCTTCAAGAGGGAATCAGCCCACATTGCCCTTTAAAACATAGCATTCTCCTTCTTTAAACAACCTTGTATTACTTTGTATGTTGCACAGCAAATGCCTCAGTCACTGTTCTGTTGTGAAGAGTCACCATGACCATGAAAAGTCTTATAGGTGAAAGCATTCAATTGAGTCTTACTCACATTTTTCAGATGGGGATCATGGCAGCATGCAGGCAGGCATTGTACTTGAAAAGTAATTGAACGTTACATCCTGATCCAGAGACAGGAAGGGAGACATAGACTGGACCTGGAATGGGATTTTGAAACATCAAAGTCCGCTGACACATTTTTCACACAAGGCCCTACCCTCTAATCCTATCAAACAGTTCACTTCCTGGTAACGAAGCATTCAAATATATGAGGCTGAGGAGGCCATCTTATTCAAGCCACCACAGCAGATGACACCACCCGACATGGTATATTTATTTGATAATCTGTATAATCGTCACACTCTCATTAGGCTGTGGGATCTCCTCAGGTATACATATTCATGTTTGTTTGTCCCAAATGTCATCTGTGAGACCCACATATAAACTACTTTAAGAGGAATGTAAGACTGAAAGTATATAAAATACTGGCACAGAATTCTCTCTGAAACATGGTCCAAGGATGTGCAACCCCAGTAAGATGTCTGCTCCTCCAAAACACAGCAGCCACACACATGTGATGGAATGTGACTTGCTTTTTAACTTTCAGAATCAAAATGGATTTAAATAATTCACAGAGAAATGTGCATGTCTTCTCTTCATGATGTGAAACTCCGTTCCATGTCTATGGAGAAGCGGTCGTGTAGAGCTGGAAGAGCAGGCAAACACAACATTTTCCTCATATAAATGTGCAGCGAAAAGAAATACCATTTGTTGGTGGTGCGGCAAGAAATAGCAGTAAATTTTACTCTTTTCGAGTACAGGAATTGACCAACGAGGCCCTAAACTGAAGATAGTGATACAGTTAGGCTTGGAGGTGCCAGGACTGCGGAAGCAGAGAGGGTTTTGGAATTTACCTCTCTCTATGATGGGAAGGCTTTTTAAAAATGATTATTTAATATACATATTTGGATTTGATACCATGGATACTGACTTCAGAACATGTGAGTCAGAATGAGAAACACAGTATTTTTTTTAACTAGGTAAAGATGAGCTTGTGCTCATCTTCTCCCATGTCTTAAATGAATGTGTAGTTAGAGAGATTTTGTGAAAGTTTTGTGAATTTCAACCCATTCATCGACACGACAAAAGGGTGAGATAATAGCAAGTTAGCATGGGCGGGGGGGTGTGCTTCTGATGCTGTTCTCTCTAGAGATCTCGTGGTGACAACAGTACCTGGTTGTAAGGAGCAGAGCACACATTCTAAGGCGTGGGGAGGTTGTCTGCAGTCTGTACTTTGAATGCTTTTTTCCTAGTTTCTTACTGTGTCACTGCTGTGACAACCTATATGCCATTGTACATAAGGCCTGTGTGACTGATCACCCCACCTGTCATCCACACTTATTTTTCTATTCTCTATTATTCATGTCACTAAGATGAAAGATTACTTGCACTGCTGAATCTTTGTCTTGTTGGCCTCCTTTCAAAATTATTTCTTTTTTTCTTCTCATTGATCAACTTCTATTCATCTTTCCATGCCCTGGTCCATGTTTTGCCTTCACTGTGAATTTTCTCAAAAGGGTGCGAATAACCAGGTCTTCTCATTAATACTGTCATTCTCTGCAGTCTTCACTCTCAATTCCTAAAGGTTTTCTCATTAGTTCAGAAGTCTTCTATAGTGTCCCTAAAATAAGCACATAGTTCTCTCTGCGTGTGCTTTGCTTGTTCTTTTTGAGGTCCTCCTATTGTCCTTGACTCAGAGATGACTATACACTAAGTGGTTAAACATTACAGATTGAGCAAGACAGTTATACTTCAAGGTCACACACAGGTCCGAATGTGTCCAAAAAGAAGACATTGAGGGAGTAAAATAGAAACATAAATACTATCTGATTCTTTTTGAATGGACCCTAGAAAACAAACCAGAACAATAACAAACCATCTGAGGGATCAGAGACCTGGGAACTGATGAAGAGAAATGCATTACCAGGAGAATGGTTTTTAAATGCTGAAAGCCTTCAGACAGAATCTGGAACTCACGATGAAGATTAGGCTGTCTACATTGGCTGGCTTCCCAGTACCTTCTGGAAAGCCCAGGCATTTAGCAAAACATGAGGGAAGAGATACAGAACATAATCTCCTTTCCCACTATGTTTCAAAAGGCAAGAGAGGGAATAAGAAAGGCCTCTTGTAACTGGGGGAAATGAGCATACCTACTAGTACTGCATGTTCTAACACACAGTCAGAGAAGGAAAGATTAAGTACAGAGAAAATGACAAACACTTCTGAGACATGTAACACAAATTGTCTGGATGACTTTCCACGGTTCTGTTTCAGTCCCACACTTTGAAACTAAGAGGAGATGGAGGACACAGGGCAGCACGGTTTGATTTCTGCTGTGCCCTGTGTGTAGGTACAATCTTGTTAATTATTGCCAGTTTTTGTAAAATCTTAGGCAGAATAAACTGTTCTACTTTTGAGTCCTTTTGTGTGCTGTGTATAGAATCTGCCTTGTAGCTTACGGTACAATATACATTCAAATGAATTCTACGTCTTTGCATTGAGTAGGCAGCATCTTCCTCTACCTTCCTTACATGTCTGACCTTGTAAAGAAACTGTTTTATTCCTGCATTTAGTAGGTTTTAAATTCACATCATTCCAAGGACATGGATTTTATGTGCTCTCTTAATTGAAGCAGTTTCTTTTGTGTTTTTGAAAGAGAAGTGGGCATGAAAAGTCTACATCACGACTAGGAAGTGAAAAGACTGTGATGGAGAGGAAGTAAAAAGGTCAGACTCATGTACCAGTAGGATCTGAAAAGGCAGAGAGCCTGAGGCAGTGCAAAACTGCGTGAATGAACACTCAGAGAATAGATCCAGAGACACCCTGAGTTCAGAAACAGAGCTTTAGAGGGCAAGCATACAGATCTTTGCTTGACACAAGGAGACACTGTAGCAACTTTCTAAGCACTTACTGCAGCATGCTTATTCACGTGCAATAGTTCTGGCATGTACTTACAGCCAGATCATTCTCATAGCTTCTTTCTTTCAGCCTCAAATTAAAGGTTAATTAACTATTGTTCTATAAGTAATGAGACCTCAATTTCAGTCGTATGAGATGAATGTAGTATAAACTCTATTTATTACCCCTCTGCTAGAATGATCAACTCTTCTCCAAGCCTTAATGAAACATCATTTCTTTTTTTTAGAATAGTAACAGATTTTCTGCTATGTTGAACATTCATTGAATACAAATAGCTTTTATAACTCTAAGAATTAATCAAATTGACTTTAGCAGTGCAATATATTACAGTTTTGCATGAAGTGTACATGTGTTCTATCATGTGAAAACTCGAATCAAAAGTCCATGTCCAAAGCAAAGCAGAGAAGCTATTTTCTTTTATTTTTTATAAGGATTTTCCAAGAAGCCAAGCAAGAAGGGGCCTTCATATAAAGATGGCTGGGAGATTAGTTTATATGTAAGGTTAAAGAAAGACCATCTTGACCTCTCTTAGAGGAAATGTAATAATAAAGCAAAGTCTTTGTGAATTCAAATTCAAATTCCACAACAGTAGCAGACCAACTCAGCTAAAGCCAGGAGTAGTAGGCAATATTGCCAAGGAGGAGAATTAGCTAAAGCCAGGAGTAGTAGGCAATATTGCCAAGGAGGAGAATTAAAACCCTGGAGAGTAAATAAGAAGTGGGTTGGAGTGCCGTAGGGTCTACCAAAAATAACTGGATGGCTATTAACATGAAAATTTTAGATTAAATGTCCCAATTTTAACAGAGACTATATTGTAAATTATGTTCAGTTATAAGGAGCTGTGACTATTTGGATCTAGGTAAAAACACTCACTTCATTTTTAATTTAACCAGCTTAGGCCTGTAGTGTTTTAGAGTATAGGAAGAACGGAGTCAGTTCCTTTCTTCTTAGTGCCTAGAACTTTATGCTATTGATGGGATCAATGGAGACCTGGCTCATGAGTTTTCAGAGTAAAATAAGAACTCTATTAGGGAGGGTGATGGAGGCCATTCACTTAACAAACTGGACAAGAATTATGCTTGTGGAATGAAAACTTGAGTAAAGTTGAATTAAATATAAGGAATGATTTGTTTTGTAGAGAAAATGTCAAAACAGGTGAAGCATTCAGGCTGGTACTAAGAAAGCAAGTCTAATTTCTTTTTTATAATGTTATTGATGTTCTCTCATACAATATATCCCCATTGTAGTTTCCCCTTCTTCTACTTCTTCCAGTTTTATCTCCCCACCTTCCCAGTTTCCTCTCTGCACCCCCCTTCTCTCCCAGATCCACTCCTCCTCCTTTTCCCTTCAGAAACAGTAGGCCTCCCGTGGATGGCAATCAAACATGACTAAACAAGGTACAATAAGACTAGACACAAACTTCATATCAGGACTGGGTGAGGCAACCAAGTAGAAGAAAAAAGGGTTCCAGGAACAGGTGAAATAGTCAGAGACATCCACACTTCTGCTATGAAGAGTCCCTCAAAAACAAGTTAACAATCCTAGCGATCTTAGTTGCAGACGACCTATAATAGACTCATGCTGACTTACGATTGTTGTGTCCGTCTCTGTGAGCCAATATGAGCCCTACGTATTTGGTTCTGAGGGCTGTGTTCCTCTCATAGTGTCCTTGAACTTGTTTGCTCCTGCTATTCTTCCTCCCTCTTTGCTGATGAGTTCCCTGAGCTCCGAGGTGAGTGGCCCAGTAGAGATCTTCAATTTGGACTCTCTTTCCACCTAATGTTTGACGATGACTTACTGTATCTCCTCCCATCAGCTTCCAGATGAAGCTTCTCTGGAACAGTTGGGTTAGGCATGATCTACCAGTACAGCAGAATTTGATTAGGAATCATTTCATTGACTTTTATTTTCTACCCTAGTTCTTTCTGGGCTATCCTGCCTCCAGTTCCTGGGCAGTTTCAAACATGAACTCTGTTGTGGCATAAACCTCAAATTAGACCAGTAAATGTGTAATTATAATTGTTATAGAGATCAGCACCATTAAAGAGAAATCTCTTGTAATACAGTAGAAGAGTGAGAAAAGTGTCCCGAGAGCCAGACTCCATGCATAAGAAGCTCTGTCTCAAAACTTGGAAACATCGTCTACGTTTGGGGACAAGAAATGAAAGGTTCTAGATTACAAGTGATGTGTCTGGGTGTTATCTAACCAGGGGTGGGGTTGTGATTGCTAGTGTTAAGTAAATCACCTGCGAGATGGGGTTCCCAATCAAGATGAACTCTGCATTGAAATATGGCCTAAAATAAACCATTTCTTCTTTAAGCTGCTTTGTTAGAGAATTTTATCCCAGCAGCAGAAAAGAAAGTCATCTAAAAGTGCTTTGTAGACACTAGTCATAATCCGTAAGGAGAAGAATATCCCAAAACTCACATGGTAAGGAAAGTGTCCTCCCAAACCCTAGACGACAACCAGCAGACAGGGGCATGTGGGATAATGAGGCAAAGAGAGAGCTCGGGTGGTGATCACTTTCTGTCACAAGGGCAGAAGAATTAGACTTGAAGTACATGCCGTTTGGGGTGAACTTTGTTGGTCAACATTACATTGGTGAGTGGAAGAGATGCATACATACCTTACATAAGGTCTGCTGAGCTTGGGTTCTATAGTCTGGATTTGAACATTGCAGTTGATAGTATTAGATTCCGTAGCATTCATTTGTTGGGAGAAATGTGTATTTGTTGTCTATTTTTAAGGGTGTTAATTTAGGATGATATTAAAAGACTCTACCCACATGTTTGTAGCATTTATAGGCCATATATTAAAAACTTTATTATGTTATCTACTTTGTGCAATTAGTTATGCTTTCCTATCCAAGCACTTTGAGAATTATACGGAGGCAGAATTGATGTCTCTCTCAGTAAATACATAATAGAGAGGGTATTGAGCGTTTCCTGGTTGTGTAAAAACCATTGCTTCCCTCTCATCCCTTTTCATTCACCCCTCCTCCCTACAAGTCCCTTTCCTTTATTTTGCTTTATGATTGGCTGATTTTAATGGAGACCTCCTAGGTGATGATGAGTTTGGAACTACCCTTTTGGAGCCTGGTGGATTCACCAGTGGGTATATACAAATGAAGACAATGACTGTTCATTCTCTAGAATCTACCAGTAGCCAATAGTTCCCTAGAGAGTACCACAATCCACTTCCTGACCTATGACGGACTGCTGAAAGACTATCTTGTACATACCTAATGTGGCCAACAGCTGCTACTGTGGTTTCCTTTTTGTAGTGCCTATGCTATGTCTTAAAGACAGAAAGTAACAGGTCTTTCCCATATCTTTTTATTATTATTTTTTTATTTTTTTCCTTTCCCATATCTTCATGCTCATACAGACCTTAAATTTCTTTCAGGATTCTTTATGAACTTTATAAGGCATGATATAAGTCTCCTCTTAAGGACTAGGCACTTCCCAGTCATTTCTCAGCACCTCAGTCTCTGTATTTGTTACCATTCAATGTCAGGTGCTGGCAAGATTTCATTAGTTTTAAAGCTTACTGGTTATAGAAATGGTTTTCACCATTTCATAAAGTGGTGTTGAAACTTAGCAAATAGAAATTGTTCAATATTAGAGCAAACAATATTAGCTTGTAAAATTTCAATGGAGTTTTCTAGCATGGGGCATGAAGATCATACCGAGAGTGATGTTGACTCCTAGAGGCAGATTTTGTATGTGCTGTAAGGATAAAGCACCTGCCACTGGTTCACAGTATTTTCCTGGGCTTACCTTGCCAATTCTGACACCTTAGTGCAAAAAAAAAATGATACACTGACAAACAAAGAAATATACAATTCAAAACTCTGTTTGCAGTCATTTGGATGCTTGGTTTTAGTGAGGACTTCATATACAAAAACAAGATCGGCTGTTAAATGATACTTCTCACAGAAACCTCCTGGTTTTTCAAAAGCATATTCCCAAAATGCTTAGAGCCCTTTGCTACCCAAACACAGCTGTCACTCCATCTTGTGAGTATATTTGGTTTTTAATGGGTTTCTCTAACACTTTTCCTCTAATTTAAAAATAATACTCTTTTAAAGACCCAAGAAAATTATTTTTTTTAAATAACAAGACTGATCAGCTTTTAATGTATCCAGAGTCAGTTGTTTGACCTTAACTCTAGGTATAAAATTTTTGCTATCTGTTATATATTTAATTATGCATGTCACATATTTTATATTCTTAGCACACAGCAAAGCCTGTGACTAAAGTATGTTCTATATTTTTAGTATTCTATTTTCACATTAAAATGACATTCAGCTTTGGTTGTATAAATGATTATTATTTTTAAAAAAATAAGAGCAGTTAAATGTACAAGACATGTTTTAAAAAGAGGAAATTCATTTTCAACTAGCATTGTTGATTTTAATATTAGTAAAAATATGAAAGTGCAAGTGTCTTATTCCACAAATATCACACTGAACTGTGAAAAACCAAGGCAATTTTCTTTCCGTACTCAGAACTCTCTGAATTTTGAGGCTTTTGCTTTCTGTGCTTTAATTTTTAGACTTCTCTATCCTCCATAGGTTTGGTACGCTACTGAGAATGAGGCACAGAAAGAAAGGGAAAAGAAGACAGAAATCTTCTTTAACAGTTTTCCTGCACAGGACACAATCAACTGTCAGTTCTCTGATCTCTACCCAAGCACTTTTGGCACCAGAGGCACCACATAAGTGGAGAAGTGGGGGAAAAAGACAACAGAAATCATTAGGGAAAGTTAGGAGGAAATGGAAAGGCAGAACGAATGAGGAAGGGTCTGCCTCTTTTGCCCATTTTCCCAGGATATCTTCACACATAGAGTACTTTAGATATGAAAAGAGTTTGAAAATAAGGGCATGTCACTTGTAGGTTTAATTTGATCCTTAAGTCCTGTATAATCTGGATCAAAACTCAAAGGCTTGGCTAATGCCATATCTTACAGGAATAGGAAACAAAGCAAATCTTAATTCAGAAGGAGCCACAGCATTCAAAAAAACATCAAGAAAGCTAAACAAGACTGGACACATTAGATTTATTAAATAATCTCAGAATACATTATTGTAGGACCCAGCCATAGCAAGCTCCATAGAGGCCTGAGTCTCAATAGTTTACCCTGAGGCAACACCTGGTCCTGAGAGAGATCACAAACTGAGACTACCCAGTCACCACCCAGGAACAGACCACACATCGGAAATTCCTAACGTTCCAACTGTGGTAGATAGGATCATCGGCCAGCACACGCCCATCGCTTTTCACCAGGACACCCCTAGATCATTGTAAGCCAATCAGGGGTCCTGAACCTTAGAAATCCCCCACCTTCACCTTTGCTAGTATAAAAAAACCCATCTCTAACTGAGCTCAGGGCTCTCTGATCACTCCAATACATTGGACGCATGGAGAGAATGAGTTTGCAAACTTGTGTAAGAATAAAGGCTCTTTGCTTTTACATACTCAGTCTCTGGTTGGTTTTGGGGGGACTCGGTAGTCTGGGCATAAC
Source organism: Arvicola amphibius (assembly GCF_903992535.2). Lineage (NCBI taxonomy): Eukaryota > Metazoa > Chordata > Mammalia > Rodentia > Cricetidae > Arvicola > Arvicola amphibius. The sequence continues at coordinate 150,198,458 of NC_052049.1, read as the reverse complement.
AATTATAATTTTAAAATACATTATCAGTCCATACTAATTTAGAGGATGGGGCAAGCATGAAAGCAACACAAAGACCAGTGGAGAAGATATGAGAGCCACAAATAAATCACATGAGTCAAGTTTAAACATCTCAGGAGAAAAAAAAGATAACAACAAAAACAGAATTAGTTCCCACGTTGGGGACCAGATGAAGGATGCTTAAAAGAAATCCCACACTAGCTCAGAATTGAAAAAAATAGATGGTTATTTATTTAGGGGTAGACTCACAAATCAGAATCCTCTGCTGGAATGGAGAACAGAAACTGAATTCCGCAGCAGAAAAAGAGGCCAGATACACACTCTACATTGGCATAAATAGTATAAGAGGCCATACCTGAGTGGACAGGTAACTACTGGCTGTAGGATTCCCTACAGAACTTTGGTAGGTATTTTTTTTTTTTTGCAGAAAATGTATAAATCATAAATTTGCCTCAATACCACTAATTATGAAGGGAAGGGAAGAGAATGGCTGTTATTAAAATGTAAGACATTATCACTATTGAAGACAGTATGGTTAAAAAGAATCCCTGGTATGTAGCAGAGAGCTTTTTCTTATATTTTTGGTTATGAGCCTAGCCTTTAATGACTGAGCCATCACTCCAGTCTGAGAAAATTGTTCAAAGACATTAAAACCAGAGATACTGGAACAGTTAATCTTGGCTTTGATTTCATATGGATCTGGAATGAACTAAGAGATAAGCCTCTCTGGGCAGACCCATGAGGGGGTAACCTAGGCTAAGGTTAACCTCTGAGAATGTCTGTGAGGACTTTTCTTTGTTAGATTAACTGCAAGGGAGAAACACAACCTTAATGTGCATGGTTTTCAGGGGCAGCCCAGAGAGGAGATTAGATGGAAAAGGCTTTTGCTCTTTTAATCTATCAACCTTCCTGTCTTGGTATTGAGTTTATGCACCCTGCATGAGAGTTCACTAATCTGTTGCTGCCACCACAGGTGCTATTTCATTTCTTCACTGATATCAAAATCCATCTTCTTTGGCCTCTTTTCTCTTTAGGCCCTGATGAAAAAGAATGGCCATGCTTTCCTTGCTTATTACCTAAACATCTCATATCAAAGAAAACTGAACTGGCCTCAAATTATACTTCTTATTCATTGTTCTGTTAGCAAACTGTCCAAGAACTTTGACCACAATGGTACTGAGTCCACTAACATTTCAACAAAGAGTGTACATTAGCTTCACAGCCCATGGATAATGAGGGTCATTCTCAAATTGCCCTTGGCAGGAACTGTGACTCACAGATAAAAGATGTAGAGTAGTGAAGTCTCCCATATCACAGGCTCAGACTGTTTTTCTAATGTCACATACTTCACATTCTGCACTGCAAATGGTGTTTTCTGGTTCCACTCACAAAGAGACTTTGTCAAGATCAAAGGTTAGGTGCATTGAATAAAACAGGTGTCAATTTAATGAGAACCAGTGACAGAAATACTAAGCCTCTGTTTCATTTTAGAGCCTATAAAAGGCCATTGTAGTGACTTGCTCGTTTGTATCCAAGGTCTTAATCCTGGTTCTTTTGGCTAGTATGATGACATCTTTCTAGGGAACTCAGGAGATGGAGTAAGCGACACATCTGCCTGAAGAATATTACTTTCTGTGTGGTAGATACACAAGGTGGTCCACCTCTAATTCTCTTCACATCTCATTTGCACTTCAGATATACTTCTTTTAGCTGACTACAGACTGCATTGGCACAGGGCACTTGAGGAACCCTTGAAGCCCCAGCCTGATCTATAAACAGAGACTAAAAGCAAATATTGCTTCTTACTGTCACACCCAATACTTTCTACAGTGCAAGTGTTACTTGTGTATTACCCAAATCTCCCTTTAGTCTAACCTGGCTCAGTTGTTGACTTTGATTCTGAGAATATTAGAATGAATGAATCTGTCCTATCCATATTGTATTATTGACCTGGTTTCCCGCATCCTGCCACTCCCCAATTTTGAGGTGTAGCTCAACACCTCTATGATGGTATGACAGAACTTTCAAAAGCATTTCCATATTGGAGCACTGGTCTGAGCTCCCAAGGTCCTGATGAGGAGCAGAAGGAGCGAGAACATGAGGGAGAAAGTCAGGAACGTGAGGGGTGCGTTCACTCATGGAGACGGTGAGACAGAACTAAAGGGAGATCACCAACTCCAGTTGGAATGGGACTGATGGATTATGCGACCAAACCCGTCTCTCTGAATGTGGCCAACAGCGGGGGCTGACTGAGAAGCAAAGGACATTGGCACTGGGCTCTGATTCTTCTGCATGGATGGGCTCTGTGGGAGCCTTCTCAGCTTGGTCGATCACCTTCCTGGACCTGGGGGGAGTTGGGAGGACCTTGGACTTAGCATAGAGTGGGGAACCCTGATGGCTCCTTGGCCTTGAGAGGGAGGGAGGGGAGGTATGGGTGGAGGGAAGGGGAGGGAAGGGGGAGAAGGAGGGGAGGGAAGGGGGAGGAGGAGCGGAGGGAGGGGGGAGGAGGAGGGAAGGAGATGGAAATTTTTAAATATAAAAAAAATAAACCATGAGAAAAAAAAAAGCATTTCCATTTTTGCCAGTTTCTCAAGCACTGCCTTCATTGTCTAACAGACATACCAGCCCCTGCCCCTGTCTGAGTCTGTTTCCTTCATCCTTCTGAGAGTACTCAGACAAAAGCTTCATACTAACCTCTCTATTGGGCCTAGACATAGACAATCATGAACATGTCTTTCAGTTTGTTGTTAATTTGATCTCCAAAGCCATGCTTCTGAAACACCCATTCTAGCAGATCATGACTTCTTTGATAAATCCATAAGTCGATGTTAAACAATGGATAAAGCATTACTGCACACATGAGCAACACATTTTGATAAGCAAACATGCTTAGAAAACATCTGTGTTTACATGCATTAAATACTATCGAGACTCTAACAGAATATGTAAGTAGCTGTGTAGTGCCATGGATATTGCATTTACTCAGATTTATTATTGCATTGTAACAAGTCTCAATAAGCCAACTCTCAAAACATAAAATCCTCAGTTTCTCACAAACATATGTCAAGTGGAAAATGCCGAACAGCCTGGGAGAGAAATGCGAGAAGCAACATAAATCAAGCATCTTACTAGTACATATAGTGCATGACCTTCCTCTTTAAAAGAAACAGGAAGAGTGAAAGGCAATATAAATAAATTATTATTCATACTGCATTTGAAAAATATATCTGCATTTGAAGCAAAAATAAGAATTTAGGTATATGATAATTTCAAGGTAAGCTTTACTGCACTTTGTTATATAAATTCTAAAATATTGGGACATAAATATTTTTGTTAACTTGCCACATCCACAAAGCTAAAGGCCCTTCTAATTATGACTATGAATGACTTGTCTTTTTCAGTTTCCCTCTGTAAAATGGAGATAACAGTATTTACCTTCCTCAGAAGGTGGTAAGAAGATGAATTTCCTAATGTGTATAATGAACTTTGAAGATGAACACCTTCACATAAATGCTGAGCACTGTTACTGTGCATAAATTTGTGAGTTACAACAGATGCACAATTCCAAAAAATATATTAAAGGGAAATTTCATTATCATTATTTTTGGGTTATACACAAGAATTAAATATACAGATAAGAGATAGCCTCACAGCACCAAACATAGGCCACAATGATTTTGTTCAGATTTTTCTCGTATATAGATTTGTGTATATTACAATTAGACAAAGAATTTAAAAAGGCATAAATTAACTTAAAAAAATCATGTGGTTTGGTTTTCAAAGCTTTGCCCATTTTTATTGCAATTCTCAATTATCTGGGGTTAATAAAGCTACCTGCTTTCAATTACTATTTGACATACAAACTTATTGGAGTGCACTGGGATTTTACTCTCAATCATCAACAGTAAAATTTTGTCCAAAAAATAATTATAAACTATCCTGATCATTAAATGTTGTCTTCGTTGTTAAAAGGTATAACTTCTTTCAATATACAACCACCTCAGGAAAAATAAATCACATTACTGTAGAGAAGGCCATGTCTCTTGAGTTCATTATCAAAGTGACTCTTGTGTTTTCTGCTTTGTGTTATAATAAGGTATTTCAAGGACAGGTGAGGCAAGCATTTTTGCTTAACTTGTGACTTGTGGCATTTATTCCCAAGTAGCTATCTGTCTGGAGTTTTCACTAGTTCTCCTTGGCTATACCCATAAAGCCACAAGGACAGTGGCTTAGAAAAACAGAAAACAAGCCCAATATGAATGTCAATGGCAAGATTCTCAGGGTTTATTCTACCATCTCAGCGTTGAGTTTAGGGCCTGGCTCTCATCCATCATAGGAACTTTAAAAAAAAAAATCTCAATAGTACAAAGATTTGTCTCTTTTGAGATTTTTATCTTTAGCTCTTTTAATGGTAAGAATTTAGCAGTGGGGTAGGCTGACCCAAGGACGGGGAAGAAAGGGATCATAAAATTGCCTCTTATGCTTATTCCACTTTACTTTTATTTTTTGGTCAGGAATTGTCATCACTTACAGGCAATCTCTTCTAAGAAGGATGTTCAGACTAGTCATTCATGCATCTGAATAACCATGAAAAATGTTGCTTTGCATCTTAAAAGCAGCATTAATTTGTTTTAAGTGTAGGTGCTGCCAGCCAGTATCATAGACAAAGCCATTTGCTGAAATGGGGCTTCACTGAGGAAAGTTAATGCAAACGACGGATAAATGAAACCCTGCTAGCTGTAAGAATCGAATTTATGTTGCACAGGATTTCGCAAAAAGTTCAAATGAAGCAAACAAATACAAAAGTTTGAGTGTTTTATGCTAAGCACAACATTAATTTAGCTGGGGGAAACCATCACTGTACTTTCTGAGAGAAACATCAAAAGCAAGGTCAGCACATATCATCTATCTCCTTATTCATATGACTCATGTTTATTTACATTAAGCATATTCTGCATATCACACATGTAGTCCAAAGAAGACAATAAAATCATACTTATAAAGATTATTTATTTTGTGTTTATTTATGAACTACTTGGATAGTTCACGAGTAGAAAAAAAAAAGGCTGGGTTTGTCTATCCTTCTGGTGGTTCCATGTATCAACAGATTCCATGTAGCTTGAATGATCTTAGAGAAAATAAAGAAAAGAAGGCAAAAAGGGAAGGAGGGATGAGAAGGGTAAAAGATGCATAAATGAGTGAGGGAGTTGAAAGGGAGTGAGAGAAGAAAGGGAAGAAGAAACAGAGGAAAGAAAGAAGAACTCAACTTTTCTAATTACCCATATTAAAATTTCAATATTAACAATAGCAACAAACTTAGTTAGGATTTATATGACTGTGAAGAGACACATGACTATGGCAACTATTATAAAGGAAAACATATAATTGTGGTGGCTCAGTTACAGTTCAGAGGCTTACTTCATTATCATCATTGCCGGAAGCATGGTGGTTGGGAGTATGGTGGCATGCAGGCAGACATGGTGCTGGAGAGGGAGCCGAGAGTTCTTACATTTTGACTCACAGGCAACAAGGAAGTGGTCTTTCTCACTGGGTGTGACTTGAACATATAAGAGAGTGTAAAACCTGTCCTCACACAGACACACTTTCTCCAACAAGACCATAGAATTCTAAGAAGGCCACACTTCCTAATAGTGCCACTCCTTTTTGAGGATCATTTTCTTTCAAACTACCACAGTAGTTTAGATATTAAAAACTGATTCCTGTGGCTGTCAGTTTGTAGATATGTCTGAACTGCCATGTCTGCCTAAAATTGCAGCTTCAAGGAATTAAGCAGATGAGGCTCTAATTCCAATAAAGAAGTATATCTAGTTTTGGAATAGATGCTGTTGGAGATTATTTAATTTACAAAGATATTTTCTTATGTGAACAATTCATTGACATCGAGAATATGAAAACTGATTTAAATTAGTCATGTTTTTTTTTAGCTTAATAGGATAAATGCAGTTCTTATATTCCTAACTGCATTTTAAATAACTTATCCTTATACTACAGATAAGTGTGACTCTCACCCCTCATAAAAGGGTGAGCAACAGATAGAGACTATTTCACTAAAGCATAACAGGTCAAAATATAGAAATAAATTAATTGTAGTGATGCCTGATCCTAATACATCTACAGCACAACTCCAGCATCTAAGGGTCAGGGAACATCTTAAGAGGAACACTGTGTGTTTCAGGTCAATGTTACAAGTATTTCCCATTATGAAATTCATATACATTACTTCCACTCCTCCTAGTAAATGTCTTCTGACCCCACAATCTCTTCCGATTCTACTTTCTTGCCTGCTTTCTTTTTGTAGTTTACATGTTGCCTCCAGCTGTTGTCTCTGCTGCCTACCAAATCATTTTTGTGCCTTGCCCACATGTGCTAATACTCCAGGGAAATGTGCTTAGCTAATTACCATGGCCTTTGTCACATGCCTATCCCTCGATAGAGAAACTTCTTACCAGTGTGTTTAGAGAGCTGTGTATTACCCAATTGTTTAGACTCACAAAGATGAATGTTTAATTATGTCTTAATAAAACTAAAGGAATGAATATGCTTAACATACACAAAACTTTTCTCTTAAAAAATACTTTTACATTCCAAGTATATTAGAGCTAGAATATGCACAATCACTCTAGGTATATGAATTAAATTATTTTACCAACCTGCCCCTTGAGATGCCTGAAGGGAAAGCAAGAAATATAAAAACAACTCAAATTATAATAATAAAGTGTAAGAGTTATTTTTAGGAAGATGCCACTAATTAAGTCATATTATTGAAAACCTGGTCAGGCAAACTCTGCAAAGTTATTATGGTTAAAACTTTTTATATGGGTGAAATGGAAAAGCCAGACTTTGATAATGAGGACAGAGACTCTACTTTGGGAGACTTACATAACTCAGTTGTGCTTGGCTCTGAAAGCAGCCTCCTTTCCTTCCTTCACCATCCCCACCTTGAATGTGAGCTTTGCACTTCAAAACATCTTCTAAGCGAGATTCAATTCAATGAGCTTTAAAAGAGGCAGTTATTTTCCTAAAGAGTGATTTCGTAAGAACAGGAGCAGAAAGATTCCCATTAATTTGCTCCCAGCCAAAGTTAGAAACTCTTTAAAGTATTTTCCTTGTATGTTTCCCAGGAGGTTCCCGGCCATCTCATTTCAAAGTCCTTTGCTAGTTCCCCTCTCCTGTTCTGCTTTATCAACAAAAGCCCCTTGGCAGTCCCATAGTGGCCTCTGATCATTTTTCCTCAGAAAAGGCATGCAGAGGTGTCATTGCCCTTTGTAAGTAGCTCTTCAAGATACATAAATGACAACATTCAATTTAGAAAGTTAAACTACCCTGTGTCTCACACCATCCTAATAGTTTTGTTAGTTTTTTAATATTTTAAGCATATAAGGGTGAGATTTTTCTTCAAATAAAGATTTAAGACAAAATTTTCAACTGGTGGGTGCCAAGAGAAGGTTCTGCACCCAAGGTATAGCATAGGTGGGGTAATCTAGAGCAAACCATCACCTCTGGTAAGAATATACAGCTTTTATTAAGTTGTAAAGGAGATGTGGCATTCAAATCTCTTTCAAACAGTATCCAATGAACTAAAAGAATCACATAGCCATTGGAGGATATTGATTGGTGATGAGACAGGCTCCACAGAAAGGCACCAGCAGCCTTCTGCTATGCCCTCTCCTCTGACGGTGGCAGACCTGACAGTGTACAAAGGAAGCATAAAGGTAAAGTATCCGTGCAGCAGATTCAGACATTGCAAATTGCTGGAATTGGATGGAAGTTGGAGGAAGGATGTGCAGGAAAAAGGAGGCAGGCATACAGGTCTGGCCTGAAACGGTCCTCAAAATGCAGACGCAGCAGAAATTTTAAATGAGGAATTGTGCCCGTCACTTAAGTTGTCTTCCATACTGACCGGTACCATTTTCAGTGCTGTTACAAAGCACTTAAATCTGCGTCCTGGGTAGCAGTGTTTTGTAAGGAAGCCCTGAAAGAGCTACTCGTTCCTGTGAAAGACATCTAGAGCACAGAATAGAATTTAAAAGGGTTGAAGAAGCATTCTTTTCACTACTACAAAGAAAACAGATTTAATTGCTTCGGAGCCTAGAGAACTCATGAGAACAAAAGCATCAGTTTGATACTTTGAAGGCCCTTAGGATAGAGCAATAGAGTTCTCTAGGGTGGGGGCAAACTGCCAGGTGATGCAGAAACATCAGCAAGGACAGCAATACATGGAAAAGTGAATCAGTGCAGTTCGTTGAAAACGTCAATATTATTTTCTAGAACCTGGAAACCTAGCAATGTAGTCATGTGCCTAGAATTGTGAGAGAAGTTGAAACATAGAATAAAATAGAGGATTGTAGTGTGAAGCGGCGGGGCTGCGTTCCCGCCGCCCAGTTCCCAGCAACCAGCTAATCCGCCGCCGGCTAGCTTTACCCAAAATAATTACACGGAAACTTTATTCTTTTAAATACTGCCTGGCCCATTATCTGTAGCCTCTTATTAGTTAATTCTCACATCTTCCTTTAACCCATATTTAGTAATTTGGGTAGCACCACGAGTTGTGGCTTACCAGGAGAGATCTTAACCTGCGTCCATCTCGGAGAGGAGCAGCATGGAGCCTTTGAAGCGTCTCCCCCACTCTACTTCCTTGTTCCCACAATTCTGTTCTGTCTACTCCACCTACCTAATTTTCTCTTAAAGGGCCAAGGCAGTTTTCTTTATTAATTAACCAATGAAAGAAACATAGACAGATAACTCTCCTCCATCATTTCCCCTTTTTCTGTTTAAATAAAAAAGAAAGGCTTCAACTTTAACATAGCAAAATTAACAAAACAGTTATCAAGCAAGTATTACAGTTACAATATTTAAATCTATTTTATCTTTTATCATAACTAAGGAAAGCTATAACTATCTATTTATTCTTCAACTCCATCAAAGACTCCAGAAGGATATAATGCTACCTAAGTAAACAAGAAATAAGTAACTTATAAAACTCTAGAAATGACAGAGACAACTCGCTGCCTGGACAGTCACCCAAAGTTCCTCTGTACCGTTGGGGCATCCATCTTCGGGCTTCAGGCCCACAGTATCCAGCAGACAATTCCATGAAGCAGAAAAATTCCAAAGACAGTTCAGTCACTTTCTGCTGTGTCCTGCAGAATGTCTCGCAGACTCTTTCACGAATCAGGAACCCTGAGAGACCATCTCACCTTTAGGCAAGTTCAGCAGTCCTCTTTCTGTGGGTTCCTTGTGTCCAGTTTATGCAACAGTCCAGGCAAGAGCATTTTCTTGCCCAAATGGCTAACAAACTCCATAAGTAGCCTCTTCGATGCCCATCTTCCTCTCGAAGTAGATTGGTGCTGCCAGGAGCAGACATGTCTCATTGTCATGAAAAACCCTAAGTTATTAAAACATTAAATGCCACATTCTGCAGTCTTTGAAAGATATGAAGAATGTCTATCTAACTGAAATATGTCTCTACATATCTAGAAAATCTAATAACATGACTATAAGCTTAACTATTATCAATGATTATCCATTAACAATCTGTATTTCCTAATTATACATTACAGTTTTTAAAATGAACTACAATCACAATAGCTTAATCAAGATCAGAAATACATATACATATAACAAAATTGACCTTAAAATCTATACCAATGCAAATTCATATCTATATCATCTCCCCCTTTAAATGTAAAAGAACATTTATAAGCAATATTTGGGAAAATGGGCGCAGTTTTTTCTCTCCAAACTGCTTCCTGCTGAATGGGGGCGCTGTTATTTAGGTCTTTCATGGTATAACCTGTCTGCTAGGTTCATCTCAGTTGGCAGTTGAGTGAAGTAATTTTTTGAAGATGTTCACAGCAACCTTTCAGGAGGGCGTGGTCTATCATACCATATTGGGATAGAAGCAATCCACAGAGTCTCGTCCTCTGTGAAAACAAAAGAAGAAACTCTTTTCCAAAGCATCATGTTCTTAGATCCAAATCCTGAAGTCATACCATTAAGATGTCCATTTTGGTCTAGACTGGCAGCCCATATAATGAAATGTCTCTCTGTATTTAGCTCCTTTACAGTCAAAAAAATCAAAGAAAACACAACAAAATACATAATCCAGACTCTCTGTGAATTTTCCATTTTTACGTGGCTTATTTTTACTCTATCACTTTACTTCTTTTAATCTATAACTATCTGTACTCTGTCTCTTTAAAGACTTTAACCTTTTTTTTTAAGGCATTAACTTTATTCTCTATATTTTCTTTTTCTCTCTTTTAAGCCTACGTGAGCCATTTAAAGGCCTTCTATGTCTGAATCTTTTCTATTGTGAATCTGTAATTTTTTACTATCCAGGAGCATTTCTTAAAAGGACACATTTTTCCTAGACGAAATGTTACCCTGGGTATTCTACCATCATTTGCTTTCACAGGAACCCCTGGGAAGAAAAGTCGCCCCTATGTCAGCTGGAAGCAATCTTGGATGACGACGCCCCCCCCCCTCCCAATAAAGTTTACCCTCAGATTTAGGGACACTAATTGGCGGCTGGTATAGGGTGGTCGGGTTGTGGAAGGCTTTATATGGACTCAGGGGTATAATTTATGTGTATATCTATATGTAAAAAAAAAAAAAAAAAAAAAAAGGGGGGGGGGAGGGAGGGATTAACTGGTGATCTGAAGGAATAATTGATTTTTGTGAGTTATTGTTTTTCTTTTTTTTTAAAAAAAAAACTATATGAGTGTTGATTCTTGTATATTGATATATTGAACATTATATGAGAGTATGATACCACCTCTGTTTGAAACAATTGTTATATTGACATTGTTTACTATATTGCAATGTACATCTCTACCTCTGATATTATTTATGTAATGACATTGTTTACCATATTGCACTGTACATTTCTACCTCAGATATTATTTATGTAAGGACCCTGTTTACATTTGGAAATCATTGTCTTCATTTTTTGCACAGTCGTCTATTCTATTAGTCATACAGTTACATAAGTGTTGAGAATTATATGTTGGTCATATTTATATTTAGGACAATCAGGTTTTTTAGACACATAGAGGTTGTATTTAGTATAGATAGCATAATCTTCAACCTCTTTGAAGAACTGTAGAACATGGCCTTTAATCTAACCTACAGTTTTGTATTTTTGAGACACAATCACTCCTGGCAACAATGCTCTACTCCCGAGAGAACGTTGAGCACCAAAGACACTCCACTGGGAGTTTGTCTTCTACTTGGCAGAACTGGCCTTGGGGCAAAGAAAAGCCCATACCTCCATTACTGACTAAAGTACAAAATATCCATAAGTGGATAAAACAGAATTGTCTTATCTTGCCAAGACAGGATAGGATAGTTCTACTAAAGGTTCCTTGCCATTGTATAATGGTATGTCAGGTTTTTTCAGGCCTCAGCCAAAGTTGGTTGCCTCAACATTGCTATCAAGACTTCGTGTGGTTGCCCAGGTAGTCAATTGTCTCTGTCTTCTGTTGCACATTTTGGAAGTTTCTCGTTTGTGCTTCCTGGTTGCTTTGGTAATTTTACTCTCCTTCTCAGATCTTTGATGGGGTTGAAGATTAGACAATGGTAGCTACCTTCTAGATTATTTAGACTTCTCAAAGTAGAGTGATTAGAAAAATTCTTCGTTATATACTTCTCGCCTGATATTGTTTACTTTTTGTAATTTTATATGATCAGTTCCCATTGTATATAGTTGTATTTGGTTTCTGAATCTGTCTTATTTAGACAAAAAAGGGGAGATGTTGGGGCAGCTGGCCCAATCCCTGCGTTCAGGGGCGTGGCTGCTCCAGCGGGGTAGCCATGCCCCTTAAATAGGATTGGGGAGCCGGAAGGCGCCCCGTTCGTTTGCCCCGCGGTCACTCTGCTGGACCCTTGGTTCTGTAAGTTCCCTTATCTCCCTTTGTATTAAACTTGAATAATTATAAAAGGACTATTTTTGGTTATTTCCAATCTTCGCCGCATCAGAGGATGAATATCAGTAAAGCTCAAAAGAGAAGTGAAGAGCCACAGGATGAATATGAATAGGTAGATGATATATGATGGACAATTATATAAATCTATAGCCTATCTATAATATATAGACATAATATATCTATATACAATATATATAATTGTCTATATGTAATTATATATAATGGATGATAGATATAGAAATACATAAATAATAAGTAAACAGATGATAGACAGATAGATTAGAAGATACATAGATAGATAGATAGAAAGATAGATAGATATAGATGATAGAAAATAAGGTAGAATAAAGGAATACTGACTTTAATCATCTTAATAGGAGACATGTCTAAAATGAGGCCAGGACCAGAAGGAAGGACCAAAGCAGAAAAGACTGTATTAGCTGTCTGGGTTTGATTACTAATACCTGTGATGGTGCCACTGTTAATAACATCTTTCAATAGCAGAAGATGAAAAAAAATGTAGTGAATTATGGTTATCCCTATATGAGCACCCTAAAGCTGGCCTCAAGTAAGACAGTCTGATAATGTTGTTTATATGTGCTAGAATTAAAATGTAATGGGGATAACTGGATACGGAAATGTGATGTAATATGTTGACAAAGGTTTCTGTCCCACCCGGTATTACAGCCCTTTAGTTCCAAATAAATCACAGAGAGGTCTACATCAATTATAAACTGATTGGCCTGGTATCTCAAATTCTTCTTATTAACTATTTCTTACATTGTACATTAAACCATTATTCTTGTCTGTGCTAGCCATGTGGCTTGGTAACTTATTCAACAAGGCAGCCATATCTTGCTTCCTCTGCGTCTGGGTCACGACTGCAGATTGCATAATCCTCTTCCCAGAATTTACCTGTACTCATTGCCTGCCTCTACTTCCTGCATGGTCACCCTGCCTATACTTCCTGCCTGACTACTGGCCAATCAGCATTTTATTAAAAATAGTATGAGTGACAAGATAAAAGACCATTGTCCCACATCAGTAACAGACTACTATACCCTTGGAAAATCTTGAAGTTTTAAGAGTGTTGACATAATTATTTTACATACAACTAGTTTGGTGTATATACATGCATATATATTTATTATAGTTTTTCTTTATTTTTAAGACACATATATAAATAATTCATTATATATATACATAAATATGCTTAGAAAGAAATATCCTGTCTTCCATATATAGATATATACATTAATATATACATATGGAATGAAATATCTATCTAACATCATTCTCCTAATCTAACTCCCCTTATATTTATCTAATATATCCCCTTCATAATGGTGTCTGCTTTGTTTATTTACTTTTTGATAACATACTAACTCTAATTAGTACCACTCATATGCATGTAGGCATGTGGTCATTCATTGGATTAGAGAGACTACCGGTGGTCAATGTTATAAAAAAGGAATGATTCTTCTCTTCCTGCCAGCTCTCAATGCCAGGATCCCCTCTGTAAGCCTTGTACACTAACTACTTTGGTCAATGATGTGTCTTTCCCTTGAGTGGTGCTCACTGCAAAAAGAAGTTTCTCTGTCCAAATTTGAAAACAGTTCAAGTCTACAGTTATGAAAATATATATTAGAAAAACATTTAACTAAGTGACAATAGCAAGTTCTACCCAGTGCCTGTGACCTTCCAGTCTGTGTGTCTATGGTCTTTACTGGCTCTCACATTTAGACTCTCCTCTGGGTCATCAACTTCCACTGAAACAACTGTGAGATGTGGAGCTCCTGAACTGCTTGTGGGCCTTACCATGTTCACAATCAGAAATTATGATTTTAACAAGCAAAAAACATAAACTAAGTCATGTGCTCTGAAACTATTTGGAAAATCACAAAACGTGTGTTTTACTATGAGATGTATGATAAAACATCTACCTTAAAAACTTTGTTTTCTGAAAGTATATTCAATAAATTGAGACTGAGCTAAGAAATATTTTCACTGATGTGCTGTCTCTTTTGGGACAATTCTTGATCCCCAGAGCTACACAAAGAGAAAATCTTCCGTTTTGAAATGAAGTCAGACTGTCATCTTTCCTTGGCTGTGGTTACTGCTAGCTCTAACAAGAAAGGGCTTTTAGATCAGCCACAAGCACACCAGGAGGCCTTTGAAAGCAGCAAGAAGGAAGGGAGACCAACACATCCTATCATGTTGGGTTGGCCCTTAACTTCTCTGTGTGCTGTCATGAGACTCTGAACTCCCCAGACAAAGCCTGCACAAACAGCTTTTGATGAAATCATTGCTGGACTTGATACAGTAAGTGAAGAGTCATAGACAGAAAGTGATGTAGGAGGGTTGTCTGTCTATGTGTTACTTTCATTGGTTAATAAAGAAACTGTCTTGGCCTTTTAATAGGGCAGAAAATTAGGTGGGTGGAGTAGACAGAACAGAATGCTGGGCAGAAGGCAATGAGGGCAGAAGGCATGCTTCTCTGACCTGAGACGGACGTAGGCTAGAATCTTTCCCGATAAGCCACCACCTCATGGTGCTACACAGATTATTAGAAATGGGTTAATCAAGACGTGAGAGTTAGCCAGTAAGAGGCTAGAGATAATGGGCCAGGCAGTGTTTAAATGAATACAATTTGTGTGTTGTTATTTTGGGTGTAAAGCTAGCCGTGAGGAAGCCGGGCAGGATGAAAAGCAGGTCTGCTCCCTTTACAAGACAGCATGGGAATAATGTGGCTACTGGGAGACATTTGCCTGTTGACAGAATACTCAAGGAGATTAGCTGATCCAGGAGGAGAAGAAGATTAATATTCATTCCAACTTTGCCTGCCTTTTTTTAAAATTTAGAAAGTAGATCAACATCATCCATGATGCTCTGTGGTGTTCTTGGTTCATGATGTCTGTCAAGTTTATCTTACTTTTATTAGAATTTCTGTATTTCACACACAGTTTTGAGTGTTGTGATATTATGGGAGTGTAATCAGTTAACATTCAGATAGCTACTCAATTCTATCCTGTGGTGGCTACTCAGAGGATGTGAGATTTTTATACAAGTTTTAAACCTTTGGTATAGCACTTTTAGTAGATTGTAGCTTCACCATGTAAAAACTGTTCCCTATCTAAACAAAGAAATTTTTCTACAGGTTGGTTTGTCACACTGGAAAACCGAAATAGATAATTGGTTGAGTCACAAGTAAGGTGTCATGGATACTATATGAACATTATACAGCTGTGTTACAAACAGGCATATTGGATGGCATATTAGAAACATGTTACTTCTTAAGGAAATTTGAAATAGCTGACCTATGACATTTCTCTTTAAATTTCATTGACCAGAATTAGCTACACAGTCATAGTAAAGAAAAAAAAGAAGGGTTTGTGTTAGAGCATCAAGAAACTCTCAGAGCACAGAAGAAAACAGAAGAAGGAAAGAGGGACATTTTCTACATGTATTTCACATATATAGACTATCAATAAATGTAATATATCATAGTAAAATTAACCATGCCTATGATTTCTCTTTTCTAGAATATTGCTAAATCTCTTTACTATCAATATCTAAGTGTCAATGTGTTCTCTTCATCCTTTTGCATGCTTGTACTCTGCACACTAGTCTGTCTCCATTCTATGCTGGGAGTTGTAGCCTTGGTGTTAATACTCCCCCCAAATGCATATGTCAAAATAGTAAGATTTGGTGTTACTATCTTACATCAGGCTGTAGGAGGTTGCTTGTTTGTTCCCAGCTGCTCAGCCCGTAAATAACAACATAGAAACTGTATTATCTGCAATACTGTTTAGCTAATATCTTAAGTGTATTTCTGGCTAACTCTTATATTTTAAATTAACCCATCTTAATTAATCTGTGTGTCGTCACATGGTTGTGGCTTACCAGCAAGGTTCCGGCTAGCAGCTTGTGCCTTTCCCTGATAGCTCTATGATGGCATCTCCCTGACTCCACCTTCTTTGTCTCAGCATACAGTTTATTTTTCTCCACCTACCTGTATTCTGCCCTGCCAGGACCAAGACAGTTTTTTTTTTTTTTACTAGCCAATGGTATTCACAACATACAAAGGGGCATCCCACATCCTCAGCCCTTTTAGGAGTGATTAGGTCAAAATGAAAAGACATTGTGAACCATTTAGCACTTAGTGTACCTATGACAAAGTAGAGACCTCTCATTCTTTCTGAACTGTGAAATTACTGAGAGAAGACTATCTGTAAGAAACGATTCTCACAGGACACCCATTCTACTAGCACCTTGATTCTGGATGCCCTATCACTATAAGAAATACATTTCTGATGTTTATAAGTTAGACTGCCTATGATGTCTTATTACAGC
The DNA here is from genome assembly GCF_903992535.2 of Arvicola amphibius. Lineage (NCBI taxonomy): Eukaryota > Metazoa > Chordata > Mammalia > Rodentia > Cricetidae > Arvicola > Arvicola amphibius. The sequence continues at coordinate 150,182,139 of NC_052049.1, read as the reverse complement.
CACTCCCAGTGGCTGCTGTAGCAGTCTACTTTCTGTGACCCAGATTCTCTATCAGTATTGATGAATACGCTCCTAGCAGGGAGTTTGCTTCCATATTTGTAACTCAGCAGCATTCACCATTCACAGATTCTATAGGCATGATTACTGCGCAGCTCCACTTTGTAAGAATACAACCTCAGAGCCATGACATCTCTGCATTCTCTGAAAACAGCAGCATTTCTGGGAAGCAGAGATTATAAAGTGTCCTCTGCCTTTAAAGCATTAAACGATTGGCTTGTTGGATTATTACCAACTAGTTCCCATCTATGTTCATAAGGGTGTGTAATTTTCTCTTATGGGGGGAGTCTTTATGTCATTTGAGTATCAGGGTAATTGGTCCTTATAAAAAGAATGGGTTAGTGTTCCTTCTGTTTCTATTTGCACAATAATTTGAGGAGTATTAGTATTAATTCTTCTTTGAAAGTCTGATAGAATTTTATGCTCAAACAATTTAGCCCTGAGCTTTTTATGCTTCTATTTTATTAGGGGTTATAGGTCTATTTGCATTCCTTATCTGATCTTGATTTAACCTTGATAAGTGGTATGTATTGAGAAAATTACCCATTTCTTTTAGATTTTCCACCAAATTGCCAGCTTTTAATATGCTTTTATTGTTTAGAGTTATAGGAGACATTAAATAACAAGAAAGTTGTGATTTAGAATGATTGTAAGAAAGACTATCAAAGATAAATACTATTGACTTCTGTTTTCCATTTCTTGAAAAATTAAAATTCAAATGACAAAATTTATTTCTTGTGGTGATCTGAATGAGAATGACTCCCACACTCTGTAGTCTCATATATTTAAATCTTGCTCCCCAGTTTGTGGATCTATTTTGGAAGGGTTAGGTGTGGCCTCTGGGAGGAGCTGTCACCTGGAGTGGTCTTTGTGGTTCCTATCAGTCTGCTGCTTACACAGGACACATAGAAATAGATGAACAAAAAGTCTGGAAGTCTGGATAAAATTGGTGACTGATTGAAACCTTTGAAGCTCTCAGCTACATTCCAGTGCCTTTCCTTCCTGTCTGCCGCCATGCTCTCTGGCATGATGGTTATGGACTCTAACTCTCTGGAACCATGAACCCCTAAATTAAATGCTTTCATAAAGTATTTTCTTTGTGGTGCTTTATCATGGAGATAAAAAAAATAACTAAGATTCTTTCTCTATTTTATCTGGGCTAAGCAAGTTCACAAATAAACTATATGTTAACTGCAGTGATAGAAAATGTACAAATGATTTAAACCAGCCATTACATTTCCTAAAACGACCAGGCTTTTCAGGCATCTAATTTTATGTATCCTATGTCATAATTAGAAATTTGATTGGTCTGAAATTATAAGAAAATGATTTGTTCCTTCTTGCTTATAAGAGGCCACTGGAAAAATATTAGTGCTTTGCAAATGACAGAAATGGCAGTTGCTGTAAATGAGATTTTGATTTTTAACAAGAAAATGAATAGAGCTGTTCAATTCTCAAATGGTTTTTGAAGCATTTGTTGATTTATATTGGTTTCAAATGATTCCCGTCTTTTAGAGGTAGGTGTTGATACATTAGAAAATTGATGTTACTTCTCTCAAATGTTATTCATCAAAGGCTCATTAACAGTATTTAATTTATAAATATTCTGAAATTATAAGTGTATTTGAATGCTATTATGACTTGGACTTTTTATAATTGGATATATTTTAATGTTTTAAACTGGAGATAATTTAAATTTTTTCTTTTTTTTCTTAAGTTCTTATTTTATGTGCGTTAGTGAGTGTTATGCCTGCTTGTCTGTATGTCTATGTACCACATATGCACCTATGGTGTGGGAGGTCTTTCTGTCTAAGATAGCTGGGCAGCCAGGAACCAACAAGTGGCTCTCTCCTCCAACACACCTATTGCCCATGAAGACCAGAAAACAGTGTTGGGTCCTCTGGAACTAGAACTATGATGGTTGTAAATTGCCTTGTGTCATTTGGAAATCAAACAGCTCTTCTTGAAGAGTATCAAGTACTCTTGACCACTGAGCCATCTGCCTAGCCCCTATTTTAAGAGTCTTAAAATTTTATCTTACAATATTCTTGGCTTGTAGGATATTCAAAATAACTAGAAAATGAGTGGACGTAATCTTCACTAAAGTCAAAGAAGCATTAGAATTTTACAAAAGCAAAAGTCAATTATTAATGTGATTGATTGGTTAGGACAGAGCATAAACAACTTAGCTAAAAAGATTAGCTAGTTTTCAAGACACTTTCCAAAGAAAGTCCCAAGCACATAAGTTATAATCAATGTCAAAGTTATCCAGATCTATTAATTTTCTGTAGCATTCACAGAAGAATTGAGAAATATAATTAACAACAAAAATTGCATAACAGTGCCACTGTCTTCACAATTCCTGTAACGTTTATTAAGACTGTACCTAAGTATAATAGAGGGATGTCAGTCATTCCCACTTTGGGGATTGGTTCCAGTCAGTTGTATCAGCACAGAATGTGAGTCAGCTTCTTGGCCTTCAAGTTTAGAAGTAGAATAAATGACTTGAACTCAAAGAGTGCCTGGAATATATTAAAAGCAAGGAGATTATTTAAATTGCCCCAAACCTTACATATAAAATATTGTGTTTGTAGTTTCCATTTGTAAAAGCTTGCTGCTCTCTGATAAGAGGAGAACTGATTGGGGCACTTTATCAAATATCCATTTGCTTGACGTAATGTAGCTTAAACAGCATATACAAAGCACAAAAAAAATCTTAAGAATTAATTTCTAAAGAAATATTCTAAATGAGAAAGGAAGGAAGGTATGATAAATGTGAGAAGAGGACTGATTGTCAGAATAACAAATTTAAGGTGATTCTGTGAAATAATTTTCAAACCTGAATTCTGCAATGTAAACAGAAGTTATAAAGAGACAAAACGTAAGGAAACTGAACAACCAGCCTCTTTAAGGGGAGACGTGGTTCTGTTCTCTACATCTTTTGTACCTCTTTCTTCCTCTTTCTCCTATGTTATTTTCCTGCTTGAAGTTTTTCAAGTTTTCTCTCAAAAGTTCTCTTCTTTCGATCATGTAGCAGCTCACTAGTTCACTGTCATCACAATCAAACAATAATAACCATATTAATAATAAATGTGAGATAAACAAGCTCCTATCTCTATTAAGTTAACCTGCAACAGGTATTTCACTACAGTAATGAAAAGCCGACTCTGAGAGAACCTTGTTCTTGGTTTCCACACCTATGAACCAAGAAGTGGAGGCAACATTTGCACTGGGAAACTGACAGAAATTTGGAGAAGTAGGTGAGAAAAGCCTGCAAAAAAGCCAACAGTAATTCCTCTTTTAGGAATAGAGACTCAGTGGAGATTCTGGTGAGGGCTCAAAAAACAAGAAGATGAGAGAAGGTATATAATTTAGAAGTTGGCCATTAGTTGTGTTCAGAATACTTACATAAACAGTAAAAGTCATGGTGTTAGGGTCTCAGATAAAAAAATGACATTATTGGAAATTAGATTAAAGGAAAATTTCACTGTGACAGAAGATTCTCTGCATTGTGTCCTAGGGCTTTATAGATAGTTAAACAAGAATGATGAAATAATTTATCTGGCAGAAGAGATTTCAAAACAACCAAGTATTACGGCTGTAAAATAAGAACTACTTGCCAGGAAGTTTGCTTTAGGGCTGAAGTTCTGGAAAGGATTACCTGGTGACATGCTGCTTAGTGGAATTGTGAAAGTAGAGTCAACATAGGGACCTTAAAAAGTTAAAGTGACCAGCAATGTGTGTGCCATGCAAGCCTTGGAAGTCACAGACACTTGCATGCATCATGTGGAAGTCACTATGTGCGTTGTGGTTAGCAAAGCTCAGAGGTCAGGCTGCCAAAGACCAGAAAGACAAAACCTAAGATATCGAACTTGTTGCTTAAGGATTTAATACCTCTGCTACTGAATTTCTGCAGGAACCTCTTCCCTCGGTCTGTCTGATCCTCCCTTTCGCATATACACTATCTCTCCTAACCAAGATTTGGTTATCAGAAATGGATAAACTCTTCAGTGAGTTCCCAGACTCCCATTTGTCTAAGCTTTACTAATTGGTTTCTATGGGTATGCCTTGTTTTGTTTTCTTGCAACAGGGTCTCAGGGTCTCTAATCCTAGACTTGTCTAGAATACACTATGTGTCCCAGGCTGGCCTCAAACTGATAACCATACTACCTCAGCATCCCAAGTGTTGGGATTCCAGATACAAGCTATAGTTTTTCAGCTTGTCTTTAGAAATTTTATTAGATACTCAGTTTCATTTTGTAGTATCTTTGTAGAGATAAAGAAAAAAAAACACCAATTCCATAATCTTAAAGAAGCCTTTGCACCTCAGGATAATACAGAGCTGTGGACAAGTGTGGAACTTGGTGTTCAACTTGAGATCTCTTACCCTGTTCAACATAGCAAGCAAGACACCAGAGTTCCTAGTATGCCTAGCATGCCCTGGAAAACTGGTGTAACTATGATTACTGTGTCTCTGAAGTCCAGAATCAATTTTCTTGTGTCCAAGGACATTCCTGATCCATTATTTGACAAGCACATTGGTCTCATTTCCCCTAAACATTTCCATTTCAAGGCTATTGCTTATAATTTTTTTCAAATATCTTATTTCTGGCCATGTCTTTTGTTTCTGTTTTTTATGCCATCCACTTATTTTTTTTAGTTTTATTTTATTAGCATTATATACTTGATATATTCAAGTCAAACAAGTTCCTTAAAGACAAATTTTTATGTGAAATTGTAATTTCATAACATGACTTTGGTACATAGTAGATGCCCTTTCGGTGTTTACTAAATCAATTCTAAAAAAATTAAGAGTTTCTCCTTAAAAATGTCTGCCTCTTGGTGTGGGCCCTGGATGATATTATTTCACACACTGTTTTCAGATACACAGTAAAGAATAGATCTTGAAAAGCATTCTTTCACCTCTTTACTATATGATAGGGTAATGTCATGGGTATTGCACACTTTGTGGAAGCTTGTCTCCAAAGGCTTGCAGTCATTTTAGTTAAAAATGACTTCACAGATACTTGTCTGGCCTGATAAGAGCTCTGCAAGAGAGCAAACAAAATGCTGCCAAGAAACATAGCCACAGGAACCCAGTGCTAGGGATTTATTTGTTACTGTTGTTTCAAGGTTAAACAGCAGACTATGAAAAAGTATAGAATTACAGAGCTTCAAAAAGTTTTGAAGAAACTTCAGAGGCTATTTATCTCATCTTCTTTTGTAAATCCCTGGATTTTGTTTACTTCTTCAGGATTCTGGTTTATACCAAAGACCAGTTGAGACATCTAGCCAGTGGTGGATTCAACAACAACTGGATTCTTGAACATTCTGTTCTTAGACAACTATTGTTGGACTAGCTGAACCACATATATATTCATTCTGTAAGTTCTGTTCCTCTAGAGAACCCTGACTAATGCAAGGCAAAATTAAGTTGTTTTCCTTATCAGAAGATAAACATGTATGGCTATAACAACCAAAGCAACATAATTAAGGCAAATAAAAAGAGAAATGAACAAAAATGCTCATTGTTCATAGGAATATGTAAGGAGATGAACATAAGCCACAAAGGAATGGTTTGACACCATCCGATCCTCCTTATTACATGAGCTCTCTGTGGAATAGGCAGTGACTGTGGCGTTTCTGAACATTCATAAGCATATCATGTTCATTTATACATATGGAAATTAAGAAAACAGCACTGATCATCTTGTATAATGTACAGAAGCCACATAAAATGTGAAGTCAAATTTCTGTCCACCTGAGCTAACAAGCAACTCTGAGTGGTTACTACCAGAGATTTCTGAAACCCGAAAGTTAGTTAAATGTCGTACCTAGAGTTCAACAAGCAATCCATTTAAACTAGATACTTTGATTTCTCCATTTTAGGGTGATACTGGAAGAAGAAGAGTAGCATATGTCAGCTTAGATCAACATAAGGTTTTTAGCTCTAATATACCATAGAGAAGAAAACTAATCTCCTTATCAAATCATTTTATAATCCCCTTGTCTTTCTGTCCTTTCATATCTTCTCTTTAGTAAACATCACTGTTGACAAATCTGTTCTGTCATTTTTTTTTCAATAAACCAGAGAGCTTATTTCAATGGTCATGTTTAATATCATCATCCTTTTCAAAGGTTATGGTGCTCATCTAGTGAAAATATATTATATATTTAAGATACAGTGTACTATACCCGTGTGACACTTGCTCAGGGCTGTCTGAATCTTTTCATGTAGCACTTACTATATCAAGGCACAGTATGTATTTACTAATTGATCATGTTTGCTTATTTTTCTTTTATGCTAGGTCTCTTCTCCGTGTCCTATCTCTACTGAGGTTTGAGCTTTGCAGCGATGAGGAGGCTTGTTTTTCTCCCTGGTGAGTTCTGTTTTAGAATGTGTTATGGCTCATGGTTCTATTCAATAGCTAAGTGGAAACAAATGGAAAGGCAGCAATGGCTGAATAACAATCTATTTTTTCTTAAGATCTGAGCTGTCTCAATAAACATGTCTAGAGAATGTAGGACTGCCTCACATTTTAAATCCCACCATCAATCCCGTCTTTCTAAGGGCACGAATGTTTTCCAAAGAATCGCTGGTTTTATATATTTTGTCATGTTTCAAGATTCTATCGTATCTAAACAAAGCAGAATTTACTCCCGCCATAATGTTCTCTA